>NC_136061.1:2054528559-2055177539 GCF_964261635.1 Lissotriton helveticus
AATCCATACATCTATGCACAGAGTCATACACTTCCCAGCCACCCACACACACACTCAGTCTCCCATACAAATGCTTGTGCAACCAATCAATAACCTATATAGTTACTCATATAGCTACTGATCAACACATGCAGCAGTTTACAGAACAACAGACATAATGATGCACAAATTAAGACAGTTTAGTCACTAACCCATGCACTCAGTGAGACACATTTAATCACTCACTCATACATTCAGTCATGCACCTACTAAATCCTTCGTCCAGACACTTATACATCGACTCATTCATAAATATGTAAGACATATTTTAACTTTACAGAAAAATACAGTCACTGGATGTTGTCATCAGTGATGTCATCAGTGATGTCATTTGAGATGTCATCAGTGATGTCATCAGTGATGTCATTTGAGATGTCATCAGTGATGTCATCAGTGATGTCACTGACCATGTCATGAATGATGTAATATGTGACATCATCAGCAGTGGATTGCGGGTGCGTGATATATAGTTAGTACAACTAACTATATATGGAATTTCATTGGTTTTGTGTGAGTAAAATAAGGTTTTTTAAATGCTAATTCCTAACTATATATGGTGTATAACCTATGGTTTTTTCAGTGAATATATATATATATATATATATATATATATATATATATTACCTACTGGCGGTCGCCAGTAGGTAGTTATAGTTAGGACCAAGTTTCCATAGGACATTCTATTTGGATTAACTTTGGCCCTGGTGGATGAATCTTTGCGAATTTCTCAAAGAAGATGGCTCGGTCCACTGCGCTCCTTCCCTGAAAATATGGGGGGGATTGGTGAAGTGGGGGCTGAGATAAAAGGGGGGTCCCAAAACGTGTTTTCTCCATGTTATTTTCCATAGGACGTTTAGACACGGCTACAGGTCGAACGGCTGAATGGATTTATAAGAAATTTGGCAAAACTGTAGAGTCCGGCTCGCAGATTACGCTTTTTGTGGAATGGTGTAAATCCGTTCAGTAGTTGCTGAGAAAATGAAAGTTAAAGTCAATTATATATCTATAAGCGCGGACGGGTGCGCGCACTCAAGCGGCTGCGCGCGAGCGGATTTTTTTTTGCTGCGTGACGTCTGTTAACGTTCGATTCGAAGGAAATCAGGAAGTGTTGACCGCCATTTTGTCACTGCGAGTAAATATATTGTCATTTCAAAGCGTTGGAACATGGAAAGGGGAGAAGGTAGAGGTTGTTTTGCTGCGTAGGTTTTCTCAGGGTGTGCAGTAAGGTCCTTAAAGGCGAAAATATATAAAAAAAAATTTGAAAAAATTGCGGGGTGCGCGCACACCTATTTACAAGAGTGTGAAAATGGAGATAAATCAGAAGTTTGAGTGCTTTGATATAAGGTGGCTCTGAAAAGAGCCCTTGTGTTTATTGAGTTGTTTCTGCATTTATAAGTAAGTACCGATGCAGAGTCTGATGTTACAGAGGAAGATTTTGTTTCCCTCATCCGTGAAATGAACACCATCTGTCCTATAGATGTCTTGCATGTGGTAACGCAAGTTGTTGTGGTAAATAGAACCCATGCTATAATCTCTGAGGAAAGCAGAAACAGATTTATTAACATGTCTCCTTGCTTTCTCAATTTGTGCACAATGTTGATTGGACCAATTCCATTTCTGTCTTTGGCATATATTGGAATATACCAAGGCAGTTCGAGGAAAAAGTGTCATCAATTGTCTAAAGGTGTCTTTTGGAAAGCATTTCCAGACCTACCCCAGTCAATGTGCCTAGATCGTTCCCACCACAGTGCACAATTATAAGGTCTGGTTCTGGGAGATGCATAAAAGTTTTCACCAATGGTATTAATTGGTGACATCTTAATCCTCTTTGCCCAATCCACGTTATCTGCACATTTGGTAAATCAAGGTTGGAAATATGTCTGCTTGCTGCATATTTTCCACTCCAGTGAATATAGCTGTGTCCTAAAAGCCAAACCTTCATTTTCAAGGCAGATGCAGTCGTGCTCCGATGGGTTGTGGAAGTGGAATGGCAGTTAGAAGCTGAAATTCAGGATTAAAAAAATGGATGAGGCTTGGTGTGGTTGAAAAACAAAAGATGATTGGTTGATTCTAATACGTGAAGATTGAAGACTATGTTGCATGTTAATGTTATGTAAAAGAAAAAGTAGTATTGGGTGTGAAAAATATGACATGTAACAGAGCTGTGGATAGGCAGGTGTTTCTGGAGGGAAAACAGTGTTGTTAGTTTGCTGTAGAACATTGAGATATGAACTTTTGACCTGGTGCAGAATGAGGTGTTACCATGAAAACAGCCAGAGATGGCAGTGGGTGATGGGTGACTTTTATGTGACATTGAAAATATTGTGAGGGACAACCAACTGAAATGTGAATTTGAATACAAAATTTTGTGGGAGGAAATATGATTGGCTGAAGAGACATATATGAGTCTGTTTTGACTGGATATCTGTGCCATTGAATTTTGGTTGCAGTGATAGCAGCATAATTGAGACTTCCGTCAAACGAATATCTATTTTGTGACTGTCACTGTTGTACATCGTACAAAGCATTGGTAAAGGTAAGTCTGTAACTGTTTGTTTTGTCATGTACTGTAAAAGAAAGGGTTCACGGGCTGTTATAGGCCTGTGGGTTCTAGTATGAGTAAATCAGGTCGACAAAAGAAAATATTAAGTTAGTACAGCTGAAGTTACGTGGAACTCATGAATACTGTTTCAATATACAATCATTTTAGTTGAGATTATGGATTAAAAGAGAGAACGTGTATATTTGAAATGTTTATTCAGAAATGCACTGTTTTCAAGGCAAGTTTCTTATCTAATACGAGTGCAGACATTGTAAAAAACAAAGTAATCGGTATAGCCACTAGTACATAAAATACAAACGGTGTAGTTGATGAAAAATGAATATGGTTTAGCAAAATTAATTATACACTCTTATGAGGAAGTATATTGGGGCAGATTTATGAAGGCCTTGCGCCGCCGGTGCGTTACTTTTAACATAAATAAGGCTCATTATATGTTAATAAATGGATGAAGGTCTCTGGCTTTTCAGTTTAGGAACGATACATGAAAATGCTAGTGGTTAGACCAGTGTTTCCCAAACTGTGGTCCGCGGACCCCCAGGGGTCCTTGACCCATTCTCAGGGGGTCCGCAGGCAGCAGTTTTAAAAGCACTTCGAAGTTCCTTGCAGAATTATCAGTTTTGGAGCAACAATAAAAGTGTCAAGATAACACCAGTGATTAATGTACCTGCTGGAGAGAGGAGAGTTTTGTCCAGTGGCAACTTCAACTTATCTAATGTAGCACAGAGGGTTACTGCAAAGAATATGTACCATGTATTTAATTTAAAAAAATGTTATATGCATAGGTCAGTGGGTTACTTACTGCTTTTGTAAGTAACTTATTTTTCTTCCCAGATTGTCGTATCCTTGTGCATAATAAGGTATTCATTTACTATTCTTTGAAAGCTAATAAAATTCAATCTGTAATGATAACTGTGTTGTAGACTGCACCATTGTTTCCCAAAAACCTTTGGGGGAGAGCATTCCAAAGCACCCTCTGTAGTGGTCAGGCTCACTCATTGCACTTGGTATGCACCGTATGGGGACTGGTCTGAAAACATTTTCTAGGGCTGCTTTTGGTTTCCAGACTGGCCCTTGCAGGAGCAGGAGCCTCGAACAGCAAAATAAAACCAGCCATGTAAAGGTTTGTCACTGGGATGCAGCACCAATCTTCCCATTAAATTATTTAGTTTTTTATAAATTCACAGAAGTGGTGGTGCAAAAGATTTGCTATGTGGCGACATATTTACAACTTGATGCATCTAGGCAGATGTGTCATGCTGTAAAGTCCTGTGCCACATGAAACCTGCGTCAGTTTTCATATAGGTGTTTTGTTGCAAGGTATGCATTAATTTGCATGAAAGCCCTGTAAAACTAACACGGTGAAATTTAGAAAATTTCACTGAGTCAGCTTTATGGCATTGCTGAATCAAATCCTTACGCCTGTTTGAAACAGGCATAAGGAGTGATGCACCATGCAATGTGTGGCTTGCCCCTGTGCATTGCAGTAGACATGTCGCGCTTACGACGTGATTCCTGCAATGTGCTGCTTTTGCGGCACAGATGCGTGACGCATCTGTGTTGTTTTTGCTCAATGGTGCTCCAAATTGTAAATGCGGCACACCATGGGTGGCAGAGCAGCTGTGCACATTAACTGGTGCATCTCTGGGGATGCGCTAGTTAACATAAATCTGCCCCTTTACATTTAAGTATGAGCAGGGGACACAGAGTTGGTGAGGCTTATCCAAGGTTAAAAAGAGATGAGTCCTGTTTACTATTATAGTCTCTGAGATTTGTCTCTTACTCTGCAACATCTCATTGTTGTTCTCTTTCTTTAAAGATAACGACAACATTAACCATGAGTGATAATGAGCAATCCGTTGATCTCGATCTTATCGTTGAACTTGTCATTGAAACGTCAGTGGAAGTGGATCCCTTAGATGATTTAAATCCTGAGGATGATGAAGAACATGATGAGGATGCCGATTTGACAGAATTGTATGACATAGGGTGGGAAGCTGACGTGCTTCAGCATATGGAACTATAAACATTTATTTTAAAAATTTATTGGAAATAAAAAGTGAAAATGTAAACCGTTTCATTTAAAATTAAACATAACTTGAAAAACAGGTTATGTGTAGTGTCTTTAATAAAATAGTCAAATATGCTCATAAAAATATTTCTAAACCAATGAAAAGCTTTATTAACAAGTCACATGACCTGTTATGCTTACGTTACGCGCTCCGCGCCCCGGATTGCTTCCGGGAAGCTGCGCTTCGCGCCTCGCGTACCGGAGGACTTCCGGGTGCGCTAACGCGGCGTGTCATATGACGCATTATGCAACAACGCGATACGTCGTTGGGGCTCCACCGGAACTGATTGAATTGGTAGTCTACAGTGTTTCTGGATGTTTCAGACTGAAGCTGGCGTTAGCATGAGAGCACCCCGTGGCTACGTCGTGGCCATTCTGCGAGCAATCATGGCAGAAGCTTCCCACCGGAACTCTGCGGGAGTCGGGGGCCCCCGTGACTCTTGTAGAATCTTCAAGGCTGATGGGACGCTTTTGGGAATGGGGCCCATGCCGTAGCAGTGAAGCGTTCCAGTTCCAGGGTTGTCCAGAGCCATCCTTGCAGGCCAGGCCCAAGTCTGTGGAGCCGACCGCCATTTCCTGAGCTCCGTGGCAGCCGCCTGTCGCTGTACCGCAAGGGTGGGTGCAATTCAGCCGGATGGCGGGTGAGACGCTGTAATAGAAAGAGCAGGCGTAATTGAGCTGGCCGAGCGAGGCAATGTGCCGCAGGAGCGGGCGCAACTCAGCTTGTCGAGTGAAGCGCTGGGGTGCAGCTGAGAAACCTCCACCTGGGGAGGTGGGGGAGGCTCGTTTGCGCCGCCTCTCCCTTCCAGTGCACCCCACGCCATCTCCTGGTGCAGGTATATGTGATGGTTGGACCAGGGCACCGCAGGACGTGTCTTCAGGTCAAACGGATTGTGGGACAAGGTCCAGAATGGAAAAGTCACCAAAAGGCTGAAAGTTCCGCCGGACCCCGGGAGCCGGCCGCCTATGTCGAGTGAAGTGCTGGGGTGCAGCTGAGAAACCTCCACCTGGGGAGGTGGGGGAGGTTCGTTCGCGCCGCCTCTCCCTTCCAGTGCACCGCACGCCGTCTCCTGGCGCAGGTATATGTGATGGTTGGACCAGGGCACCGCAGGACGTGTCTTTAGGGGTGTAGCTGAGAAACCTCCACCTGGGGAGGTGGGGGAGGCTCGTTAGCACCGCCTCTCCCTTCCAGTGCACCCCACGCCGTCTCCTGGCGCAGGTATATGTGATGGTTGGACCAGGGCACCGCAGGACGTGTCTTTAGGTCAAACCCTCAACTATGGCACCCAACATCCAGGACTTATGACATTTGTGGAAGGCTGTGACATCGAAGCATCTCAGAGACCAAGCATTTGCAGAGTCCTTTCTACAGCCTCTGCGTTCCTTCTTACCTAGTTATGGTTTTTTCACTGCCACTTCAGGCTTTTAGTCTGTGGATGGCAAACTATGAACCTACACTCACCTATGAAAATCTTACTATTGATGCTTGACTGAGGACAAGGAGATCAGTGAAGCGCTGGGGTGTAGCTGAGAAACCTCCACCTGGGGAGGTGGGGGAGGCTCGTTTGCGCCGCCTCTCCCTTCCAGTGCACCCCACGCCGTCTCCTGGTGGAGATGTTGCAGCAGGCTGCCATGTAAATACTTATTTAATTAAACGTTTTACCATGTTACTTTGTTGGTGTGTTGTATATATTTATAATATTTGCATAGGGTGTCTCGTTATTTTGGGCGGGGTGGGCGGCGGAGCAAATTCACTGAAAAAACCATAGGTTATAGACCATATATAGTTAAATATCTCAAGTCCTTCTGTGCACTCGATGGTGATACAGGTCGTCGATCAGAAAATGTGCTGGCCACCTCTAATGGTAATAGCGTGGCCAGGGCTTTTGTCGATGCCTCTGCAAATTGCACAGGGTGCACTTGTTTGACATGCCGCACCATGGTATGTATAGAAAAGGAATATTTTTTTGTTGGATTTCCTCTTGAGAGAAACGAGTCACATATCGTGCAGGTTACTTTTGGTGCATTTACTTTCTTTTGATCTTCAGGATAAGTGAAAAATTGCCAGATGAAAGATTCTTTTTTTCTTCTTAAAGGTAGTCGATCATTTTTGAAGTGTTGTTTTCATGTTGCAGCAGGCTGGCATGTAAATAGTTATTTAATAAAACGTTTTACTCTGTTACTTTGCTGGTGTGTTGTATTTATTTATAATATTTGCATAGGGTTTGTCGTTATTTTGGGCGGGGTGGGCGGCGGCGCCGAACTATGTTGCAGACATCATGGCGTCGAGCTCGGTTTTTCTCACTAGTTTCATATTTCTCATGAGGGGTTGTTCCTAATGTTTCTATTTTAGCAAGGTCAAAAAGAGATCCTATCAGTGGCCTACTGATTTTGCTCTATTCTTTTTGTTTTCTCTAACGATTTTTAAGTTAAAGTTTGCTAGTAGGATACAGCGGCTAGTCCGCATTTTATATATATGTCTTTTTTATTAGGGGTGTCCTCCGGTGGAGTCGGACGATCTACCTCTAATAAACGGTAAGTGTTCCTCTGAAGGAATGCGTCTTGAAAGTGGCTGACTGTAATGTATGATATTTCACTCAGTGACTTTCAGGCCCAGGTTGTATGTTTTTTCAACGAACTCCGTTGTAACGCATGCCTTTACCACGCATGCGTTACAACGGAATGCTATTTACACGCCTATCTTTTTCCACGTATTTTAGTGTGGTGACGTCATTAGTAAAAAAAAAAACGGCCTTTTCCTTCCTCTCAGATGTCGATTGCCTGCACATCACGTCTAATGGTGAGTGTTTTTTTGGGGGGGGGGAACCCCCCTTTTTTATATGTACCCTTTACCATACATGCCTTTACTACGTACCTCGTAGTAAAAGTATGCGTGGTAAAGGCTGTCGTTGTAACCACGCATGCGTTGTAATGCATGCGTGGTTAAAGTTGAAACGGCCTCGTTGTAGTGGTCGTTTCCCTTCAGGCCCATGCTCTTTCAAAACTGTGCATGTGCTTGAAGCAGGCGTAGGTATTGACGCAGCATAGAAACTACTAAGAACCAATTGGAAGTGTTGTTTTCAAGTCACATGACTTCACATGCGCGTCTCAGGACGTGTACGCGGTGATAGTATCTAGTCATGTACGCCATTTGGAAGTAGCGGTCTAATTCAACGAAGTTTCAAAACGTGAAAAGGAGTAAATTCAAACATATCCGGATTTAATATATCTTTTGAGCTCGATTCAAGCATACAATTGTTAAAGTATAAAACCTTTTATATATTTTTTTGAAAATAGCAAGGTGTGTACACACGAAAGTTTAAAAAGACATTCGGCTCCATTTAATGAAAATTTTCATAATAATAAAAAAGAAGCCTAGGTTTAGTGTCTTTGACGTAGTATAAGTTCTTTGATGGGTCTATGAAGAAATTCAATAAGTTCAGATTGCAAAGTTTTCACGAAATATGTAGGTGGGTGCGCGCACACGGTCGCGCACGAAAGCCTGGAAATGTGCTATCCATTTTATTGAGAACTGTTGCCGAGAGTGCGCACACCGGGTCGTGCACGAAAGTTTGAAAGGCTATTTTTATTTACAGACAAATTTTAATGCGTTGAAAAAAAGGCAAGGTACAGACTTTCTAATTCTGTATCGCTTTACAAGGAGTCTCTATGCAACTTGAACAGTGAAGAAAACGGCTTGTTTCCGAAAAAAATATTGCCAGAACTTTATTGACAAAAGTATAGGTTGTATACACGAGATATTTCTGAATTAGCATTTTAAAAACCAATGAAATTCACTGAAAAAACCATAGGTTTTACACACGTTATAGTTAGGAAGTAGCATTTACAAAACCTATGAAATTCACTGAAAAAACCATAGATTTGACACCAGTTATAGTTAGCTAAATTTTACTGATATAAAACCAATGAAATTCCACGTTATAGTTAGTTGGACTCACTATAACTTGCGCGTGTAATGCACTGCTGATGACGTCACATATTACATCACTCATGACATCACTGATGACACCATCCTTGTGACACAGTGACAGACCTCCTTTAACTGTAATCTAACCCTTGAAACGCATATTCAATAATAGAAACTAAAGTTTTCCAAAAAATAGAGATACCCATACCAGTTACAACAACCAATTCAATAATTCCACCATCTATATACACATGCACTAATTCACCAACAGTTCTATATAGTCACTCATACATATATTCACTAATCATATGTAGTGATATACCTACACATCCTGTTACACACCGACAGTCATCCAAAAGTTATTCACACACATACTCACACATGCAAATAAACTATTGAACATCCATTTATTTGCATAAACAGCTATACACACACTACCACTTTACTTCTAAGGAAACTTACACATACTTACTCTCTTAAAAAATCACTTATAGAAACACATACTAATTTAAACAGGAACTCTTACATTACCTCACTCTCACATATACTCACTTATATACATCAATATTCACATATACTACATTAAAACATATGTAGTTACTGATAAAGACACTAATAAGAGAGACATTCACTCACTAACACAGACATATACATACTCATCCACACATACAGTCCTGCACATATGCTGTCTTCAAAACACATACAAACAGAGACTCAGTCATTCTTGCATCTATGTACTAAGTAATACCCCCACCAAACCATGCAAACACTCATACTGATACTAAGAAAAACATCTAATAACCTATATACATACACATGTATCTACTCATCAACCCATGGAGCCACTTATACACAAAGTGAAACACTAATACATATATTTAAAAATGTAAGCATTACTCAGTAATATATGTATTCACTAAGATATTCAATAATATATACATATATAACACATATTTATTTTTCAGAAAGACACACATTCACTGGATGGTGTCATCAGTGATGTCATGAGTGATGTAATATGTGACGTCATCAGCAGTGCATTACACGCGCAAGTTATAGTGAGTCCAACTAACTATAACGTGGAATTTCATTGGTTTTATATCAGTAAAATTTCCAGCTAACTATAACTGGTGTCAAACCTATGGTTTTTTCAGTGAATTTCATAGGTTTTGTAAATGCTACTTTCTAACTATAACGTGTGTAAAACCTATGGTTTTTTCAGTGAATATATATATATATATATATATATATATTCACTGAAAAAACCATAGGTTATAGACCATATATAGTTAGGAATTAGCATTTAAAAAACCTTGAAAATTCACTGAAAAAACCATAGGTTATAGACCATATATAGTTAGGAATTAGCATTTAAAAAACCTTATTTTACCCACACAAAACCATTGAAATTCCATATATAGTTAGTTGTACTAACTATATATCGCGCACCCGCAATCCACTGCTGATCATGTCACATATTACATCATTCATGACATGGTCAGTGACATCACTGATGACATCACTGATGACATCTCAAATGACATCACTGATGACATCACTGATGACATCTCAAATGACATCACTGATGACATCACTGATGACAACATCCAGTGACTGTGTGTTTCTGTAAAGTTTAAATATGTTTTACATATTGAAGAATGAGTAGATGTAGAAGTGTCTGGATGAAGGATTTAGTAGGTGCGTGACTGACTGTATGAGTGAGTGATTAAATGTGTCTCACTGAATGCATGGGTTAGTGACTAAACTGTCTTAATTTGTGCATCATTATGTCTGTTGTTCTGTAAACTGCTGCATGTGTTGATCAGTAGCTATATGAGTAACTATATGGGTTATTGATTGGTTGCCCAAGCATTTGTATGGGAGACTGAGTGTGTGTGTGGGTGGCTGGGAGGTGTATGACTCTGTGCATATATGTGTGAGCAGTTGATTCACTAGATGTATGGGTTCAAAAGTGCATGTGGAAACAGCTGTATGGGCGGTTGACTGTGTGCATGAGTGTATTGGTGAGTGAATGGATATCTCAGTGCTACATGTCAAAGTAAGTACATATGTAAAATACAGTACATGTGAGAGTTGACATATATAAATACCTGTGCATAGGAGCCAGTGAATGTGTGAGTGGCTGTATGCATCATTGTGAACTTGTATCCAGGATTGTATAAGAGAGTAAACATGTTTTAGTATATGTTTGAATAAGTAAGGTGTGTATAACTGTATGGTTGAGAAAATGGAGGTGTGATTGATTCTTTGCATGACTGACTAGGTGTCTGAGTAACTCCATGGATGAGTGACAGTCTGTGAGTGTATGTTTACACTGAGTGTATCTAAGGTTATATTAGAGTCTGAAGAGGTTCATTGTATTATCACATGAATGATGTCATCAGTGATGTGATCAGTAATGTCAAATGAGATGTCATCAGTGATGTCATCAGTGATGTCATTTGAGATGTCATCAGTGATGTCATCAGTGATGTCATTTGAGATGTCATCAGTGATGTCATTTGAGATGTCATCAGTGATGTCATCAGTGATGTCACTGACCATGTCATGAATGATGTAATATGTGACATGATCAGCAGTGGATTGCGGGTGCGCGATATATAGTTAGTACAACTAACTATATATGGAATTTCAATGGTTTTGTGTGGGTAAAATAAGGTTTTTTAAATGCTAATTCCTAACTATATATGGTCTATAACCTATGGTTTTTTCAGTGAATTTTCAAGGTTTTTTAAATGCTAATTCCTAACTATATATGGTCTATAACCTATGGTTTTTTCAGTGAATTTCATTGGTTTTTTAAAAGCTAATATCTATAGCTGTAAAATGTATTCTTCTTTAAATCCCAAAATATATTTTATATGTTTATTAATAATTTTTTTTTAAATATTTTTTTTGTTTCGCTCCCGGTTCGCGAACTGGGAAGCTTTCCGTTAGCTCAATTTGTTGCCGCGACCCGGTCCGCGAACCGGTAAACGTTCCGTGTGCGCAACTGCCGCGTTAGAAGTCAACATCGTGACGCGTCGCGGAAGCGCGACGTATCGCGTTGTCCCGTAATGCGTCTTATGACGCGCCGCGTTAGCGCACCCGGAAGTGCTCCGGTACGCGAACTGAGACGCGAAGCGCAGCTCCCCGGAAGCGATCCGCGGCACTTCGCGAAAGCGCGACGTATCGCGTTGCCGCGTAATGCGTCTTATGACGCGCCGCGTTAGCGCACCCGGAAGTGCTCCGGAGCGCGAACCGAGGCGCGAAGCGCAGCGACCCAGAAGCGATCCGGGGCGCGTTCCGCAGCGCGTAACATAAGCGTGAGAGGTCATGTGACTTGTTAATAAAACTTTTCATTGGTTCATTTAACTTTTGGTTTCATAATCATGTAAGGCTAGGTCAGGTGACCTAAAAATAACACTTTTCATTGGTTTAGAACTATTTTTTTTCCCAAATGATGAAAATCCCTCCTTCTTTCCTCACTCTGACTTTCATCATTGTGAGAGGAAGACCTTTATTCATAGTAGAGCAATGGCTTCAGTACTTGCTTCAGCTGGTGCACCCCCACCACCACCTCCACCTCCTCATGGGAAGAGAGGACCACCTCCCCAGGTCATCACCAACACAGAGGAGGAAGAGGAAGAAATAGAGGAAGAGGAGAGAGAAGGACCACAGTTCTTGGAAGAGGTGCCCCGGGTTTCCCATAGGAAAGCCAGTTTCATTTGGCAGTTTTTTTCAATCCCTCCAGGGCAGAAGAAAGTGAATGCGAGGTATGTCACCTGCCTCATTTGCAAAGACAAATTATCAAGAGGGACTGATAAAAAGTATAGCTATGGGAACTATACCATGCATCGGCACATGAGCAGGAGGCATCCACTCAATTACAGCCGGGCGGAAATTCGTGACATGGAACAAAACCCAACAGCAACTCCTGTGGCAAGGTCAACATCGTTAATATCATTGACAGCAGCAGAGGCACGGGAAACCGTGCCAAACATCCAGGAGAATTTTGGGCATATGAAATATACTTGTCTGCACTGCGGTGCATTGATATCATGTGGTAACATGAGTATTAATTCCATCAACCTGGCTTATAACAATCATAATTGCCCTAACCGCCCCACACAGTAATTTTTTTTTTGCTCCTGTTGAGCCCTTTTCAATGCCTGTTTTTTGTTGTTTCCCCCCCCAAAAAAAACAAAAAAAATATAAAATTGTTCAAAAAATACGAAAAAAACCAAAAAAAATTCAAAAAATAGAAAAAAAATATAAAACAACAAAAACATTTTAAAAAAAGTTCTTTTCAGAACTACCTCCCCTTTCAAAAAAAATTGCTAGAATGTTTAGCACTCTAGCAAGCTCTATTTCTTTTAGTTCGCTTCCCAGTTCGCTTCCCGGTTCGTGAACCGGGAGCGAACCAACATTTTTTTAAAAAGAAGAGTAAGTATAAGGAAAGTAAACAGAGAGTGATGTTAAAAGAAAGACAGCTATAGGGAGTAAACCAGAGATACTGTTTAATAGATCTATTTACCGAAGGAAAGACGGAAGAGGTTATAATTGTGGAAAACAAAATAGATAAGGAAGTGAAAGAAAAAAAAGAGAGTAGAACAATAACAAAGAAGAGTTTCTTGGAGAATGTGAGTGAATGTTCAAAATAAGATTAAAACATGGGGAATAACAGAGAGAAAAAATAGAAAACAGAAAACAAAAAATAACAGAAAAAGATTAATTGAAACAGCAAAGAAATGTAAATAACATAGAGCCATATCATCAACATAGGCAATAAAAGTTTTGCAGCTTTTATCGGCAGAAATATGTCACCAAAGCCGCTTTTGCGGCAGAAAACTGCCGCTAAAACCACTTTTGCACCAGTTTTCTGCCAATAAAAACAGCAATAATTTTATTGGCTGTGTTCATAATAAGCCCCTTAGTGTGCTTCAACTACACAGAGAAAGCATTATGAACAAGTAGTGAAAAAGTGATCAGTCAAAGACACTAAGAGTAATAGAGACGGAGTGAGTGAACAAGAGTGAGGAACTATGAGAAGAGAGGGACTGAGAAAAAGAGTGGAAGGAGTTGAGTAAGTAGGTAAAAGAGAAAGGAATGAGGAAAGTAGCAAAGGCAGGAAACTGAGGGTTAAAGAAATGAAGCTGTGGAACTAATAGTAGGTGAATGTGATAGAAATGTAATGAAAAGAATACAAAACATTTACCTTATAATTGTCGTTAAATTACTCACTTTTTGTTTTTATACTTTCAATCTGTGAAAGAGAGAACAAACATTTGAAAAATATTAAAACATGTATTTAAAAATTACAAAAGACAAGGGAAAAGATTGAAGGACAAACAGTTTTTCAACAACTTTGACACTGACAGAAGCTTCTGCTTCTCCAGGCCCCCTACACAGTCCTAAAGATATACATTTTAAACTAACAGTATCTTGATGCAGATGAAGTGAGGCCTATCTTAAAACATGGTGCAACTTTTGCACTGCTGTTGTCTCAGAAAAGTGTCGCAAGACACTAACATTTTAAATGATTGCTTCAGGATGCCAATAAGATGTGTCCTATCCAGAGGTTTGTTTGAGGTGAGACCTACTCAGGGTTCCAAATGAAATTTCGAGTTGTTTGAAGAGAACAGAGGACATAATACATGTGGAGGCCTACCAACGAAGTGAGTAATGTCCACTGCACTCTTGAACAAATGTCAGACCTCCTCTGTCTCCAGGAACAGGCCTAAACCTCATCTACACAATGTGGTGTGTAATGTTAGGAAACACAGGTAATATAATTGAAAAACATGCACATTTTTTTGCTCATTCCACAATCATATGACCTGTGTTTCCTTTGCTTAGGTATCTCATTGTGGAAATGTAGTCTATCATATGAAAGACTACGTAGAATATGAGCACTGTATGCAAGAACTTTGACACTTACAGAAGCCTCTCCTTCTCCATGCCTCCTACACAGTTCTAAATGTACATCATAAATGGAAACAGTACAGAATTAATTATACATGTTAAATGGTTTATTTTTGCTGTTCTCAGAATGGATCAAAGTTCACTAAAATCAGTGACTTGAAGGTATTCATCATATAACAGCGGGGAAAAAAAAACACAATCAAAATGATTGTGTTTAAAAAACCCATACAACATAACAAATCAGAATTCAGAACTCCTTAAAGTTAACTTACTTTCCATGACGTCAAAGGATGTCCTATGAACAGCTTACACTCTGTTGTGCTGTTATTACTTTCAGCCCGCCACTTTCTGAAAGAAAACCTCCATCGTTTTGAAAAACATGTTACATACAATAAATGACTTCTTGCTCTCTACCACAAGTTTCCACAAGGCCAAATCTTGTCAGAGCCATTTATAACTCTTGGATTTCTTGTAAGCCAATCCTGTCATTTGGCATTTCCGCAACTTTCAGAATTAAAATGTTGAAGATCATTTTCACAATCCTGGACTAGTAATATCTTCCCCTTCTTCCTCAGTCATGTTCTACATTTCCTATGACACTGATACTGCTTACTATGAAGCAGACTTACACTACCTCTATGACTACTACAATTAATTAATTCTCTACATCACTTTTAATCACAAAGCAATGTAAAACAGTAGACAGCATTGCAGACTTACATTCCCTCTACTCTATGTTTTGATTGGCTGCTTCAATTAGCTTATAAAAAGAAATTGTTTTTCTGAACTCATTCAAAGTGCACTTATTTCTCCATGACGTCCAGTCTTATGGTTAGAAGTTATGTCTCTGAACTACACTTATCCTCAAGGCCAAATCGTGTAGGAGCCATTAGAACTTCTTGAAATTCCTCAGAGCACATCCCGAGATTCTTTCCCTAAAATGTTGGTTTTAAAAACACCAGGTAAGAGTTTTTAAGGTCATACGGCAATTTTTTTTTGAAAATTAAAACAGAATCATTGCAGAATGACCAGCCATTTCTAGACTTTAAATAAGCTGTGTAATGTCCTGATGTTATTGAAGGACCGTCATGATATATAATTGCTGCAGTTACAAAAGTCCTTCCTGATATTGACAACTGCGAAGCCACAAAATTTTTAATTAAAGTTGTCAATTTTATTCCATCAGGCCTACATCGTTGGAACATTAAAATGACATACTGGCCATATGTTCGTATAAATAATGTGGACATCATTTCAGATTTACATTGGCTACACTCCATGTTGTGATCAGCTGCTTTTACTAGCTTATTAAAGGAGACTGATTTACTGTCTGGCAAAGTTAAATATATAAATCTTTCTGAGTCTACACTAGTAGTACTTGATACCATACAGTTCTCGCAGTCATGCTGCCATTGATAAGAAAGCCCAAACAGCTGATCTACATCTACACCTTCAGCATGCAATACATCAAGCATATACATTAAAAACTCCTGACAATCTTGCTGAATATTTTGAGAGAATTGTGTTTGGCCTGAACATCTGTCTAACAGATTTCGAATTTCAGACACCCTTTCTATGTTTGTTCTATCAGTGCTACATTTTTCTAAGACAGAATTTAACAAACTGCAAAATCTTTGATCAGAATTGACCACAATCTCTTCTTTTACATTTTCTAGAGAAAACAAAACATTAACCACTACATTAGCATAGCAGTTGACACCAGAACTGTTTTCAAATTGAAAACCAACAACATCTTCAACAGAATCCTTTTTCTTTCTGCTTATAATTTCAGGTTCATCGACTTTTCGTCTTTTTGCTACAACCTCCCCAGTATTGGTCACATTTCTTCGTTTCCGGCCTACCACACGTTTCTCAAACAAAGGATATTGAGGCAAATGTGGCGCATACTCTCTTCTTAACCTATTGTATTCCTTAACACAATCTAGATCCGCACAAATGCTTGTGACATCACACTCAATCAAGTACAATCCCGATAAAGTTCTAACTCGTGACAATGCCACATATGCCATACCCTCCTTGAACACAGAACTGCCAATATTCACCAATGCACTGTCTACACTTAAACCTTGCGATTTATGGATTGTCACCGCATATGCCAAGCAAACAGGAAACTGCTTACGGCGAACATATAAGTCTTTTACAAGCAAAAATCTACCAGAACAACAACCAATTAGCTGTACTTCCTCAATGCCATCAAATGTAATTTTTAAAAATTCAATTCTATCTCTATTTCTGTATTTTACAAAATCAACAACATTACCCATTGATCCATTTACCAGACCTCTTTCAACATGTAAATTCCTTCTTAAAATTATACGGCAGTTCAAGCACACATTCAGAGTCTTTTCAAAACCTGCAGTTTTAGATATACTCTTCTCTAATGAATCCAATTTTGTTTTCGGGTTCTCAGACAAAATAATTGTTGATCCCATATGCTCTACTCTGTCAATAGCTTCCAGTTTCACAATCTCTTGCTTTTTCTAAATGCAACATTTTGTTGTTGAATTTGGCACATTCTGCAAGAGTTGGCATCAAACATATTCCAGATTTCTTCTCAGTAATTTTCTGAAAAATATTCTCAGGCACAACATCTTGTTCTGGATATAAATTTGACAGTAATCGTGCATGTAAAGCTTCTTTCCCATGCTCGGTCACTTTTCCAATTCTAACATCTTGTAGAATAGTCTTGTAAACTTCATCCTTCGCCTGACGCATATTTTCATGCAGTTCAGCATAATTGAAGTTTAACCATATATTGACGTTGCCAATGCTGCCTAGGCACTTCCTGGTATCTTCATGCGTGAGCATTTTGAACACAGGTTGCCCTTTCACTGGTGTCAGCTGCAGAAGATCTCCGAAAACAATGATGTGTTTGCCACCAAATAACACATCATACTCTGTTTTGAGAACTTCTTGCATTCTCAAATGCACAAAGGCAAGCATGACATTGGAAACCATGCTTACTTCGTCAATGATAAGAAGTTTCATTTTCCTCAAGATTCTTGAAACTTCAAAACAAGCATCTCCAGATAGCTTGTGATATTGTAATTTGTTGTCATGCTCCACTGGCAGCATCAGTAAACGATGTAAAGTAATCCCTTTAATGTTATGTGCTGCCAGTCCAGTTGGAGCGGTGACAACACAAGACAGCGATGACTCTGTCCTTTCCTGCAAATAACATGAAATTGCTTTAATAAGGAAACTTTTTCCAGTTCCCGCTTCTCCACTCACGTACAGTCGGACAGGCTTCAACGACGTACATGAGCACTCTTTCTTGTCATGACTTAATCCATGATCAATTTGCATGGTAACTTCGTCATATATTTTCCTCTGCTCAACGTTGAGTTGTCTTTCCAACTCTTCTAAGTTAACCGCATCCTCCTGAGCATGTGCCATGGCTCTTTCCACTTCATTCATAGCAGTGGCAGCTTCATTTTCGATAACAGGTCCTCCTAGTGGATCCTGACTCAATGAAGCAGAACTCTGACTGTCCTGAGAACTGTCTCTGGCAATCTCGGCTGCAATCATTGCTTCCTGCTCAATTTCCGCATTCAACATTTCTACATATTTGGGAAAAGCAGGACATTCTATGGTCTCCTTGGCGGCATTGAAAGAGTCTTCGTAACAGAGAAATTCTCCAAGCAGTTCCTCTTCTGCACGCCAAGGCTTGAAAAGTTGCAAAAGTGCTAAATAGAAAAACTCCTTTTTTTCAGGAGATTCGCCACTTAATTTTCGATGGTTTACCAAGTGGCATTTTCTTTGCTTGACCAGACATCCCTCACTTCCTATTACAGCATACACTCCTTTCTCAGTATCTTCTTTGATGTTCCTCTTGAATATGTAATTTTGAAGAACCTCATATAAACAAACATTCTCGAGGTGAATGCTTCGATTTGGATAATATGTATCCAACATGTTGGTCTTCAAAATGTCGGTACTGTTTGGCTCCTTTTCCGCCAAATACTCAATTTCCCGCACAGGTTTGAGAACTCGATTACGCGTTGCAGCAAGACCAAGACTCGCCCAAACGATACTCCTGGACTTGGCATAGAGACTTGCTGAAGACAACCGGTCAGAACATTCGTACGCTCCAATTTCTCGATGCGACAACATCTTCAGACTGAAACTGTACAACTTCTTGCTGAGGCTCTTTTCATGGGAAATGTCCTCCCACATATCCTTCAATTCTGTCTTCTCTTTTTTGGTGATGTAAGACGTCACATACCGAGCCACAGCCATACAGTTATCAGCCACAAACTGTATATCCATGTTAGCATTCCACATGGACAAAATCACCGGGTTGTAGTCGTTGATGTACTTGGACTCTTCGTTCCTCTTCAAATTGTATGTGTTTTTAGGTGATTTCTTCATCACATTATGTCGCAGCGAAGACATCAAACTGTTTACTCTTCCTTTAGAAATCACCGGTCGTGGAAAGCCGAAACGACATTTGGTGTAGAACTTGTCCTTGTTTCGGAATTTACGACGACAGTACTTTCCACATCGATGGCTTTGGAAACGCAGAACTTTTTCTCTTAGGCTTTTCTTGTCCTTTGCGTTTGGAACAGCACACGTAGAATACTGTTGTATAAAACTCATCACTGAGTCTTCTGGATCCGTTCCAAATTTAGGTGCATCCTTGATCCACAGCAACATATGTATATGAGGAGCACCTCTTGCTTGGTACTCCTTTCTCCAGAAGAAATCCAACACCTCTCCAAGAGGTGGATTTCTCTTGTTCATGATGAAAGACATCATAGCTTCAAATCTATGATTGAAGTACCTGCATATATTCACTGGATCCAAAGAGCACAGTTCTCTGGGTGTCTTGAATTCGATATTTTCAATATTTTCATTTGCCTCTCGTAGAAATTCAAGTAAGTCTTCCCAGCCATACTCGGCACAGCTCAGAGTGAGGAACCATGTGGGAGTTCCTAAGTTCCTCAGCATACATTTTAAATCACCATGACGACGGTACCAGTACTCATTAGTACCACGCTGACACGCCATGAGATTAATCAGGTGAGAATCCAAAATACTGTCTTGGACATTGACTTTATCCATAAAGTCACTTGCCGAGATGTTTTGCATGTGTATACCACTTTTCAAGATGTGGTTCACTGCATATGACAGTCCAGACAGATCGCTTTCAAACAGGAGATGAAACAAATAAGGAATGCATTGTCGAAACCTAGCATCTCCAGCATACAATCGCAAAGTCCGGTATTCAGAAGCAGGAATTTGATGAGGTCGCTCATCATATCTTCCTCCCTGACCTGTTGGAAAAAGCTGTGGGAAACACCGAGCTTCCAAACTTTCCTCCCAAACACTAATGGGACTCCCTTTGGCTTGTTTCATTTGAAACAACTCAATAGCATTCCCCATGACTTCCTTGGAATGCAAAGGATGAACACTATAATGTTCATATATTTCTTCACTAGTAGAGGGTTCTACTTTCTCAATTTGACCAGCACACAAATCGCTATCCTCTTCCTCACTTACTTCCTCTTCTGCAACATATACATTCTTATATTATTTTTTTTTTTTTTTCAAATACAATGTTGCCTTTTTAACTTTCCTAACATCCACTAAATCTTGCCATATTTTCTTATTCTTTGTCGGAACCCCATTAACTAAGATAACCAGAGGTTCCTCTTCCACTTTTTCTACTCCAATTGTGTTAATGTTTTTCTTCAAATCTAGAGGCAAATAAACAACTCTTCCCTTTAATCCTCTCTGTAAATCTGATGGAGGCAATTTCCCTGTCTTTGGCTCCATTCTTACAATAGCCTGAAAGGGATGGATACTTTGAATCAAAATAGATTCATAAGTATTTAAATCCTTCAATTCAGAAGGAATCTCAACCAATTCCAGATTATTATGAACTGCTCTAGCAGGCATCTGGTTTTGATTTAATTTGCAACAACAATAAATACACACACGTTGATCCAATCCCAAATCAAAACAATTTTCTACCATCAAGTATGTTGTGAAATCCTTCCATTCACTATTATTTTCCCTTTCACTTTTTGCATATAAATCCACTAACTTAGTCTGATTCTTATAATAAGTGCGTCGACAACACACACAAGTTAAATTTGGCCTCTCACTTGATTTGACCTGAAACGTCGCAATTTCCCTCTGGAAATTATCTGTACTGGAAACCTGTACACTATCTTCCACATTACCCGCTTCTTCTTGGTCAATTTCAACATTCTCCTCTTTACTACCAAAGTAACAAAACTCAATTTCTTCACATATATTCTTCACATCTATTTCAGAACCATGCAAAAGAGCAGCGCATAATTGTTTAAGCATAATTGCTGGACTCTTAGCATAATACAACATTCTAACTAATTTCCTCACTTTATTATGATGCACTGCTAGCATCCTGAAATGATGAAAAACACTCTGGCATACTCTCCTGGAAAGACAAGCCAGTGAATGACAATGCAAACCTGTCACTTCTCTCACTCTGCAAGGATCTAATTCTTGCAACAACCTCATTTTCTGCTTCAAACTTTTCTTATTAAATGACCGTACAAAATCACAAAGCAAATTGATGGAATCCTGTCGCACACTGCAAATACTACTACACTTCCAGGTGTACACAGGACCCTTAGCACGTCTTCCTAAAACCTCATTACCTAACACCTCTTCTGCCTCTGTTGTCACAAGTTTTTCTTTTTCAACTGGACAACCATCTTTCACTTCATAAGCACGACCACTGGTGTCAACTGCATGCACCAAATCATTATCCTGGAAATAACTCTCCTCATTAAAAAATGCCTCACAGCTTGAACTATGCATCCATTCTCCAGAAAAAACTTCACAAAAATTACTACGATTAACTATTCTCTTCCATCCACTATTTCTTTTGAAATCATAAATTGCCTTGTTTAGCTTCCTAATTCTATTGATTATCAAAATAAATAACTTACGTTTAATTTCAAATGCCTGATCAATAACTTTCTCAACTTTTTTCTTTCTCTTATAAAAAAGCACTTTCTGTTGACCTTTCTTAATATTTTTTAACAAATTGCCAATTATCCTGTTGCGGAACATTCGTTTACGAATGTCCCTAAACTGTTGTTTCCTTCTACTATCATGCACAGAGTTATCTCTTGCTCTAGCAGTAACATTTTTGATTGGCCTTTCCTTTCCGTTTGAATTGCTTCTCTTTTTCTGGACTGAAACATTTTCTGTAGTAATATTTTTTTACTACAAATATTTCTTATGAATGTTTTTGTACTCTTACCCGGTGCTTTCTTGGTGACTTTACAAATCTTTTTGTTAGAGGACTGCTGCTTTTTTTCATTCACCTGCTGTCTTTGACGTTTTGCAGCCTTTCTCAGTCTTTCTTTTGTTGGCATGGTGAAATGTTGAAATGATCTGCAGTTGAATCTCTGGTAAAATATATTAAAAAATGTTATTAACCACTATTACCCAACAGTACATCAATAACAGTAATCAAAAACTTAAAACACTACTTGACATTTTTACATAGAAGATTTTTTAGTGCTTGGCAAATTTAGAATACAAAAATAGCAGAAAAGAAATGGAATTTATATTCATGTTACCTGTGCTATTTTATATGTGAATCTGATCTAATTTTATGAGCATATTTTAATATTTTATTGAAGACACTACACATAACCTGTTTTTGAAGGTGTCTTTATTTTTAAATTAAACGGTTTACATTTTTACTTTTTATTCATTATAAATTTTAAAAATAAATGTTTATAGTATCCATAGGCTCAAGCAGGTCAGCTTCCCACCCTATGTCATATAATTCGGACAAATCTGCATCCTCATCACGTTCTTCTTCATCCTCAGGATTTAAATCATCCAAGGGATCAACATCCACTGATGTTTCAATTACGAGTTCAATGATGAGGTCAAAATCAACTGATTGCTGATTGTCGCTCATGTTGATGTTGTCTTTATCTTTAAAGAAAGATAACAACAATGAGATGTTGCAGAGTAAGAGACAAATCTCAGAGATTATAATAGTAAAATTGTTTAACAAGAGTAACATTTTGCAGCTATTATTTAGCCATGTCCAGCGATGCTGAGCAGGTGAAGCCTATGTCTAATTTTTCAGTGAACAGGACTCATCTCTTCTTAACCTTGGATAAGCCTCACCGACTCTGTGTCCCCTGCACATACTTAAATGTAAAGGGGCAGATTTATGTTAAATGGCACATCCCCAGGCATGCACCAGTTAACGTGCACCACTGCTCTGCCACCCATGGTGTGCCGCATTTACAATCAGATAGGAAAAAGCTGCGTCAAAACCCTGCACCTGCTTTAAGCAGGCATAGGTCTTGACGCGACATTGTGGAGATGGGGCACCCCTGAGCCTTGCTGGAGCTGCATCGCACTTGCGATACAACTCCAGCAATGCGCCACCTTTACGGCACAGATGCGTCACGCATCTGTGCCATTTTTGCCCCATGCTGCGCCGCATTGTAAATGCAGCACACCATGGGTGGCGGAACAGCGGCGCAGGATGACTGGCACATCCCTGGTGATGCGCCAGTCATCATAAATCTATCCCTAAGCTTCTTATCTTGTTACAGATGAACCGCCATATGTATCATCAAACTATTTTGCATTTCCTAAATAGCGAATTTTAAGGAATAAATAGCAATTCTTTACCATTCCTAATTTGCAATGAGCAAATTGCTAATTGCAAATTACCCATTCATTTCCATGGGCCAGGAGGCTCATAGGAATGAAGGTGCAATTTGCGATTAGCAATTAGCTCATCGCAAATTAGGAATTTTTCCAAGGGTGCAGGGGTGTCTCAAGAACACCCTGCTGCACCCCTCAAAAAGAAATTTGGGGGCATATGGCGCACATACATGCCCTAAGGGCATGTATGGGCGTCATATGGCACCTTTTGTTTTTTGGAAAAATAGCTTTTTGAAAAGAATTCGCAAATTACCACCAACTAGAAGTTGGTGGTAATTTGCAAATCCTTAATGGCATTTTTTGCATATTTTTTGTTTGATACATTGCATTTAAGGAATCGCAAAATTTGCAAATCCTTCAATGCAATCGCAAAATAAGGAGTAGCAAATTTTGAATTAAGGACATTTTAAGTCATTTCCCCATGTGCAGTGTTTTCAAATTATGATTTGAAAATCGTTTTTAGGGAAAAGGAATGGTTTGTAAATTTATGACAAGGACATAATGGTGTATGCTTCTTTATAAGGCATTTCAGTGTCTCTGATGTCATTTTTCCCATATTACATTAAAAGACCTTTCCCCGTGGAGCACATTCCTTGTAAATATGCTCCCACCTGTGCATGGTAAATTTAGATTTTGACTGTTTGAGTTACATAGCCATGTTAAAAGTGACCCAAAAAAGTTGCAAAGGCTTTAAAAAAACACTTTCATGTGTGTTAAGGACATTTTAAGTCATTTCACCGTGGGCAGTGTTTTGTAAGTGGCGCAAAAGAGGCATACACCTATCATAAATCTGTCCCTAGCATTTTAAATGATTAATTCAGGATGACGATAAGGTGTGGCCTATCCAGAGGTTTGTTTAAGGTGAGGCCTACTCAGGATTGCAGATTAAAGTTACGCTTGATGAAGAATACAGAGGAGATAATACATGTAAAGGCCTACCAATGAAGTAAGTAATGTCCACTTCATTGCGCCAGTCATCATAAATGTATCCCTAAGCTTCTTATCTTGTTACAGATGAACCGCCATATGTCTCATCAAACTATTTTGCATTTCCTAAATAGCGAATTTTAAGGAATAAATAGCGATTCTTTACCATTCCTAATTTGCAATGAGCAAATTGCTAATTGCAAATTACCCATTCATTTCCATGGGCCAGGAGGCCCATAGGAATGAAGGTGCAATTTGCGATTAGCAATTAGTTCATCGCAAATTAGGAATTTTTCCAAGGGTGCAGGGGTGTCTCAAGAACACCCTGCTGCACCCCTCAAAAAGAAATTTGGGGGCATATGGCGCACATACATGCCCTAAGGGCATGTATGGGCGTCATATGGCACCTTTTGTTTTTTGGAAAAAAAGCTTTTTGAAAAGAATTCGCAAATTACCACCAACTAGAAGTTGGTGGTAATTTGCAAATCCTTAATGGCATTTTTTGCATATTTTTTGTTTAGACATTGCATTTAAGGAATCGCAAAATTTGCAAATCCTTCAGTGCAATCACAAAATAAGGAATAGCAAATTTTGCTATTCCTTATTTTGCATCAAACTTGTTTGATACATACCATTTGTCTAATTAGCATTCGCAAAGGCTGAAATTCGCAGAATTTAGCCCTTTGCGAATGCTAATTAGCTTCATACATATGGCCCCAAGTGAGGCCTGTCTTGCAACATGGTGCATCTTTTGCATCACTGCTGCATCAGTTTCATGTGGCACGGTGTTTTTTACACCATGACACATCTGCCTAAATGCATCAATTTGTAATTTTGTCGCCTCATAGCAAATCTTTTGCACCGCCGCTGCATCAGAAAAGTGACGCACAGTGGCGCAAAAGAGGCATACACCTATCATAAATCTGTCCCTAGCATTTTAAATGATTAATTCAGGATGACGATAAGGTGTGGCCTATCCAGAGGTTTGTTTAAGGTGAGGCCTACTCAGGATTTCAGATCAAAGTTACACTTGATGAACAATACAGAGGAGATAATACATGTAAAGGCCTACCAATGAAGTAAGTTATGTCCACTTCATTGTGCCAGTCATCATAAATCTATCCCTATGCTTCTTATCTTGTTAGAGATGAACTGCCATATGTATCATCAAACTATTTAGCATTTCCTAAATAGCGAATTTTAAGGAATAAATAGCGATTCTTTACCATTCCTAATTTGCAATGAGCAAATTGCTAATTGCAAATTACTCATTCATTTCCATGGGCCAGGAGGCCCATAGGAATGAAGGTGCAATTTGCGATTAGCAATTAGCTCATCGCAAATTAGGAATTTTTCCAAGGGTGCATGGGTGTCTCAAGAACACCCTGCTGCACCCCCTGAAAAAGAAATTTGGGGGCATATGGCGCACATACATGCCCTAAGGGCATGTATGGGCGTCATATGGCATCTTTTGTTTTTTGGAAAAAAAGCTTTTTGAAAAGAATTCGCAAATTACCACCAACTAGAAGTTGGTGGTAATTTGCAAATCCTTAATGGCATTTTTTGCATATTTTTTGTTTGATACATTGCATTTAAGAAATCACAAAATTTGCAAATCCTTCAGTGCAATCGCAAAATAAAGAATAGCAAATTTTGCTATTCCTTATTTTGCATCAAACTTGTTTGATACATACCATTTGTCTAATTAGCATTCGCAAAGGCCAAAATTCACAGAACTTCGGCCTTTGCAAATGCTAATTAGCTTCATACATATGGCCCCAAGTGAGGCCTGTCTTGCAACATGGTGCATCTTTTGCATCACTGCTGCATCAGTTTCATGTGGCACGGTGTTTTTTACACCATGACACATCTGCCTAAATGCATCAATTTGTAATTTTGTCGCCTCATAGCAAATCTTTTGCACCGCCGCTGCATCACAAAAGTGACGCACAGTGGCGCAAAAGAGGCATACACCTATCATGATTTCTGTCACTAGCATTTTAAATGATTAATTCAGGATGACGATAAGGTGTGCCCTATCCAGAGGTTTGTTTAAGGTGAGGCCTACTCAGGATTGCAGATGAAAGTTACGCTTGATGAAGAATACAGAGGAGATAATACATGTAAAGCTCTACCAATGAAGTAAGTGATGTCCACTTCATTGCGCCAGTCATCATAAATGTATCCCTAAGCTTCTTATCTTGTTAGAGATGAACCGCCATATGTATCATCAAACTATTTTGCATTTCCAAAATAGCAAATTTTAAGGAATAAATAGCGATTCTTTACCATTCCTAATTTGCGATGAGCAAATTGCTAATTGCAAATTACCCATTCATTTCCATGGGCCAGGAGGCCCATAGGAATGAAGGTGCAATTTGCGATTAGCAATTAGCTCATCGCAAATTAGGAATTTTTCCAAAGGTGCAGGGGTGTCTCAATAACACCCTGCTGCACCCCTGAAAAAGAAATTTGGGGGCATATGGCGCACATAAATTTTAACAACATTCCTTTACGTCAAAAACGATTTTCAAGTCATAATTTGAAAACACTGCACCCGGGGGGAAATGACTTAAAATGTCCTTAAGACACATGAAAGTGTTTTTTTAAAGCCTTTGCAAGTTTTTGGGTCACTTTTAACATGGCTATGTAACTCAAACAGTCAAAATCTAAATTTACCATGCACAGGTGGGACCATATTTACAAGGAATGTGCCCCACGGGGAAAGGTCTTTTAATGTAATATGGGAAAAATGACATCAGAGACACTGAAATGCCTTATAAAGAAGCATACACCATTATATCCTTGTCATAAATTTACAAACCATTCCTTTTCCCCAAAAACGATTTTCAAATCATAATTTGAAAACACTGCACATAGGGAAATGACTTAAAATGTCCTTAAGACACATGAACGCGTTTTTTGATTGCCTTTCCAGCATGGTTGGGTCACTTTTAACATAGCTATGTAACACAAACATTCAAAATCTAAATTTGCCATGCACAGGTGGGAGCATATTTACAAGGAATGTGCCCCACGGGGAAAGGTCTTTTAATGTAATATGGGAAAAATGACATCAGAGACACTGAAATGCCTTATAAAGAAGCATACACCATTATATCCTTGTCATAAATTTACAAACCATTCCTTTTCCCCCAAAACGATTTTCAAATCATAATTTGAAAACACTGCACATAGGGAAATGACTTAAAATGTCCTTAAGACACATGAAAGCGTTTTTTGATTGCCTTTCCAGCATGTTTGTGTCACTTTTAACATGGCTATGTAACGCAAACATTCAAAATCTAAATTTGCCATGCACAGGTGGGAGCATATTTACAAGCAATTTGCTCCACAGAGAAAGGTCTTACATTAAAATGGGAAAAATAACATCAGAGACACTCAATTGCCTTATAATGAAGCATACACCATTATATCCTTGTCATAAATTTACAAACCTTTCTTTTTCCCCCAAAACGATTTTCAAATCATAATTTGAAAACACTGCACATAGGGAAATGACTTAAAATGTCCTTAAGACACATGAACGCGTTTTTGATTGCCTTTCCAGCATGTTTGTGTCACTTTTAACATGGCTATGTAACGCAAACATTCAAAATCTAAATTTGCCATGCACAGGTGGGAGCATATTTACAAGCAATTTGCTCCACAGAGAAAGGTCTTACATTAAAATGGGAAAAATAACATCAGAGACACTCAATTGCCTTATAATGAAGCATACACCATTATGTCCTTGTCATAAATATTATAACCATTCATTTTCCTCAAAAACGATTTTCAAGTCATAATTTGAAAAGACTCCACAGCTCCTATGCACAATAACACCCTGTCAGTACTAATACTTCACATTTTCTCCAATTACATTTTCTCAAAGAAACAAAATCAATTTGTAAAACACTTGAGACAAAGCAACATTTGAAGAACACAACTTTCTTCATAATTTTCTCCTTAAAGCACACTATTCTCTATCTAAATTAAAGAAATCTTTTCTCACCTTAGCAAATACTTTGAGTTTCAAAACAGTCTCAGAAACACACCAATTTGTCTTCAGCAGAGCAAAAGGTATGCACTCCAGAGTCTGCAGCTATCAAAAGCACAGAAATGCTGTAATTCTTCACACATATCTCTCATGTCACCCAATCAAAACTCTTCCCTCCCTTTTTTTCAAATGAAAACCCTTCCCCCCTCTGCCCTTTCTTCCTTTTTTGCATGGCAACCACCTCTTGGAAGACCTCTGGTGTTTGCAAGTTCACACAACAATGTTGCAATTGAACTCTGAACTCTCAGTGCACCTCATATCCAGTGCATTCTTTCATTTAATGATTTTTTCTTGACCACTCAAAATACATCTTTCAAACAACTCATCCATGCACCCTAACTTTCTGTTTTCAGCAATCAAAATCCACCAATCACTGTTACTGCTTCATTAACACAGAAACTCCACAGTTTTTTTCATTTTAAACTCTTATTTTTTCAACTGCCATTTCATTGCCACACTTCATCTGACTGCAGGAGAACCTTCTCTCACCATGTTTTCTGTCTGGATTGTTGGACATAGTTACATCTATTGGGCTCAGAGGTATGCTGAGAACAGGAATTTACCTAACCTCAATTTACAAGATGTGGAAATTAAGTGGTTTGGCCACAGAGGATTAAAATGTCACCAATTGATACCATTGGTGAAAACCTTTATGCATTTGCCAAAACCTGACCTGATAATTGTGCACTGTGGAGGTAATGATTTGGGCACTTTGACTGGGGTAGGTCTGGAAATGCTTTTAAAGGACACCTTTGAGCAATTGATGGCACTTTTTCCTCAGACTGCCTTGGTATATTCAAATATATGCCAAAGACAGAAATGGAGGTGGTCAAACCAATTTTGTCCACAAATTGAGAAGTCGAGGAAGCATGTAAACAAATCTGTTTCAGCTTACATGAGAGACCATGGACTGGGCTCCCTGTACAACAATAACTTGCGTTACTACATGCAAGATATCTACAGAGGAGATGGAGTTCACTTCTCAGATGAGGGCAACAGAATTTTCATTCTGAATTTAAGACTGTGCATTGGTACCTACTTATAAGTACCTAAATGTACCATAAACCCAAAAGCTCTTCTCAGAGCTACCGTACATCTGATCACTCACAATTATTATTTTACTCTAACATTTTTCACTAATTTTCAACAAAGTACGCTCCCTGGGGCGCTACCCGGTACGCGAACCGGGAGCTAACCTCGCTAAATTTAAAAAAAAAGGGTTTTTTTCGCACATATGGGCCTCCTCAGCCACCCTCAGAAAACCTAGGGGGTCAAGATAAGTCTACCGTGCCCCCTTCTACCCATTCTGAACATTATTTGCCCTCCATCTTGTATCTTAATTCGACCGAAACACAAAATGGTGGACTCCCGTAACGCTTAAGGTTCGCGAACCGGGGCGCTCGCCAGTTCGCGTACCGGGTCGCTCCCTGGGAAGCGCACCATCAAAAAAGGTGGGAAAGTAGTTTTCAGAAAAGCGACTGGAGACAATTTCACCAAATATAGATTAGCTCATACTACATACCAATGCCTACCATTTTCACAAATTTGATTGAAATTACATTTAACCATTTAGCCTGTAGACCTCTCTAAATACCCTGAGGTAAATTACTTCACAAAACACATCTGAAGTGTTGGAATTGACAACCAATTAAAATATTACTTTCATTTTCTACTTTTTTTACCTGACATTTGATTGGTTATGTACCTGAATATATATAAAGGAAGAGAGAGAAACACAGCTATTTTGACTACTACTTCCTGAACTACATTGCAAGATCATTTTCACTCACAACTTAAACTTGTTTTTAGAAGGTGAGATATTATTTTATAAATTTGAAAACATTTTCAGATAGTTATATACTATCCCTCTGTAAGAGTTAGACATTGAGAAAGGCTTCTTTATTATAATTATGGATTGATTTAGGTTTCTGTGGTATAATTATGAATTTACTTAGGCTTCTTCACAGGCACTTTTTAATAGTACTACTTCACGCCTGAAACCATACAGTGCCCATAGATTACTTCTCTGTTATAAACTCACAAGTACCTGTGTGAACTTAAACCCAACAGTGCCCTATCTCTACTGATATATTTATTTTTTATGCAAATTACAGCAATAAAATGGAAGGTGAGCAGAATGTTTCCTTCGAAATTGTTCTGGAGAACAACACAGAAAAAGATATTGAGGACAATGATGACTCAGATTTCATGGATGAATCACGGGACCATGAATTAGTTCAATGTGTAGAATCTGTGGATCATTTACTTCATTATGATGACGGTCAAATGTGGGAACTTATGTTCACTCAACAAGAACACATATCGGACAGTCAAATGCTAGACGTTCTATTAAATTTTGAAAAACAATCCGAAAAATAAAATTGTATGTAATATTAAAAAATTGTTTGAGTCTTTAATCATTTTTATATGTAATTCATAAACTAGTTAAATGTTAGAAATGTTATTAAATTTTGAAACACAATCACAATAATAAATAATTGCTTAAAAAATAAAAAAATTAAAAAATAATCAACAAAACCAACAATCAATTAACATACAGTATATGAAAAGTCTATCATTCTTTTTTCCTTATAGTACGCTGCCCAGAACGCTTCCCGGTTCGCGAACCGGGCGCTACCCACGCAAAAAAACTAAAAAAAAATCCACTGAAGCACATATATTGAGACCTAGCAAAGGCACATCGGGCTACCAGTCCCTACAATTTTGCCAAGTTTCGTGGAAATCCATTCAGCCGTTCGGGCTAAAAGTGAGGCCAACCGCCCTATGGAAAACTCAATGTTAAAAACACGTTTTGGGACCCCCCTTTTTTCTCGGCCCCCCCTTGACGAACCCCCCCCTAATTTCCAGGGGCTGCTCAGAAACAAAATGTTCCATTTTCCAGAAAATTTCAGCCAAGTCCGTCCACAAACGCCAAAGTTATTAGACATAGAATTTTCAAAAATCCCATAGGGAAAAAATCCTAACTATATATACCTACTGGCGACCGCCAGTAGGTAATATATATATATATATATATATATATATTACCTGATGTCACTGACCATGTCATGAATAATCTAATATGTGACATCATCAGCAGTGGATTGCGGGTGCGCGAAATATAGTTAGTACAACTAACTATATAGGAGCAATTTCAATGGTTTTATATGAGTGAAATGTCCAGCTAACTATAACACCCCTACAACTTAGTTTTTTGAGTGAATTTCAAAGGTTTTTTAAAAGATAATTCCTAACTATATAAGGCCTGAAACCTATGGTTTTTTCAGTGAATATATATATATATATATTTTCAATATTAGGATATCCAAATTCATAAACAGGAAATCATCTGGCACTCGAAAGAGGGTATTTGTTATTCAGGCTTCTTTATTAATTCAGAGTTTCATCAACGCGTTTCGGGAGTCAAGCTCCCTTGATCACTATCCACTATATTTAGTGAGACACTATAAATTGTTAAAGTAAACAGTCAATTACACTGCTACTAAATCCTCCATCCAAATATTTGTTTACATATCCACTCATTCTTCAAACCAAATTGCTATATATATAATGCATATTTAAATAACGAAGCAAACAACATTCACTGGATGATGTCATCAGTGATGTCATCAGTGATGTCATTTGAGATGCCATCAGTGATGTCACTGACCATGTCATGAATGATGTAATATGTGACATCATCAGCAGTGGATTGCGGGTGTGCGAAATATAGTTAGTACAACTAACTATCTAGGAGCAATTTCAATGGTTTTGTATGAGTGAAATGTCCAGCTAACTACAACCCCTCTATAACTTAGAGTTTTTTGAGTGAATTTCACAGGTTTTTTAAATGCTAATTTCTAACTATATAAGGCCTGAAACCTATGTTTTTTTCATTGAATTTCAATGTTTTTTTAAATGCTAATTCCTAACTATATCAGGTCTGAAACCTATGTTTTTTTCATTTAATTTCAAAGGTTTTTTCAAAGCTAATCCCTAACTATAACGTGTGTGATTTCTATGGTTTTTTACATGATTATAAATACAACAGCTAAACACTCAAAGTTTTTTGTTTTTTTGTTTGTTTTTTGACGTGCGCGCACCTCACAATTTTTTTCAAAATCAAAAAAGTTTTTTTTGCCCTTCGAGGGCCATCAGGGACCCCCGAGAAAGCCTAGGGGTTCAGGGAGTCTCTTCCCTGCATCCTTTTCACGTTTTACGAAAATCGGGTAAAATGTCATTCATTTGCGATGCGTGCTTGCACGGTGCGCGCACGTCAAGACATGTGACTTGGAAACAAAGTCATGTGACTGTAAAACATCACTTTTGATTGGTTATTAGTAGTTTCCTTTCCAGAATCTTCAAAAACCCCACGCACTTTCCTCACTATCTCTTTCACTTTTTTGGAAGAAGCACCTTTACTGCTGTGTTCCTCCTTTGGACTTTGTTTTTTGGTCGTGAATTGAAAAGATGGCAGACAGAAAGCAGTATTCCTCCTCTTCTGACTCAGATGTGCAGCAACGCCAGCCACTTGCCAAGAAGTCAAATGACTCTGCTCTTAATATCCGGCCACTTTTTAGCAAGGTCCACCTCCGTTGCAACAAATGCAATAAAATTCTTCGCTATGGTGAACAAAGTCTAAATCTAATGGAGCTGAAAATTACCGAGCACCAATGCTCCCTGGCAATAATTATTTTCATTTAATTTTTTTTTGTTCCTGTTGAGCTCTTTTTTGTTAACTGTTTTTTAGTTTTGTTAAAAAAAAACAATATAAAATTGTTAAATAACTCCAAAAAAACTACAAAACAAAAAAGACAAAAAAACGTCAGTTCTCCATGAAGAGCTATATCTCTTATACATTGTGTCATACTTTTTTTGAATGAATGAGTAGAGTATAAATGAATGACTGACATGACTGAGTGTAGGGGAGTAAGGGACTAATAGAATGAGTGTGGAAAGGGTAGTATGGTGAGTGAGGAAAGGGGAGTCAAAGAGTGAGTGAAAAAAGGGACTAAGGGTAGGGAATAAAGGTAAGGGGATTGTAAAAGTAAGGGAATAACAGTAAGGAAAGGAGAGTGAGGGAGGGGGAGTGAGAGAAGGGGAGCAGGGCACGGAGACAGGAAAGGGGAGTTAGATTGAGATGAAGAAGTAGAGCAGGGTAAAGGGGGTTGAAGTAAGAGAACTGGAGTGATGGTGAGAGAAGGGGTATGAGGATAAGAAAAGAGGGGTAAGGTAAAGTGTTCTTTTTAGAGACAACCAACATCTAAACACTCAAACTTGTAATTTGACTGTATTTTTTAAATATTTTTTCCACCGTGCGCGAGCCGTGCGCGCACCGTGCGCAGACCTCGCCATTTAAAAAGAAAAAAAAAGGGGTTTTGGGCCAACGGGGTCCTTTAGGGACCCTCTGAGAATGCCTAGGGGGTCAGGGAGTCTCTACCTTGCCTCCTTTTCACATTATCCACTTTTGTTTTTGGTTCTCTTTTACCTCAGAATAACAAAATGGTGGCCAAAGGGTGCGAGCACCGTGGGCGCACCTCGCGATTTTTTTGAAAAATAAAAAATGTTTTTTTGGCCTTCGGGATCCTTCAGGCACCCCCTGAGAAGGCCAAAGGGGTCAGGGAGTCTCTACCTTGCCTCCTTTTCACGTTTTCAAACTTTTACAAAACTTGGGTAAAATGTCATTTATTTCCGGGCCGTGCGTGCACCGTGCGCGCATGCGTGCGCGCACGGTGTGCGCACGTCAAAACATGTGACTTGAATACAAAGTCATGTGACTTGAAAACAACACTTTTGATTGGTTCGTACTAGTTTCTGTTCCAGAATCTTCAAACACCCCACCCACTTCCCTCACTATCTCTTTCACTCTTTTGGAAGAAGCACCTTTACTACTGTATTCCTCCTTTGGAGTTTCCTTGAAAAAAAGATGGCAGAGAGACAGCAGGATTCCTCCTCTTCATCAGAATCTGATGTGCAGCAACACCAGCCACCTGCAAAGAAAACAAAGGACTCATTTATCTGGAAATTTTTTAAATACCCTGATGGATTAAAAAAGGTGAATGTACCAAAAGTTACTTGCACCATCTGCAACAGTGTGCTGTCAAGGGGCAATCCAAATAAAAAGTATTCATTTAGTATTTATACTATGTTGAGGCATGTAAGGAATGTACATCCTCATCAGTATGCACAGGCATCCACCAGAGCCTTGGCAACACAATTACCACCTGCTGTCCCCATCTGTTCATCTGGAGGGGCATCTCCTGCTTCATCACAACTCAACATCCTGCCACTTTTCAACGATGTGCATCTCCGTTGCAACAAATGCAATGAAGTACTTTGTTACGGAGAGCAAAGTCTGAATTTAATGGAGCTGAAAATTCGCAACCACCAATGCGCCTGGCAATAATTTTTTTCATTTAATTTCTTTTTGTTCCTGTTGAGCACTTCATGGTTAACATTTTTTTTTTATAAAAAAAATATAAAATTGTTAAATAATTAAAAAAAAACAACAAAACGAAAAAGACAAAAAAAACCAGTTCTTTTCAGAACTCACTTCACTACTCCATGAAGAGCTATGTCTTATAAACTGTGTCATACTTTTTTGGAATGATTGAGTAGAGTATAAATGAATGACTGACATGACTGAGTGTAGAGGAGGAAGGGACTAATGGAATGATTGAGTAAAGGGTAGTATGGTGAGTGAGGAAAGGGGAGTTAAAGAGTGACTAAAGCAGTGACGGAGTGATGAAAGAGGACTAAAGGAAAAAGAGTGAGGGAAGGGGAGTGAGAGAAATAAAGTGAGGGGGAGTGGGGAAAAGGGAGCTGGAAAATGAAGGGGTGATAAATACAGATAGGATAAAGTGCAGAGGGGGAAAGGGATAAACAAACGGGAGTAAGTGACATGGAGTGAGGGAGTGAGGAAAGGGGAGTGAAGGAAAAGGAGTGACGGAAGATGTAGCTGTACAATTTCTTGCTTAGGCTCTTTTCATGAGAAATTTCTTCCCACATTTCCTTTAGTTCCGTCTTTTCAGATTTAGTAATGTAAGACGTTACATATCGAGCCACAGCAATCGAGTTGTCTGCAACATATTGAATATCCATGTTAGCATTCCACATGGACAAAATGACTGGGTTATAGTCATTTATGTACTTTGACTCTTCATTTCTTCTTAAGTTATGGGTATTTTTCGGTGATTTTTGTGTCACAGTATGTCGCAAATATGACATAAAATTGTTCACTCTTCCTTTTGATGTTACTGGTCGTGGAAATCCAAAACGACATTTTGTGTAGAACTTGTCCTTTGATTTGCACTTTCGACACAGTATTTTCCACAACAATGGGTTTGAAACCGCAAGACTTGATTTTTTAAATTCTTTTGTTCTGTGTTTTTTGGAACAGCACATGTAGAATAATCTTCAATAAAACTCATCACTGTATCATCCGAATCTGTTCCAAATTTGGGGGCATCTTTGATCCATAACAGCATATGTATGTGAGGAGCACCTCTTGCTTGATACTCCTTTCTCCAAAAGAAATCCAGAACTTCTCCAAGAGGAGGATTTTTTTTGTTTGTTATAAAAGACATCATAGCTTCAAATCTATGATTGAAATACCTGCATACAATAACAGGAGAGCACAATTCTCTAGGTGTCTTGTATTCTATATTTTCTATGTTTGCATTTGCCTCTCGAAGAAATTGAAGTAAATCTTCCCAGGCATACTCAGCACAGCTTAGAGTAAGGAACCATGTAGGAGTTCCTAAGTTTCTTAGCATACATTTCAATTCCCCATGACGACGGTACCAATACTCGTTAGTAGCACGCTGACATGCCATGAGATTAATTATCTGAGATTCCAAAACAGTGTCTTTCTCTTGGACTTTGTTTATAAAGTCCCTTGCCGAAATATTCTGCAGTGGTACTTCACTTTTTAGTATGTGGTTCACTGCATAAGAAAGTCCAGACAAATCACTGTCAAACAGAAGGTGAAACAAATATGGAATACATTGTCGAAATCTTGGATCTTCTGCATACAGTCTTGATGTCCGGTATTCAGATGCTGGTATCTGCACAGGTCGGCCATCATATCGTCCACCTCGACTTGTTGGAAATAACTGATGAAAACAACGAGCTTCCAAGCTTTCTTCCCATACACTAATAGGACTTCCTTTTGCTTCTTTCATTTGAAATAACTCAATAGCATTCCCCATTACTTCTTTGAAATGCAGTGGATGAACACTATAATGTTCATAAATTTGTTTACTTCTGGACACATCCACTTTTTCAATTTGTCCAGCTGACAAATCACTGTCTTCTTCTATAGTTGTTTCCTCTTCTCCTACATATACATTGATGTAGTATTGATTGTTTTTTACCAAATACAACATTGCCTTTTTGACTTTCCTAACATCCACTAACTCTTGCCAGATTTTCTTACTCTTTGTAGGTACGCCATTAACTAGAAAAAGTAGTGGTTCCTCTTCCACATTTTCAACACCAATTGTTTCAATATTTTTCTTTAAATTTAGAGGCAAATATACAACTCTTCCCTTTAATCCTCTCTGTAAATCTGAAGGAGGCAATTTCCCTGTCTTAGGCTCCATACGAACAATAGCCTGAAATGGATGCACACATTGAAACAGAATGGACTCATAAATATTTAAATCCATCAGTTCAGAAGGAATATTTACCAACTCAAGATTACTATGTACAGCTTTAGCTGGCATTTTGTTTTCATTTAATTTATTATAACAATATTTACAAATATGTTGATCAGAACCGAAATCAAAACAATTCTCTACCAACAAATAAGGTGCAAATTCCTTCCACTCATTATTATTCTCCTTTTCACTTTTTAATTATAGATCAACTAACCTGGTCTTATTTTTATAATGAATTCTTCTACAACAAATACAGGAAAAATTGGGCCTTTCTCCTGAAATGACCTTAAACCTTGTAATTTCTTGGTCATAATTTTCTGTACTAAAACATTGTACATTTTCTTCCACATTTCCTTCTATTACTGTATCAGTTTCTGCACTGCCCTCTTTTTCACAAAAGTAACTAACCTCAATTTCTTCACAAATGTTCTTTACATCTAATACAGATCCATGTAAAAGAGCACTGTTTAACTGTTTTAGCTTAAGTGCTGGACTTTTTGCATAATACATCCTTCTCACTAATTTCCTCACTTCAGTATGATGCACTGCTAACATTCTAAAATGGTGAAAAACACTCTGGCATACTTTTTTAGAAAGACAAGCCAGAGAATGACCTTGCAAACCTGTTTTTTCTCTCACTTGGCAGGGGTCTAATTCTTGTAACATCTTAATCTTCTGCTTAATACTTTTCTTAGTACACTTACGTCAGAAATTGCGGAAAAAAATCAATTGAATCCTGTCGTACACTACAAATACTACCACAATTCCAAGTGTACACTGGACCCTTAGGACGTCTCCCTAAAACTTCATCAGCTAACACCTGTTCTGAATTCCTTGGGACAATTTTCTCTTTTTCATGCGGACAACCATTCTTCTCCTCATATGCTCGACCACTGGTGTCAACTGCATGCAACAAATCATTAGTGTGAAAGTAAGCCTCTTCATTAAAAATGGCTCAGAACTTGAACTATGCTTCCATTCTCCAGAAAAAACATTACAAAAATTAGTTCTATTAATTACTCTTTTCCACTTACTTTTCGCTTTCAAAAGATTAATTGCCTTGTCTAGTGTATGAAGTCTATTGATTACTAAAAAAAACAATATTTTTTTTAATTCAAACACCTGATCAACAAAATTTTCTATTCTTTTTTTTTGCTTATAAAAAGCTGTTTTCCTTTTAAAAGTCTTTCCACTTTTCAATAAATTTAATACTACTCTGTTATAAAACATTCTCTTACGAATTTCAACAAACGGATTTCTGCGTCTATTACTAAAGCCATTTTCATCGTCAGACGCTTTTTCAACATTTTTATTTGTTAAGTCCTTCTTCTTTCCTCTTACAGATGTTTTGTTAATCTTTTCCACATTATCGACATTTCTTTTTCTTGCAGTTAATTTCCTAATAAAATTATTTGCTGTCTTACTAGAAGCATTCTTCTTTTTCTCTGTACAATGTCGTTTAGATACATCTTGTAATTGTGTTGTCTTGGAAAAGTAAGCCTGTTTATATTTTCTTCTTCTCACATCCTTGGTAGGCATCTTGGTTTTTCTTTCTGTAGATAATAACAATCTATTATGAAGAAAAAAAACATGTTATAGACCACTACTAACATACTACATTGCAATTACAACAACTATATGATGTAAACACTGATTCACTTCATAAGTAAGTTGTAGGTACAGCAACAGTGTCTGAGCAGAGTAGGAAATCATGCAGTGAGTCCAGTTTTTGAGTTTATAGCAGTGCAGTGCTGTTTTAAAATTGTAGGGTAATTTGCTAAGAATTCTTTTTCAGGGTTCAGAACAGTGCAGTAGTGTTTAGACAGTGTAGAGAGTCATGGTGGGATAGATATTTCTGACTTTAGAGCAATACAGTTGTGCTTCAGGAGTGTATGGTATCATGCAAGGGCTCGGATTATAAAGTACTTCATGTCCTAAAGTATAACTCACTCCATGAGTACATGTATTCACATGTCTTAAAACACATACACCGAAGAAGTGAAATGATTACTACATACTACGGAGAGAGTTGCTATAGCATTTCTACAACACAGCCAGGATCTTCAGTACATGGCATGGAGACTATTTGCAAATTAGGAGCCCTAACAGACATACTGCATAGCAGTTTCTACTACTACATACCGTAAACCCTAACACACTTCATCAGAATATGTATTCCCATATTTTTTCACATCAACAATCCAAATTATTACATTAGTACAAAAAGACTCACTGGAATAATTTCTAATTATAATTATACATGTATTCATCAAACTTTTCGTATTCCAATAAAACCTCCAACATCACTTCATCCGGTATTTCATTTTGATATTCCTCAAATTTAAAATTTTGATCTTCAAATACAATATCTTCCACTGCTTCCAGAAATTCACTGTCCAAAGTCTCATCAAAGAAATATTTATTTTCTTTATTAATTTCCTCTGCAAATGGTCCATTTAACTCCTCTATTAGTTCATTAGTTCATTTGAGATGTCAAAATTTAAAGCAAAGTTCTCCTGATGCTGTTCCATTGCACCAATATCATAATTTTGTTGCACCTTGCAAAAAAAATAAACATTTAATTATATCATTTTCACTAATAGATAATAAAAAAAACTACCTTTATCAATTAAATAAGTACATATATTCCCATATTTTTAAACACACTAACTACACAAATTATTCTGCCACATTCCTCTTAAATAAAAATAGACTCACACTGTAAAATGATTACTACAATGAAAGGGAATCTTCCTGGAAATATTCTTTCAGAGTTTACAACACTGCAATTGTGTTGCAAGAGTTTACAATATTTTTCTAGGAGTTTCAGGATTTAGGCCAATGAAGTGAATTTAAAGCAGTGTTGTGAGTCAAGGTGTGGCTGAGAAATGTACAAATGAAATTCACTGAAATGATTACTACTTGCTACAGACACAGTTGTTTTTGCATTTCAACAGCACGCCAAGCATCTAAATTGCACAGCATAAACACAATTTGAAAATTAAGAGGCCTGAAACACATACTGCATAGGACTTTCTACAACTACATCACCTCTGTGTCTCTACTTCAACTATTTCACCCTTTCTCTGCACCTTCTTTTCTCTGACTGCACCATCTGTCCCTCTGCCTGCAGCCCTACACCATCTATCCTCTAATTGTAACAGTTTACTCTCTGCCTGCATATCTTATTTTTTGTCTGCACCAACCCTCTCCCACTGCCTGCACCCTCTCATCTACATCTGCACAGGCCTATTAAGATATGGCTGCTGGTGTGTATTACACAGCACTACCATGTTAAATCCTTTCCTTCTCTGCCTGTAGTCTCATACCCCCTGCATGTACCATTTCATCACTGTCTTCACTATTTCTCCCCTCCCTTGTGCTCAATTAGACTCTGCATGTAACGATTCTGAAACTGTTTCCAGCATTTCTTCTCTGTTGGATCATTCTATCCTCCGTATGTACCATGTCTGTGTCTGCTTTCACTATCTGTCCCTCTGCCTGCAGCCCTATACCATCTATCCTCTATGTGTACCATGTCTGTCTCTGCTTGCACTATCTGTGTCTCTGCTTGAACCATCTCACCCTCCCTCTGCACCATCTTTTCTATTACTGCACCATCACTCCCTCTGCATGCAGTCCTACACCATCTACCCTCTGTGTGTACCATGTCTGTATCTGGTTGCACTATCTCTCTCTCTGCCTGCACCCCCACACCATCTATCCTCTTTGTGTACCATGTCTGTGTCTGCTTCCACTATGTATATCTTTGCTTGAACCATCTCACCCTCTGTCTGTACCATCTTTTCTGTGACTGCACCATCTGTGCCTCTGCCTACAGCCCTACACCATCCATCCTCTGTATGTACCATGTCTGTGTCTGCTTGCACTATCTGTCCCTCTGCCTACAGACCTCCACCATCCATCCTCTGTGTTTACCATATCTGTGTCTGCTTGCACTGGTAGTGTCTCTCCTTGAACCATCTCACTCTCTCTGCACCATATTTTCTGTGACTGCACCATCTGTCCCTCTGCCTGCAGCCCTACACCATCTATCCTCTCAATGTACCATGTATGTGTCTGCTTGCACTATCTCTCCCTCTGCCTACAGCCCTCCATCTTCTATCCTCTATGTGTACCATCTCACCCTCCCTCTGCACCATATTTTCTGTGACTGCACCATCTGTCCCTCTACCTGCAGCCCTATACCATCTATCCTCTGTGTGTACCATGTATGTGTCTGCTTCCACTATGTATGTCTTTGCTTGAACCATCTCACCCTCTCTCTGCACCACCTTTTCTGTGACTGCACCATCTGTCCCTCTGCCTGCAGCCCTACACCATCTATCCTCTCTATGTACCATGTCTGTGTCTGCTTTCACAATCTGTCCCTCTGCCTACAGCCCTCCACCAACTATCCTCTGTGTGTACCATATATGTGTCTGCTTGCACTGGTTGTGTCTCTGCTTGAAACATCTCACCGTCTCTATGCATCATCTTTTCTGTGACTGCACCATCTATCCCTCTGCCTGCAGCCCTACACCATCTATCCTCTCTGTGTACCATGTCTGTCTCTGCTTGCACTATCTGTGTCTGTGCTTAAACCATCTCACCCTCTCTCTGCACCATCTTTTCCAATCTACAGCACTATTTCTATACCACCATTTAATCAAAACACTGCAGTTGTGTTGCAAGAGTTTTGAATATTTTTCTAGGAATGGAGTTTCAGAGTTTAGGACAATGAAGTGAACGTAAACCAGTGTAGTGACTTAAGGTGAGACTGAGAATGTACAAATCAAATTCAATGAAATAATTACTACATGCTACAGACACAGTTGCTTTAGCATCTCAACAGCACACCCAGCATCTAAATTGCACAGCTTACACACAATTGGAAAATTAAGAGGCCTGAAACACATACTGCATACGACTTTCTACAACTACATCACCTAAACCATGACTCGCTTCATGATTTAGGTGATTTAACACACAGAGGGAGACAAAGTATAAACAGAGACAAAATGGTACACACTGAGGGTGCGAGACTACAGGCAGAGAAGGTAAAGATTGAACATATAAGTGCTGTCTAACACACACCAGCAGCCATATCATAATAGGCTTCTGCAGATGCACATGAAAGGGTGCTGGCAGTGGGAGAGGGTTGGTGCAGACAGAAAATTAGATACTGCAGGCAGAGAGTAAACTGATACAATCAAAGGATATATGATGCAGGGCTACCGGCAGGGGAAGAGATGGTGCAGTCACAGAAAAGGTGGTGCAGAGAAAGGGTGACATGGTTCAAGCAGAGACACAGACAGTGCAAGCAGACACAGACATGGTACACACAGAGGATAAAATGGTACAACAGAGAAGAAATACAGAAAACAATAAAAGAAATGTTACATGCAGAGACTAATTGGAGCACAGAGAGGGAGAGATAGTGAAGACAGAGATAAAACGAAACACACAGAGAGTGCGAGACTACAGGCAGAGAAGGAAAAGATTTAACATGTAAGCGCTGTCTAATACACACCAGCAGCCATATCATAATAGGCCTCTACAGAAGCACATCAGAGGATGCAGGCAGTGGGAGAGGGTTGGTGCAGACAGAAAATGAGATAAGCAGAGAGAGGTAGACTATGAGGAGAAACAGGGTAGATTATAGAAAAAGGTGCAAATATAATTCTTTAAATTACACATTTACTCAGAGTGACTTTAAACTGCCTCATTCCGTTGCTAAGGCCTCTATGAGACGTAGTCTCAACTCATTTGACTTTAATAAAAATGATCTTTTAAATTTCAGCTTCTGTGGCAACTTCTTATTATTCTGGGATCAAAAGGAATAAGTATCAGTGAGACCCCTGAGGAGAATTAAGAGGAATAAGATGTCACCAATCAATGCCATTCAGCCAGATTCATCTTAAATGAATCTTGACACACAGTGTGATCTTAGCCACATGAGAATATGGCAGACAGAGGGAGAGCTATAGTGCAAACACAGAAAGTAAAGATGGTGGACAGAGCGGGTGACATACTTCAAGGAGAGACACGGATGGTGCAAGCAAACACAGACAAGGTACACACAGACAGTGAAATCATACACCATAGAGATCAAATGCAGAAAACATTTAAAGAAAACTGACATACAGAGGCTAAAAAAACCGAACACAGGGGAAGATAGTGAAATCAGAGTGAAAATGCTACAAGCAGAGGGTGTGAGAGTACACGCACAGAAGAAAAAGATTTAACATGGCACCCATTTTGTATTTCTAGCTGCCAGTTTGTTTGCCATGTGCTCTGCCCTACCTTTCTGTTAACTGTTCTTCTAGCCTGCCTAGACACAAACTATGTTTGGCATGCTCTACTTCGCAGATGCCTACTACACTAATATAACTGCCAGACTATTTTTGCAGCTGTATGAAGAAGTAAATCTCCTCACACTTTGCTAAGCAAGCAGATTTTGCAAACGCAAATTAGTCATTTTGCTTGCTTACATCAGCCAGGATTGCCCTTCGCTTTTAAGCTGAATATGTAACCCTCACATATATAAGGCCGCAGTGTTCTGTACTCTTTAAACTTCTTCATTCAGTTGCTAAGGCCTCTATGAGACATAGTCTCAACTCATTTGACTTTAATAAAAATGATCTTTTAAATTTCAGCTTCTGTGCCAACTTCTTATTATTCTGGGATCAAAAGGAATAAGTATCAGTGAGACCCCTGAGGAGAATTAAGAGGATTAAGATGTCACCAATCAATGCCATTCAGCCAGATTCATCTTAAATGAATCTTGACGCACAGTGTGATCTTATCCACATGGGAATATGCCAGACAGAGGGAGAGCTATAGTGCACACACAGAAAGTAAAGATGGTGCACAGAGAGGGTGACATACTTCAAGGAGAGACACGGATGGTGCAAGCAAACACAGACAAGGTACACACAGACAGTGAAATCATACACCACAGATCAAATGCAGAAAACATTTAAAGAAAACTGACATACAAAGGCTAAATAAAGGACACAGTGGGGAAGATAGTGAAATCAGAGTGAAAATGTTACAAGCAGAGGGTGTGAAAGTAAACGCACAGAAGAAAAAGATTTAACATGGCACCCATTTTGTATTTCTAGCTGCCATTTTGTTTCCCATGTGCTCTGCCCTACCTTTCTGTTAACTGTTCTTCTAGCCTGCCTAGACACAAACTATGTTTGGCATGCTCCACTTCGCACATGCCTACTACACTAATATAACTGCCAGACTATTTTTGCAGCTGTATGAAGAAGTAAATCGCCTCACACTTTGCTAAGCAAGCAGATTTTGCATACGCAAATCAGTCATTTTGCGTGCTTACATCAGCCAGGACTACCCCTCGCTTTTATGCTGAGTATGTAACCCTCACATATATAAGGCCCCAGTGTTCTGTACCGTTTAAACTGCCTCATTCAGTTGCTAAGGCCTCTATGAGACGTAGTCTCAACTCATTTGACATTAATAAAAATGATCTTTTAAATTTCAGCTTCTGTGCCAACTTCTTATTATTCTGGGATCAAAAGGACTAAGTATCAGTGAGACCCCTGAGTAGAATTAAGAGGATTGAGATGTCACCAATCGATGCCATTCAGCCAGATTCATCTTAAATGAATCTTGACGCACAGTGTGACCTTAGCCACATGAAAATATGCCAGACAGAGGGAGAGCTATAGTGCACACACAGAAATTAAAGATGGTGCACAGAGCGGCCGACATACTTCAAGGGGAGACACGGATGGTGCAAGCAAACACAGACAAGGTACACACAGACATTGAAATCATACACCACAGATCAAATGCAGAAAACATTTAAAGACAACTGACATACAGAGGCTAAGTAAAGCACACAGAGGGAAAGATAGTGAAATCAGAGTGAAAATGCTACAAGACAGTACACTATAGCTCTCCCTCTGTCTTGCATATCCTCATGTGGCTAAGATCACACTGTGTGTCAAGATTAATTTAAGATGAATCTGGCTGAATGGCATCGATTGGTGACATCTTAATCCTCTTAATTCTACTCAGGGGTCTCACTGATACTTAGTCCTTTTGATCCCAGAATAATAAGAAGTTGGCACAGAAGTTGAAATTTAAAAGATCATCTTTTATTAACCACATCAGTGCTAAGGCAATTCCTCCTCTGTGCTGCAGTTCCTAGATTCCCATTGTTCAGCTCATCATGAGCACAGGAGCAGTGTACTGCTTGACGGGCTGAGCTCGTCATCAGCATGGAAGGGGTTAAAGTCAAATGAGTTGAGACTACATTTCATAGAGGCCTTAGCAACTGAATGAGGCAGTTTAAAGAGTACAGAACACTGGGGCCCTATATATGTGAGGGTTACATACTCAGCATAAAAGCGAAGGGCAATCCTGGCTGATGTAAGCAAGCAAAATGACTAATTTGTGTTTGCAAAATCTGCTTGCTTAGCAAAGTGGGAGGAGATTTAGTTCATACAGCTGCAAAAATAGTCTGGCAGTTATATTAGTGTAGTAGGCATGTGTGAAGTGGAGCATGCCAAACATAGTTTGTGTCTAGGCAGGCTGGAAGAACAGTTAACAGAAAGGTAGGGCAGAGCACATGGCAAACAAAATGGCAGCTACAAATACAAAATGGGTGCCATGTTAAATCTTTTTCTTCATTGCGTGTACACACAGACAGTGAAATCATACACCATAGAGATCAAATGCAGAAAACATTTAAAGAAAACTGACATACAGAGGCTAAAAAAACGAACAGAGGGGAAGATAGTGAAATCAGAGTGAAAATGCTACAAGCAGAGGGTGTGAGAGTACACGCACAGAAGAAAAAGATTTAACATGGCACCCATTTTGTATTTCTAGCTGCCATTTTGTTTGCCATGTGCTCTGCCCTACCTTTCTGTTAACTGTTCTTCTAGCCTGCCTAGACACAAACTATGTTTGGCATGCTCCACTTAGCACATGCCTACTACACTAATATAACTGCCAGACTATTTTTGCAGCTGTATGAAGAAGTAAATCTCCTCAAATTTTGCTAAGCAAGCAGATTTTGCAAACGCAAATTAGTCATTTTGCTTGCTTACATCAGCCAGGATTGCCCTTCGCTTTTAAGCTGAGTATGTAACCCTCACATATATAAGGCCGCAGTGTTCTGTACTCTTTAAACTTCTTCATTCAGTTGCTAAGGCCTCTATGAGACGTTGTCTCAACTCATTTGACTTTAATAAAAATGATCTTTTAAATTTCAGCTTCTGTGCCTACTTCTTATTATTCTGGGATCAAAAGGAATAAGTATCAGTGAGACCCCTGAGGAGAATTAAGAGGATTAAGATGTCACCAATCGATGCCATTCAGCCAGATTCATCTTAAATGAATCCTGACGCACAGTGTGATCTTATCCACATGGGAATATGCCAGACAGAGGGAGAGCTATAGTGCACACACAGAAAGTAAAGATGGTGCACAGAGAGGGTGACATACTTCAAGGAGAGACACGGATGGTGCAAGCAAACACAGACAAGGTACACACAGACAGTGAAATCATACACCACAGATCAAATGCAGAAAACATTTAAAGAAAACTGACATACAAAGGCTAAATAAAGGACACAGTGGGGAAGATAGTGAAATCAGAGTGAAAATGTTACAAGCAGAGGGTGTGAAAGTAAACGCACAGAAGAAAAAGATTTAACATGGCACCCATTTTGTATTTCTAGCTGCCATTTTGTTTCCCATGTGCTCTGCCCTACCTTTCTGTTAACTGTTCTTCTAGCCTGCCTAGACACAAACTATGTTTGGCATGCTCCACTTCGCACATGCCTACTACACTAATATAACTGCCAGACTATTTTTGCAGCTGTATGAAGAAGTAAATCGCCTCACACTTTGCTAAGCAAGCAGATTTTGCATACGCAAATCAGTCATTTTGCGTGCTTACATCAGCCAGGACTACCCCTCGCTTTTATGCTGAGTATGTAACCCTCACATATATAAGGCCCCAGTGTTCTGTACCGTTTAAACTGCCTCATTCAGTTGCTAAGGCCTCTATGAGACGTAGTCTCAACTCATTTGACATTAATAAAAATGATCTTTTAAATTTCAGCTTCTGTGCCAACTTCTTATTATTCTGGGATCAAAAGGACTAAGTATCAGTGAGACCCCTGAGTAGAATTAAGAGGATTGAGATGTCACCAATCGATGCCATTCAGCCAGATTCATCTTAAATGAATCTTGACGCACAGTGTGATCTTAGCCACATGAAAATATGCCAGACAGAGGGAGAGCTATAGTGCACACACAGAAATTAAAGATGGTGCACAGAGCGGCCGACATACTTCAAGGGGAGACACGGATGGTGCAAGCAAACACAGACAAGGTACACACAGACATTGAAATCATACACCACAGATCAAATGCAGAAAACATTTAAAGACAACTGACATACAGAGGCTAAGTAAAGCACACAGAGGGAAAGATAGTGAAATCAGAGTGAAAATGCTACAAGAGAGTACACTATAGCTCTCCCTCTGTCTTGCATATCCTCATGTGGCTAAGATCACACTGTGTGTCAAGATTAATTTAAGATGAATCTGGCTGAATGGCATCGATTGGTGACATCTTAATCCTCTTAATTCTACTCAGGGGTCTCACTGATACTTAGTCCTTTTGATCCCAGAATAATAAGAAGTTGGCACAGAAGTTGAAATTTAAAAGATCATCTTTTATTAACCACATCAGTGCTAAGGCAATTCCTCCTCTGTGCTGCAGTTCCTAGATTCCCATTGTTCAGCTCATCATGAGCACAGGAGCAGTGTACTGCTTGACGGGCTGAGCTCGTCATCAGCATGGAAGGGGTTAAAGTCAAATGAGTTGAGACTACATTTCATAGAGGCCTTAGCAACTGAATGAGGCAGTTTAAAGAGTACAGAACACTGGGGCCCTATATATGTGAGGGTTACATACTCAGCATAAAAGCGAAGGGCAATCCTGGCTGATGTAAGCAAGCAAAATGACTAATTTGTGTTTGCAAAATCTGCTTGCTTAGCAAAGTGGGAGGAGATTTAGTTCATACAGCTGCAAAAATAGTCTGGCAGTTATATTAGTGTAGTAGGCATGTGTGAAGTGGAGCATGCCAAACATAGTTTGTGTCTAGGCAGGCTGGAAGAACAGTTAACAGAAAGGTAGGGCAGAGCACATGGCAAACAAAATGGCAGCTACAAATACAAAATGGGTGCCATGTTAAATCTTTTTCTTCATTGCGTGTACACACAGACAGTGAAATCATACACCATAGAGATCAAATGCAGAAAACATTTAAAGAAAACTGACATACAGAGGCTAAAAAAACGAACAGAGGGGAAGATAGTGAAATCAGAGTGAACATGCTACAAGCAGAGGGTGTGAGAGTACACGCACAGAAGAAAAAGATTTAACATGGCACCCATTTTGTATTTCTAGCTGCCATTTTGTTTGCCATGTGCTCTGCCCTACCTTTCTGTTAACTGTTCTTCTAGCCTGCCTAGACACAAACTATGTTTGGCATGCTCCACTTAGCACATGCCTACTACACTAATATAACTGCCAGACTATTTTTGCAGCTGTATGAAGAAGTAAATCTCCTCAAATTTTGCTAAGCAAGCAGATTTTGCAAACGCAAATTAGTCATTTTGCTTGCTTACATCAGCCAGGATTGCCCTTCGCTTTTAAGCTGAGTATGTAACCCTCACATATATAAGGCCGCAGTGTTCTGTACTCTTTAAACTTCTTCATTCAGTTGCTAAGGCCTCTATGAGACGTTGTCTCAACTCATTTGACTTTAATAAAAATGATCTTTTAAATTTCAGCTTCTGTGCCTACTTCTTATTATTCTGGGATCAAAAGGAATAAGTATCAGTGAGACCCCTGAGGAGAATTAAGAGGATTAAGATGTCACCAATCGATGCCATTCAGCCAGATTCATCTTAAATGAATCCTGACGCACAGTGTGATCTTATCCACATGGGAATATGCCAGACAGAGGGAGAGCTATAGTGCACACACAGAAAGTAAAGATGGTGCACAGAGAGGGTGACATACTTCAAGGAGAGACACGGATGGTGCAAGCAAACACAGACAAGGTACACACAGACAGTGAAATCATACACCACAGATCAAATGCAGAAAACATTTAAAGAAAACTGACATACAAAGGCTAAATAAAGGACACAGTGGGGAAGATAGTGAAATCAGAGTGAAAATGTTACAAGCAGAGGGTGTGAAAGTAAACGCACAGAAGAAAAAGATTTAACATGGCACCCATTTTGTATTTCTAGCTGCCATTTTGTTTCCCATGTGCTCTGCCCTACCTTTCTGTTAACTGTTCTTCTAGCCTGCCTAGACATAAACTATGTTTGGCATGCTCCACTTCGCACATGCCTACTACACTAATATAACTGCCAGAATATTTTTGCAGCTGTATGAAGTAAATCTCCTCACACTTTGCTAAGCAAGCAGATTTTGCATACGCAAATCAGTAATTTTGCTTGCTTACATCAGCCAGGACTACCCCTCGCTTTTATGCTGAGTATGTAACCCTCACATATATAAGGCCCCAGTGTTCTGTACCGTTTAAACTGCCTCATTCAGTTGCTAAGGCCTATGCTAAGGCCTATATGAGATGTAGTCTCAACTCTATAGGCCCTTGCTCTTTTAGTGTTATGTTTTTCAGCTCTTTTTCCTTGGTCTGGAGCTCAAAGCGCCGGGACACTCCTTTGGAGTAGCCGTTGCACTATAAAAGTCCCATTTTAACATAACATAACATAACATTTGACATTAATAAAAATGATCTTTTAAATTTCAGCTTCTCTGCCAACTTCTTATTATTCTGGGATCAAAAGGACTAAGTATCAGTGAGATCCCTGAGTAGAATTAAGAGGATTAAGATGTCACCAATCGATGCCATTCAGCCAGATTCATCTTAAATGAATCTTGACGCACAGTGTGATCTTAGCCACATGAAAATATGCCAGACAGAGGGAGAGCTATAGTGCACACACAGAAAGTAAAGATGGTGCACAGAGCAGCCGACATACTTCAAGGAGAGACACGGATGGTGCAAGCAAACAAAGACAAGGTACACACAGACATTGAAATCATACACCACAGGTCAAATGCAGAAAACATTTAAAGAAAACTGACATACAGAGGCTAAGAAAAGCACACAGAGGGAAAAATAGTGAAATCAGAGTGAAAATGCTACAAGCAGAGGGTGTGAGAGTACACACACAGAAGAAAAAGATTTAACATGGCACCCATTTTGTATCTGTAGCTGCCATTTTGTTTGCCATGTGCTCTGCCCTACCTTTCTGTTAACTGTTCTTCCAGCCTGCCTAGACACAAACTATGTTTGGCATGCTCCACTTCACACATGCCTACTACACTAATATAACTGCCAGAATATTTTTGCAGCTGTATGAAGTAAATCTCCTCCCACTTTGCTAAGCAAGCAGATTTTGCAAACACAAATTAGTCATTTTGCTTGCTTACATCAGCCAGAATTGCCCTTCGCTTTTATGCTGAGTATGTAACCCTCACATATATAGGGTCCCAGTGTTCTGTACTCTTTAAACTGCCTCATTCAGTTGCTAAGGCCTCTATGAAATGTAGTCTCAACTCATTTGACTTTAACCCCTTCCATGCTGATGACGAGCTCAGCTCATCAAGCAGTACACTGCTCCTGTGCTCATGGTGAGCTGAACAATGGGAATCTAGGAGCTGCAGCACAGAGGAGGAATTGCCTTAGCACTGATGTGGTTAATAAAAAATGATCTTTTAAATTTCAACTTCTGTGCCAACTTCTTATTATTCTGGGATCAAAAGGACTAAGTATCAGTGAGACCCCTGAATAGAATTAAGAGGATTAAGATGTCACCAATCGATGCCATTCAGCCAGATTCATCTTAAATGAATCTTGATGCACAGTGTGATCTTAGCCACATGAGAATATGCCAGACAGAGGGAGAGCTATAGTGCACACACAGAAAGTAAAGATGGTGCACAGAGCGGCCGACATACTTCAAGGAAAGACTCGGATGGTGCAAGCAAACACAGACAAGGTACACACAGACAGTGAAATCATACACCACAGATCAAATGCAGAAAACATTTAAAGAAAACCGACATACAGAGGCTAAATAAAGCACACAGAGGGGAAGATAGTGAAATCAGAGTGAAAATGCTACAAGCAGAGGGTGTGAGAGTACACGCACAGAAGAAAAAGATTTAACATGGCACCCATTTTGTATTTGTAGCTGCCATTTTGTTTGCCATGTGCTCTGCCCTACCTTTCTGTTAACTGTTCTTCTAGCCTGCCTAGACACAAACTATGTTTGGCATGCTCCACTTCGCACATGCCTACTACACTAATATAACTGCCAGACTATTTTTACAGCTGTATGAAGAAGTAAATCGCCTCACAATTTGCTAAGCAAGCAGATTTTGCATACGCAAATTAGTCATTTTGCTTGCTTACATCAGCCAGGACTACCCCTCGCTTTTATGCTGAGTATGTAACCCTCACATATATAAGGCCCCAGTGTTCTCTACTGTTTAAACTGCCTCATTCAGTTGCTAAGGCCTCTATGAAACGTAGTCTCAACTCATTTGACTTTAACCCCTTCCATGCTCATGACGAGCTCAGCTCGTCATGCAATACACTGCTCCTGTGCTCATGACGAGCTCAGCTCGTCATGAACAATGGGAATCTAGGATCTGCAGCACAAAAGAGGAATTGCCTTAGCACTGATGTGGTTAATAAAAAATGATCTTTTAAATTTCAACTTCTGTGCCAACTTCTTATTATTGTTGTATCAAAAGGACTAAGTATCAGTGAGACCCCTGAGGAGAATTAAGAGGATTAAGATGTCACCAATCGATGCCATACAGCCAGATTCATTTTAAATTAATCTTGACGCACAGTGTGATCTTAGCCACATGAGAATATGCCAGACAGAGGGAGAGCTATAGTGCACACACAGAAAGTAAAGATGGTGAACAGAGAGGGTGACATACTTCAAGGAGAGACATGGAATGTGCAAACAACACAGACAAGGTACACACAGACAGTGAAATCATACACCACATATCAAATGCAGAAAACATTTAAAGAAAAGTGACATACAGGGGCTAAATAAAGCACATAGAGGGGAAGATAGTGAAATCAGAGTGAAAATGCTACAAGCAGAGGGTGTGAGAGTACAAGCACAGAAGAAAAAGATTTAACATGGCACCCATTTTGTATTTCTAGCTGCCATTTTGTTTGCCATGTGCTCTGCCCTACCTTTCTGTTAACTGTTCTTCTAGCCTGTCTAGACACAAACTATGATTGGCATGCTCCACTTCGCACATGCCTACTTCACTAATATAACTGCCAGACTAATTTTTGCAGCTGTATGAAGAAGTAAATCGCCTCACAATTTGCTAAGCAAGCAGATTTTGCATACACAAATTAGTAATTTTGCTTGCTTACATCAGCCAGGACTACCCCTCGCTTTTATGCTGAGTATGTAACCCTCACATATATAAGGCCCCAGTGTTCTGTACTATTTAAACTGCCTCATTCAGTTGCTAAGGCCTCTATGAGACGTAGTCTCAACTCATTTGACTTTAATAAAAATGATCTTTTAAATTTCAGCTTCTGTGCCAACTTCTTATTATTCTGGGATCAAAAGGAATAAGTATCAGTGAGACCCCTGAATAGAATTAAGAGGATTAAGATGTCACCAATCGATGCCATTCAGCCAGATTCATCTTAAATGAATCTTGATGCACAGTGTGATCTTAGCCACATGAGAATATGCCAGACAGAGGGAGAGCTATAGTGCACACACAGAGAGTAAAGATGGTGCACAGAGCGGCCGACATACTTCAAGGAAAGACTCGGATGGTGCAAGCAAACACAGACAAGGTACACACAGACAGTGAAATCATACACCACAGATCAAATGCAGAAAACATTTAAAGAAAACTGACATACAGAGGCTAAATAAAGAACACAGAGGGAAAGATAGTGAAATCAGAGTGGAAATGCTACAAGCAGAGGGTGTGAGAGTACACGCACAGAAGAAAAAGATTTAACATGGCACCCATGTTGTATTTCTAGCTGCCATTTTGTTTGCCATGTGCTCTGCCCTACCTTTCTGTTAACTGTTCTTCTAGCCTGCCAAGACACAAACTATGTTTGGCATGCTCCACTTCGCACATGCCTACTACAATAATATAACTGCCAGACTAATTTTTGCAGCTGTATGAAGAAGTAAATCGCCTCACAATTTGCTAAGCAAGCAGATTTTGCCTACGCAAATTAGTCATTTTGCTTGCTTACATCAGCCTGGACTACCCCTCGCTTTTATGCTGAGTATGTAACCCTCACATATATAAGGCCCCAGTGTTCTGTACTGTTTAAACTGCCTCATTCAGTTGCTAAGGCCTCTATGAGACGTAGTCTCAACTCATTTGACTTTAATAAAAATGATCTTTTAAATTTCAGCTTCTGTGCCAACTTCTTATTATTCTGGGATCAAAAGGAATAAGTATCAGTGAGACCCCTGAGGAGAATTAAGAGGATTAAGATGTCACCAATCAATGCCATTCAGCCATATTCATCTTAAATGAATCTTGATGCACAGTGTGATCTTAGCCACATGAGAATATGCCAGACAGAGGGAGAGCTATAGTGCACACACAGAAAGTAAAGATGGTGCACAGAGCGGGTGACATACTTCAAGGAGAGACACGGATGGTGCAAGCAAACACAGACAAGGTACACACAGACAGTGAAATCATACACCATAGAGATCAAATGCAGAAAACATTTAAAGAAAACTGACATACAGAGGCTAAAAAAACGAACAGAGGGGAAGATAGTGAAATCAGAGTGAAAATGCTACAAGCAGAGGGTGTGAGAGTACACGCACAGAAGAAAAAGATTTAACATGGCACCCATTTTGTATTTCTAGCTGCCATTTTGTTTGCCATGTGCTCTGCCCTACCTTTCTGTTAACTGTTCTTCTAGCCTGCCTAGACACAAACTATGTTTGGCATGCTCCACTTAGCACATGCCTACTACACTAATATAACTGCCAGACTATTTTTGCAGCTGTATGAAGAAGTAAATCTCCTCAAATTTTGCTAAGCAAGCAGATTTTGCAAACGCAAATTAGTCATTTTGCTTGCTTACATCAGCCAGGATTGCCCTTCGCTTTTAAGCTGAGTATGTAACCCTCACATATATAAGGCCGCAGTGTTCTGTACTCTTTAAACTTCTTCATTCAGTTGCTAAGGCCTCTATGAGACGTTGTCTCAACTCATTTGACTTTAATAAAAATGATCTTTTAAATTTCAGCTTCTGTGCCAACTTCTTATTATTCTGGGATCAAAAGGAATAAGTATCAGTGAGACCCCTGAGGAGAATTAAGAGGATTAAGATGTCACCAATCGATGCCATTCAGCCAGATTCATCTTAAATGAATCCTGACGCACAGTGTGATCTTATCCACATGGGAATATGCCAGACAGAGGGAGAGCTATAGTGCACACACAGAAAGTAAAGATGGTGCACAGAGAGGGTGACATACTTCAAGGAGAGACACGGATGATGTAAGCAAACACAGACAAGGTACACACAGACAGTGAAATCATACACCACAGATCAAATGCAGAAAACATTTAAAGAAAACTGACATACAAAGGCTAAATAAAGGACACAGTGGGTAAGATAGTGAAATCAGAGTGAAAATGTTACAAGCAGAGGGTGTGAAAGTAAACGCACAGAAGAAAAAGATTTAACATGGCACCCATTTTGTATTTCTAGCTGCCATTTTGTTTCCCATGTGCTCTGCCCTACCTTTCTGTTAACTGTTCTTCTAGCCTGCCTAGACACAAACTATGTTTGGCATGCTCCACTTCGCACATGCCTACTACACTAATATAACTGCCAGACTATTTTTGCAGCTGTATGAAGAAGTAAATCGCCTCATACTTTGCTAAGCAAGCAGATTTTGCATACGCAAATCAGTCATTTTGCTTGCTTACATCAGCCAGGACTACCCCTCGCTTTTATGCTGAGTATGTAACCCTCCCATATATAAGGCCCCAGTGTTCTGTACCGTTTACACTGCCTCATTCAGTTGCTAAGGCCTATATGAGACGTAGTCTCAACTCATTTGACATTAATATAAATGATCTTTTAAATTTCAGCTTCTCTGCCAACTTCTTATTATTCTGGGATCAAAAGGACTAAGTATCAGTGAGATCCCTGAGTAGAATTAAGAGGATTAAGATGTCACCAATCGATGCCATTCAGCCAGATTCATCTTAAATGAATCTTGACGCACAGTGTGATCTTAGCCACATGAAAATATGCCAGACAGAGGGAGAGCTATAGTGCACACACAGAAAGTAAAGATGGTGCACAGAGCAGCCGACATACTTCAAGGAGAGACACGGATGGTGCAAGCAAACACAGACAAGGTACACACAGACATTGAAATCATACACCACAGGTCAAATGCAGAAAACATTTAAAGAAAACTGACATACAGAGGCTAAGTAAAGCAAACAGAGGGAAAAATAGTGAAATCAGAGTGAAAATGCTACAAGCAGAGGGTGTGAGAGTACACGCACAGAAGAAAAAGATTTAACATGGCACCCATTTTGTATTTGTAGCTGCCATTTTGTTTGCCATATGCTCTGCCCTACCTTTCTGTTAACTGTTCTTCCAGCCTGCCTAGACACAAACTATGTTTGGCATGCTCCACTTCACACATGCCTACTACACTAATATAACTGCCAGACTATTTTTGCAGCTGTATGAAGAAGTAAATCTCCTCACACTTTGCTAAGCAAGCAGATTTTGCAAAATGCAAATTAGTCATTTTGCTTGCTTACATCAGCCCGGATTGCCCCTTGCTTTTATGCTGAGTATGTAACCCTCACATATATAAGGCCCCAGTGTCCTATACTGTTTAAACTGCCTCCTTCAGTTGCTAAGGCCTCTATGAGACGTGGTCTCAACTCATTTGACTTTAATAAAAATAATCTTTTGAATTTCAGCTTCTGTGCCAACTTCCTAATATTCTGGGATCAAAAGGACTAAGTATCAGTGAGACCCCTGAGGAGAATTAAGAGGATTAAGGTGTCACCAATCAATGCCATTCAGCCAGATTCATCTTAAATTAATCTTGACGCACAGTGTGATCTTAGTCACATGAGAATATGGCAGACAGAGGGAGAGCTATAGTGCACACACAGAAAGTAAAGATGGTGCACAGAGAGGGTGACATACTTCAAGGAGAGACACGGATGGTGCAAGCAAACCCAGACAAGGTGCACACAGACAGTGAAATCATACACCACAGATCAAATGCAGAAAGCATTTAAAGAAAACTGACATACAGAGGCTAAATAAAGCAAACAGAGGGGAAGATAGTGAAATCAGAGTGAAAATATTCCAAGCAGAGGGTGTGAGAGTACACGCACAGAAGAAAAAGATTTAACATGGCACCCATTTTGTATTTCTAGCTGCATTTTGTTTGCCATGTGCTCTGCCCTACCTTTCTGTTAACTGTTCTTCTAGCCTGCCTAGACACAAACTATGTTTGGCATGCTCCACTTCGCACATGCCTACTACACTAATATAACTGCCAGACTATTTTTGCATCTGTATGAAGAAGTAAATCGCCTCACACTTTGCTAAGAAAGCAGATTTTGCATACGCAAATTAGTCATTTTGCTTGCATACATCAGCCAGGACTACACCTCGATTTTATGCTGAATATGTAACCCTCAAATATATAAGGCCCCAGTGTTCTGTACTGTTTAAACTGCCGCATTCAGTTGCTAAGGCCTCTATGAGACGTAGTCTCAACTCATTTGACTTTAATAAAAATGATCTTTTAAATTTCAGCTTCTCTGCCAACTTCTTATTATTCTGGGACCAAAAGGAATAAGTATCAGTGAGACCCCTGAGGAGAATTAAGAGGATTAAGATGTCACCAATCTATGCCATTCAGCCAGATTCATCTTAAATGAATCTTGACGCACAGTGTGATCTTAGTCACATGAGAATATGCCAGACAGAGGCAGAGCTATAGTACACACACAGAAAGTAAAGATGGTGCACAGAGAGGGTGACATACTTCAAGGAGAGACACGGATGGTGCAAGCAAACACAGACAAGGTACTCACAGACAGTGAAATCATACACCACAGATCAAATGCAGAAAACATTTAAAGAAAACTGACATACAGAGGCTAAATAAAGCACACAGAGGGGAAGATAGTGAAATCATAGTGAAAATGCTACAAGCAGAGGGTGTGAGAGTACACGCACAGAAGAAAAAGATTTAACATGACACCCATTTTGTATTTGTAGCTGCCATTTTGTTTGCCATGTGCTCTGCCCTACCTTTCTGTTAACTGTTCTTCCAGCCTACCTAGACACAAACTATGTTTGGCATGCTCCACTTCACACATGCCTTCTACACTAATATAACTGCTAGACTATTTTTGCAGCTGTATGAAGAAGTAAATCTCCTCACACTTTGCTAAGCAAGCAGATTTTGCAAACGCAAATTGGTCATTTTGCTTGCTTACCTCAGCCAGGACTTCCCCTCGCTTTTATGCTGAGTATCTAACCCTCACATATATAAGGCCCCAGTGTTCTGTACACTTTAAACTGCCTCATTCAGTTGCTAAGGCCTCTATGAGACGTAGTCTCAACTCATTTGACTTTAATAAAAATGATCTTTTAAATTTCAGCTTCTGTGCCAACTTCTTATTATTGTGGGATCAAAAGGATTAAGTATCAGTGAGACCCCTGAGGAGAATTAAGAAGATTAAGATGTCACCAATCGATACCATTCAGCCAGATTCATCTTAAATGAATCTTGACGCACAGTGTGATCTTATACACATAACAATATGCCACACAGAAGTAGAGCAATAGTGCACATAGAAAAGAACATGATGCAAGCAAACACTATATTTTACAGGCAGAACACAGCCCATATATATAAGACATTACATTCCTTTCTCATTGCAAGAGCACACCCTATACCTTTATTTCACAGCATAGAGACTAATTGGGAAATTAAGAGGCCTGACACACATTCTGCATAGATCTGCTAGCTCTGCATGTCCTATAGCCTTACTCAATTCAAGAATACATCAATACCATATTTTTAAACACATCAACTAAGCAAATCATTCAGCCGGATTCATCTAAAATACATCTTGACGCACAGTGTGATCTTAGACACATGACAATATGCAAGACAGAGGGAGAGCTATAGTGCACACACAGAAAGTTAAAATTGGGCACAGAGCGGGTGACATGGTTCAAGGAGAAATACAAATGGTGCAAGCAAACACAAAAATGGTACACACACAGTAAAATGGAGTAAGTGAGAGAGTAGAATTAATGGAAAGAAAGAGGACATTTAAGAAAGAGTTGTGGAAAGAGAGGAAGTCAGTCAGAGAGAGAGAAAGAGAGTGAGGAACTATAAGAGAGTGAGGCAGTTATAGTGACTAACACAGAGAAAAATGACAAATGCAGTGAAAGCAAATGAGGGACAAAAAGAATTGGAGTTAGCAAAAGGGAATGAGAAAAGGAAAATAAAAGAAGTGGATTGACAGATGCAGGGAACAAAAAAAGTGAGAGGCAGTAAGGGAATGAGACCAGGAGAAAAAGAATGAGAGAGATGTACAAAGAAGAGAACATAAAGTGGGGAAAGAGGGGAGAAATTCAATGAAAGACAGTGTCAGTAAGGGAAGATATATGAAGGTGAGAAAAGAGAAAGGAGGGAAAAAGAACCATATTAAGAGAAAGGAAAAAGGAATAAGTGAAACAGAAAGATTTATGGAAAAAGAGAGGAAAGAAAAAGAACAGTGGTGCAAAGAAAGAGAAACAGTGAGAGAGACAAACACAGGGACAGTGAGGGACTTCCACATTAGAACACATTTATCTTATTAACTTCAACTGCACAAACATAGATCCCCTTACAAATTAACAACTCACCTTTAAAAATGCTTTTGAAGATTTAGAACAGTGTCAATCACACACCAGATTTTCTTGAGCAGAATCTCTGAAATGTACCTCAGACACTGCAACCAGTAAATGGCACTGATTCCCTCTCATTTCAGACCCATATTCTTGTACATAGCCAATCAAATTTCTTCCCACACAATTTCAAAACCAAACTAACATTTCAATTGGTTCTACCTTTCAACATTTAAAAAGTCACATACAGTTCAACCTTCCCCCTCTGCCCTCTCTGCCTGTTACCATGGTAACACTCCATACAGCTCCTGGGTGGACACACAGGTCAGAAGTTCATATCTCAATGTTGCAAATAAATCCAGCAAGGCTGATTGACCTTGTAATACACCTGCTTATCCAGTGCTATGTTAGTTTTGATGACTTTTCCCCAAACAATAGCAATTTTCCTTCTTAAAAAACATTAGCATGCACCCTAGTTTTCAATGTTCAATGTGAAACCCTTGTTGAAGAAAGCAAATCTTGATAAGGCTGAATTAAAGAATTATAGGCCCATGGCTAGCCTTCCATTCTTAGCCAAAGTGATCGAAAAGGCCATGAATCAACAGCTGGTCGAGCATGTAGAGAAACATCTTCTACTGGACGAATCACAATTTGGCTTTCGAAGATACCATGGCACGGAAATAGCCTTGATCAAGGCCGCAGATTACATCAGGGCGATTCGAGACCAAGGAGGGACAGCAGTACTTGTACTGTTGGACCTATCGGCGGCCTTCGACTCGGTCGACCATAAGATCCTGGTCGACCGTGTCGAAAAGATGGGCATTCACCACTTAGCGAGAGAGCTGATTGCATCCTTCCTGGCCGAAAGATCACAGGCTGTCACCCTAGGCCCATACCAATCTGTCAGGTTGTCACTACCGTGTGGGGTTGCTCAAGGCTCATCCCTAATCCGACACTATTTAATATCTATGTGTCGGACCTTGCTAATGTCATCAAAGCATATGGGATTAGCATAACCTCTTACGACGATGACACACAACTGGTTTTGGCCATTAAAGACGATGGACCTGAGGTGGCAAAGCGGTTCCAACGTGGAATGCGTGCAATCGGAGAGTGGATGGCATCTAATTGCCTAAAACTCAACTCCGAAAAGACGGAGGTGCTTATCTTTGGACCCCTTTTTCCAGAATGGTCAGCAATCTGGTGGCCATCAGCTTTTGGAGCCCCCCCCCAGTCCAGCCATCAAGGTTAGGTACCTGGGAGTAATCTTTGATGCGGACCTCAACTTTGTGGCACACGCGAACAAAGTAGCGGCAACAGCCCATCACAAATTAAAGTTGATCAGAAAAATCATCCCGTTTCTGCCTGACGCAGCCGGCAAAACACTGGTTAGTTCCTTAGTGCTATCGTCCCTTGATTATTGTAATGGACTATTTTTAAACGCCCAGGTCAGGATAACTAATAGGCTTCAGACAATACAGAATGCAGCAGCACGCTTGCTTTCGGGAACACCTAAGTTTTCGCCTATATCAGACACCATCAAGAAATTCCACTGGCTGACAATCCGTAATCGGATCAAATTTAAATCACTCTGCATAGTATTTAAGACACTGCATGATCAAGGACCACATTATTTTAAGGATCAGTTGATACCTTATAAACCGGCTAGACAGCTTCGATCCGCCACTCTGAGCCAACTAGTGGTCCCACGATCGAAAACAGTTTTGTGGGTTGTTCGTCGCTTTTCAGTCGCGGCACCTAAATTATGGAACACTTTGCCGCAGCACCTCAGGACATGTCCTTCACTTCTGCAATTTCGCAGAGGATTGAAGACCTGGCTTTTTGATCATTAATTATGTCAATCAACCCTTATGAGCCTTTTTGGGAGAATTAGGTGATTTTTCTAGCGCCGAGACGCCTACGGGTATTCGTTCGCGCTTAACAAATTACAAATTGCAATGTTAAATTTTAAGAAACAACCAATCATTTCTAGTTTTTCAATTGCACTGAATCTCATCCACATTTTTTTCTAAACTCTCAGGTTCAAACTGCCATTTGATTTCCAGAGCCCATCTGAGTACTACCGGATCTGCCTTAAAAATGCTAAAAATCTGGGTTGTAGGACATAGCTATATTTTCTAAAGTGAAAGGTATGCAACAAATAGATGCTTTCTCAACCTTGATTTACCAAATGTGGATATTATGTGGATTGGCCAGAGAGGATTGAGATGTCACCAATTGATGCCATTGGTAAAATCCTTTATGCATCTCCCACATCCTCACCTCATAATTGTGCACTGTTGTGGCAATGACCTGGGCACTTTGACTGGGGTAGGTCTGGAAATGTCACTTTTTCCACAAACTGCCTTCGTATATTCTAATATATGCCAAAGCCAAAAATGGAACTGGTCCAACCAATATTGTCCACAGATTGAGAAAGCAAGGAAAATGTGAATAAGTCTGTTTCTGCTTCCCTCAGAGACTATGGCATGGGTTCTATATACCACAACAACTTGCGTTACAACATGCAAGGCATCTATAGGAGAGATGGTGTACATTTTACAGATGAGGAGAACAGAGTCTTCCTTTTAAACTTTAGACTCCGCATCGGTACTTACTTGTAGGTATAAAAAACACAATGAACACAACGGCTCTTTTTAGAGCCACCCAACATCTAAACACACATACTTGTTCTTTAAATCTATTTTTTTTGTTTTTTATTCTGACGTGCGCGCACCGTGTGCGCACTGTGCGAGCACCTCGCGATATTTGTGTAAAAAGAGAGATTTTGGGGCCTTCATGGGTCCTTCAAGGACCCCCTGAGAAGGCCTAGGGGGTCAGGGAGACTCTACCCTGCCCCCTTTTCACGTTTTCCACTTTTGTTTTGCACTATTCTCTTAAAATACACAGCATGGCGTCTGGAGGGTGCGAGCACCGTGCGCACACCTCACAACTTTTTTTTTAAAACAAATAGTTTTTTTAGCCCTTTGGGTTCCTTCAGTGACTACCTCAGAAGGCCTAGGGGGTCAGGAAGTCTCTACCCTGCCCCCTTGTCACGTTATCATCTTTTGTTTTTGGCTCTATTCTACCTCAGAAATACAAAATGGCGGATAGAGGGTACGTGCACCGTGCGCGCACCTCGCGATTTAAAAAAAAAAATATTTATATATTTTGGGCCTTCAGGGACCCCCTGAGAAGGCCTAGGGGGTCAGGGAGACTCTACCCTGCCTCCTTTACCACGTTCTCCACTTTTGTTTTTCACTCTCTTCTGAAACTACACAAAATGGCGGCTATAGGGTGCGAGCACCGTGCGCGAAAAAAAGGCCTGAGAAGGCCTCGGGGGTCAGGAAGATTGCACCCTGGCCCCTTTTCATGTTTCCCACTTTTTTTAGGCTCCTTTCTGCCTCGAAAACAAGATAGCGGCCAACACTTCCTGATTTCGACCAATTCGAATGTTGACAGTTGTCCAACAGCAAATCAAAATTCCGCTGACGCACGGGAAGGTGCACGCAAGATGTTTGCATGGGTACGCGCACGGTGCGCGCTTATAGATATATACATTTTTCCAAATTCAATTTACTCAACAACTACTGGAGGAAGTTACACTATGTAAACAAAAGGGTGTACTGCGTACCAGTCCCTACCATTTTGCCAAATTTGGTATAATTCCGTTCAGCGGTTCGGGCTGTAGCCGTATCTAATCGTCCTATGGAAAATAACATGGGGAAAACACGTTTTGGGACCCCCCCTTTTTTCTCAGCCCCCACTTGACAAATTCCCCCAAAACTTTCAGTGAAGCGTACCGGGCCATCTTCTTTGAGAAATTCACATAGATTCATCAACCAGCGCCAAAGTTATTCCCAATAGAATGTTGAGGATTTCCTATGGAAACTAGGTCCTAACTATATATACCTACTGGCGACCGCCAGTAGGTAATAAAACGCTCCGCTGCTGTTTAAAGGCAGAAAGGACCAGCACTCCCGTTGGTGTTAAATCCAATTAGGATTTATTTGTGCAAAAAATAAACAATCAGATGCGTTTCAGCCGTAGCTTTCGTTATATATATATACATATATATATGTTTTTTGCACAACGTGCCGGTAATCCTAGGCTCAAACTGCACAGCGGTCCCTCCCTCAAAACCGGCGTTTTTGAAGAAATAAATCCAAGATTCCTGTCCACCCTCCAGGGTACAGAAAAAAGGTCGGGACACTCCGAGATATTCAAAAGTGTTTATTTACCAACAAAGGTTAACAAAGCCGACGCGTTTCGCCGTTAGGCTTGCTCACGGTATATACATATATATATATATTATATAGATATACATATACATATATATACACATACATATATATATATATTATATATATATACATATATATATATATTACCTACTGGCGGTCGCCAGTAGGTATATATAGTTAGGATTTTTTCTCTATGGGATTTTTGAAAATTCTATGTCTAATAACTTTGGCGTTTGTGGACGGAATTGGCTGAAATTTTCAGGAAAATGGAACATTTTGTTTCTGAGCAGCCCCTAAAAATTTGGGGGGGGTTCGTCAAGGGGGGGCTGAGAAAAAAGGGGGGTCCCAAAACGTGTTTTTCCAATGTTAATTTCCATAGGGCGGTTGGCCTCACTTTTAGCCCGAATGGCTGAATGGATTTGCACGAAACTTGGCAAAATTGTAGGGACTGTTAGCCCGATGTGCCTTTGCTAGGTCTCAATATATGTGCTCCAGTGGATTTTGAGAAATTAACGTTTAAAAAAAGATATATATCTGTAAGCGCGCTCTGGGCAGTGCTCCGGTCCGCGTACTTTACGCATAACGGAACTTCGCGACGCGAAGCTGATTGGCTCTCCGGTGTCTGTCAACATTCTAAACAGTCCGGAGCGGCCGCCATCTTGTCTCTCGGTAGGATCGAGAGACAAGAGGAGGCCAAAAGAAAGGGGGAAATGACCATAAGGGGGCATAGTAGATCATCCCTGACCCCCTAGGTTTGATGTGGAGGCTTTAAAAGGGCCCCGCAGGGCAAAAAAAAAAAAAACTTTTTTTTTTTGCGTGGGGAGCGCCCGGTTCGCGAACCGGGAAGCGTACTGGGGAGCGTACTATAAGGAAAAAAGAATGATAGACTTTTCGAATACTGTATGTTAATTGATTGTTGGTTTTGTTGATTATTTTTTAATTTCTTTATTTTTTAAGCAATTATTTATTATTGTGATTGTGTTTCAAAATTTAATAACATTTCTAACATTTCACTGTCTGAAATGTCGTCATTTTCCATGAACATAGTTTGTAATCTCTGAGGGTGTAAAATGTCCTCATTTTGAAGGAGGTCATCTACTGCTTGCACACATTGCAGTAGTTCTTGGTCCCAAGTTTCATCCATAAATTCTATATCATTTGGATCAATTAATTCTTGGCTGCTCTCTTGCAGGACAATTTGAAATGAAACTTTCTGTTCGCCTTCCATGTTGCCTGAAATTTGGATTAAAAAATATATATATTAGTAGAGATAGGGCACTGTTGGGATTAATTTTAGATAGGTAGTTTTTATCAGTGAATTTATTTTTGGGCAGTGTATAGTATCAGAGTGGAAGTAGGAATATAAAAAAGTGTGTGTGATTTAACGTAAGTAATTTCATAATTATACAAGAGAAACCTAACTCCATCCATAACTATAACAGAGAAGTCTATCTAAATCTATAACTACTACAGAGGGATAGTATATAACTATCAGAAAAAGTTTACCATATTAACTTTTGGTGCACAATTTACTTCAGTTTTAAAAATAACAACTTACCTTTACAAAGAAGTTGAAGTGATTAGTGAAAATCCAATTGAAATGTACAACAAGAAGTAGTAGTCAAAATGGCTGTGTTTCCTTCTCTTCCTTTATATATATTCAGGTATATAACCAATCAAATGTCAGGTAATAAAAGTTGATAATGAAAGTAACATTTTCATTGGATGTCAATTCCAACACTTCAGATGTGTTTTGAGAAGTAATTTACCTCACGGTATTTAGAGAGGTCTACAGGCTAAATGGCTAAATGGAATTTCAATCAAATTTGTGAAAATGATAGGGATTGGTATGTAGTATGAGCTAATCTATATTTTGTGAGAGTGTCTCCAGTCGTTTTTCTGTAAATTACTTTCCCACCTTTTTTGATGGTGCGCTTCCCGGGGAGCGCCCCGGTACGCGAACTGGTGAGCGCCCCGGTACGCGAACCTTAAGCGTTACGGGAGTCCACCATTTTGTGTTTCGTCAACTTAAGATACAAGATGGAGGGCAAATAATGTTCAGAATGGGTAGAAGGGGTCACGGTAGACTTATCTTGAACCCCTAGGTTTTCTGAGGGTGGCTGAGGAGGCTTATATGTGCGAAAAAAAACATTTTTTTTAAAAATTTCGCGAGGTTAGCTTCCGGTTCGCGTACCAGGTAGCGCCCCGGGGAGCGTACTTTGTTGAAAATTTGTGAAAAAAGTTAGAGAAAAATAATAATTGTGAGTGATCAGATGTAGGGTAGCTCTGAGAAGAGCTTTTGGGTTTATGGTACATTTAGGTACTTATAAGTAGGTACCAATGCACAGTCTTAAATTCAGAATGAAAATTCTGTTGCCCTCATCTGAGAAGTGAACTCCATCTCCTCTGTAGATATCTTGCATGTAGTAACGCAAGTTATTGTTGTACACGGAGCCCATTCCATGGTCTCTCATGTAAGCTGAAACAGATTTGTTTACATGCTTCCTCGACTTCTCAATTTGTGGACAAAATTGGTTTGACCACCTCCATTTCTGTCTTTGGCATATATTTGAATATACCAAGGCAGTCTGAGGAAAAAGTGCCATTAATTGCTCAAAGGTGTCCTTTAAAAGCATTTCCAGACCTACCCCAGTCAAAGTGCCCAAATCATTACCTCCACAGTGCACAATTAACAGGTCAGGTTTTGGCAAATGCATAAAGGTTTTCACCAATGGTATCAATTGGTGACATTTTAATCCTCTGTGGCCAAACCACTTAATTTCCACATTTTGTAAATTGAGGTTAGGTAAATTTCTGTTCTCAGCATACCTCTGAGCCCAATAGATGTAACTATGTCCAACAATCCAGACAGAAAACATGGTGAGAGAAGGTACTCCTGCAGTCAGATAAAGTGTGGCAATGAAATGGCAGTTGAAAAAATAAGAGTTTAAAATGAAAAAAAACTGTGGAGTTTCTGTGTTAATGAAGCAGTAACAGTGATTGGTGGATTTTGATTCCTGAAAACAGAAAGTTAGGGTGCATGGATGAGTTCTTTGAAAGATGTATTTTGAGTGGTCAAGAAAAAATCATTAAATGAAAGAATGCACTGGATATGCAGGTGCACTGAGAGTTCAGAGTTCAATTGCAACATTGTTGTGTGAACTTGCAAACACCAGAGGTCTTCCAAGAGGTGGTTGCTATGCAAAAAAAGCAGAGAGGGCAGATGGGGGAAGGGTTTTGATTTGAAACAAAGTGAGGGAAGAGTTTTGATTGGGTGACATGAGAGATATGTGTGAAGAATTACAGCATTTCTGTGCTTTTGATAGCTGCAGACTCTGGAGTGCATACCTTTTGCTCTGCTGAAGACAAATTGGTGTGTTTCTGAGGCTGTTTTGAAACTCAAAGTATTTGCTAAGGTGAGAAAAGATTTCTTTAATTTAGATAGAGAATAGTGTGCTTTAAGGAGAAAATGATGAAGAAAGTTGTGTTTTTCAAATGTTGCTTTGTATCAAGTGTTTTACAAATAGATTTTGTTTCTTTGAGAAATTGTAATTGGAGAAAATGTGAAGTATTAGTACTGACAGGGTTTTATGTGCATAGGAGCTGTGGAGTGTTTTCAAATTATGACTTGAAAATCGTTTTTGAGGAAAAGGAATGGTTTTAAAATTTATGACAAGGACATAATGGTGTATGCTTCTTTATAAGGCAATTGAGTGTCTCTGATGTTATTTTTCCCATTTTAATGTAAGACCTTTCCCTGTGGAGCAAATTGCTTGTAAATATGCTCCCACCTGTGCATGGCAAATTTAGATTTTGAATGTTTGCGTTACATAGCCATGTTAAAAGTGACCCAAACATGCTGCAAATGCAATCAAAAAACGCTTTCATGTGTCTTAAGGACATTTTAAGTCATTTCCCCATGTGGAGTGTTTTCAAATTATGATTTGAAAATCGTTTTTGGGGAAAAGGAATGGTTTTAAAATTTATGACAAGGACATAATGGTGTATGCTTCTTTATAAGGCAATTGAGTGTCTCTGATGTTATTATTAACAATTTAATGTAAGACCTTTCCCTGTGGAGCAAATTGCTTGTAAATATGCTCCCACCTGTGCATGGCAAATTTAGATTTTGAATGTTTGCGTTACATAGCCATGTTAAAAGTGACCCAAACATGCTGCAAAGGCAATCAAAAAACGCTTTCATGTGTCTTAAGGACATTTTAAGTCATTTCCCCATGTGGAGTGTTTTCAAATTATGATTTGAAAATCGTTTTTGGGGAAAAGGAATGGTTTTAAAATTTATGACAAGGACATAATGGTGTATGCTTCTTTATAAGGCAATTGAGTGTCTCTGATGTTATTATTAACAATTTAATGTAAGACCTTTCCCTGTGGAGCAAATTGCTTGTAAATATGCTCCCACCTGTGCATGGCAAATTTAGATTTTGAATGTTTGCGTTACATAGCCATGTTAAAAGTGACCCAAACATGCTGCAAAGGCAATCAAAAAACGCTTTCATGTGTCTTAAGGACATTTTAAGTAATTTCCCCATGTGGAGTGTTTTCAAATTATGATTTGAAAATCGTTTTTGGGGAAAAGGAATGGTTTTAAAATTTATGAGAAGGACTTAATGGTGTATGCTTCTTTATAAGGCAATTGAGTGTCTCTGATGTTATTTTTCCCATTTTAATGTAAGACCTTTCCCTGTGGAGCAAATTGCTTGTAAATATGCTCCCACCTGTGCATGGCAAATTTAGATTTTGAATGTTTGCGTTACATAGCCATGTTAAAAGTGACCCAAACATGCTGTAAAGGCAATCAAAAAACGCTTTCATGTGTCTTAAGGACATTTTAAGTCATTTCCCCATGTGGAGTGTTTTCAAATTATGATTTGAAAATCGTTTTTGGGGAAAAGGAATGGTTTTAAAATTTATGACAAGGACATAATGGTGTATGCTTCTTTATAAGGCAATTGAGTGTCTCTGATGTTATTATTAACAATTTAATGTAAGACCTTTCCCTGTGGAGCAAATTGCTTGTAAATATGCTCCCACCTGTGCATGGCAAATTTAGATTTTGAATGTTTGCGTTACATAGCCATGTTAAAAGTGACCCAAACATGCTGCAAAGGCAATCAAAAAACGCTTTCATGTGTCTTAAGGACATTTTAAGTCATTTCCCCATGTGGAGTGTTTTCAAATTATGATTTGAAAATCGTTTTTGGGGAAAAGGAATGGTTTTAAAATTTATGACAAGGACATAATGGTGTATGCTTCTTTATAAGGCAATTGAGTGTCTCTGATGTTATTATTAACAATTTAATGTAAGACCTTTCCCTGTGGAGCAAATTGTTTGTAAATATGCTCCCACCTGTGCATGGCAAATTTAGATTTTGAATGTTTGCGTTACATAGCCATGTTAAAAGTGACCCAAACATGCTGCAAAGGCAATCAAAAAACGCTTTCATGTGTCTTAAGGACATTTTAAGTAATTTCCCCATGTGGAGTGTTTTCAAATTATGATTTGAAAATCGTTTTTGGGGAAAAGGAATGGTTTTAAAATTTATGAGAAGGACTTAATGGTGTATGCTTCTTTATAAGGCAATTGAGTGTCTCTGATGTTATTTTTCCCATTTTAATGTAAGACCTTTCCCTGTGGAGCAAATTGCTTGTAAATATGCTCCCACCTGTGCATGGCAAATTTAGATTTTGAATGTTTGCGTTACATAGCCATGTTAAAAGTGACCCAAACATGCTGTAAAGGCAATCAAAAAACGCTTTCATGTGTCTTAAGGACATTTTAAGTCATTTCCCCATGTGGAGTGTTTTCAAATTATGATTTGAAAATCGTTTTTGGGGAAAAGGAATGGTTTTAAAATTTTTGACAAGGACATAATGGTGTATGTTTCTTTATAAGGCATTTCAGTGTCTCTGATGTTATTTTTCCCATATTAAATTAAAAGAGCTTTCCCCGTGGAGCAAATTCCTTGTAAATATGCTCCCACCTGTGCATGGTAAATTTAGATTTTGACTGTTTGAGTTACATAGCCATGTTAAAAGTGACCCAAAAAAGTTGCAAAGGCTTTAAAAAAACACTTTCATGTGTCTTAAGGACATTTTAAGTCATTTCCCTGTGGGCAGTGTTTTCAAATTATGACTTGAAAGTCGTTTTTGAGGTAAAGGAATGTTTTTAAAATTTATGTGCGCCATATGCCCCCAAATTTCTTTTTCAGGGGTGCAGCAGGGTGTTCTTGAGACACCCCTGCACCTTTGGAAAAATTCTTAATTTGCGATGAGCTAATTGCTAATCGCAAATTGCACCTTCATTCCTATGGGCGTCCTGGCCCATGGAAATGAATGGGTAATTTGCAATTAGCAATTTGCTCATCGCAAATTAGGAATGGAAAAGAATCGTTATTAATTCCTTAAAATTCGCTATTTAGGAAATGCAAAATAGTTTGATGATTCATGTGGCGGTTCATCTCTAACAAGATAAGAAGCTTAGGGATACATTTATGATGACTGGCGCAATGAAGTGGACATGACTTACTTCATTGGTAGGCCTTTACATGTATTATCTCCTCTGTATTCTTCATCAAGCGTAACTTTGATCTGCAATCCTGAGTAGGCCTCACCTTAAACAAACCTCTGGATAGGCCACACCTTATCGTCATCCTGAATTAATCATTTAAAATGCTAGGGACAGATTTATGATAGGTGTATGCCTCTTTTGCGCCACTGTGCGTCACTTTTGTGATGCAGCGGCGGTGCAAAAGATTTGCTATGAGGCGACAAAATTACAAATTGATGCATTTAGGCAGATGTGTCATGGTGTAAAAAACACAGTGCCACATGAAACCGATGCAGCAGTGATGCAAAAGATGCACCATGTTGCAAGACAGGCCTCACTTGGGGCCATATGTATCAAGCTAATTAGCATTCGCAAAGGCCGAAATTCTGTGAATTTCGGCCTTTGCGAATGCTAATTAGACAAATGGTATGTATCAAACAAGTTTGATGCAAAATAAGGAATAGCAAAATTTGCTATTCCTTATTTTGCGATTGCACTGAAGGATTTGCAAATTTTGCGATTTCTTAAATGCAATGTATCAAACAAAAAATATGCAAAAAATGCCATTAAGGATTTGCAAATTACCACCAACTTCTAGTTGGTGGTAATTTGCAAATTCTTTTCAAAAAGCTTTTTTTCCAAAAAACAAAAGGTGCCATATGACGCCCATACATGCCCTTAGGGCATGTATGTGCGCCATATGCCCCCAAATTTCTTTTTCAGGGGTGCAGCAGGGTGTTCTTGAGACAACCCTGCACCCTTGGAAAAATTCCTAATTTGCGATGAGCTAATTGCTAATCGCAAATTGCACCTTCATTCCTATGGGCCTCCTGGCCCATGGAAATGAATGGGTAATTTGCAATTAGCAATTTGCTCATCGCAAATTAGGAATGGTAAAGAATCGCTATTTATTCCTTAAAATTCGCTATTTAGGAAATGCAAAATAGTTTGATGATACATATGGCGGTTCATCTCTAACAAGATAAGAAGCTTAGGGATAGATTTATGATGACTGCCGCATCACCAGGGATGTGCCAGTCATCCTGCGCCGCTGTTCCGCCACCCATGGTGTGCTGCATTTACAATGCGGCGCACCATGGGGCAAAAACGGCACAGATGCGTGACGCATCTGTGCCGTAAAGGTGGCGCATTGCTGGAGTTGTATCGCAAGTTCGATGCAGCTCCAGCAAGGCTCAGGGGTGCCCCATCTCCACAATGCTGCGTCAAGCAGGCGCAGGGTTTTGACGCAGCTTTGTCCTATCTGATTGTGAATGCGGCACACCATGGGTGGCAGAGCAGCGGTGCACGTTAACTGGTGCATCCCTGGGGATGTGCCAGTTAACATAAATCTGCCCCTTTACATTTAAGTATGTGCAGGGGACACAGAGTCGGTGAGGCTTATCCAAGGTTAAGAAGAGATGAGTCCTGTTCACTGAAAAATTGGACATAGGCTTCACCTCCTCAGCATCGCTGGACATGGCTAAATAATAGCTGCAAAATGTTACTCTTGTTAAACAATTTTACTATTATAATCTCTGATATTTGTCTCTTACTCTGCAACATCTCATTGTTGTTATCTTTCTTTAAAGCTAAAGACAACATCAACATGAGCGACAATCAGCAATCAGTTGATTTCGACCTCATCATTGAACTCGTAATTGAAACATCAGTGGATGTTGATCCCTTGGATGATTTAAATCCTGAGGATGAAGAAGAACGTGATGAGGATGCAGATATGTCAGAATTGTATGACATAGGTTGGGAAGCTGATGTGCTTGAGCCTATGGAACTATAAACATTTATTTTTAAAATTTATAATAAATGAAAAGTAAAAATGTAAACCGTTTGATTTATAATTAAAAACACCTTTAAAAACAGGTTATGTCTAGTGTCGTCAATAAAATATTAAAATATGCTCATAAAATTAGATCAGAATCACATATAAAATAGTAGAGGTAAAATGAATTTAAATTCCATTTATTTTCTGCTATTTGTGTATTATATATTTGCCAAGCACTAAAAAATCTTCTATGTAAAAATGTCAAGTAGTGTGTTAAGTTTTTGATGACTGTTATTGATTTACTGTTTGGTAATAGTGGTTAATAACATTTTTTATTATATTTTACCACAGATTCAACTGCAGATCATTTCAAGATTTCAGCATGCCAACCAAAGAAAGACTGAGAAAGGCTGCAAAACGTCAAAGACAGCAGGTCAATGAAAAAAAGCAGCAGTCCTCTAACAAAAAGATTTGTCAAGTCACCAAGAAAGCACCGGGTAAGAGTACAAAAACATTCATAAGAAATATCTGTAGTAAAAAAAATATTACTACAGAAAATGTTTCAGTCCAGAAAAAGAGAAGCAATTCAAACGGAAAGGAAAGGCCAATGAAAAATGTTACTGCTAGAGCAAGAGATAACTCTGTGCATGATAGTAGAAGGAAACAACAGTTTAGGGACATTCGTAAACGAATGTTCCGCAACAGGATAATTGGCAATTTGTTAAAAAATATTAAGAAAGGTCAACAGAAAGTGGTTTTTTATAAGAGAAAAAAAATAGTTGAGAAAGTTATTGATCAGGCATTTGAAATTAAACGTAAGTTATTTATTTTGATAATCAATAGAATTAGGAAGCTAAACAAGGCAGTTTATGATTTCAAAAGAAATAGTAGATGGAAGAGAATAGTTAATCGTAGTAATTTTTGTGAAGTTTTTTCTGGAGAATGGATGCATAGTTCAAGCTGTGAGGCATTTTTTAATGAGGAGAGTTATTTCCAGGATAATGATTTGGTGCATGCAGTTGACACCAGTGGTCGAGCTTATGAAGTGAAAGATGGTTGTCCAGTTGAAAAAGAAAAACTTGTGACAACAGAGGCAGAAGAGGTGTTAGGTAATGAGGTTTTAGGAAGACGTCCTAAGGGTCCTGTGTATACCTGGAAGTGTAGTAGTATTTGCAGTGTGCGACAGGATTCCATCAATTTGCTTTGTGATTTTGTACGGTCATTTAATAAGAAAAGTTTGAAGCAGAAAATGAAGTTGTTGCAAGAATTAGATCCTTGCAGAGTGAGAGAAGTGACAGGTTTGCATGGTCATTCACTGGCTTGTCTTTCCAGGAGAGTATGCCAGAGCGTTTTTCATCATTTCAGGATGCTAGCAGTGCATCATAATAAAGTGAGGAAATTAGTTAGAATGTTGTATTATGCTAAGAGTCCAGCAATTATGCTTAAACAATTATGCGCTGCTCTTTTGCATGGTTCTGAAATAGATGTGAAGAATATATGTGAAGAAATTGAGTTTTGTTACTTTGGAAGTAAAGAGGAGAATGTTGAAATTGACCAAGAAGAAGCGGGTAATGTGGAAGATAGTGTACAGGTTTCCAGTACAGATAATTTCCAGAGGGAAATTGCGACGTTTCAGGTGAAATCAAGTGAGAGGCCAAATTTCACTTGTGTGTGTTGTCGACGCACTTATTATAAGAATCAGACTAAGTTAGTGGATTTATATGCAAAAAGTGAAAGGGAAAATAATAGTGAATGGAAGGATTTCACAACATACTTGATGGTAGAAAATCGTTTTGATTTGGGATTGGATCAACGTGTGTGTACTTATTGTTGTAACAAATTAAATCAAAACCAGATGCCTGCTAGAGCAGTTCATAATAATCTGGAATTGGTTGAGATTCCTTCTGAATTGAAGGATTTAAATACTTATGAATCTATTTTGATTCAAAGTATCCATCCCTTTCCGGCTATTGTAAGAATGGAGCCAAAGACAGGGAAATTGCCTCCATCAGATTTACAGAGAGGATTAAAGGGAAGAGTTGTTTATTTGCCTCTAGATTTGAAGAAAAACATTAACACAATTGGAGTAGAAAAAGTGGAAGAGGAACCTCTGGTTATCTTAGTTAATGGGGTTCCGACAAAGAATAAGAAAATATGGCAAGATTTAGTGGATGTTAGGAAAGTTAAAAAGGCAACATTGTATTTGAAAAAAAATAATAAATACTACTATAAGAATGTGTATGTTGCAGAAGAGGAAGTAAGTGAGGAAGCGGATAGCGATTTGTGTGCTGGTCAAATTGAGAAAGTAGAACCCTCTAGTAGTGAAGAAATATATGAACATTATAGTGTTCATCCTTTGCATTCCAAGGAAGTCATGGGGAATGCTATTGAGTTGTTTCAAATGAAACAAGCCAAAGGGAGTCCCATTAGTGTTTGGGAGGAAAGTTTGGAAGCTTGGTGTTTCCCACAGCTTTTTCCAACAGGTCAGGGAGGAAGATATGATGAGCGACCTCATCAAATTCCTGCTTCTGAATACCGGACTTTGCGATTGTATGCAGGAGATGCTAGGTTTCGACAATGCATTCCCTATTTGTTTCATCTCCTGTTTGAAAGCGATCTGTCTGGACTGTCATATGCAGTGAACCACATCTTGAAAAGTGGTATACACATGCAAAACATCTCGGCAAGTGACTTTATGGATAAAGTCAATGTCCAAGACAGTATTTTGGATTCTCACCTGATTAATCTCATGGCGTGTCAGCGTGGTACTAATGAGTACTGGTACCGTCGTCATGGTGATTTAAAATGTATGCTGAGGAACTTAGGAACTCCCACATGGTTCCTCACTCTGAGCTGTGCCGAGTATGGCTGGGAAGACTTACTTGAATTTCTACGAGAGGCAAATGGAAACATCGAAAACATCGAATTCAAGACACCCGGAGAACTGTGCTCTTTGGATCCAGTCAATGTATGTAGGTACTTCAATCATAGATTTGAAGCTATGATGTCTTTCATCATGAATAAGAAGAGTCCACCTCTTGGAGAGGTGTTGGATTTCTTCTGGAGAAAGGAGTACCAAGCAAGAGGTGCTCCTCATATACATATGTTGCTGTGGATCAAGGATGCACCTAAATTTGGAACAGATCCAAAAGACTCAGTGATGAGTTTCATACAACAGTATTCTACGTGTGCTGTTCCAAACGCAAAGGAGAAGAAAAGCCTAAGAGAAAAAGTTCTACGTTTCCAAAGCCATCGATGTGGAAAGTACTGTCGTCGTAAATTCCGAAACAAGGACAAGTTCTACACCAAATGTCGTTTCGGCTTTCCACGACCGGTGATTTCTAAAGGAAGAGTAAACAGTTTGATGTCTTCGCTGCGACATAATGTGATGAAGAAATCACCTAAAAACACATACAATTTGAAGAGGAACGAAGAGTCTAAGTACATCAACGACTACAACCCGGTGATTTTGTCCATGTGGAATGCTAACATGGATATACAGTTTGTGGCTGATAACTGTATGGCTGTGGCTCGGTATGTGACATCTTACATCACCAAAAAAGAGAAGACAGAATTGAAGGATATGTGGGAGGACATTTCCCATGAAAAGAGCCTCAGCAAGAAGTTGTACAGTTTCAGTCTGAAGATGTTGTCGCATCGAGAAATCGGAGCTTACGAATGTTCTGACCGGTTGTCTTCAGCAAGTCTCTATGCCAAGTCCAGGAGTATCGTTTGGGCGAGTCTTGGTCTTGCTGCAACGCGTAATCGAGTTCTCAAACCTGTGCGGGAAATTGAGTATTTGGCGGAAAAGGAGCCAAACAGTACCGACATTTTGAAGACCAACATGTTGGATACATATTATCCAAATGGAAGCAGTCACCTCGAGAATGTTTGTCTGTATGAGGTTCTTCAAAATTACATATTCAAGAGGAACATCAAAGAAGATACTGAGAAAGGAGTGTATGCTGTAATAGGAAGTGAGGGATGTCTGGTCAAGCAAAGAAAATGCCACTTGGTAAACCATCGCAAATTGAGTGGCGAATGTCCTGAAAAAAAGGAGTTTTTCTATTTAGCACTTTTGCAACTTTTCAAGCCTTGGCGTGCAGAAGAGGAACTGCTTGGAGATTTCCTCTGTTACGAAGACTCTTTCAATGCTGCCAAGGAGACCATAGAATGTCCTGCTTTTCCCAAATATGTAGAAATGTTGAATGCGGAAATTGAGCAGGAAGCAACGATTGCAGCCGAGATTGCCAGAGACAGTTCTCAGGACAGTCAGAGTTCTGCTTCATTGAGTCAGGATCCACTAGGAGGACCTGTTATCGAAAATGAAGCTGCCACTGCTATGAATGAAGTGGAAAGAGCCATGGCACATGCTCAGGAGGATGCGGTTAACTTAGAAGAGTTGGAAAGACAACTCAACGTTGAGCAGAGGAAAATATATGACGAAGTTACCATGCAAATTGATCATGGATTAAGTCATGACAAGAAAGAGTGCTCATGTACGTCGTTGAAGCCTGTCCGACTGTACGTGAGTGGAGAAGCGGGAACTGGAAAAAGTTTCCTTATTAAAGCAATTTCATGTTATTTGCAGGAAAGGACAGAGTCATCGCTGTCTTGTGTTGTCACTGTTACAACTGGACTGGCAGCACATAACATTAAAGGGATTACTTTACATCGTTTACTGATGCTGCCAGTGGAGCATGACAACAAATTACAATATCACAAGCTATCTGGAGATGCTTGTTGTGAAGTTTCAAGAATCTTGAGGAAAATGAAACTTCTTATCATTGACGAAGTAAGCATGGTTTCCAATGTCATGCTTGCCTTTGTGCATTTGAGAATGCAAGAAGTTCTCAAAACAGAGTATGATGTGTTATTTGGTGGCAAACACATCATTGTTTTCGGAGATCTTCTGCAGCTTACACCAGTGAAAGGGCAACCTGTGTTCAAAATGCTCACGCATGAAGATACCAGGAAGTGCCTAGGGAGCATTGGCAACGTCAATATATGGTTAAACTTCAATTATGCTGAACTGCATGAAAATATGCGTCAGGCGAAGGATGAAGTTTACAAGACTATTCTACAAGATGTTAGAATTGGAAAAGTGACCGAGCATGGGAAAGAAGCTTTACATGCACGATTACTGTCAAATTTATATCCAGAACAATATGTTGTGCCTGAGAATATTTTTCAGAAACTTACTGAGAAGAAATCTGGAATATGTTTGATGCCAACTCTTGCAGAATGTGCCAAATTCAACAACAAAATGTCGCATTTAGAAAAGCAAGAGATTGTGAAACTGGAAGCTATTGACAGAGTAGAGCATATGGGATCAACAATTATTTTGTCTGAGAATTTGAAAACAAAATTGGATTCATTAGAGAAGACTATATCTAAAACTGCAGGTTTTGAAAGACTCTGAATGTGTGCTTGAACTGCCGTATAATTTTAAGAAGGAATTTACATGTTGAAAGAGGTCTGGTAAATGGATCAATGGGTAATGTTGTTGATTTTGTAAAATACAGAAATAGAGATGGAATTGAATTTTTAAAAATTATATTTGATGGCATTGAGGAAGTACAGCTAATTGGTCGTTGTTCTGCTAGATTTTTGCTTGTAAAAGACTTATATGTTCGCCGTAAGCAGTTTCCTGTTTGCTTGGCATATGCGGTGACAATCCATAAATCGCAAGGTTTAAGTGTAGACAGTGCATTGGTGAATATTGGCAGTTCTGTGTTCAAGGAGGGTATGGCATATGTGGCATTGTCACGAGTTAGAACTTTATCGGGATTGTACTTGATTGAGTGTGATGTCACAAACATTTGTGCGGATCTAGATTGTGTTAAGGAATACAATAGGTTAAGAAGAGAGTATGCGCCACATTTGCCTCAATATCCTTTGTTTGAGAAACGTGTGGTAGGCCGGAAACGAAGAAATGTGACCAATACTGGGGAGGTTGTAGCAAAAAGACGAAAAGTCGATGAACCTGAAATTATAAGCAGAAACAAAAAGGATTCTGTTGAAGATGTTGTTGGTTTTCAATTTGAAAACAGTTCTGGTGTCAACTGCTATGCTAATGTAGTGGTTAATGTTTTGTTTTCTCTAGAAAATGTAAAAGAAGAGATTGTGGTCAATTCTGATCAAAGATTTTGCAGTTTGTTAAATTCTGTGTTAGAGAAATGTAGCACTGATAGAACAAAAATAGAAAGTGTGTCTGAAATTCGAAATCTGTTAGACAGATGTTCAGGCCAAACACAATTCTCTCAAAATATTCAGCAAGATTGTCAGGAGTTTTTAATGTATATGCTTGATGTATTGCATGCTGAAGGTGTAGATGTAGATCACCTGTTTGGGCTTTCTTATCAATGGCAGCATGACTGCGAGAACTGTAGGGTATCAAGTACTACTAGTGTAGACTCAGAAAGATTTATATATTTAACTTTGCCAGACAGTAAATCAGTCTCTTTTAATAAACTAGTAAAAGCAGCTGATCACAACATGGAGTGTAGCCAATGTAAATCTGAAATGATGTCCACATTATTTATACGAACATATGGCCAGTATGTCATTTTAATGTTCCAACGATGTAGGCCTGATGGAACAAAATTGACAACTTTAATTAAAAATTTTGTGGCTTCACAGTTGTCAATATCAGGAAGGACTTTTGTAACTGCAGCAATTATATATCATGACGGTCCTTCAATAACATCAGGACATTACACAGCTTATTTAAAGTCTAGAAATGGCTGGTCATTCTGCAACGATTCTGTTTTAATTTTCAAAAAAAAATTGCCGTATGACCTTCAAAACTCTTACCTGGTGTTTTTAAAACCAAAATTTTAGGGAAAGAATCTCGGGATGTGCTCTGAGGAATTTCAAGAAGTTCTAATGGCTCCTACACGATTTGGCCTTGAGGATAAGTGTAGTACAGAGACATAACTTCTTACCATAACACTGGACGTCATGGAGAAATAAGTGCACTTTGAATGAGTTCAGAAAAACTGTTTCTTTTTATAAGCTAATTGAAGCAGCCAATCAAAACATGGAGTAGAGGGAATGTAAGTCGGCAATGCTGTCTACTGTTTTACATTGTTTTGTGATTAAAAGTGATGTAGAGAATTAAATAATTGTAGTAGTCATAGAGGTAGTGTAAGTCTGCTTCATAGTAAGCAGTATCAGTGTCATAGGAAATGTAGAACATGACTGAGCAAGAAGGGGAAGATATTACTAGTCCAGGATTGTGAAAATGATCTTCAATATTTTAATTGTGAAAGTTGCGGAAATACAACATGACGGGATTGGCTTACAAGAATTCTAAGAGTTATAAATGGCTCAGACATGATTTGGCCTTGTGGAAACGTGTGGTAGAGAGCAAGAAGTCATTTATTGTATGTAACATGTTTTTCAAAACGATGGAGGTTTTCTTTCAGAAAGTGGCGGTCTGAAAGTAATAACAGCACAACAGAGTGTAAGCTGTTCATAGGACATCCTTCGACGTCATGGAAAGTAAGTTAACTTTAAGGAGTTCTGAATTCTGATTTGTTCTGTTGTATGGGTTTTTTAAACACAATCATTTTGATTGTGGTTTTTTTTCCCCGCTGTTATATGATGAATACCTTCAAGTCACTGTTTTTAGTGAAATTTGATACATTCTGAGAACAGCAAAAATAAACCATTTAACATGTATAATTAATTCTGTACTGTTTGCATTTATGATGTACATTTAGAACTATGTAGGAGGCATGGAGAAGGAGAGGCTTCTGTAAGTGTCAAAGTTGTTGCATACAGTGCTCATATTCTACGTAGTCTTTCATATGATAGACTACATTTCCACAATGAGATACCTAAGCAAAGGAAACACAGGTGATATGATTGTGGAATGAGCAAAAAAAATTGCACGTTTTTCAATTATATTACCTGTGTTTCCTAACATTACACATCACATTGTGTAGATGAGGTTTAGGCCTGTTCCTGGAGACAGAGGAGGTCTGACATTTGTTCAACAGTGCAGTGGACATGACTCACTTCGTTGGTAGGCCTCCACATGTATTATCTCCTCTGTATTCTTCAACAAACCTAAATTCCTTCTGCAACCCTGAGTAGGACTTACCTGAAACAAATCTGTGGATAGGTTACACCTTATTGGCATCTTAAAACAATCATTTAAAATATTAGGGTCAGATTTATGGTGGACGTGCGCCTCTTTTGCTCCATTGTGGGTTACTTTTGTGTAAAAGATGCACCATGTTGCAAGATAGGTTTCAGTTCATCTCCAGCAAGATACCATTAGTTTAAAATGTATATAATTAGCACTGTGTAGGGGGCATGCAGAAGCTGAAGCTTTTGTAAGTGTCAAAGTTGTTCCATGCAGTGCTGCACTTCTGGGTACTGTTTAATATGCTGCACTACATGTGCACTATGAGATACCTAAGCAAAGGCAACACAGGTGATGTGATTGTGAAATGAGGAAAAGAAACTCCACATTTTTCAATTACATCACCTGTGTTTCCTAAGTTTACGAATGACATTGTGCAGATGAAGTTTAGGTCTGTCCATGGACACAGAAGAGGTCTGGCCTTTGTTTAAGAGTGAAGTGGACATGACTTACTTCATTGGTAGGTCTTCACATGTATTATCTCCTCTGTACTCTTCAACAAGCGTAAATTTCATCTAAAACCCTGAGTAGGCCTCACCTTAAACAAACCTCTGGATAGGCCACACCTTATCGTCATCCTGAATCAATCATTTCAAATGTTAGGGACAGATTTATGATAGGTGCCTCTTTTGCGCCACTGTGGGTCACTTTTGTGATGCAGCGGCGGTGCAAAAGATTTGCTATGAGGCGACAAAATTACAAATTGATGCATCTAGGCAGATGTGTCATGCTGTAAAAAACCTGTGCCACATGAAACCGATGCAGCAGTGATGCAAAAGATGCACCATGTTGCAAGACAGGCCTGACTTCATCTCCAACAAGATAAGAAGCTAAGTCTTCTGTAAATGTCAAAATTGTTGTATATTTTGCTCCATTCTATGTACTCTTTGATATGCTAGACTCCATCTGCACTATGAGATACCTAACCAAAGGCAACACAGGTGATGTGATTGTGAAATGAGGAAAAGAAACTCTGTTTCTCCTTCAATCTTTTCCCTTGTCTTTTCTAATTTTTAAATACATGTTTTAATATTTTTCAAATGTTTGTTCTCTCTTTCACAGATTGAAAGTATAAAAACAAAAAGTGAGTAAGTTAACGACAATTATAAGGTAAATGTTTTGTACTCTTTTCGTTACATTTCTATCACATTCACCTACTAGTAGTTCGACAGCTTCATTTCTTTAACCCTCAGTTTCCTGCCTTTGCTACTTCCCTCATTCCTTTCTCTATTACCTACTTACTCTACTCCTTCCACTCCTTTTCTCAGTCCCTCTCTTCTCATAGTTCCTCACTCTTGTTCACTCACTCCGTCTCTATTACTCTTAGTGTCTTTGACTGATCACTCTTTCACTACTTGTTCATTATGCTTTCTCTCTGTAGTTCAAGCACACTAAGGGGCATATTATCAACACAGCCAATAAAATTATTGCTGTTTTTATTGGAAGAAAACTGTTGCAAAAGTGGTTTTAGCTGCAGTTTTCCGCCGCAAAAGCAGCTTTAGCGACACATTTCTGCCGATAAAAGCTGCAAAACTTTTATTGCCTATGTTGATGATATGGTTCTATGTTATTTACATTTCTTTGCTGTTTCAATTAATCTTTTCTGTTATTTTTTCTTTTCTGTATTCTGTTTTTTCTCTCTGTTATTCCACATGTTTTAATCTTATTTTGAACATTCACTCACATTCTCCAAGAAACTCTTCTTTGTTATTGTTCTACTCTCTTTTTTTTCTTGCACTTCCTTATCTATTTTGTTTTTCACAATTATACCCTCTTCCATCTTTTCTTCGGTAAATAGATCTATTAAACAGTATCTCTGGATTACTCCCTATAGCTGTCTTTCTTTTAACATTACTCTCTGTTTACTTCCCTTATACTTACTCTTTTTTTTTTTTTTTTTTTTGGTTCGCTCCCGGTTCGCGAACCGGGAAGCGAACGGGGAAGCGAACTAAAAAAAAAGAGCTTGCCAGAGTGCTAAACATTCTAGCAATTTTTTTTTGAAAGGGGAGGTAGTTCTGAAAAGAACTTTTTTTAAATGTTTTTGTTGTTTTATATTTTTTTTTATTTTTCTGAACATTTTTTCTTTTTTTTGTATTTTTTGAACATTTTTATGTTTTTTTTTTGTTTTTGATGGAGGGGAAACAACAAAAAACAGGCATTGAAAAGGGCTCAACAGGAGCAAAAAAAAAATTACTGTCTGGAGCGGTTAGGGCAATTGTGATTGTTAATAGCTAGGTTGATTAAATTAATGCTGCAATGCACCACAATACATACAGGTATGTTTGATATGAGCAAAGTTCTCCTGAATGTTTGGCACGGTTTCCCGTGCCTCTGCTGCTGTCAATGATATTAGTGATGGATGTTGACCTGGCCACAGGAGTTGTTGTTGGGTTATCTTGCATGTCACGTGCATGTCACGTATCTCCGCCTGGCTGTAGTTCAATGGATGCCACCTGGTCATGTGACGATGCATTGTATGGTTTCCGTAGCTATATTTTTTATCAGTGCCTCTAGATAACCGGTCTTTACAAATCAGGCAGGTGACATACTTAGCATTTACTTTTTTTTGCCCTCGAGGGAGTGAAAAACACTGCCAAATAAAGCTGGCTTTCCGACGTGAAACCCGGGGCATCTCCTGTAAGGACTGTGGTCCTTCGGTCTCCTCTTCCTCTAGTTCATCCTCTTCCTCCTCTGTCTGGCTGATAAACTGGGGAGGTGGTCCTCTCTTCCCATGAGGAGGTGGAGGTGGTGGTGGGGGTGCACCAGCTGAAGCAACTATTGAAGCCATTGCTCAACTCTCAAAAATGGTCTTCCTCTCACAAAGATGAAAGTCAGAGTGAGGAAAGAAGGAGGGGTTTTCATCATTTGGGATAAACAATATTTCTAAACCAATGAAAAGTGTTATTTTTAGGTCACCTGAACTAGCCTTACATCATTATGAAACCAAAAGTGAAATGAACCAATGAAAAGTTTTATCAACAAGTCACATGACCTCTTGCGCTTAAGTTACGCGCTGCGGAACGCGCCCCGGATCGCTTCCGGGTCGCTGCGCTTCGCGCCTCGGTTCGCGCTCCAGAGCGCTTCCGGGTGCGCTAACGCGGCACGTCATAAGACGCATTACGCGGCAACGCGATACGTCGCGCTTTCGCGATGCGCCGCGGATCGCTTCCGGGGAGCTGCGCTTCGCGTCTCAGTTCGCGTACCGGAGCACTTCCGGGTGCGCTAACGCAGCGCGTCATAAGACGCATTACGCGACAACGTGATAGGTCGCGCTTCCGCGACGCGTCACGATGTTGATTTCTAATGCGGCAGTTGCGCTAACGGAACGTTTACCGGTACGCGGACTGGGTCGCGGCATCAAGATGAGCTAACGGGAAGCTTCCCGGTTCGCGAACCGGGAGCGAACAAAAAAAAAGTATTAAATTTTTTTTATTAATAAACATATAAAATATATTTTTGGATTTAAAGAAGAATACATTTTACAGCTACAGATATTAGCTTTTAAAAAACCAATGAAATTCACTGAAAAAACCATAGGTTATAGACCATATATAGTTAGGAATTAGCATTTACAAAACCTTGAAAATTCACTGAAAAAACCATAGGTTATAGACCATATATAGTTAGGAATTAGCATTTAAAAAACCTTATTTTACTCACACAAAACCATTGAAATTCCATATATAGTTAGTTGTACTAACTATATATCGCGCACCCGCAATCCACTGCTGATGATGTCACATATTACATCATTCATGACATGGTCAGTGACATCACTGATGACATCACTGATGACATCTCAAATGACATCACTGATGACATCACTGATGACATCTCAAATGACATCACTGATGACATCACTGATGACTACATTCAGTGACTGTATAATTCTGTAAAGTTAAAATATGTCTTACATATTGAAGAATGAGTGGATGTATAAGTGTCTTGATGAAGGATTTAGTAGGGGCATGACTGACTGTATGAGTGACTGATTAAATGTGTCTCACTGAGTGCATGGGTTAGTGACTAAACTGTCTTAATTTGTGCATCATTATGTCTGTTGTTCTGTAAACTGCTGCATGTGTTGATCAGTAGCTATATGATTAACTGTATGGGTTATTGATTGGTTGCCCAAGCATTTGTATGGGAGACTGAGTGTGTGTGTGGGTGGCTGGGAGGTGTATGACTCTTTGCATAGATGTGTGAGCAGTTGATTGACTAGATGTATGGGTTCAAAAGTGCATGTGGAAACAGCTGTATGGGCGGTTGACTGTGTGCATGAGTGTATTGGTGAGTGAATGGATATCTCAGTGCTACATGTCAAAGTAAGTACATATGTAAAATACAGTACATGTGAGAGTTGACATATATAAATAACTGTGCATAAGAGCCAGTGAATGTGTGAGTGGCTGTATGGATCATTTTGAACTTGTATCCAGGATTTTATAAGTCAGTAAATATGTTTTAGTATATGTTTGAATAAGTAAGGTGTGCATAACTGTATAGTTGAGGAAATGGAGGTGTGATTGATTCTTTGCATGACTGACTAAGTGTCTGAGTAACTCCATAGATGAGTGACAGTCTATGAGTGTCTGTTTACACTGAGTGTATCTAAGGTTATATTAGAGTCTGAAGAGGTTCATCGTATTATCACATGAATGATGTCATCAGTGATGTGATCAGTAATGTCAAATGAGATGTCATCAGTGATGTCATCAGTGATGTCATTTGAGCTGTCATCAGTGATGTCATCAGTGATGTCATTTGAGATGTCATCAGTGATGTCATTTGAGATGTCATCAGTGATGTCATCAGTGATGTCACTGACCATGTCATGAATGATGTAATATGTGACATCATCAGCAGTGGATTGCGGGTGCGCGATATATAGTTAGTACAACTAACTATATATGGAATTTCAATGGTTTTGTGTGAGTAAAATAAGGTTTTTTAAATGCTAATTCCTAACTATATATGGTCTATAACCTATGGTTTTTTCAGTGAATATATATATATATATATATATATATATATATATATATATATATATATATATGTGTGTGTGTGTGTGTGTGTGTTGCTACAAAGTTACCCACTGCTGCTGCCTGAGTGATTCCTCAACCTGTGGGTAGCTTTGTAGCAACATATTTTCACGGCTGACCAGCCATGGACGGAGCATCACCGCTACACGTCCCAGAATTACATAGGGGCTTGTGAACCAATCACGTTGAGGCTTATAAAGCAGCCTATCAAAAGGCAATTCATGCAATAAATGTAGTGTGGCCCAAATGCTGTTTTAATCTGTGGGACTGAACCTATGAGAAAAGAGGTTTCAGCTCCTGCTGCGTGTTGGTCTGCCGTGCATTGCTGCTGCCCGAGTGCTTCCTCAACCTGTGAGTAACTTTGTAGCAACATATATATTACCTACTGGCAGTCGCCAGTAGGTAGTTATAGTTAGGACCAAGTTTCCATAGGACAAGCATTTTCTGTTTTGCTTATAACTTTGGCGTCGTTTGATGAATCGTGATTTGTCAAGGGGGACCCAGAAAAAGGGGGTTCCCAAAACGTGTTTTCTCAATGCAATTTCCATAGGAAACTTTAGATAAGGCTACAGGTCCAATGGGTGAACGGAATTACCCCAAATTTTCAGGGAGGAGGTTCTTGGTCTAGAAAGCACGCTTTAGTTTATGTAGTGTAAATCCATTTAGTAGTTTTGGAGAAATATCAAAGTTTACAGATATCGATATTTAGGAATTCTGCCATCTGATTGGCTGAGGCGTTACGAGCACAAGCTTACTGCTTGTTGGCTGCGAGCGGTGCGAGCGGTTGCAACTAAGAAGTGCTGGCAGACATTTTATGATTCCGTTGAAGCGAGTAAGGGGAAAAAAGTAGGAAAAAGGAGGGTAGGAGCACTGTAACCTCTGTGTGGTGTTTAGGGTGTGCTATACAGGGGGTGCGAAGCGAACTACTCATACCTACCGGTCTGAAAGTGCTGGGCTACGCAAATTAAGTGAGGTATTGCCTAGAGTCTGATGCTGCTAAGGTCTGCTGCTGATGGACTAGGGATGAAAGCGTGAGCCCAAACTGTGTGTCATATGCTGTGAATTCATGTGCTCTGGCGGCAGTGCCACATCTGTCCAAGTAGTGTCAGCATGTAGTTATACCTAGTCAGAGGAACTTGTGTTTCGAACATTGTAACTTGTGTAGGGTGCTTAGGGGGTGTTATACAGGAAGTGTGATGGTAAATTTGAGCATATCAAATCAATTCTGTATTTGTAAAGCGGAAACTACTCAACCCAAAGGGTATGAAGGCCTTGGAGGCCGGCGTGGAAATTATATGAGCTATTAAGTGAGCTTTTGTCCAGAGTCACATGGTGCTAAGCTGAGCTCCTTCCAGAGCAGGGAATTAAACAGTGATCCCTGTGCTCTGAAGTCATGTTTCTGGGCACTGCGGCACACCTGTCCAGGTAGTGTCAGCATTTCTGCATACGAACTAGAAGGTACTTTTTTTTTTTACCCCTTCGGTGCTGATGACGGCTCCTGGCCGTCATGAGTCACGGTCGGCGTGTGCTAATGAGGGCCGGGGGCCGTCATGACCAAGGCCACGCCCATGATCGGAATGTCCAGCACCGGCGTGGAATTCCACCCGCGGCCAAGGTGTTAAACAGAGTAACGTCTGTATGAAATATAATTCTGCCGTTTCTAATCAATCCGGTATTTGTAAAGTGAAAACTATTCACTCATACGGGTCTGCAGGCGCTGGGGGCTGGAGTGGAAATTAAGTGAGCTATTCCTCAGATTCACATGGTGCTATCCTGAGCTGTCGCTAGAGCCGGTGATCAAAACAAGAGCTCTGTGCTCCAAAGTCAGATTGTCTGGCCGCTGCGCCACAACTGTGTGGAGAAAAAAATTGGGCGAGGTTCCTGGAGTTGCCGTTACCTGGCCCTAAAATAGTGGGCCTAAGTTGTCAGTTATAGGGTGGCTCTAAAAAGAGCCCTTGTGTTCATTAGTTGGAGCTACACGTAGGTGCGGATGCACAACTTCAGGTTATTCAGAAAAATTTGATTTCCTTGATCTGTGAAGTGTTCTCCATCAATTCTTTAGATATCAGCCATATAAAAATGTATGTTGTTGTTGTAGATTGAGCCCATTCTATAGTCTCTGAGGTAGGCAGAGAGAGCTTTGTTGACATTCTTCCTAGATTTTTCAATCTGAGGAGAAAATTTGTTTGACCATTTCCACTTCTGTCCTTGGCATATATTGGAATACACAAAGACAGTTTGGGCCAAAAGTAACATCAATTGTCCAAAGGTGTCCTTCATAAGCATTTCCAAACCTACCCCAGTCAATGTGCCTATGTCATTTCCACCACAATGCACAATCGTGAGGTCAGGGTGTGGAAGATGCAAAGAGGGTTTAACCAAAGGTAGCAATTGGTGACACTTAAATCCTCTCTGTGCATGCCATTTAATGTTCACATTTTGTAAACCTAGGTCTAAGTCAATATGTCTCTGTTCTGCATACCTCTTGCACCAGAAAATATAGCTATGTCCTACGATCCACACAAGCATTTTGAAGGTATGGCTGGAAGGTATGGAAAGATGTCTGTAGCTCATGCAGTTCCTTCGTAGTGTAAGAGATATGTTTAAAGATGGGGGAAAAAATCCACAGAAAACGATAATTGATTGGAAGACAAGAAGCATTTGGTAATAAAATCTAGAGTGCAAATTAGTTGCGTGAAAAAGAGCAGTCTAAACGTGGAGTAAACACGATAGGATCAAATGTGCTCAGCTCAACCACACGTGCTACTTGCATTTGGAAGGTACATTTGTTACTTAAAACAATGGTGAAATTTTAACCCACAGGTACTGTTAAATGTTCGAGAATGTGCTGAAAAAGAACCTGTTACGTTCAAAAGAAATATGAACTTTTAACCTGCAGGTGTCGTACAATGTTCCAGAAAGTGTGGCAATAAAATAGGTTGAACGTCTGACCTGTATGTGGCGCAGAATACGAAGAAGCTTTTCAAATGGAAAATTCAAAAATAACCAATGGAGATGAGTTTTGGAATGTCGTTGAAGGAATGAAGTATTCTGATTTGTTGTTTACATGTATTCATATGAGGAGCGACAGAGAAATTGTGCCATTGCTGGTTCCATTCTTGTTGAAAGCGGTGCATTACATGTACTGTGTGACAAAGAAAGAATTGCATGCTTGTGTAACATTTGCAATCTGCATACCAACTACAAAGGTGAGGTAGAAATGAACAAGGTGTGTTATGTGTTCTGTAGTAGTGATTAAGTATTTGAGGTGATGTATTTAAGTTTGAAAGTATTTTTCATTTCAAAATAATATACTGTTAGTAAAGTGTGGTGTTTCCTATTGGTTATAAAATATGCATAAAGTTTGACCTGTTGTTAAATGAGTACTTTATATATGTTTCACAAAGCGTTAATTTGGGTTTGCTAATGTATTCATGTGAGATAAACAAAATGTTCCACGTTTGTAAATTATACTTTTTGTGGAAATAGTGGGGAAGGAGGGAGTAGGAGATGTATGTGTTATTAAGTTAAAAGTGATAAAACCAAAGCCCGGAAATGTTATGTGGACAGGTTGTGGTCTCATTTTTGACACTGAGAGGTACTTTTGATTATAAGTTGAGGTAGGTTGTGGTACTGTGAGGCCATCTCCCCTGTTTGGAGATTACATGGAGAGGAGATGAAGATAGTAAAAGTGATACGTTCTTTTTATATGTACGCATAGTTTGAATCATTTGATCATAGTATGAGGTATATTATGAACATGGTTTCTGGTTTGTATTTGGGTATAGTTATTAGTTTTAGGAACTTCTGACTAGTGAATAATAAAATGGTAGATATACTAAAATATATGGTAGTAAACGTATTAATGATTGTCAGTTCTTATGAAATAGAAGTAGTTGGGGAGTGTTTTTTCAAACAAGATGTTTTATAAATCTGTGAGAGATAAAAAAGAAATGAAAATGTTCGTTATATTTTCTGTATGACTTTCTTGACATTAGTAAACTACATGTGATTATAAGTGATACTAATTGTCAGGCTGTGTCCCTGTGCTGAATACACGTAAGTGTTTAAGTGTTCCGGGTTTTACTAGTGCTCAGGTTCACTATCCCATTTGAGACACTCTTCAATTTTGTATTCCATTTAATGTCCTTAATATACATACAGTAAAGGGACGGTATATCAAAAGTTTGGGAATTACAATTTGTTTACTCTTCCCATCCCCTGCTATACACTATACAGAGTGTTTTAACAACTTTAGTAACATACAGATGTCTAGCTAGTAAAGATGGTGTAGTGCACGGGCACGGGCCCGTTTATAAACCGTGCTATGGGATGGTTTATGTTTTACCCGCCAATTCGCATGTTTGAATACTTTTTGCTGATAAGCGTTCGGGCAGACACCTGTTAAAATTTAACCTGTGTATGGGTATAGTACTCTACTAGGAATGGTGGGGGTTTGTGTTTGAGCTCGTACAGTTAAGCAAGGGTTGTGGCGGGGGTGGGGGAGGTGGGTATGTTGGTGATTAAAACACAGACTTTACTACTTTAAGCCACAGTACGCCAAAGGCGAAGACGCCGAAAGCGAGGGTATCCTTGTCCTAAAATTCTACAAGGAGGCCGCCTTCACTATAAGCAAAGCCGATAGGGCGCTAGATTTAGTAACTGAGGGATGCGCCCCAGGAATGGATTGCGTCCCTGCTGATCTATTTCTAAATGACAAAAAAAGATGGTGAGTGTATATCACATATCTAGCAAATGCCATAGCTCAAGGGATGGCTTTCCCCCAATCTTGGAAAAGTGCTGAAATAGTGCCGGTCTATAAAAAGGGGGACAAGTCGCTAGCAGGCAATTATAGGCCTATTAGCCTGATCGACTCCATCCAAAAAATTATGGGCTGTCTGGTATTGGGGAAAACCAAGACCTGGATGGAAGAAGCAAACATCTTGAGCCACCTCCAGGCTGGATTTCGACCCAAGACCAGTACGATAGATCAGGTGTTTTGGTTTATTATCCTCTATTGGTGCTCTGTGGTATTGGAGAAAGGTACATTATGTGCCGTATTTGTTGATTTAAGGGCGGCTTTTGATCTGGTGCCGCGTAATAAGCTTTCGCGAGTCCTAGATGAGTTGGGGATGGCCCCTGAGCTGTTGAGTTTGATCGTTCGCCTACATGAGGACACGTTCACTCAGGTTCGGTAGGGACGGCAGGGCAAGGTTATGGAAACCTTCCCCGTTGAGCGGGGAGTGCGTCAAGGTTGCGTTATGGCGCCTACATTGTTCTAGCTCTTCGTGAACGGGGTGGCAGACTTCCTCTCCCTGGCCCCGACCGACGCCCCTGAGATGGTTGGTAAGCGAGTTCCTATCCTCATGCTCGCGGACGACACTTTGATAATCTCCAAAACGCCAAGTGGGCTCCAACGTGCCCTGAGGCGCTTTGAGAATTTTTGCTTGGACCGTGGCCTAGAAATAAACACCGCAAAAACAAAGTTTATGGTTCTTACTGAACATAAACGGTCCAGGTCTGTTAAACCATTCAGAGGGAACATATATATGAATAATTCCCCATTAGAGCGGGTCGATGCCTTTACATATCTGGGGGTAACCCTCCAGAGAGATATGCGCTGGACCAGCCAATTAGATCTAGCTGTACTTAAACATCACCAGCAGGCAGGACTTCTTCTGAAAAAGTTAAAAGCCTCAGTATCGAAACCTATTAGCCCACTTTTGGAGATTTATGGGATGAAGGTGATAAGTTTGGCCCTTTATGGGGCTGAACTTTGGGGTTTTGAAAATTTAAGAAACCTGACCCTAGCGGAAAACGAATTCTTGAGAAAAGCGACTAGTGTCCCGCAAAGTACTCCCCTGACGCCATTGTTGTGGGACCTGGGAAAAAAAGCTGTTAAAGATCTAGCTTCCCTACGGCCGTTATTGTATTGGCATAGGGTATGGACCACCGAGGAACTAAAGCATTACGCTTGGGGCCTAAAGGAAATAAATTGCCAAAGATGCCTTCCATAAAATATATTGGCTGAAGGCTATTAGGCCCTTGCTAGTAAGCCTGGGAATGGGTGAATTGTGGGATGATCCCACAAATGCGATATTCCCTTAAAAAAAAATCACGAAGGCTAAGTACTGGGAGATGGTTAATTCTAAAGTATGTGCAAAGGGTCTTTCATCTCATCTAACAGGTCGCTTTCTCGAATTTAAGGCACAACCGAAGCTGGAATTATATTGGGATGCCATAGAGAAGCAGTATGACCGTAAACTCTATTTCCAACTTAGAGTAGGCACCCTTCCAACAAGGTCTTTTACAGCAAAATGGGCAGGAAAAAACGACAATGATAAATGCCCAAGGTGCAGGGACCAACAAGAATCTATAAGCCATCTTTTGTTCTTTTGTCCCTTATATGCTGCGTCTAGATCAATATGGGTGAAACCTATCTGCCAATTAATTGGCACCCGCAGACACACAGAGGCATTAAGAATCCTATGTACAGATCCCAGTCTCCCAATTGCTATAGCTATGCCAAATTTCTAAAATGGGCTTGGGTAATTCGGTCAAAACAGTAACGGCAGTAAATAGAGGTTTTTAAATTCATCCTCTCAAACCAACTGAGGAAAAGAGGGGCTGCATTCTTTTTAGTTGAGGTTTGAGCAATATTATCCTGGACTGAATATACTGATACTTGTTTTAAACAATCTTTTTAATGAATTTTAAGGAAATAAGATATTCGGCATTAGTCTTTTGAAGTTTAATCATGTTTTAAGTATTTATTTATATAAACGGTAATGTAATTTTTATACTGAAAAATTTGTATTTTATGTACTACTTTTATCACTTAATTGTCGAATAAAGTTTATGAATTAGAATTAGATAGGAGCAATTTAGCTTCTCTCCATGCGTCTGGTACTGGTGCTCCGGAGGCCACTGTGTTGAATAGAAAATGTACACATGGTACTTACAGTTCCTCATCGTGTCTGAGAAGGTCCCCTGGCAATTTGTTTGGACCTGGAGATTTTCCTGGCTTAATTGCATCTATTGCTTACCTGTTCTTATCTAGACTAATATAGGGAACATATATTGTATCCAAATTTGATTGATCATAGGTTAGCCTATGTGGAGTTTGCAAATGCTCAGTAGCATCAGAATATAAGTGAGTAAAAGGCCTACCCCATGTACCAGGATCCAAGCAGTGCTCTGTACTGATATATGCATCTTTACTGCAGTGAGCTATTATTTCCTTAAATGAAGTATGGATTTGTTTTTAGCTGCAGAGATTGTGATGCCAATTGGCCTCATCCCCATTCTTTTCAGCTAAGGCTACCACTTTCCTGCATTCTTACCTAGAATCTCTCGCTGTCTTCATGTTTTTGGTTTTCAGGATCATTAGTAATCAACTCTTCGCCACTCAGCAGTCCTTAGTATGCCAGAGGTCCTTCGGGGGTGCCTAAGTGTACCTATTTTCACATTTCTCGAGGGGGCTTTGGTCAGATATAGTTTTATGTTCTCGACCAAGGAGCAGAGGATATTTATGTTAGGAATGTCAGAAGGCAGGTTGTTTGCAAAAGGAGATACAGCATTGAAGAATGCACTACAAATCTTCGTAATGATATCTGGTTTGTTCACAATAAGCAGCTGTAGTAAGCTGGCTCTGTATATACTATGTCAAAGTGAGGTATAGTGTGCACAGATTCGAGTGGAACCCAAAAGGTAGGCAGATGTAAAGTAGATAGCACCTCACTCTATCTGTGGTAGTGTGGTTGAGTAGTAAGGTTTTATCAGAGGACAGTGTTAAGCATTTGTTGTACACACTCAGGCAGCATATGAATTCACACACTCAAAGACGGAACTTCAGACCTATTTTTTTTATAAAAAAATATTCTTTTGGGTATTTTATTTTCTATAACAAAGCAATCCTGGCACAGGGAAGTGATAAATACTTTGCAGTAAATATGCAGTTGTAACACAGTTTGGATTGGAATTGTATATGCACTTTGTATTGATTTACAGTACTGTTACTGAGAAATGCAATGCTTTGGAAATACCGTACATTAACTTTGAAAGGGATTTTTAGTAAAATGACCAGTACTTCACTTTCTACTTCTCTTACACAGTGTAGTATACCTGGATACTACTCTGGGACATTTCCTGTAAACAGGTAATTAAAAACCTTTTTGTTATTTAGTACATTTGTAAAAGGATTTCCTAGTTTTCCAACTCCACACTTAGAAACTTTTCATAGAAAAACAGACAATGTTATCCTATGGAAGAAAATAGTGTTATCAGTTCAAAAGTAAGAACTTTGTTGCGGGAATTGGTATTCTGGGGTTAAACTCAGGGGTAGCCCAGGGTCAAGAATGCACTCTAGTTACATCCTCAGTGGCACTAGGGGGGCTGGGTGCAGAGTGATAAGGCCCAAGGCTACCCAATAGGGGGATAGGTGACCTCCGGTTGGAGGCTGCTGACGAGCCGGCCACTGGGTTGTGGGAGCAAAGCTCCTGGACTTAAGCTCAGGGCAAATGGGTGTTTAGGCCAGCAAAAAATATGCACCTCAGCAGCACTGGGGTGGCAGGTGGCAGAGTGCTGTTTTGGCGTAGGAAGCCCTGTATCTTTCAATGGGGAGTCTCTGGTTTACAAAAGCACTGCAGGCTCGGGGACAAAGGTCTTCTGACTGCGACCACCACTTAGAGAGGTAAGTTGGAATGTTGGGAGTTGGTTTGGCACCATCAGTTGGGCCACCCAAGACCATGGTACGTCGGATGTAGGGGTGCCTTTTTTGGTCGGATCTTCTGACCAGGTCCTGTCGCGGTTTGAGGCTGCAGACGTCAGCGAGAGGCTTGAGGCAGGTTAGGGGTTACCGGATCTTGGGTCTGGATTGCCAAGGAGACCTCCTCTAGGTTTTGTGCCAATTGAACTCGGGCCGTGGGTGTCGGTTGCAGAGTGGTGCAAACGTGTGGATCCTTGCGGAGCTGGAGTCTGTTGTTTGAACAAATCCGGTGTTCATGGGAGACAGAATCTTTGGCATTGAAGGCCGGCAGGTCCTCCAGGTTTCTCAAGGTTGCTGGATGCTGGACACACCAGGATTCGAGGTAGGGACAAGCCGGTAGGGCTGGGGCCAAGTTCGTGGGTGTCATTCTCTTGTGATCTTTGGCATGGCTGTTTGGTCCTTCTTCTTTTCTTCTTGTAGGTTCTTGTCTTAGGAAGCAAGGTTCAGGGGTGCCCCTAAATACTAGATTTAGGGTTGTTACAGGTAGGTAAAAAGGTTGGCACCAATGGGTCCCTTCGCTGAGGTGGGTACACCCCCTATTATGCCACTCTCCAGTGGGAAGGGGCATTAGCCTTTCCCTGGTTGGCGGGGTCCCTCCATATGCAAGATGATAGGGACTGAGAGTTGTGCTTCACCTCACCTCCCCATCTGAGGGGTGGAGTTGGCACAGGTGGGCACACCTCTTTTCCTCGCTTGTTTTTCCCGCAGGTTCTCCTACCTAAAGTGGGTGTCAGAACCAGTGGGAACCAGTTGTTGAAAGCTGCAAGTGGCCTGGGGAAGCTCACATAGGCAGAAAGCCATTGAAGCTTTCCTTTTGTGAACCCTGCCAGCCTGGAGGTTAGGCTTAGCACCTCGTCCCAGGATGTGCATTGTTTCAGGCCCCCAAGAGCAGCAGGCTATCGACCCAGGGGTCCAGGAACATGTATGGTGGTGGCAGCTGATGAAGCCACTCAGCCTGGACACTAGTGGTAGGTCGTTTTTCAGGGGGCATCTTTAAGATGCCCTCTGTTTGTATTTCTGATTAAATCCCACACTGTCATCAGTGTGGGTTTAATGTGCTGACAAGTTTGATACCAAACTTCTCACTTTTCAGTATAGCCATTATGGTGCTGTGGAGTTCGTAATGACAAACTCCCAGCACCATATACTCTTAATGGCAGAACAGTACTTATAGGGGCAGATTTACAAGCCCCTTGCGCCACTTTTGTGTCACTTTTCCCATGTTAAAAGTGACGCAAAGGTGGCACAAGAGCCTTGTAAATAAGCCCCATAATGTCTAAGAATGGACTTAGACACTGTAGGGTTACAGGGCGCATGCACCTGTACCTTCACCACTGGTATAGGGTACCCAGCTACAGAGGTGACTGATCTATGCCAGGGCAGTGGGTTATAGGCATGGCAAACAAGGATGTGTGCCTTGTCGACTCTTCACTTTATTCTGCACCATGGCACGCAGCCTGCAAAGGCAGTGTTATTAGTGTAATGGTACAGGGCCTCCAAGGGTGGCACAAAAATTCTGCAGACCTTGGAGGACTTCCCTGGTCACAATGCCCTGGGTACCTGTGGTACCATTTACCAGGGGCTGACCTGTGGCCAGAGATGGAATTGGGTTTTGTTTTGAATTCAGGTTTAGGGAAAGAACATAGACCCTGGGCACCTGATTGGCAGGAGCCCAGGGCACACTCAATCAAAGCACATCAGCGGTTCAGCAAAAAGGGGGGCTACCATGCAGAAAGAAGACACTGTCTCACAGTGGCCTTTTCATATCCTGCACCGAGACCTCAAAGAATGTCCCTGACACTACTAGGCAAAGTAGGGAATGGTCACTCTCTTCTCTATTGTCCACTGAAATCAACTAAACTGCTCCAAATTGTAGCACTTACCATTACATGGTCAATTCTAGACTTAGTAGCACCTCTTTTAAATGTACATGTACTCGGGCTGTCAGTTTCATAGCAGCTGCTGTATATGGAACTATAGCACCTGCGTCCAGGGAAGGATGCCTCTCACCATAGCCTCTTCCGTTAGGATTAGTTCCAAACCAATTATCGGCTCAAACACACAGTTAAAATCACTGCTTACGAAAACTGCAGAGCTAAGGAAGGTATCTAGTATTTCCATGACTGGGAACTCCACGCTAGCTGTTCTTGGTATCAGGTAAACATTGAAAAGATATAATGGAAAGTAGACCCCCCAGTGTCTAACCTATCATTAATATCCTCAGGTCAAGTAAATAATGCCAATGGGCAAAAAGCTGTGACGAGCAACAAATAGCGATAAGGTATATTGTATCCTTCCGACTCCAGGGGGGGCCCATAGGCCTAGGTAGAGGCCATGGAGGAAGGAAAAGAAGGGTTCTCCAGCGTGGGTTTCAAAGGAGGGATTGGGTAGTGTGAGGGTAAGGGTCACTGGGTGGGGAACAGTGGGAAAACATCAAAATATTTGTCCTGCTAGCCTTAGTATAGTTTCGGGAGCCCTGAGGGCAGGGAAACTCGGCCCATTCGATGAGTAAAAAAGTGCACAGTTGAAGGTTCTCTCTTGGAACGTGAAGGGATTAAGAGTTAAACATGAGAAGGAGAAGATTTTATAACACTTAAATGACATCCCGGCACAGATTCTAATTCTGCAGGAAATGCACTTAGCAGACATAGAAATTAGAAGTCTTTTAAGTATAGGCACTGGGCTCAGAATCTTATCTGTACTGCCCTACAGTTAACTATTAAAGTAGTAGAAATTCTGATTAAAATGTCCCCATACATCACTGGAGAAAAGTAAAGCAGACAGGACAGGTAGATGGGTCATAGTGAAAGTTAGGTTCTTTTATTATACATTTACATTGGTTGGGTACTATGGGCCCAACATAGATGATCCCAGTTATCTTTCAGGATTACTCATGGAGTAATTAAGTTTTCCTGATCCTATAGTCTTAGTAGGAGATTTTAATGTAGTCCTAGCTCTAGAATTGCACCGCAATTTTAAATGGTAAGATGCAAACCCTGTTAAAGTCCTACATGAAAGAGCTAGGTTGGGAGGGTAGCTGGAGAGATAAAATGGCCACTAAAAGAGAGTTCACTTTCTATAACAAAAAGTGGATTTTTTTTTAGTAGATCAAGATCTGAAAAGATGGGTGAAGGATGTTAAACACTTAGGTGCACATTTATCAGATCACTCTTCAATAACTTTAGTCTTGGATCAACCAGTTAAATTACCACAGAGGAGGTGAGTATTGGACCGTGTCATATTATTGGAGGAATCTATGATTGAGAAGTTGAGTGTCAAGACTCAGGAGCTCTTTGCGACCAATCCTGATAGTGCCCCATTAGGGGTTGTATGAGACACCTACAAAGCCTTTCTAAGGGGGCATATAACATCCTTACAGATATCCGGACAGAAGATTCATAAAGTTGAAGGAGGGGGAATAGAACGGAGCATCCAGCAGTTGGAACAGCAGCTATTTGCTTCAGGGGCAGAACAGGAAGAAGCATCTCTCCAGACACTTAGATTGGAACTAGCCGGAGTGACCCAAGAGAGATTAAGGAAAAGGTGGCAAGTAAGCAAATTTGCGCACTTTGAATAATGGGAAGGGTGTGGGAATCTCCTAGCCTGGAGGGGGGGAACATCAGGAGCTTGCACAACAGGCTGAGACGCCATCGGGCGGTGCCGTGAGGGGAACGGCTTGGTACACGGAGGCACGCAGACAGAGGCGGACCGGCAGACCAGCTTACCGGACCACACTCCCCAACAGCCTCTGGGGCAGCGTGCCCGTGACGCGCCAGGAGCGCCAGGAGGCGCTTGAAAAAGGCTGACACCCGCGAAGCTCAGGGGGGAACATCAGGAGCTTGCACAACAGGCTGAGACGCCATCGGGCGGTGCCGTGAGGGGAACGGCTTGGTACACGGAGGCACGCAGATGGAGGCGGACTGGCAGACCAGCTTACCGGACCACACTCCCCAACAGCCTCTGGGGCAGCGTGCCCGTGACGCGCCAGGAGGCGCTTGAAAAAGGCTGACACCCCACTCGCCACGCGAGTCGCGCGCGGGAGCGACCGGGAGAAGCCCGGGACAAGGGCGGGGCCGTCTGTGGCCGTCAGGGGCCAGAGGAGGCCTGGCCGGGCCACCTCCCTTGGAACAACAAATGGCTAAGCAAAAATTATTGGGCCCTGAGGGACAGGGGGCTAAAGACGCTAAAATTCCCCGTAAGGCGGACACTATAATTTCTTACCTAACATTAGCGGTAGGAGCCATTAATCAAAGAATCGCTAATGCTGAGAAAGAACTAGAATTGGGTAAAGCTTCTAACTCCGCTGATACTGAACCTTCCCAACATCCCACAGTTGTGATTCCACCGGCTGAGGAGTTGCCAGCCAACAACCCTGATATCATAAATTTATTAGAGCAACATACTGAGAATGGGGAGTTGGGTCGGACAGTATCTCCTAATAGTCCCACAAAGAAAGTTAAGAAAAAAGGAAAGAAAGGTGTCCCAATTTCCAATCACCAGGACCTTGTTAAAGACATGTGTTCAATAATGGGGGACAAACTGGAAGACTTGGTTACTGCTCGCCTCGAGCCAATACTGGAAAAAATTGGCAAAGATATTGTGGACTGCCTGAATAGCTGTCTGGCAGGGTTGTTAAAGAGGTGTGAGAGAATCGATACATTTATTAATGATTTTCGGGCTAAAGAGCAGTTGTCAAATGATACTACTAAGTCTAATGTTATCCATACTGTGGAGTCAATGGAATGCACTACAGTTAAAACTATTCCACCCAATGTACAATCACAACAAATAGTGGTTCCACCAAACCAATTGCCAACCACACCTAGCGTGCCCAGTCGTGGCACTACTATTCAGTCCACCACACATGGAAATGCTCTGATAGGTCATAATAGCTTGCCTAACCACAGTCTAACTAGTATTAGTACTGCTAGATTGCATTTACCTCCCCAAGCATCTCCGTATGTACCAGTGATATGCGGAGTTCCACCTCTGCTCCTTAAGGAGAGAGAGTCTATTAGAGATCTCTTAGATAAATCTAAAGGATGGTGCAAGCAATATTCGAGTGGTGAATTAGACATTACTCCTTATATTATTATGGCCAGAAGGGTAGGGTGGGTTGGACACGGAAAAAGGAACATCATGGGAGACTGTATAGTTGTTAACTTCTCAGATAAAGGTATGGCGGATAAATTATTCTGGGATGGATCACCAACAATTAACAATGAAATCAGACCACTACCCCTGGGCTACTTTTACCCATCGAGGAGGGTCCAAAAAGCTAATTTACCCATACAAAAGCTAGATGGGGGAGAATATAGCCCAACCTTAGGACCATGTGATTTTGCAATGCAACCCAAGGCTAGGCCCTCAGCACCCACCATTCAGTATGTCTCACGACCCATGACAATGCCACCGCAACTGAATAACAAACATACAGAAGGTGTCCCTTTGTCTAATCGTTATTCCCCACTTTTGCCTATGGAAAATTTGGTATGACTAGAGAAGTCAAATGTTACCAATGAGACCCCTTATGTGCTAAATAGGAAGACCTGTAGGATCCTTAGTTGGAACATTGCAGGATTAAGATCCAAGGCTAAGGATGACAATTGGATACGTTTTATCTCATCCTTTGATATCATAACGCTACAGGAAACGTGGGACACTGATAGTAAATTCGAATTAGATGGATTGGTGCATTTTAATATTTTGGCTACGCCAAGTGCCTCGGGTAGAGCAAAAGGCGGCTTATCCACTTTTATTTCACTCAACTTGAAAGGGAAAGCCAAACAGTTACAGACTTGCTCCCCACACTTCTTGGTTGTAGAATTGTTAATGGCAAATTTGTCTACTATACTGTTGATCAACTTTTATAACTCTCCTGAATTTGTTAGCAATAACCAAGTCTTGATGTTACTTGATGAATTTTTGGAAAATTATAAATCAAGTAAATGTGGTTATGAGATTATTTTGGTGGGAGATTTTAATACTCTCCCTTGTAGTATGAATTGTATGATTAATGATAAGGATGGCCCACCCCACGCACTCCCAACACATTTTGAACACACAAAAGCTGGGGAGGGTTTGGAAAAATTTTTGGCCACCCATAATCTATATGAATCTAGCTGTAGCCCGCTAGGACCAAGACCATCAACATACAAAGGGAAAGACACAGGTTCAATCATAGATTTTATTTTCATTTCGTCATTTATTTTGACTTATATTTTAAGTTATAGAGTTGTGGACTCTATTTTTAGCGACCACAAACCTGTGGTACTAGAGGTTTCACAAGATGGATTGATCGATTTTAAAGACCCTAAAGAATCAGGTGTACAAACAGTGACAAACTTAATATCAAAAGATAAGGGGAGAAGGTTAAAATGGTCTAATGTAACACCAATGAGCTTCTTACAAGAAGTTTTAATAAAAGTAGAAAAGGAAGTTGGTATTTGCCTGGACCCCCTCTCGGCTAATAGCATCATTGTACAGGCATTTAACAAACTATGCCAACAAGTCAATAATGATTTAACCATGAAAATAAAAAGTGGGGGTCAGAATGTTAGCCGGTGGTTTGATTCAAATTGTACAAGGGCTCATTCTGCCCTGTTAAATGCATTAAAAGAGTCACCAAGAAATAAAACCGCTATAACACAACTAAGGAAGGAGTACAAACAGGCCATTTGTAAAAGGAAGAAGGATATCAAGGAACAGGCATGGCTGGACCTTCAATCACCAGAGGTCCTTCGGGATAGCTCCAAATTCTGGGAAGTTATTAATCATTCATACTTCTCGGAAGTAGATAGTCACTCAGTGGAGTGTGTTATACCCGATGACCTGTGGGTATCCCACTTTGGTAACATCTATAAACATATCTCAACTAACCAATCACAGGATAAGTCTACTCACCCTGATGTTGATCTAATCGAGGTCTTTCAACCAGATGAAATTGAAGATGCAATAAATAAAACATCCAAAAATAAGGCCCCGGGACCTGATGGGGTCCCGGCGGACCTGTACAAGGTAGCACCTACATTTTGGGCAATGATTCTGACTAACGTGTTTAATGCCGCCAGAACAGGTACGATCCCACAGTCCTGGGCTACGTCTATTATCGTGCCAATTTTTAAAAAAGGCCTAAAGAGTGACCCTGCCTGCTACAGACCTATCTCCCTAATTGACTCTGCTGTTAAAATCTTGGGCAGAGTCATTTTGGGGAGATTCACATCTTGGTTGGAGGGCAGGGGAATTCTATCTAATGCCCAATATGGTTTCAGGGCCAAACGAAATACACTAGATCAGTGCCTTAACTTATACTTGATAATCAGTAAATATACTGTACTTAAAAAAGGGGCCTTATACATGGCATTTATGGATCTCTCCTCAGCCTTTGACCTGGTTAACAGGTCAAGGCTGTGGGGGGTCCTTTTGGACATAGGCATTGAAAAATCATTAGTAGGCTTCTTGGCTGATTTGCATCGGGGATTGGAGGCTTCGGTTAGAGTTACTAGGGATGGCAGATGCACCAAACCTTTCAGCTCTGAGAGAGGAGTGAGGCAAGGATGTATCCTTGCCCCTCTCCTCTTTACACTGTATATAAATACGCTTGAGCCGATGCTTTCCGCCCTGGGGGCCGACGTTCCGCGTGCAGGAAAGACTAATATTCCGGTCCTCCTGTACGCGGACGATGCGGTCCTCTTGGCAAGAACAGGTGTCGCTCTCAACAAATTATTGGCCTCTTTTGGGGATTTCATGACCTCCCTAGATTTATAAATAAATACGCAAAAATCTCATGCCATGATCATGGGACTCAGTGGTAGAAGAAGGAAACCCATAACCCTGGTTTGCACGGGGAAGGAGGTACAGAGTGTTCCTTCTTTCACTTATTTGGGTGTTCTATTCGATGATAAAGGCAATTGGGGTGTTCAACATAAGGCCAAATCAAATGCAGTGAGTAGATCGGCAGGAGCCATCTTGAATTTTGCAAGGAAATTGGGGTCAAGACCGACGAACGCGATCCTCAAAGTATACAACGTCAAGAGTATTGCGATCGCCACCTACGGGGCATCGATCTGGGGATACACAAGTCCTGTCCTTATTCAAAGGGCAGAGAACAGGTTTTTAAGATCATTACTTACTGTTCCCCAGTCTACCCCCACTTTTACTATTCATTCAGAATTGGGGGTTGGGTATGTCTCAGACATCATAAAATCTGCCCCTGTTATTTCCTGGTTAAAAACTTGGCTAAATGATGAGATTTCTTTAAATCACAATATTTTGGAAGATTGTCTAAGTATGGATGGAGTACTTAAGATTCCATGGATAATGTATGTGAAAACTATGCTAGCCCAGGTGGGACGTATTGACCTTTTTAATTCCCCCGAGAGCATACGAAAGGAGGATGTTAAAATAATTAAGGAATCACTGAGAAACCTTTTCATAACAGAGCGAGAGGAAACTGAACTAAAAAAAATGACAGCGAAAAGGAACTTTACACTTAAAACTGTCCCAGGTCCAGAACCTTACCTGGTATTTGTCAATAAACCATTCCACCGCTTTCTTTTAATTAGATGTCGTTTGAATTTAATACATTTTTTGTTGGGCACATATTACAGATGGGATACTCCTGATAATAATAAACCTTGTGATTGTGACAACTTTTCATCCCAGGACACTTTACATTTTATTATGTTCTGTGATCACTATGATAAAATCAGAAGGAAATATCTTTTTCCCATCCTTAGAGAGGCTCGTTTTTTACAAGTTAGGCCTGCACTCTTATTCCTGCAACTTTTGCACAATGCACGCGTCACTTTTCATGTTGCTAACTTTTTAGTAGCAGGAGTACGCATTAATAAGAAGCGCAGCAAAGGTAATAATGGATTAATTATAAACGAAATTTCCTAAGTGTAACCATAATAGATAATAGATATATTGATGCTTTAAAATATTGATGTTTTAAAATGTTTTAATTGTATCTTTTTAAACCTTTTTAACTTTTTTTGACTGTATACATTGATTGTTTATGCATATGTCACTTTACAAATCATCGCTTTGACGATATGATTTATGACTTATTATGTACATATATCATGTAAATATTTTTTGTGATTGTTTCTTTTCTGTGTGTAATCTTTGAAACGTATCCTGTGTCTTTTTATGATTTTTAAAAAATCGAATAAAAGTGATTGACTGACTGACTGACTGACTCCTAGCCTGGAAGACTAAAAATGATCAGGCAAAAGGGTTCATAAAAGAAGTTAGAAATGAGGTATCAGGCAACAACTTTAGAACCAGCAAAGAAACAGAAAAGGCCTTTCATAATCACTTTGAAGAGGTATATCCGGAGCAATTACGAGTAACGGAAGAGGATATCGAGGCCTGGTTTGGTCAGGATGTTCCGGCTAAAATCGAGGCTAGCGAGGCTGGTAACCTTAACAGTCCCAGTATAGGAAGTCAGATTAGGAAGGCCATAGTGGCTGGGAAGTCTGGGAAAGTGGCAGGTCAAGATGGGATACCAACTGAATTTTTCTAAGTGCTTTATTGAGGTTCTCACCCCTATACTGGATAAGCTATTTTCACACATCTTTGAGGAATGTAGAGACATTCCAGCATTGTGGAATGAAGCCACACTCATGCTGGTTCTAAAGCCAGCAAAGCCACCCAACTCTTTTGCCTCATATAGGCCTATCTCTCTGCTTAATTCTGATCACAAATCTTTCCTATGATTTTAGCATAGAGGTTAAATTGGGTGGTCGGGGCCTTCTCCACGAGGATTAAAAAGACTTTGTGAGAGAGAGAGATACAGGACCTGACCTAGAACCTAATTGGAGCAATAGATTTAGCTACACTTCACAAAACTCCCCTGGCCATTATCATCTTAGGTGCCACCATGCGTTTGATAGGGTAAACTGGCCCTATCTACAAAAGGTATTAAGGCTGTGCAATTTAGGAGAAAACTCTGTAGGACCATGAGCCTGATATATCAAACGCCTACAGCAAGGGTTTTGGTGAATGGAAATCTATCCGTCTCTGTCGAAATCCAGAGGGGAACTAGACAGGGGGGCCCTTTATCTCCCTTACTTTTTAATTTATATATAGAGCCCCTGGCCGTAAAAATCCAGCAAGAGGACAGAATCCCCCATTTTAAATATAGCAGTTGGGAAAAGAAGGTGGCCTTGTACACTGATTATCAAACAGTGTACACTTCAGATCTGTCCTCTGCGGTTCCAATATTGTATAATCTGGCTTCCCAATGTGGTCGTATTTCAGGCTATGAAGTCAATACAACAAAAACAGAGTTCATGGCCTGGAATGCGACCACACAACTAGGGAGCATCAAAACGGAGATAAGATATCTAGGTATCATGGTCTCACAGGACATCGAGGGAATTCCAGACATTAATATTATAAATGTCATCAAAGAGATTAGCAAGTCATTGGCAAGCTGGGATCATTTACCATTGACCATATTTGGAAGGGTAAATTTGATAAAAATTATGATCTTCCCCAAACTCATCTTTATATTCCAGACCATCCGCTTGGTGTTTAGGGAAATCTGGCTTAAGAAATTGCAGTCAAAGATTAGTAGTTTTATCTGGGCCTCCAAGGGCATACGTATTTCATGGAAAAAAGTCAACAGGAAGAAAATTAAGGGAGGACTGTGCCTGCCAGATTTATTCTATTATGCATGGGCTTTTTTAATGAGGAATGGGAAAATGCTGTTGAATGAACCGGATGGTTGCAATATGGGAAGAATGTTGACGCTGATGCTTTTAGATGTGAATGAGGGGGCAAGGTTTTTTCTATAAATTTGGAGAACCAAGATACTTTAAATAGGTGCGCCTAAAGATCTGGAGCGGGCTAGCCACCACGTGGTATATAATAAGAGAGGAGCTCAAATTAACAATTATAGTGTGTTAGCTCTGATTTTGGATGCTCCCGGTTCTCAGGAATGGACATAGGATTCTTTGGCAGCACCTTGTAGGAAAGTTGGAATATCATGTTGGAAGCAGTTAGTCGATGATGGTACTCTACTTCCTTTGGAAAAGTTGTTAGACATAATGGATAATGAGTTCTCTACATTCAAATACTTGCAAATAAGAAGTTGGCACCAAGCAGCCGGACTAGTTGTTGGCATCCCAAACGAGTGGGAATCTGTACTAATAAAGAAAGTGGCAAGAAAGAAAGAGGTGGCAAACCTGTACTGGCTCCTGATCAATCTTTCGAAGGGGGAATTTGAATTGCAGATGTAGCTGTGCCAAAAGAGCTTGCCTGAGATCCAAATGAAGAATTATGGCAAGTATCTTGTGACATTTTGTATTCCCAGTGCAGGCCGCAAATTTAAAGAGAAACCACATTCTTTGTCTACAATAAATGGTAACGGTTTAGAAGAGCGCACAGCACAGAGTCCAGGTATCAGTAGTAAAGCAACATGAAAAACAGGTGCTCAGGAAGAGGTGGGAGACTGGTTACCACAGTCTCCAAGACAAACCAATGGTTCAAACAGATACTTTGATCTTCCGAGCACACAAAAATAGTCTTTATATTTTCACTATGTCTTTTAATGTCCAATGTTCCTCCAATTCAATCCAATTTTCATCAAATGATTATTTGCAGCCAACGCACGTTTCGTCAAGTCCGTTCAGGACTAGTGACTTCATCAGGGCTGCAACCCAAATACACACAGTCAGTCTTGAATTACACTCTTTAAAAGTAACATGAACTTAGTATATACATACGACCTCAAATTGGGTCCTATACGTTTACCAAATAATAACAATTCAGTTAAATAAAGAAGTGCCAAATATACCAAAACCGTGTTAGCCACATTATTCTAGTGCAAATCATTCATGTTACAAAACATCACAAACTGCAAAAACATATGAGTCATATGTAAAAAATCATAATACGGGGTGAGAGGTTATGGCCCCTGATAACACCCTTTGCTTACAGGTTCTCTAATATTTCACAAAAACCACCTGTCTAAAAACTCACCTATTCCCAAAATGAATCCGCACTTTATTTAATCAATTGTAGTGAACTCGGTAGTTGTCAGGTATTAATTCTATTCGTCAAAGAAATATATATCTCCCCATCTATAAGTGACAATAACAAAAACTGCTGTCAAAAACTATATACACGATGCTACATTAGTCAAATAATGGCCAATCCAGGTCCCATGTAAGTAGTATACTTATAAATGAACCGATAGTAACACTCACCAAATTGTAGTGGGTTTATTATCTTGTATTCAAAATTCCAAAATCCAAGTAGATTATGTTCCAAAAAGTCACTGAATGACCAAGTCACTACCTAAAGTAAAGTTACAGCGCAATCAGTATTCTTGGTTCTACATATACCAACTTAGACAAAGTGTCAACAAACTACATGTATCTGTTGCCTGTCTCTCACCTTTTACTTCTATGTCACTGTCTCCGTTTATTTCTAAGTCTCCTCTTCTTCCTTGTATTCTTAAATATAGTGCACGTGTCCGTGTCTAATAAACTAAAATAAAATAAAATAACAGGATACTTGTAAACTCTGAAACCACTCTGGTACATCTCTGCAAAGTCATGTTCAAATCGCGTGCTCACCCTCAGTAAGTCCGGAGTATTCCGAGTTCGGCGTTCAGCACGGGTGCCATCTTAAAGTGGCAATTTATAGTGGAAAAACAAGGGCGCCATCTTGTAATGTCCAACCATCGCACTAAGCGCGCATTCCAACTTAAAGTAATAATCTCAACTAAAACCTGTGGGCGCCATCTGTTAGTGGGTTCGAGTCTCCCTTGTGATATCCAACACTAGTATCCAACACGAGTATTCTATCGAGTTATTTAAATACGTGTAGACGCCATCTTGTAATAGGTTTGATTTACGTGAACCCTTCTAGCGGATTCACAACAAAATCAGTATCCCGTTATAATTATATTGCTAAAATTAAAAAACCATAATTGTTAGGTCATATGGTAGTAAGTCGATATATTTGTCACGGTCACGCGTGCAACCCCAGACCTCGTATTATAGTTAGTCTTCACTGATGCGTTCCAAACTATAGGGCTAGTTGCCCATGAGATCTTAGTTTCTTTTTCTTCTCACAGTTCAATTACAATTATTATAACATCTATTTATAATTAGTACTCTTTTGAACCTGCAAGCCGTAGGGGTCCTCAGGTATGCCACCACCTCTCCCCAAAACCATCTTAATTTAACATCCATCACATTTAAGTGTTCATCGTAAAAAGACAATTATGAGAGATTGTAGGTTCGTACTTGTAATCAGTTCAGTTTTTGACCTCATAGGTCTCTACATCAGTATGTGCTAACCATGTGAAACATAATATTTTCTCATCATATGGAGTTCTCTGTGTCGGGAGACATTTATCTACACACAATACAATAACATAAAATAAAATAAAACAATAAGCAGCTGACATAAGATATCTCACTAATATTGGTCTCTACTGTTATCCCTACACTTTCAGTTACCTAAATAGAATTCATATTCATGGTCAACATTGAGACCACACTCAACCGCTTTCAGTCTGATTAACCAAAGTACCTCACGCTTCCTCAAAGCTAACAATCTATTACCCCCTCGTGGGTCTGGTTTTATGTGGTCAATCCCATGGTAACAGAAAACATGTTGGTCCTTGTTCTCAAAATTCTGAACCAAGTGTGACACAATCGGGTACCTTGTATCTCCATTCTTTAAGGCCCTAAAGTGTTCAGCAATCCTATCTTTGAGTCTCCTCTTGGTGCTCCCAACATAAATTTTACCACACTTGCATGAAATCACATATACCACGTAGGTTGTATCGCAATTTATAAACATACCAATAGTATATTTGCCAGAGTTGTTATATTCAAAACACAATGTCTTCTTCATCGCCCATCTACATGATATACATCTTCCACATTTGTAGAAGCCCTTAAAGCTACTCAACCAGTCTGCTTTATTCTGTTTAATCGGATAACTAGGACTCAACATGTTCTTCAAAGTAGTTCCTCTTCTAAATGTCACACTAGGTCTCTCATAAATAAACGGTTTCAAATCATTGTCAATATAAAGTAGATGCCAGTATTTATTCAAAATAGTAAATAACTTGGAGCTGTCCATCCCATAGTTGGTAATCAGTCTCACCTTCTGATCTACTGTTCTGCCTGCTTTATCACCTCTAATCAATGTAGTCTCTCTTTTAACTTTTTTTACTCTATATACAGCTTTGGTAACTACATCCTGTTTGTAACCTCGATTAGAGAATCTAGATGACATATCTGCTATATTTTTTTCAAACTCAATATCTGATGAGCAGTTACGTCGAGCTCTGATTAGTTCACCATAAGGTATAGCTCTCTTCTGATAATTTGGGTGGCAGCTCTCAGCATGTAAAATAGAGTTACAACTTGTAGGTTTACGATACATCCGACTTAGTATCTTAGCCCCCTCCACATACAACTCCACATCCAAGAAAGTAATCCTCTGCATGTCATAGGAAGTAGTAAATTTCAGATTACATGAATTTTCATTTAAATAGTCGAAGAAACCTTTAAGTTTCTCGACTGTGCCAGTCCATATCATCAGGCAGTCGTCGATGAATCGACCCCAATAATGTATATATGGGGTCCACTCAGTTCCCTCTGGGCCCCAGATTCGCTCCGCCTCGAACCAACCCATAAACAGGTTGGCAAAAGACGGAGCAAATCTGGAACCCATCGCAGTCCCCAAGCGTTGCCTGTACCATTGACCCTCAAATAAAAACACATTATTCTCCAATACCAATTGGGTCATCCGCAAGATCATTTGAGTATGGTCAAACATTTCTGCTGGTCTCGCACTAAGAAAATGGTCCAATGCACGTATACCCATATCATGATCAATAATGGTATACAAGGATACCACATCCAATGTAACTAGTAACATGCCTTCCTCCCAAACAATATCATCAAGTAAATTCAGTATATGCTTAGTGTCTTCGATGAAGGACGGCAGATTGTACACATATTGTCTCAAGAAACAGTCAATAAACTCAGATAACCGCTCCGTCGGGCCACCAATGCCGGAGACAATAGGCCGCCCTGGCGGTTTGTCCCGGCATTTGTGGACCTTTGGGAGAGTGTATAAGCAAGGTGATCTAGGTGTACTTAACATGAGGTAAAGATATTCGTCATGATCTAACAGTGTCTGATCATACCATTGTTTGATCTCCCCATTAATCTTAATAATCAGGTCTGGAATAGGATTAGTCGTCAATTTTTCATAATACAAGATTTCATTGAGTTGGGAGTGGATCTCATTATTATAATCTGTAGTGTTCAACACAACTATATTTCCACCTTTATCGGCAGTGCGTATTGTTATTGTTTTGTTATTAGTGAGCTCTTGTAAAGCCTCTCTCTCCCCAAATGTGAGATTATCTCGACGTACTCTAGAGCCCCCTGGTCTTGACCTATCCATTACTTTATCGATATCTGTACAAACCATCTTAAAAAATGTGTCAATAGTATTCCCTGGTATAAGTTGTGGCGTCCATTTGGACTTTACTCTCAATCCACTCTCTTCCCTCTGAAATCTTGATATCTCCAGATCCTCAATAAGTGTCTGCATAGTTACTGGATCATCCTCCCTCTCACTGAGTGATAAAAGAAGTTGGGTATCTTTCAATTCTTGTATCGTGATTTCACTAAGAACTTTATTAGATGACTGTTTGTCCTTAACTGGTACATTGGCAAAATGTTTCTTAATTTTCAAATTCCTTACAAATTTAAAAAGATCTATTTTAAGCATACACCAATCTAAATTCGTAGCTGGACAAAAACCTAAACCTTTTTTGAGAACAGTCACCATATTATCAGACAATTCACAAGAAGATAAATTGATCACTTCTATGTCACATGCAATGGACTCATTATTAGTAGTCATTGTTTCCACGATCTCAGGCTCCTGATTCTTGCCCCTGGATCTCCTGCCCCCCCTACTGCCTCTCCTTGTCTTTTTGCTTTTATATCTCGGTTTCTCATCTCTAAGTCCCGATTTCCCTTCCTTAGTCGTTGAACTTCCCCCAAAAAAATTATTGGTATTCTCAGTAGTCGGGACTAGCTCTGGAGCATCTCCATTCTCACTACTTGATATCACTGAAGATGCATCAGTATCACTCACCACAGGGGTGCCACCACTTGTTACGTTAGAGGAATCTTTCTTGACCAGATAGTCAAATCTCTTTGCAAAGGTATACACTCGTCCTGTATTATAATCTCTCTCGTCCCTCTTAAGTTTATGTGCCTTCCTTTGCTTAATATCCATCTGTAAATTATTTAATTTCTCATCTAGAACTAAATAATTTTTAACGGTAGGTTCCGGCAAATTCATCTCTTTTATCTCTTCTTCAATTTTACTAATCTCCACAAGTAATTTCGCTATCTTTCTTTCTGCGTTATCAATAAGAATCTGTATAAGATTACGTGAGCTATTATTTAATTCCTTCTCCCAAATGTCATATAGATCTGGTTCCAAATCCTCGTAGGTCGGTATTGTGTGTGATCTCAAACCCCTTGGAATCCTATTCAGAATCAAATATTGTTTTAAAGTGGCAGCATCCCACCATTTACTTAACTCTGTACGTTTCAATAACTCAAGTTTCACGAATTTGGCTCTAAGGCCTTCTTTTTTAGTATCTGCCAGAGGTCCAACAGCTTTCCTGATGGTGCCTCCTGCAGCCAAATTCCCAAACAACGTCTCAGCTTCCTTATCTCTATTCATTATATAACCTCAGCGGCAGCTCTAACACCACAAAATATACAATAAATGGTAACGGTTTAGAAGAGCGCACAGCACAGAGTCCAGGTATCAGTAGTAAAGCAACATGAAAAACAGGTGCTCAGGAAGAGGTGGGAGACTGGTTACCACAGTCTCCAAGACAAACCAATGGTTCAAACAGATACTTTGATCTTCCGAGCACACAAAAATAGTCTTTATATTTTCACTATGTCTTTTAATGTCCAATGTTCCTCCAATTCAATCCAATTTTCATCAAATGATTATTTGCAGCCAACGCACGTTTCGTCAAGTCTCCCACCTCTTCCTGAGCACCTGTTTTTCATGTTGCTTTACTACTGATACCTGGACTCTGTGCTGTGCGCTCTTCTAAACCGTTACCATTTATTGTATATTTTGTGGTGTTAGAGCTGCCGCTGAGGTTATATAATGAATAGAGATAAGGAAGCTGAGACGTTGTTTGGGAATTTGGCTGCAGGAGGCACCATCAGGAAAGCTGTTGGACCTCTGGCAGATACTAAAAAAGAAGGCCTTAGAGCCAAATTCGTGAAACTTGAGTTATTGAAACGCACAGAGTTAAGTAAATGGTGGGATGCTGCCACTTTAAAACAATATTTGATTCTGAATAGGATTCCAAGGGGTTTGAGATCACACACAATACCGACCTACGAGGATTTGGAACCAGATCTATATGACATTTGGGAGAAGGAATTAAATAATAGCTCACGTAATCTTATACAGATTCTTATTGATAACGCAGAAAGAAAGATAGCGAAATTACTTGTGGAGATTAGTAAAATTGAAGAAGAGATAAAAGAGATGAATTTGCCGGAACCTACCGTTAAAAATTATTTAGTTCTAGATGAGAAATTAAATAATTTACAGATGGATATTAAGCAAAGGAAGGCACATAAACTTAAGAGGGACGAGAGAGATTATAATACAGGACGAGTGTATACCTTTGCAAAGAGATTTGACTATCTGGTCAAGAAAGATTCCTCTAACGTAACAAGTGGTGGCACCCCTGTGGTGAGTGATACTGATGCATCTTCAGTGATATCAAGTAGTGAGAATGGAGATGCTCCAGAGCTAGTCCCGACTACTGAGAATACCAATAATTTTTTGGGGGGAAGTTCAACGACTAAGGAAGGGAAATCGGGACTTAGAGATGAGAAACCGAGATATAAAAGCAAAAAGACAAGGAGAGGCAGTAGGGGGGGCAGGAGATCCAGGGGCAAGAATCAGGAGCCTGAGATCGTGGAAACAATGACTACTAATAATGAGTCCATTGCATGTGACATAGAAGTGATCAATTTATCTTCTTGTGAATTGTCTGATAATATGGTGACTGTTCTCAAAAAAGGTTTAGGTTTTTGTCCAGCTACGAATTTAGATTGGTGTATGCTTAAAATAGATCTTTTTAAATTTGTAAGGAATTTGAAAATTAAGAAACATTTTGCCAATGTACCAGTTAAGGACAAACAGTCATCTAATAAAGTTCTTAGTGAAATCACGATACAAGAATTGAAAGATACCCAACTTCTTTTATCACTCAGTGAGAGGGAGGATGATCCAGTAACTATGCAGACACTTATTGAGGATCTGGAGATATCAAGATTTCAGAGGGAAGAGAGTGGATTGAGAGTAAAGTCCAAATGGACGCCACAACTTATACCAGGGAATACTATTGACACATTTTTTAAGATGGTTTGTACAGATATCGATAAAGTAATGGATAGGTCAAGACCAGGGGGCTCTAGAGTACGTCGAGATAATCTCACATTTGGGGAGAGAGAGGCTTTACAAGAGCTCACTAATAACAAAACAATAACAATACGCACTGCCGATAAAGGTGGAAATATAGTTGTGTTGAACACTACAGATTATAATAATGAGATCCACTCCCAACTCAATGAAATCTTGTATTATGAAAAATTGACGACTAATCCTATTCCAGACCTGATTATTAAGATTAATGGGGAGATCAAACAATGGTATGATCAGACACTGTTAGATCCTGACGAATATCTTTACCTCATGTTAAGTACACCTAGATCACCTTGCTTATACACTCTACCAAAGGTCCACAAATGCCGGGACAAACCGCCAGGGCGGCCTATTGTCTCCGGCATTGGTGGCCCGACGGAGCGGTTATCTGAGTTTATTGACTGTTTCTTGAGACAATATGTGTACAATCTGCCGTCCTTCATCGAAGACACTAAGCATATACTGAATTTACTTGATGATATTGTTTGGGAGGAAGGCATGTTACTAGTTACATTGGATGTGGTATCCTTGTATACCATTATTGATCATGATATGGGTATACGTGCATTGGACCATTTTCTTAGTGCGAGACCAGCAGAAATGTTTGACCATACTCAAATGATCTTGCGGATGACCCAATTGGTATTGGAGAATAATGTGTTTTTATTTGAGGGTCAATGGTACAGGCAACGCTTGGGGACTGCGATGGGTTCCAGATTTGCTCCGTCTTTTGCCAACCTGTTTATGGGTTGGTTCGAGGCGGAGCGAATCTGGGGCCCAGAGGGAACTGAGTGGACCCCATATATACACTATTGGGGTCGATTCATCGACGACTGCCTGATGATATGGACTGGCACAGTCGAGAAACTTAAAGGTTTCTTCGACTATTTAAATGAAAATTCATGTAATCTGAAATTTACTACTTCCTATGACATGCAGAGGATTACTTTCTTGGATGTGGAGTTGTATGTGGAGGGGGCTAAGATACTAAGTCGGATGTATCGTAAACCTACAAGTTGTAACTCTATTTTACATGCTGAGAGCTGCCACCCAAATTATCAGAAGAGAGCTATACCTTATGGTGAACTAATCAGAGCTCGACGTAACTGCTCATCAGATATTGAGTTTGAAAAAAATATAGCAGATATGTCATCTAGATTCTCTAATCGAGGTTACAAACAGGATGTAGTTACCAAAGCTGTATATAGAGTAAAAAAAGTTAAAAGAGAGACTACATTGATTAGAGGTGATAAAGCAGGCAGAACAGTAGATCAGAAGGTGAGACTGATTACCAACTATGGGATGGACAGCTCCAAGTTATTTACTATTTTGAATAAATACTGGCATCTACTTTATATTGACAATGATTTGAAACCGTTTATTTATGAGAGACCTAGTGTGACATTTAGAAGAGGAACTACTTTGAAGAACATGTTGAGTCCTAGTTATCCGATTAAACAGAATAAAGCAGACTGGTTGAGTAGCTTTAAGGGCTTCTACAAATGTGGAAGATGTATATCATGTAGATGGGCGATGAAGAAGACATTGTGTTTTGAATATAACAACTCTGGCAAATATACTATTGGTATGTTTATAAATTGCGATACAACCTACGTGGTATATGTGATTTCATGCAAGTGTGGTAAAATTTATGTTGGGAGCACCAAGAGGAGACTCAAAGATAGGATTGCTGAACACTTTAGGGCCTTAAAGAATGGAGATACAAGGTACCCGATTGTGTCACACTTGGTTCAGAATTTTGAGAACAAGGACCAACATGTTTTCTGTTACCATGGGATTGACCACATAAAACCAGACCCACGAGGGGGTAATAGATTGTTAGCTTTGAGGAAGCGTGAGGTACTTTGGTTAATCAGACTGAAAGCGGTTGAGTGTGGTCTCAATGTTGACCATGAATATGAATTCTATTTAGGTAACTGAAAGTGTAGGGATAACAGTAGAGACCAATATTAGTGAGATATCTTATGTCAGCTGCTTATTGTTTTATTTTATTTTATGTTATTGTATTGTGTGTAGATAAATGTCTCCCGACACAGAGAACTCCATATGATGAGAAAATATTATGTTTCACATGGTTAGCACATACTGATGTAGAGACCTATGAGGTCAAAAACTGAACTGATTACAAGTACGAACCTACAATCTCTCATAATTGTCTTTTTACGATGAACACTTAAATGTGATGGATGTTAAATTAAGATGGTTTTGGGGAGAGGTGGTGGCATACCTGAGGACCCCTACGGCTTGCAGGTTCAAAAGAGTACTAATTATAAATAGATGTTATAATAATTGTAATTGAACTGTGAGAAGAAAAAGAAACTAAGATCTCATGGGCAACTAGCCCTATAGTTTGGAACGCATCAGTGAAGACTAACTATAATACGAGGTCTGGGGTTGCACGCGTGACCGTGACAAATATATCGACTTACTACCATATGACCTAACAATTATGGTTTTTTAATTTTAGCAATATAATTATAACGGGATACTGATTTTGTTGTGAATCCGCTAGAAGGGTTCACGTAAATCAAACCTATTACAAGATGGCGTCTACACGTATTTAAATAACTCGATAGAATACTCGTGTTGGATACTAGTGTTGGATATCACAAGGGAGACTCGAACCCACTAACAGATGGCGCCCACAGGTTTTATTTGAGATTATTACTTTAAGTTGGAATGCGCGCTTAGTGCGATGGTTGGACATTACAAGATGGCGCCCTTGTTTTTCCACTATAAATTGCCACTTTAAGATGGCACCCGTGCTGAACGCCGAACTCGGAATACTCCGGACTTACTGAGGGTGAGCACGCGATTTGAACATGACTTTGCAGAGATGTACCAGAGTGGTTTCAGAGTTTACAAGTATCCTGTTATTTTATTTTATTTTAGTTTATTAGACACGGACACGTGCACTATATTTAAGAATACAAGGAAAAGGAGGAGACTTAGAAATAAACGGAGACAGTGACATAGAAGTAAAAGGTGAGAGACAGGCAACAGATACATGTAGTTTGTTGACACTTTGTCTAAGTTGGTATATGTAGAACCAAGAATACTGATTGCGCTGTAACTTTACTTTAGGTAGTGACTTGGTCATTCAGTGACTTTTTGGAACATAATCTACTTGGATTTTGGAATTTTGAATACAAGATAATAAACCCACTACAATTTGGTGAGTGTTACTATCGGTTCATTTATAAGTATACTACTTACATGGGACCTGGATTGGCCATTATTTGACTAATGTAGCATCGTGTATATAGTTTTTGACAGCAGTTTTTGTTATTGTCACTTATAGATGGGGAGATATATATTTCTTTGACGAATAGAATTAATACCTGACAACTACCGAGTTCACTACAATTGATTAAATAAAGTGCGGATTCATTTTGGGAATAGGTGAGTTTTTAGACAGGTGGTTTTTGTGAAATATTAGAGAACCTGTAAGCAAAGGGTGTTATCAGGGGCCATAACCTCTCACCCCGTATTATGATTTTTTACATATGACTCATATGTTTTTGCAGTTTTTGATGTTTTGTAACATGAATGATTTGCACTAGAATAATGTGGCTAACACGGTTTTGGTATATTTGGCACTTCTTTATTTAACTGAATTGTTATTATTTGGTAAACGTATAGGACCCAATTTGAGGTCGTATGTATATACTAAGTTCATGTTACTTTTAAAGAGTGTAATTCAAGACTGACTGTGTGTATTTGGGTTGCAGCCCTGATGAAGTCACTAGTCCTGAACGGACTTGACGAAACGTGCGTTGGCTGCAAATAATCATTTGATGAAAATTGGATTGAATTGGAGGAACATTGGACATTAAAAGACATAGTGAAAATATAAAGACTATTTTTGTGTGCTCGGAAGATCAAAGTACACATTCTTTGTCTTCATAGGCTTTATTGGACACCCTTAAGGCTTTCCAAATTTGGGAAGGGTGCCACCCCAAAATGCTCCAAGAGCTCCCAAGAAAAGGTAGCTATGCCGACTAAGGGTGGGCGTAGCTACGCGAAGTGCACTTCGCACTACGCGAACTTCAAGTAGCACTACGCGAGCTGCGTAGACGCATGTTCGCACTGTGCAAGATGCGTTTTCAATGATTGCACAGTGCGGACAAGCATCCGGCACTGTGCAAGCATTGAAAACGGCATCTTGCACAGTGCGAGCTGTAGTTTTCTGCTGCTCGAGTAGATTATTACTCGAGCGGCAGCTTTCTCAACGCGAACAGGTAATTTCTCATTGAGAGCGGTCGCGAGCATGCGCAACCACTCACAATGAGAAACCTGACCTCCTCGCGTTGAGAATCTCTCCGGGATGTAATTTTACTTGCTCGCGGTCGCGAACATGACGTTCAGGACCGCGAACAAGCAAAAAATGACTGCTGCACTACGCTACGCTGCACTACGCATGTTCGCACTGTGCTACGTGCTGCTCACGTAGTGCGAAGTTGCGAAAACTTCGCAAACTCCGCGAGCGTATAGAAAAGGAAAATAAAGAATAGGCAATGCAATAATATAAAAAAGGATAACCAAAATTATAATTGGGCTGGTGTAAGTAATATTATCTCTACAATACTCAGAAGGCAACTTCAGGTAAGCCCAGAACTAGTCTTTTTTGGAGTTCCGGTATATCATGAATCTTTATAAGTTGATAACAATAAATTGGTGTTCTATTTAATTCTACTGGCCCAAAGGGAAATCTGTGAAAAGTGGATAAAAAATGTCCCGCTGACTGTAAGAGATTTGATCAATACTGTGAAATATATAATTAAGTTGGATTGGTCATCACCGAAAAAGAAATATTTTTGGCTACCTTTTTCGGACTGACTGGAATCTGTGGTAAACATGGTCCTATGATTATGCCTCTACACTGAGATACTTTACCAATTCGGTTATCCTCTGGATGGCTTTGAGAGAGAGAAATTTAACCACGTAAGGAGAGGTTCTGTGTAAATTGCAATACCTTTGGAACTCAGTTCTCTGGTTGGTGCCCATTAAGTAGGGGGGCCCCAGAGAATCCCCAACTATCTCTGTTTTAATCTAAGGCGAATGATGACTACAAAAAAGAAAAAAAGAAAAGAGATACTTCAGCTCAGTTTTGTGTTTTTATTTTTAGTCTAAGGATGTCTGGTGAAGGTATAATAAATACTTCCATGGTCACATTTAACGCGGTTTTAACTCATGTGACCAGTCCCCCTCATAACATACCTTTTCTTAAAGAGATGCACAAACACTAAGGGGCAGATTTACTAGAAAGTGCTGCAGCGCGGCAACGCAAGCCCTTTGGCAGAGCCACGCTGCAACACTTTCAAAGCACAGGAATACAACATATTTACAATAATATGTTGCATTCCTGTGATCCCCCCAGTGCTGGTGAACAAACAGATGCCATGGACCGGTACAGGCACCCTTGCACCATGGTACAAGGATGCCTGTGTCATGGAGAGATTGTTTTGCGCAGGAAGGGTGTACCTTCCTGCACAAAAACAATCACTATAGGTATTTTCCTCTTTCAATGTGTGCCTCGCTACTCCACCCCTTGGGTGGCGCAGAATTCCAAAGCATTTCCAGGTTTACAATTCCTCGTAAATCTGGAAATGTGTCTGGTTCCAGGGGTGTTGCGTGGCAACACCCACAGGAACACCCATGGAACGCCCCTTTCATACAAAGTGTTGTGTGTAAAGGGGCCGTATTTACAAGGACAGGAAAAGTCATGCAGGGTGGCTTTACCTGTCCTTGTAAATATGGGGCAATGAAATGCGCTGCCGGTGCTTTACGAGAAGTGATGCACTGGTGGCGCAAGGGGCTTGTAAATCTGCCCTTGAATGTCCTGTAACTTAGCTTATACAGTGACTTCATCAGCCAGGATTCCAAGAGCATGCAGAAGTCAAACTGATCCATGTAACCTAGCCAATTTGGATTGATCAGTTTCTGGTTTAACCCTGTTATATTTCAGGAAACCATGGACTTAGTTGCCGGTCGTCTCTCTTTGGCCTGCTAGGTAGTGGCTTGACTTGGATATGCCCTTCTTTGACAGGGTGATTAATCCCTCTGTCAACTTCTTGATGTACTTGGCAGAAAGGGCCTAAAGTGCTGCTATCTAAAATGTTAAGTGTATGATACAAGCGATTTTGTGCTGGGTTACCACTAGATTTACTTAAAACCTTCAGTCTTGCCAGTTAATCAATCAATAAACTTTTATTCAATTTTTTATTAAAATCATACAAGTATACATCATAAAAAAACAGCTAAATAGTAAAACATGAATATTTTACCAAAATGCATTAAGATGTTGGATTAAATTTAAGACAGACCACCATATTGAAATGAGCAAATGTCATTTAAAGAACATAATTTGCAATACATTGCTATCGATCTGTACGTAAAACTCCAGACAAAAATTGTGCACCAAAGAAGCATATCTCAGGTTTATCCAGAAGCTGTAAAAAAAGATAAGCAGGATTAATCTATTTAAAATTTCAGAAAATTAGAAGGGGCCTTAAAAATCTATAGTGTAGGGCGAAAAACGTGGGACACGTAAGTACTATATGCATAGAGGTACAAATGGGGATAGTATCTCATGTGCAAAATGGCAAATTAGATTGTGTAAACCAATCCGCCTTAGGGAATAAAAGCTGATTAAAAATATTCAGCCTTGGAAATGTCAAAAGATGTTGATGTTGATTAGGCACATCAGTCGGAGATAATGCTTCATCCACATAACATATTTAACCAGATCATGTGCTCAATATGACTGCATAGCCGAGACGGAATTCTCCCAATCGGCTGCCACTCTCTGGAAAAACCTGCTTGACCCAAACCAAATTGTTTTTCACTATGTCCAAAGGCTCTAAGAAAAGACCAGGATGGCCCAGTTTAGTAAAAGGCTTCTGAATACAGAGAGACACAACAAAAATAAACATTAGAAGAATATCCTAGTTATTCATGGTGGAGCAGGTCTTGATATTTCAATTATCTTGTTCTTTGCAGTTGTTGATGAATATCAGCAAGAGAGTAGGAACTTCTTATATGGTGTTTTTATTTTTTTAGGTGAATTTCATTAAACAAGGATGGAGCAACCGATATCTTGCATTAAGGGATTATAGAACGAAACGCATCTCTGGAAATTTCTTACGTCAATCAGCAGTAACTTTGGCAACGTCTTGTGAACAAAACAAAGTAGATCCTAGCCAGGAAATCCAATCCTTCCACTTTGCTGGTTGAAAGACCTTGAAGAAGTCATTTTATTCTAGAAAAAGTATTATAACCCCTCTAGATTTTGAAGGCATTGCTGAACGTTTTGAAGCATTGCTCAATCTATGACCTCATCAGATATTCAAAGAAGTAGACTCTGCCATTTTCAGAACCTTAGTTTGAAAAAAAGATGGGATCAGAACCTTCAATGCTTTCTGCCAGTCCATTAAGTCAAAAGTTATTTTTTATGTTGGTTTTGGCTTTCAAGATCTTCCACTTGTTTTGTTAATTGACAATATTCTGATTGTAGTCATTGAAGTTGATATGGAGTGTCTTGTAGGATTCCAATTTTCTCTTCTGTCTGTGACCCTATTATCCAATAGAGACCATTGATTAGTTTCCTCCATAAAGAGTTTAAGGGCAGGTATTTCCTCTCAAAGAAGATCCCTAGTAGTAGGAGTGGGGGATTATACTGGTGATGGAGGATCTTTTTAAACTATTTTGTATGATGAAAAAGTTGACTTTGAATTTGATCTCGGATGAGCACCCAATGAAGTAGACATTGAAGGAATCTGTGGAGAATGGTCTGGGCTTTCCATATCCTTCTGCAGTCCTGTAAATGGAATATGGTAGGAGAATTCAGCAATAGTAGACTTCAACAGTGCTAGAAAGGATTTCAAAGTCCACGTACTCCCCATATAAAGGTAGCTATTGATATAATGTGTAGGTCACCCTGCAATCATGGGTGGAATCAGAATACCAAAACACAAATCAAAACACTGATACATAGGCCAATCAGCCATCCAATATGTACCTTACTATGAGAGACTAACAAATAGCATACAAATCATATTACCAGTAAAGAATGACAAATACCAAAGGTGATGTTCCTTTTTGTTGCAAACAGGAGGCACATACATTAACAATTTTGGTTGATAATCGAATATATCTTACAGGTCAACCGCTTCCTCCATCAATCCAGGAGCCACGTTATGTAATGTAATGTAAAAGTGTATTTATATACCGTGACTATCACTCCAAGGAGCATCTTGGCGCTAATACGGAAACCAGAGATGGAAATGAAGCTAGTTAGCTGCTAATAATAGAAAAATGGGCGTTCAAATCAGAGTTTTGCAGAGTATGTCTGGTGCACCAAAAATCCTGGTTTTTTAAGTGCCTTCCTAAACACAGACTCAGATGCAATCTGGCGGAATTGAGGTGGAAGTTTATCCCATGGCGCCTATGACTGTGAGTGATTTGCCTCCCTTAGACACCAATCTGAAAGTTGGAATGATCAACAGATTGGCTAACTGAACTCGCCTTTAGAAGTGGCCCACTGATGTAATTAAACGCGTGCTGCCCAGTGTTTTCGTATTTTAGCATCTATCTGTATACGCGCTTAAATATTCATGCACTGATTGTTTACATACAGTTAACATCTTCGGCCAACTAAACCAGCTTTCGGAAGTGGGCCACCGTTGGGTTCAGACGCGCATTTCTCAGGCGCCAATATCTGTTGTTAAACGCATTTTCAGACACATGCTGAGTGTTTTCAATAGCCTTGCTACATGTCTCACCACGGTCAATTAGACCAGCTTTTAGAAGCGGCCGACTTATGAAATCAAATGTGCGCTGTTCAGCTTTTAGCTTTTGTTATTATACGCACCCACAAATTTAATGCTCGATCATTTGCCAGTTGTTAACATCTTCGGCCATCACAAGCGGCCCGCAATTGTAGTCAGACGCGTGCAGCCCAGTCTCCAACATCTGTCTCCACGAGCGCTGAGTGTGGCCAATTGTGAACAGGTTAGGCGTAACTATGCCTTCTCACATGCCTCTCCCAGACTTTGGTCTTCTCTGACCTTTGCAGCGGTACACATTTCTTCTGCTCTGATGCCACCGTTTTCTGTCAAATGCCCCAAGCCTTATGTACAGGCTCATATACATGATATTTTCAAGGGTTATATGTATAGCACTCAGTGGATACTTCCAAGCTTATTTCCACATGGCTTGTTTGATCTATTGACTCAACCACCCACCGGATAGCTTCTACTGACCTGATTCATGTTTTGTGGCAGCAATAGGTTACTAATCAACCTTGGCAGACCCAGTATGGATATCTTCGCGACCCTTGACCATAGTTTACTGTGAAACTTTGGCTTACTGATAATGAATATTTGTGCTAACCGTGAGTAAGTGTTGGGCAATATCTGCCTTGTGTTACTCCTTGTATCCACTAGCCTGAACTTTGTACCATAGCAGATTCCTTATGTCTCCTTTCTTCCCTTCCTGTATGAGCCTTTCAGCCCACACCTTCGCATTCCAGCCTGAAGCTTTCTCGCTGCCACCGGTAAATTTTATTCCAAATTATTTGGCTTTTGGATACATTTCCCCTGAGATACACCTCACTAATCGCTTATCATTGTCCTTAGGTGCCTTCCCCCCTCCTTGGTCCTGATGAAGAACCCACTTCCAAGGCGTCAAGTCTGCTGGTTCCCATAGTGGTCAAAACATCAACATGTCTCTTTTTTATGTCAAACTTCGATGACAGAGAATTTATATCTGCTTTCTTTTCTGTTATGATTTTGCAGGAAACTTATTCACAACTGATTGTTGATATATATATATATATATATATATATATATATTCACTGAAAAAACCATAGGTTATAGACCATATATAGTTAGGAATTAGCATTTAAAAAACCTTATTTTACTCACACAAAACCATTGAAATTCCATATATAGTTAGTTGCACTAACTATATATCGCGCACCTGCAATCCACTGCTGATGATGTCACATATTACATCATTCATGACATGGTCAGTGACATCACTGATGACATCACTGATGACATCTCAAATGACATCACTGATGACATCACTGATGACATCTCATTTGACATCAATGACCACATCACTGATGATATCATTCATGTGACAATACAATGCATCTCCTCACATTTTAATATAACCTCTGTTTCACCCAGTGTTAAATACAGAATATAATTTTTGAAACCATTGACACACCAATACTAGTTACTACATACGCACTCACTGATTCCTACGTCTACACACACCTTCACTCATTCACCCATACTATCATTCATACATACAATCACTCATCTTTACAACACTATCATATGCACTCATACACCTATACAGACACTCACAGTCTGCCACTCATCCATGGAGTTACTCACACACCTAGTCAGTCCTGTAAAGAATCAATGACACTTCCATTTTCTTGTCTATACAGTTAAACATAGAGCACCTTACATTTTCAAACATATACTAACACATACTTACCTTGTTATACAATCATTGATACAAGTACACATTGATCTGCACAGAGTCACACACCTCCCAGCCAGCCACACACACACTCAGTCTCCCATACAAATACTTGGACAATCAATCAGTAACCCATATAGTTAATCATATAGCTACTGATCAAAACATGCAGCAGTTTACAGAACAACAGACATAATGATGCACAAATTAAGACACTTTAGTCACTAACCCATGCACTCAGTGAGACACATTTAATCACTCACTCATGCATTCAGTCATGCACCTACTAAATCCTTTGTCCAGACACTTATACTTCCACTCATTCTTCAATATGTAAGACACATTTTAACTTTACAGAAACATACAGTCACTGGATGTTGTCATCAGTGATGTCATCAGTGATGTCATTTGAGATGTCATCAGTGATGTCATCAGTGATGTCACTGACCATGTCATGAATGATGTAATATGTGACATCATCAGCAGTGGATTGCAGGTGCGCGATATATAGTTAGTGCAACTAACTATATATGGAATTTCAATGGTTTTGTGTGAGTAAAATAAGGTTTTTTAAATGCTAATTCCTAACTATATATGGTCTATAACCTATGGTTTTTTCAGTGAATTTTCAAGGTTTTGTAAATGCTAATTCCTAACTATATATGGTCTATAACCTATGGTTTTTTCAGTGAATTTCAATGGTTTTTTAATAGCAAATATCATAAGCTGTCGAATGTCAAGTACGTGGTAAGTGAAAACATTTTCGTGTTTATGCACACTGATCTGCTTTGAATGGTGCCCCCCCCCCCCTCATTTCTATTAGGAGTACTCTCTCTTTGCAGATAGTGAAAGGTAGTTAACGCAGGTCTTTGCCCCCATTGTAATCCGTCGTGCCTGCTTCTCTCTCCATTTGATTCATTGTTATCCAAGTATTTACTGTTTTAGAATTAGTTCTCTTTGGTTCATTCTCTATTTACAAACAAACACAGAGTCGCAATACTCTGTTTAGTCTTTGCAGATAACGAAAAATCGTGTAAAAAAAAAAGAAAAGGAATCGAGCAAAATCAGTAGGCCACTAATGGGATCTCTTTTTGACCTCGCTAAAATAGAAACATTAGGAACAACCCCTCATGACAAATACAAAACTAGTGAGATGAACTGAACTCCACACAATGATGGCTGCAAAACAGCTCTGCTCCGCCACCCACCCCGCCCAAAATAACGATAAAGAACGGCTGCCATGATTGGTTGCGGAATGACCACGACGGAGCTACGAAATGGTGCTGCTCTCATGCTAACCCCAGCTTCAGTCTGAAACATCCAGAAACACTGTAGACTACCAATTCGATCAGTTCCGGTAGCGCCCCAATGTAACCCGGTAGAGAAGAACTAGCCCTCCCCTCTTTGACTGATGGTTCTTGTTGCCTGTCCCTTCTGTTGTCATTTAACAGAACTATTTAGCCTGCTGAAAGGGGTTGTGTTCCGACCGCTGGTTGGTGGAGACATTTTGACTATATTCTGTACCTGCGTTGTCGCGTAATGCGTCATATGACGCGCCGCGTTAGCGCATCCGGAAGTCATCCGGGGCGCGCAGCGCGTAACGTAAGCATAACAAGTCATGTGACTTGTTAATAAAACTTTTCATTGGTTCATTTTACTTTTCTTATTGTAATGATGAAAGGCTTGATCATATGACCTAAAAATTACGCTTTTCATTACTTCCGAACATTATTTTTTCTTAAATATATGTTATAATGTTCCAGGCTAATGTACTTTCCCGGAAATTTTACAACTGTCCTGCAAGTAAAATATATTCTTTTTTCGAGAAAAAGAGCGTTTCTTCGTCCCATGACGGAGCCGTTGAGCAAAAGAGGGTCGACCTGCTGTCTTAGTCGCCGATACGCCTGAATATGAGATTCTTATCGATCACTTTATGTTGCAGGAATAGAAAACACAACAGCCCTTGACCATTTATCTTTACTGCGTTCCTTCGTATTATACCTTTTACCCTTCATGTAATTGGTCTGCTTTATTTCACTTGCCTTTTAATGATTCTAAAACAGTGACTATTATTAAAAACTTTACCAATGTATATACTACTACCATGTTTTCTTTTAAAAACCTTTATTGTGAAAATTTCATTATACAAATACGAGCCTATAACCACGTGGGCCGGCCACGGAGCAAACTGTAATCGTATATGATAAATAGACATTTACACTGTAGAGGAACGTAACGGGCGGGCCATTAGGTTGCAAGAACTAAGGTGTCTAACAGTTACGGAATCGGTGGACGTACATTTTATAATTAAAATACGACAGGGCCAGTTACAATAAAATTATCTAGATATACATTTGCGGGCAAGTACCATGGGTGACGTTAATTCGAACTTTCAACAGTACAGTAATCAATAACACATCAGAACTTAATATCAATAGGGATGTCGAAATATTCAATCAATTCTCGTCCCCGCCCGCCATGTGCTTCAAAACTGCATACGTATCTCGTGATTTCAAGGTTCTGCAACCAGTACACAACAAGGAGTTACGAGTCCCATTTATTCTGGCGCCATTTTGGGCGAGGACGGGCAGGTCCAGGATATAGTCAAAATGTCTCTACCAACCATCGACTATGATGATGTTCATATGCTGTATTTATTAGAGTAACACTCAGATGTCCACATGAAATAAATTTGCCACAATCTAAACATGTCATTTTAATCTTTCCAAATTTCTTCTAAATATTTGGGACCGTTTCCCTTGCCTCTGAAGCTCTCAGTGCCACTTCTTTGATGAATGTACTAGCAGGTCAGGGGTTCTCCTCCAAATCTCTCTTTTATGCAGCACTATAATTAATTGTTGCCACCTCTCCATATGACGATGCATGGTATAGTTACCACAACTATATTTTTTTTCGGTTCCTCTAGAGAGTTCATCGTGGCAGATGAAGCGTGTAACGTACCGGGCATTTACCTTTTTTTGCATGTACAGGAAAGGAAAAAAAAATCGAGCGTCCGAGTTCTAAGGTGTCCCAGGGCCATTTTAGTGGACCAGGCCCAAATCCAAAGAACAGGCCGCCATTTTGAGAGTCCTGTTGCAGCCGCCTGTCGCTGTAGCATCAAGAGCAGCCGAAACTCAGCTGAATGGCAACTGAAACGGTAAAGGGGCGCCCCACTACAGCAGACGAGCCAGGCCCAAATCCAAAGAACTGCTGTCTCACAGGCTAATGGGGCGACCCACGCCGAGTTTCAGCATTGTAGGATGACCACACAAGTACAGCAACTTGCTAGACATCACCTCGGTGCCATCCGGATCTCGGCGCCCCACTGCAGATGAAGTGCCTCTCAACTATGAAACCACCACGGTGACATCCGGATCTTGGCGCGTTGTGCTGCCTTCGGCCTATTCGCACATCGGTCCGCTACTGACGCCATCTCACAGGCTAATGGGGCGACCCACGCCGAGTTTCAGCATTGTAGGATGACCACACCAGTACAGCAACTTGCTAGACATCACCTCGGTGCCATCCGGATCTCGGCGCCCCACTGCAGATGAAGTGCCTCTCAACTATGAAACCACCACGGTGACATCCGGATCTTGGCGCGTTGTGCTGCCTTCGGCCTATTCGCACATCGGTCCGCTACTGACGCCATCTCACAGGCTAATGGGGCGACCCACGCCGAGTTTCAGCATTGTAGGATGACCACACCAGTACAGCAACTTGCTAGACATCACCTCGGTGCCATCCGGATCTCGGCGCCCCACTGCAGATGAAGTGCCTCTCAACTATGAAACCACCACGGTGACATCCGGATCTTGGCGCGTTGTGCTGCCTTCGGCCTATTCGCACATCGGTCCGCTACTGACGCCATCTCACAGGCTAATGGGGTGACCCACGCCGAGTTTCAGCATTGTAGGATGACCACACCAACTTGCTAGACATCACCTCAGTGCCATCCGAATCTTGGCATCTCAACGCCTAGTGGTATCTTCCATACAAAAAATATTGTTACGCTGCCTTTGGCCCCATTCGCACATCAGTCCGCAACTTAGACATCACCTCGGTGCCATCCGGATCTTGGCATCTCAGCGCCTTGTGGTGTCAGTCAGAAAATATTGTTGTGCTGCCTTCGGCCTATTCGCACATCGGTCCGCTACTGACGCCATCTCACAGGCCAACGGGGCGCCCCACGCCGACTTTCAGCATTGTAGGATGGCCACACCAGTACCACAACTTGCAAGACACCACCTCGGTGCCATCCGGATCTTGGCATCTCAGCGCCTTGTGGTCTCTTCTACACCGGAAATATAGTAGAAAATATTGTTGCGCTGCCTTTGGCCCCATTCACACATCAGTCCGCTACTGACACCATCTCACAGGCCAACGGGGCGCCCCACGCCGACTTTCAACATTGTAGGATGGCCACAGAAGTGCGACAACTTACTAGACACCACCTCGGTGCCATCCGGATCTTGGCGCGTTGTGCTGCCTTCGGCCTATTCGCACATCGGTCCGCTACTGACGCAAACTCACAGGCCAACGGGGCGCCCCACGCCGACTTTCAGCATTGTAGGATGGCCACACCAGTGCGGCAACTTCCTACACACCACCTCGGTGCCATCCGGATCTTGGCGCGTAGTGAAGCTGCAGCAGCTGCAAATAAGCTTCAGACAGTGTTACAACCGCTGCTCAGAACTCTCAACTATGACACCACCTCGATGCCATCCGGATCTTGGCGCGTTGTATTGCCTTCGGCCTATTCGCACATCGGTCCGCTACTGACGCCGCCTCACGTGCCAACGTATTTTCTCCGCATTTTATACCCTATGCCGCATAACAGGTCATGTGACTTGTTTATAAAACTTTTCATTGGTTCATTTTACTTTTGGTTTCCTAATGATGGAAGGCTTGATCATATGACCTAAAAACAACACTTTTCATTGGATGAAAACTTTTTTTTTCCCCCAAACGATGAAAGCCCCACCTTGTTTCTGGATGTTTCAGACTGAAGCTGGCGTCACCATGAGAGCACCACCATCTCGTAGCTCCGTCGTGGTCATTCCGCGAGCAATCATGGCAGCCGCTCCCCACCAGAAGCCTGCAGGAGTCGGGGCCCCCAAAACTTTTGATGAATTCTCAAGGCGGAGGGGACGCTTTCGAGAATGGGGTCCAAGACCTAGCAGACAAGCGTCCGATTTCCAAGGTGTCCCAGGGCCATTTCAGTGGACCAGGCCCAAAAAGGAAACAGCCTGCCGCCATTTTGAGAGTCCTGTGACAGCCGCCTATCGCTGCACCGCAAGAGTGGGCGCAACTCAGCTGAATGGCGGATTTTGACACAGTGGACCAAAAGCGGACGGAATGGCAACTGAAACGGTAAAGGGGCGCCCCACTACAACAGACGAGACTCCACCTGGAGAGGCCCGTTCACGCCGCCTCCCCCGGGGCGCTCCACGCCGTTATTCGGAGCAGCATTGTAGGATACCAAAACCAGTGCGGCAACTTACTGGACATCACCTTGGTGCCATCGTTCTGCTGCCTTGGAACTATTCGCACAACAGTTTGCTACTGATGACCCACCCCCCGCGACGCCCCACGCCGTTATTTGCTGGGTGGCAACTTACTAGACATCACTTTTGTGTCATCTAGATTTCGGCGCGTTCTGCTGCCTTGGAACTATTCGCACAACAGTTTGCTACTGATCACCCACCCCCCGCGACGCCCCACGCCGGAAATCTGGACGTTGTGCTGCGTTGGGACTATTCGCACATCCGACCGCTACTTCGTTGTTTTTCTCTAAAAATGTTTATATGTTATTACTATTTTTGTTTTCTTGTATATATTTATAAATTATTAAAGTTTTATAATCTTACTACTTTGTCGGAGTGCTATATATTTTTAATGTGACACATAATTGTAAAAACTTTGATGTACAAAGAGTCATCCCTGGAATCTTCCGCTTCACGCTCGGTCCCCTCCCCAATCACAATACAGAATGGTTTTCAGATAATAGCAACGCTTCTGCTGTGACGGATCTCATCGAGTGTGGGCCTTGATCTACTATAACTCCTTTGAAGACGGGTGATTCTTTACAGCTGTGGCCATAAACTACATCTGCAGGGCTAGCTGATAGCCTAGGACCGGCCTGGACAATCGGACACAGAGGAAAAGGAGTGTCAGAGGGTGCGGTAGTGAATAGGGCGAAAGGGAGGTGTCGGGCGGGCACAGGGTGTGATTCTCAGGGAAGAACAGCGCAGATGGGGGGAGGTTTATTACCCATGCATAAAACAGAGAGCGGGGGTGACCACTGCCTGGGGGAGATGCTTGCGAGGGTGGGGAGCCATGCTAAGGATCGACAGCGTTCACAGAGTGGATCTGGTCAAGGCATCTAAAATGGCTGCCGTGCACGACAAAAGTGTGGCATTTGAAAAAAGACAAGATGGCGCACACAATGTTTTTCAACAATTCCTGATTTCCTTCGAATCGAACGTTAACAGACGTTGGGGCATATTACCAAAGTTAAGCGATATTTATCCCTAACGATGCATTGCAAAGATTTTTTTACCGTCAGAAATTATCGCAGATAAACCTTGCTATTATCAAGGTTTATCGCAAATACGATAAAAAACGAGCGCAATGCATTAATGTCGCTGAAAACTCCGCGATATTCATGCATTACCGAGCTAATGCTCTTAGCCATGTTATCCACCTCCCATTGGATAACATGGCTAAGAACTGCTCAGGGCAGCTGTTACTTTTTGGAGATATTCGCGCTTATCTCGAATATTTCCAAAAGTTGATAATAGGAGATAGCGATGTTAGCGACTGTTTCCAGTCGCTAACATCTTGGCATGCCCACTTTGCATGTCATTAGTGATAAATATCACTCACATGCAAAGTGGGACCCAAGATGGTCGCTATCTCCTACTAGCCGTCGCTAACTGGTGTTAGCAACAGCTAGGTAATACACATATAATTTTATCTCCGCGAAGCGGAGCGCTGTTACAGATATATATCTTGTTTTTGAACGTTAATTTCTCAAAATGCACTGAAGCACATATATTGAGACATAGCAAAGGCACATCGGGCTACCAGTCCCTAATATTTTACCAAGTTTCGTGCAAATCCATTCAGCCGTTCGATTATTATTATTATTATTTTTTTTTGCCCCGCGGGGCCCTTTTAAAACCTCCACATCAAACCTAGGGGGTCAGCGAGGATCTACTATGCCCCCTTATGGTCATCAGCCGTTCGATTATTATTATTATTTTTTTTTTTGCCCCGCGGGGCCCTTTTAAAACCTCCACATCAAACCTAGGGGGTCAGCGAGGATCTACTATGCCCCCTTATGGTCATTTGCCCCTTCGCTTTGGCCTCCTCTTGTCTCTCGATCCTACCGAGAGACAAGATGGCGGCCGCTACGTACTGTTTGGAATGTTTACAGACACCGGAGAGCCAATCAGCTTCGCTTCGCAAAGCTCCGTAACGCGAAAAGTACGCGAAGCGGTGCGCTGTTACAGATATATATCTTTTTTTGAACGTTAATTTCTCAAAATCCACTGAAGCACATATATTGAGACCTAGCAAAGGCACATCGGGCTACCAGTCCCTACAATTTTGCCAAGTTTCGTGCAAATCCATTCAGCCGTTCGATTATTATTATTATTATTTTTTTTTGCCCCGCGGGGCCCTTTTAAAACCTCCACATCAAACCTAGGGGGTCAGCGAGGATCTACTATGCCCCCTTATAGTTATTTCCCCCTTTGTTTTGACCTCCTCTTGTCTCTCGATCCTACCGAGAGACAAGATGGCGGCCGCTACGGACTGTTTGGAATGTTGACAGACGCCGGAGAACCAATCAGCTTCGCTTCACAAAGCTCCGTTGCGCGAAAAGTCCGCGAACCAGAGCGCTAACCGGTCCGCTGTTACAGATATATATCTTTTTTTAAACGTTAATTTCTCAAAATCCACTGGAGCACATATATTCAGACCTACAAAAGGCACATCGGGCTACCAGTCCCTACAATTTTGCCAAGTTTCGTGCAAATCCATTCAGCCGTTCGGGCTAAAAGTGAGGCCAACCGCCCTATGGAAAACTCAATGTTAAAAACACGTTTTGGGACCCCCCTTTTTTCTCGGCCCCCACTGGACGAACCCCCCCCAAATTTTCAAGGGCTGCTCAGAAACAAAATGTGCTATTTTCCTGAAAATTTCAGCCGATTCCGTCCACAAACGCCAAAGTTATTAGACATAGAATTTTCAAAAAACCCATAGAGAAAAAATCCTAACTATATATACCTACTGGCGACCGCCAGTAGGTAATATATATATATATATATATATGCATTGGATATATATATTCACTGAAAAAAAACATAGGTTTCACACCAGTTATAGTTAGCTGAACATTTTACTCATACAAAACCATTGAAATTCCCACGTTATAGTTAGTTGTACTCACTATAACTCGCGCGCCCGCAATCCACCGCTGATGATGTCATATATTACATCATTCATAACATGGTCAGTGACATCACTGATGACATCACTGATGAAGTGAGTGAAGTAGAGTAAGGTGAGTTAGGCAAGGGGAATGAGTGAGTGAGCGAAGGAAGGAAATAGAGGGGAAGAGGACTGAAGCATAGGTACTGAGAGAAGGTGAGTGGGGATGAAAGTAAAGGGAAGGGGAGAGAAGGACGGGGAATAAGGGGTAGTGAGGGAACTGGAGTAAGGGAATGGGGGTGAGGGAGGGGGAGAGAAGGGCAGAGAACGTGAGTAAAGAGGGTTGAAAGAGAGTGGATAAAAGTAAGTGAGGGTAAGACAAGGGGAGTGAGGGAGAGAGGGGATAGAGGGAGTGAAGGAAGGAGTGACAGAAAGGGACTGAGTGAGGGAGCAAAGAAAGGTAAGTGAGGGAGTGTGGGTGAGTTATAGGGAGTGAGCGTGACTGAAGAGGAGTGTGAGAGTGAGAGGACGGAGAGAGTGAGGCTAAGAGAGAGAGAGTGAGAGAAGGGGAGTGAGGAAGTGAGAGGACAGATGGAGTGAGAGAAGGAGTGAGAGAAGTAGAGTAAGGTGAGTAAGGGAAGGAGAATAAGTAAGGTAGCGAAGGAAGGGAAGATAGGGTAAGGGAAGTAAAGCAGGGGGACTAAAGAAGGTGAGTTTGGGAGGGGAGTGAGGGAAAGGGTAGTAAACATGGGGAATGAGAATAAGTGAGGGAAGCGGAGTAAGGGAACGGGGGTGTGGATGGGTGAGAGAAGAGTAGTGAGGTTAAGGAAAAGAGTAATGAGAAAGTAAATTTTGTTTGTCAAACTTACCTTATAAGTAATGTAACCTTAATTACATATTTTTACTAAATTTAATATCTGTGGAAGAGAAAAAAAAGTAAGTTATAATATTTATATTATATATTTCAAAATACAAGAGACAAGGCAGGAAATTAAAAGTCATAAAAGGGTACTAAGAAATAAAGTAGGAGAGAAGGACACAGAAAGGGAAACAAAGGAATGGTGAAGGACAGAGAGAGTGAAAAAGAAATAGAGGGAGAGCAAATTACTAAGAGGATAATGAGACGGATACATTCAGTGACAGAGAGGAAGAGAAGGAGAGAGAAATGAAGTGAAGGTGAGTAAGATACTAAAGGAATGTGAGTTAGGAAAACTAAAGGAGGAAAGGGGAGTGAGTGACAGGGAAGGGGGAGTGAGTGAGGGTGGATTCACGACAATGAAGGATGGAAGGTGAGTGAGGGTGAGTGTAGGGACGTAAGAGAGTGAGGGGACAATGGGAGTGAGGGTAACAGAGAGGGAGTGAGTGAAGAGGAGTGAGGAAGTGAGAGGACAGAGGGAGTGAGAGAAGGCGTGAGTAAAGGGGAGTAAGGTGAGTGAGGGAAGGAGAATGACTGAGGGAGTAAAGGAAGGAAAGAAGGGGAAGGGGAGTGAAGCAGAGGGACTGGGAAAAGGTGACTGTGGGAGCAGAATGAGGTGAAGGGGAGTTAAGGATAGGGAATGAGGATAAGTGAGGGAACTGGAGTAAGGGAACAGGGGTGAGGGAGGGTGATAGAAGGGCAGTGAGGTTGAGGAAAGAGGGATGATAGAGGGTCGATAAAGGCGAGTGAGTGTAAGACAAGGGGACTGAGGAAGTGAGGACATAGAGGTAGTGAGGGAAAGAGTGAGAGAAAAGGACTGAGTAAGGGAGCAAAGAAAGGTTAGTGAGGGATTGTGGGTGAGTTATTGGGAGTGAGCGTGATGGAAGAGGAGTGAGAGAGTGAAGGGACAGAGAGAGTAAGGCTAAGAGAGAGGGAGTGAGGGAAGGGGAGTGAGAGGAGTAAGTGAAATGGAGTAAGGTGAGTAAGGGAAGCGGAAAGAGTGAAGGAGCGAAGGAAGGGAAGAGAGGGGAAGGTAAGTAAAGCAGGGGGTCTGAAAGAAGGTGAGTGTAGGAGGGGAGTGAGGGAAAGGGGAGTAAACATGGGGATTGAGAATAAGTGAGGGAAGCGGAGTAAGGGAACAGGGGTGTGGGTGGGTGAGAGAAGAGTAGTGAGGTTAAGGAAAAGAGTGATGAGAAAGTAAATTTTGTTTGTCAAACTTACCTTATAAGTAATGTAAACTTAATTACATATTTTACAAAATTTAATATCTGTGGAAGAGAAAAAAAAGTAAGTTATAATATTTATAATATATTTCAAAATACAAGAGACAAGGCAGGAGATTAAAAGTCATAAAAGGGTAGTAAGACATAAAGTAGGAGTGAAGGACACAGAAAGGGAAACAAAGGAATGGTGAAGGACAGAGAGAGGGAAAAAGAAATAGAGGGAGAGCAAATTACTTAGAGGATAATGAAGCAGATAGATTCAGTGACAGAGAGGGAGAGAGAAATGAACTGAAGGTGAGTAAGATACTAAAGGAATGTGAGTTATCAAAACTAAAGGAAGAAAGGGGAGTAAGGAAAGGGGAGTGAGTGACAGGGAAGGGGGAGTGAGTGAGGGTGCATTCACAACAATGAGGGATGGAAGGTGAGTTAGGGTGAGTAAAGGGGCGTGAGAGAGTGAGGGGACAGAGGGAGTGAGGGTAACAGAGCGGGAGTGAGGGAAGAGGAGTAAGGAAGTGAGAGGACAGAGGGGGTGAGAGAAGGAGTGAGTAAAGTGGAGTAAGTTGAGGAAGGGAAGGAGAATGACTGAGGGAGCAAAGGAAGGAAAGAAGGGAAGGGGAGTGAAGCAGAGGGACTGTGAAAAGGTGACTGCGGGAGCAGAGTGAGGGGAAGGGCAGTTAAGGATGGGGAATGAGGATAAGTGAGGGAAGTGGTGTAAGGGGACGGGGGTGAGGGAGGGTGAGAGTAGGGCAGTGAGGTTGAGGAAAGAGGAGTGATAGAGGGTGGATAAAGGTGAGTTTGTGTAAGACACGGGGACTGAGGAAGTGAGGACATAGAGGTAGTGAAGGAAAGAGTGAGAGAAAAGGACTGAGTAAGGGAGCAAAGAAATGTAAGTGAAGGAGTGTGGGTGAGTTATAGGGAGTGAGCGTGACAGAAGAGGAGTGAGAGAGTGAGAGGACGGAGAGAGTGAGGCGAAGAGTGAGAGAGTGAGGGAAGGGGAGTGAGGATGTGAGAGGACAGAGGGAGTGAGAGGAGTGAGTGAAGTGGAGTAAGGTGAGTAGGGGAAGGGGAATTACTGAGGGAGCAAATGAAGGAAAGAAGGGGAAGGGGAGTGAAGTAGAGTGACTGACAGCTGGAAAGTGGTGGAGGGGAGAGAGGGAAAGGGCAGTGAAGGAATGGGGAATGAGGGGTAGTGAGGGAAGTGGACAAAGGGAATGGGGGTGAGGGAGGGTGAGAGAAGGGCAGTGAGGGTGAGTTAAGATGGGTGATAGAGGGTGGAAAAAGGTGAGTGAGCGTGAGACAAGGGGAGTATAATATATATTTCATAATACAAAATAACTTGTACAACATGTTATATGGTTTATTTTTGCTGTTCTCAGAATATATTGAATTTCACTTAAAACTGTGAGTTCAATACTACTCATCATATGACAGCGGGCAAAAAAAAACACAATCAAAAAGATAGTGTTTAAAAAACCCATACAATGTTTCAATAAATAATGTAAAACTTAGAAAAAACATATCTTAACTCATTTCTGATCCAATTACTTTTCCACAAGGCCATATAGTATATAGAAAGTCCTTTTCTTTGGAAATTACTCAATAGTACTGTTAAACTTCCATTTACCCGAGTTTCTGAAAGAAAAGCTCCAACATCTTTTACATCGTGTAACAATAGTTATATTTCCAGCTGTGGCTCAGTCATGATCATCATTTCCTATAATACTGATATCACTCACTATGTGATACACTTACACTACCTCTATGACAACTGTTTTTTATTATTTTGATCACTCTCACTCACAAAGTAAATTTGAACAGCAAACTAAGTTTTATTAACTGCTCCAATCTTCATAGGCCAATTACCTTTCCTAATATTTCGGTTGTAAGAACACTAGGTAAGAATTTTGTAAGTCAGAAGGCAAACGTTGTTTGATAGTCAATTGAGTATCATTACAATTAGTCCAGCCTTTTTGACATTTTAAATAAGCTGCGTAATGTCCTGATGTTGTCGAAGGACCATCATGGTAAATAATTGCTGCAGTTGCAAAGGTTCTTCCTGAAATTGATAATTAAAGTTGTCAATTTAGTTCCATCAGGCCTACATCGTTGGAACATTAAAATTACATACTGTCCATATATTTGTATAAATAATGTTGATAGCATTGCAGATTTACATTGAGTACAGACCATGTTTTGATTTGCTTCTCTAACTAGATTATTAAAAGACACTGATTTGCAGTCTGGTAAAGTCAAATATATAAATCTTTCAGTGTCTATTGTAGTAGTACTTGAAAAGGAGCAATTGTCGCAGTTATGCTGCCATTTATAAGAAAGGCCAAAAAGATTGACTACATCTATACCTTCATCTTGCAATACAACAAGCATATACATTAGAAATTCCTGACAAACTTGCTGAATATTCTGTGAAAATTGATTCAGACCAGAACATATGTCTAAAACATTTCGAATTTCAGAAACACTTTGTATTTTTGTTCTATCACTGCTACATTTCTCAAACACAGAATTCAACAAACAACAAAATCTTTGATCACGATTTTCAACAATCTGTTCTTGTACAGTTTGGAGAAAAAAAACAACATTAACCACTACATTAGCATAGCAGTTGACACCAGAACTGTTTCCAAACTGAAATCCAACAACATCTTTAACTGAATCCTTTTCCTTTCTGCTTACAATTACTGGTTCATCTACTTTTTTTCTTTTTGCTACAACTTCACTACAATTTTTCTCAGCCTACTTCACGCTTTACAAATAGAGGATATTGAGGTAAATTTGGAGCATACTCTCTTCTTACCTATTATATTATTTTACACAATTTAGATCTGCACTAATCTTTGTCTCATCAAAATCAATCAAGTACAATCCAGAAAAAGTTCTGACTCGAGATAAAGCAACATATGCCATACCATCCTTGAACACAGAACTTCCAATATTCACCAAAGCACTATCTACACTTAAACCTTGAGATTTATAAATAATCACCGCATATGCCAAAGAAACAAAAAACTGTTTTCGGCGGACATATACATCTTTCACAAGCAAAAATCGAGCAGAACAACAACTGATTTGTTGTACTTCTTCAATACCATCAAATTTGATTTTTATAAATTCAATTCCATCTCTATTTCGGTAATTCACAAAATCAACAACATGACCCATTGCTCCATTTACTAAACCTCTTTCCACATGTAAATTCTGTCGTAAAATTATACGACAATTTAAAGATGCATACTGAGTCTTTTCCAAACCAGCAGTTTTAGATATTGTCTCCTCTAAAGAATCCAATTTTGATTTCAACTTTTCTGACAAAAATAATAGTTGCTCCTTCATGCTCTATTTTATCAATAGCTTCCAGTTTCACGATCTCTTGATTTTCTAACTTTAACATTTTGTTGTTGAAGTTTGAACATTCTTGCAGAGTTGGCATCAAGCATATGACCTATTTGTTTTCAGAAATTTTCTTAAAAATATTCTCTGGGAGAATGTTTTCGTTTGGAAACAAATTTGAAATTAATCGTGCATGTAAAGCTTCTTTGTCATGCTCACTTACTTTTCCAATTCTTACATCTTGTAGAATATTTTTATAATCTTCATCCTTTGCCTATCGCATATTTTGAAGCAGTTCTGCATATTTGAAATTTAACCATATGTTAACATTTCCAATGCTTCCTAAGCACTTCCTGGTATCTTCATGCGTAAGCATTTTAAACACTGGTTGTCCTTTCACTGGAGTTAGCTGCAGCAGATCTCCAAAAACAATGATGTGTTTGCCTCCAAATAACACATCATACACTGTTTTAAGAATTTCTTGCATTCTTAAATGCACAAAAGCAAGCATTACATTTGAGACCATGCGTACCTCATCAATGATAAGAAGTTTTATTTTCTTTAGGACTCTTGAAACTTCACAACAAGCTTCTCCAGATAGCTTGTGGTATTGTAATTTATTATCATGCTCTACTGGCAGCATCAATAAACGATGTAAAGTAATCCCATTAATGTTATGTGCTGCCAACCCAGTTGGAGCGGTAACAACACAAGACAGCGATGACTCCGTTCTTTTCTGCAGATAAGTTGCAATTGCTTTAATCAGAAATCTTTTTCCAGGTTCTGCTTCTCCACTCACGTACAGTCGGACAGGTATAAATGATGTACATGAGCACTCTTTTTTCTCATGACATAAACCATGCTCAATCTGTTCTGCTCAACGTTTAGTTCTTTTTCCAAATCTTCTAAGTTAACTACATCCTCCTGAGCTTGTTCCATGGCTCTTTCCACTTCATCCATAGCAGTGGCAGCTTCATTTTGGATGATTGGTCCTCCTAGTAGATCCTGACTCAATGAAGCAGAATTCTGACTGTCTTGAGAACTGTCTCTAGCAATCTCTGCTGCAATTGTAGCTTCTTGCAGTATTTCCTCATTCAACATTTGCGGATAATTTGAAAAAACAGGACATTCTATGGTATCCTTGGTTGCATTGAACAAATCTTCATAACTGAGAAAATCTCTAAGTAGTTCCTCTTCTGTACGCCATGGCTTAAAGAGTTGCAAAAGAGCTAAATAGTAAAATTCCCTTTTGTCACGAAATTCACAACTCAATTTTCGATGATTAATCAAATGGCCTTTACTTTGTTTCACCAGACATCCTTCACATCCAATTACAGCATATACACCTTTATTGATATCTTCTGTGATGTTCCTCTTAAAAGTATAGGTTTGCAGAACTTCATAGAGACAAACATTCTCAAGATGACTACTTCTATTTGGATAGTATGTATCCAACATGTTTGTCTTCAAAATATCTGTACCGTTTGGTTCTTTCTCTGCCAAATACTCTATTTCTTGTACAGATTTAAAAACTCGGTTTCGTGTTGCAGCAAGACCTAGACTCACCCAAATGATTGTTCTAGATTTGGCATATAGACTTGCTGATGATAACCGATCAGAACATTCATATGCTCCAATTTCTCGCTGCGACAACATCTTCAGACTGTAACTGTATAATTTCTTACGTAGACTCTTTTCATGTAAAATTTCCTCCCACATTTCCTTTAGTTCCATCCTTTCTGATTTTGTGATGTAGGACGTCACATATCGAGCCAGAGCAATAGAGTTGTCAGCAACATATTGAATATCCATGTTAGCATTCCACATGGACAAAATGACTGGGTTGTAGTCATTTATGTATTTGGACTCTTCATTTCTTCTTAGGTTGTATGTATTTTTCGGTGATTTTCTTGTCAAAGTATGTCGCAGAGAAGACATAAAATTGTTCACTCTTCCTTACCATGTTACTGGACGTGGAAATGCAAAACGACATTTTGTGTAGAACATGTCCTTGGATTTGTATTTTCGACAACAGTATTTTCCACGGCGATGGGTTTGAAAGCGTAAAACTTGATGTCTTAAATTGTTTTCTTCTGTACTTTTCGGAACAGCACATGTAGAATACTGTTCAATGAAACTCATCACTTTTTCATCCAAATCTGTTCCAAATTTGGGTGCATCTTTGATCCATAGCAGCATATGTATGTGAGGAGCAACTCTTGCTTGATACTCCTTTCTCCAAAAGAAATCCAAAACCTCTCCAAGCGGAGGATTTTTTTTGTTCGTGTTAAAAGACATCATAGCTTTAAACCTATGATTGAAATACCTGCATACATTAACTGGATCCAAAGAGCACAGTTCTCCAGGGGTCTTGTATTCAATATTTTCAATGTTTGCATTTGCCTCATGTAGAAATTGTAGTAAGTCTTCCCAAGCATACTCAGCACAGCTAAGAGTGAGGAACCATGTAGGAGTTCCTAAGTTTCTTAGCATACATTTCAATTCCCCATGACGGCAGTACCAATACTCGTTAGTACCACGCTGACATGCCATGAGATTAATTAGGTGAGATTCCAAAATACTGTCTTGCAGTTTGACTTTATCCATAAAGTCCCTTGCCAAAACATTTTGCAGATGTACTCCACTTTTCAGTATGGTTCACTGCATAAGAAAGTCCAGACAAGTCACTCTCAAACAGTAGATGAAACAAATATGGAATGCATTGACGAAACCTTGGATCTTCTGCATATAATCTTAAAGTCCGGTATTCAGATGCAGGAATTTGAACAGGTCGGTCGTCATATCGTCCACCTTGACCTGTTGGAAATAACTGTGGAAAACAACGAGCTTCCAAACTTTATTCCCATACACTAATGAGACTTCCTTTTGCTTCTTTCATTTGAAACAAGTCAATAGCATTCCCAATTACTTCTTTGGAATGCAACGGATAAACACTATAATGTTCATAAATTTCTTCACTTCTAGAGACATCAACTTTTTCAATTTGCCCAGCTGAATAATCACTATCCTCTTCTACAGTTGTTTCCTCTTCTCCAACATATACATTTTTGTAGTAGTGATTATCTTTTACCAAATACAATGTTGCCTTTTTGACTATCCAAACATCCACTAATTCTTGACAGATTTTTTTACTCTTTGTTGGAAAACCATTAACTAGAATAACCAGAGGTTCCTCTTCTACTTTTTCTACACCAATTGTATCAATATTTTTCTTAAAATCTAGAGGCAAATAAACAACTCTTCCCTTTAATCCTCTCTATAAATCTGAAGGAGGCAATTTCCCTGTCTTAGGCTCCATACGAACAATCGCCTGAAAAGGATGCACACATTGAATCAAAATAGACTCGTAGGTATTTAAATCCATCAATTCAGAAGGAATGTCTACCAACTCCAGATTATTATGAACAGCTCTAGCAAGCATTCTGTTTTCATTTAATTTATTATAACAATATTTACAAATACGTTGATCACAACCCAAATCAAAACAATTTTCTACCAATAAAAACGTTGCAAAATCCTTCCACTCATCATTATTTTCCATTTCACGTTTTACATATAAATCAACTAATCTAGTCTGATTCTTATAAAGAGTTCGTCGACAACACACACAAGAAAAAGTAGGCCTTTCACTTGAATTGACCGTAAACTTTGTAATTTCATGTTCCAATTTTTCTGTACTTGAAATCTGTACATTCTCTTCCACATTAGCTTCTATTACTGTATCAGTTTCTGCACTGTCCTCTTTTTCACCAAAGGAACAAACCTCAATTTCTTCACAAATGTTCTTCACATCTAATTCAGTTCCATGCAAAAGAGCACTGTTTAACTGTTTTAGCTTAAGTGCTGGACTTTTTGCATAATACAACCTTCTCACTAATTTCCTCACTTTATTAGGATGCACTGCTAACATCCTAAAATAATGAAAACACTCTGACATACTTTTCTTGAAATTTTTTAGACATATGGACAAATGGCTACAAAATATTAAGAAAATATATGTTTTATTATAAGTTCCATAAGGACACAACATGTAACATGGTTAAAAAGAAAACAGTGAACATGTATAAAATTATATATCACATAAAGTCAATTAGAGAATTCATACATTTGTAACAATTATTCTAAACATATATTGAACAAATTAAAAGACTAAAAGTGGCAAAATAGGGTCTCTACGCGCGTTTCGGCGAACCAGCGCCTTCTTCTGGAGTAGCCACACAAATTCTAAAAAAGAGATACATGTAAAAAAGTGCATTAATTGTACATCCTTAAAGATACAGAAAATCATATAACATCCTATATCTTAACATCGTAGCCAGTTTGTCACATCGTTAGTTCATGATTATCTACATATCCTTTTCTTTTCATTTCCTTGCACTTATCTAGAAAATCATTATGAGGGTGAATAATTGGATAAGATATCATACTTCATGTGAGTCTGTTGCTTAATTTTGAATCTTTTTGAAGGAACAGAGTGATAATTGCCCAAGAGTAAATTTCCAAAATTTGATATTATAGTCGTGTAAAGGCTTCTTTGCAAAATTTAATATTTTGATACTGAGGGACACATATTTTAATTATATGCATCTTTTCTAGCTTAATATTTCTAGATTTGGAATAGATATCGTATAGGTATACGGTACTCACAAGTAAAGTAGGACGTTTGCAAAACAACTCGTCAGACGTATAATTGATGTCCAAATAATAGGTTCAAGGTAAACAGAGTATTCTGAATTCTTAAAAAGAAAGAAAGAAAGGGTTTCGGAAAAAATGGTAGTCCTCTTAATTAACCTATTCATTCTCAACTGCCTAAAGTATATTGATGCCGGTGGGTAACTATTTTTGGATTACCTTATTTTATATATCTTGTCGTGGTATATCCCGCCAACCGGATGTAAATCTTGGATAAATCTAATTCAGTTTTGAATTTCTCCGAATTCTGTTTATGCAAAAATGAAGAGAGACATCATAATCCTATTCTATAAACGTCCTACTTTACTTGTGAGTACCGTATACCTATACGATATCTATTCCAAATCTAGAAATATTAAGCTAGAAAAGATGCATATAATTAAAATATGTGTCCCTCAGTATCAAAATAATAAATTTTGCAAAGAAGCCTTTACACGACTATAATATCAAATTTTGGAAATTTACTCTTGGGCAATTATCACTCTGTTCCTTCAAAAAGATTCAAAATTAAGCAACAGACTCACATGAAGTATGATATCTTATCCAATTATTCACCCTCATAATGATTTTCTAGATAAGTGCAAGGAAATGAAAAGAAAAGGATATGTAGATAATCATGAACTAACGATGTGACAAACTGGCTACGATGTTAAGATATAGGATGTTATATGATTTTCTGTATCTTTAAGGATGTACAATTAATGCACTTTTTTACATGTATCTCTTTTTTAGAATTTGTGTGGCTACTCCAGAAGAAGGCGCTGGTTCGCCGAAACGCGCGTAGAGACCCTATTTTGCCACTTTTAGTCTTTTAATTTGTTCAATATATGTTTAGAATAATTGTTACAAATGTATGAATTCTCTAATTGACTTTATGTGATATATAATTTTATACATGTTCACTGTTTTCTTTTTAACCATGTTACATGTTGTGTCCTTATGGAACTTATAATAAAACATATATTTTCTTAATATTTTGTAGCCATTTGTCCATATGTCTATTACATTGTTTTAGTATAGTTGCCTAGGTTGTTTTTTGTCATAAACCTTTATTCCCTGGCCTTGGAACTATGGTATCCGCACCTTCAGGGGGTCCTTGTTAAATACACGCGATACTTTTCTTGAAAGACAAGCCAGTGAATGCCCGTGTAAACCTGTTTTTTCTCTCACTCTGCAAGGATCTAACTCTTGCAAAATCTTCATCTTTTGTTTTAGACTTTTCTTAGTATATGTCCGTAAGAAATTGAGAAGCAAATCAATTGAATCCTGTCGCACTCTACAAATGCTACTACAATTCCAAGTATACACTGGGGCCTTAGGACTTCTCCCTAAAACTTCATCAGCTAACACCTCTTCTGCATTTCTAGGTACAATTGTTTCTTTTTCAACCGGACAACCGTCCTTCACCTCATATGCTCGACCACTGGTGTCAACTGCATGCACCAAATCATTATCCTGAAAGTAACTTTCTTCATTAAAAATTGGCTCACAACTTGAACTATGCTTCCATTCTCCAGACAAAAACATCACAAAAATTAGTCTGATTAATTACTCTTTTCCACTTACATTTTGATTTGAAAACATTGATTACCTTATCTAGTGTACGAATTCTATTGATTACTAAACCATATAATTTATTTTTCACTTTAAATGCCTGATCCCCAATCTTCACTATACTTTTTTGTTCTTGTAAAAAGCACTCTTCTTTTTATACATCTTTACATTTTTTAATACATTTAAAACAATTCTGTTATAAAACATTTGTCTACGAATGTCAATAAATTGATTTCTCCGTCTATTGCTATAGAGAATATCATCTCCTTCTACAGGTCTAACATTTTTTGAGGGGCTCTGTTTTTTCTCTGTATTTACAGATGATTTTTTTTCTGTGAAAAAAAATCTTTTTTTTTTTACATAACGTTAATTTCCTTAAAAACTCCTTTGTTTGCTTACCAGGAGCATTCTTTTTTTCAATGAAGATTGTGTTTTGGATGAATCTTCTAATTGTGTTTTCTTGGACCATAAACCATGTTTATATATTTTTTTCTTCTTTCCTTCATCGGCATATTCTTTTATCCTTCTGTAGATGATGAAAATCTGTGTTAAAGAAAAAATACCATATTATAGACCACTACTAACATACTACATAGCAATTACAATAAGTAAACAATATAAACACTAGTTTACAACATAACTAAGTTTATACCACAGCAATTGTGTCACAGCAACAGTGCAGTACAGTTTCATTATTAATCTCACTCTCTGCCTGCACCATCTCACTCTGTGCCTGTGTCTCATCTCACTCTGTGCCTGTGTCTCATCTCACTCTGTACCTGCCCCATCTCACTCTTTGTGTGTCTCATTTCTCTCTTTGCGTGTCTCCTCTCATTCTGTGCCTGTGTCTCATCTCACTCTGTGCCTGTGTTTCATCTCACCCAGTGGCTGTGTCTCATCTCACTCTGTGCCTGTGTCTAATCTCACTCTGTGCCTGTGTCTCATCTCACTCTGTGCCTGTGTCTCATTTCACTCTGTGCCTGCCTCATTTCTCTCTTTGTGTGTTATTTCTCACTTTGCGTGTGTCTCATCTTACTCTGTGACTGTGTCTCATCTCACTCAGTCTCTGCCCCATTTCTCTCTTTGTGTGTGTCATTACACTCTGTGCCTATGTCTCATCTCACTCTGTGCCTATGTCTCATCTCACTATTTGCCTGTGTCTCATCTCACTCTGTGCCTGTACTTCATCTCACTCTGTACCTGCCCCATCTCTCTCTTTGTGTGTGTCATTTCTCTCTTTGTGTGTCTCATCTCACTCTGTGCCTGTGTCTCATCTCACTCTGTGTCTGTGTCTCACCTCACTCTGTGCCAGTGTCTCATCTCACTCTGTGCCTGCCCCATCTCTCTCTTTGTGTGTGTCATTTCTCTCTTTGCGTGTGTCTCATCTCACTCTGGTAAATGTTTTATGGTAAAAGGTATGTCTTTAACATTTTTGACAAGGATCACACTGAGTGTGTGAAATAAGGGTTTATATTTTCACATTTTTCAATAATGTCACCTGTGTCTGCTCACAGTTTCCATCTCTTAGCTTAAAGGGTACTCTGTGCCTGTGTCTCATCTCACTCTATGCCTGTGTCCCATCTCACTCTGTGCCTGTTTCTCATCTCACTCTGTGCCTATGTCTCATCTCACTCTGTGCCTATGTCTCATCTCACTATTTGCCTGTGTCTCATCACACTCTATGCCTGTGTCTCATCTCACTCTGTGCCTGTACTTCATCTCACCCTGTACCTGCCCCATCTCTCTCTTTGTGTGTGTCATTTCTCTCTTTGTGTGTCTCATCTCACTCTTTGCCTGTGTCTCATCTCACTCTGTGCCTCTGTCTCATCTCACTCTGTGCCTGTGTCTCACCTCACTCTGTAAATGTAAATGTAAATGTAAATGTAAATGTATTGCGACTTATATAGCGCACGTATCACCCGAAGGCATCAAGGCGCTTGCTTAGGGAACCCGTCCTGGTATTCCCCTGTGAGATACCACGGCAGGGTATCCACAAGGTGAAAGCCAGGCATCCCACCGCGAGGGGCCGTAGTGGAGATTAAGCAAGCTATTGCCCAGAGTCGCAGAGTGTGACCCTGTGAGTCGAGTAGGCACCGGAGCGAGAATTGTCGAGTCAGTGGAATTTTTGAGCACAAGACCCGCCGAGGCGGGGAATCGAACCCTGGTCCACGGCTGATCTCAGCTTCCAGGTCTGCCGCCTCTAACCACTGTGCCAGTGTCTCATCTCACTCTGTGCCTGCCCCATCTCTCTCTTTGTGTGTGTCATTTCTCTCTTTGCGTGTGTCTCATCTCACTCTGGTAAATGTTTTATGGTAAAATGTATGTCTTTAACATTTTTGACAAGGATCACACTGAGTGTGTGAAATAAGGGTTTATATTTTCACATTTTTCAATAATGTCACCTGTGTCTGCTCACAGTTTCCATCTCTTAGCTTAAAGGGTACTCTGTGCCTGTGTCTCATCTCACTCTATGCCTGTGTCTCATCTCACTCTGTGCCTGTGTCTCATCTAACTCTGTGCCTGTATCTCATCTCATTCTGTACCTGCCTCATTTCTCTCTTTGTGTGTGTCATTTCTCACTTTGCGTGTGTCTCATCCCACTCTGTGCCTGTGTCTCATCTCACTCTGTGCCTGTGTCTCATCTCACTCTGTGCCTGTGTCTCATCTCACTCTGTGCCTGTGTTGCATCTCTTTCTTTGTGTGTGTCATTTCTCTCTTTGTGTGTGTCTCATCTCACTCTGGTAAATGTTTTATGGTAAAATGTATAGCTTTAACATTTTTGACAAGGTTCACACTGAGTGTCTGTGTGAAATAAGGATTTATATTTTCACATTTTTCAATAATGTCGCCTGTGTTTGCTCACAGTTTGCATCTCTTAGCTTAAAGGGTACTCTCTGTCTGTGTCTCATCTCACTCTGTGCCTGTGTCTCATCTCACTCTGTGCCTGTGTCTCATCTCACTCTGTGCCTGTGTCTCATCTCACTCTGTGCCTGTCCCATCTCTTTCTTTGTGTGTGTCATTTCTCTCTTTGGGTGTGTCTCATCTCACACTGGTAAATGTTTTATGGTAAAATGTATGGCTTTAACATTTTTGACAAGGATCACTTGGAGTGTCTGTGTTGAATAAGGATTTATATTTTCACATTTTTCAATAATGTCACCTGTGTCTGCTCACAGTTTGCATCTCTTACCTTAAAGGGCACTCTGTGCCTGTGTCCCATCTCACTCTGTCCCTACACCATCTCCAGGGTGTGCAAAAACAGACCATATATATATAAGCAAGACATAACATTCCTTTTTCATTTCAACAGCACACCCTGGATCTTTATTGCACAGCTTAGAGCCTATTTTTGAACTAAGAGGCCTAACAGACATGCTGCCTAAGATTCTCTATTAGTACATATCCTAAAGCCTAACTGACTACAAGAATACATGTATTCCCATATTTTTAAACACATCTACTAAGCAAATTATTCACACTGATTCATTTAAAATCAAGCTTGACTCACAGTGTGATCTTAGGCACATGACCAGGATGTTACATGTAATCTACCATGTCTGTCTCTGCCTCCACTATGTGTGTTTGTGCTCATACTATCTCACTGTCTCTACTGGCAAAAAACAGACCATATATATAAGCAAGAAATAACATTCCTTTTTCATTTCAACAACACACCCTGGATCTTTATTACACAGCTTAGAGCCTATGTGTGAACTAAGATACTTAACAGACATGCTGCCTAAGATTCTCTACTAGTACATATCCTAAAGCCTAACTGACTTCGAGAATACATGTATTCCCATATTTTTAAACACATCAACTAAGCAAATTATTCACCCAGATTAATTTAAAATCAAGCTTGGCTCACAGTGTGATCGTAGGCACATGACCAGGATGTTACATGTGATCTACCATGTCTGTCTCTGCCTCCACTATGTGTGTTTGTGCTCATACTATCTCACTGTCTCTACTGGCAAAAAACAGACCATATATACATATATATATATATAAAAGACATAACATTCCCTTTTCATTTCAACAGCACACCCTGGATCTTTATCACACAGCTTAGAGCCTATTTGTGAACTAAGATACCTAACAGACACACTGCCTAAGATTCTCTACTAGTACAAATCCTAAAGCCTAACTGACTTCGAGAATACATGTATTCCCATATTTTTAAACACATCAACTAAGCAAATTATTCACCCAGATTCATTTAAAATCAAGCTTGACTCACAGTGGGATCTTAGGCACATGACCAGGATGTTACATGTAATCTACCATGTCTGTATCTGCCTCCACTATGTGTGTTTCTGCTCATACTATCTCACTGTCTCTACTGGCAAAAAACAGACCACATATATATAGCAAGACATGACATTCCTTTTTCATTTCAAGAGCACACCCTGGATCTTTATTGCACAGCTTAGAGCCTATTTGCGAACTAAGAGGCCTAACAGACATGCTGCCTAAGATTCTCTACTAGTACATATCCTAAAGCCTAACTGACTTCAATAATACATGTATTCATATATTTTTAAACACATCAACTAAGCAAATTATTCACCCAGATTCATTTAAAATCAAGCTTGACTCACAGTGTGATCTTAGGCACATGACCAGGATGTTACATGTAATCTACCATGTCTGTCTCAAATCTATGACAGAATATCGAGAATGCAAATAACGACAGACAAAATATCGGCGCTGGAATATCGAAAGCAAGTATATCGACACCCTATCTACAACATGGTAAGTATCAAAATATCGAAATTAATATATCGATGTTAAAAATATCGTAAATAAAAATATCGGTTTTTTTTCAGTAAAAAAAAAAGTTACATTAAATAAATAATACTTATATATAATTAAAACGTATTTAAAATGTTGTTATAATGTTTAAAATGATTAAATAATACATATTTAATATTAAACATTTAATTAAAATTAAACATACAATATATAATATATACTTAATAAAGATATATCTATTTAAATGTAAATGTAATGTAGTATACTTGTAAAGCGCACAGCTGCCCCAGCAACGGGGCGTCCCGGCGCTGTATAACTCTGGGGAACCCGTCCTGGCTTTCCCTGTGGGATGGTCCCTTGCTGGGAGTCCCCAAGGTGGAGCCAGGCATCCCCGGAATTGGTGGGGCCGTTGTGGAGATTAGGCAAGCTAATGCCCAGAGTTGCCGAGTGGAAACCCTGATTAGAGTAAGCACCGAAGCGAGAATTATCAAGTCCGCTGACCAAGGTTCACGACCCTGCCGCGTCGGGAATTGAACCCTGGTCCCGGGCTGACTTCTGCTCTCAGGCCTGCCGCCTCTAACCAGTGAGCCACACTACTCCACTCCACTCCACAATTTATTAAATTAATTAAAATATTAACAAATACTATAAATTAAAAATACATCAACACTCATAAAATAATAACATAAATAATAATAAATAATTATATTTAATAAATAACAACAATTAAATATACTTTCAATAATTTAAAAATTAATTAAATATAACATTATGTAACATATTAAATACATAAATAAATTTAAATAATATTGGATAGCGTAAGGGTAAAAATTACTATTCAAACTCCAAAAGGTGCAACAGTAGGGAAAGCGTTGGATAGCGTAGGGGTAAAAATTACTATTCCCACTCCAGTAACTGCAATAGTAGGGAAAGCGTTGGATAGCGTAGGGGGACAAATTACTATTCCCACTCCAGAGATTGCAACAGTAGGGAAAGCGTTGGATAGCGGGTGGGTAAAAATTACTATTCCCACTCCAGTGAGTGCAACAATAGGGAAAGCGTTGGATAGCGTACGGGTAAAAATTACTATTCCAACTCCAGAGGGTGCAACAGTAGGGAAATCTTTGGATAGCATAGGGGTAAAATTACTATTTCAACTCCAAAGAGTGGAACAGTAGGGAAAGAGTTGGATAGCGTAGGGGGAAAAATTACTATTACCACTCTAGAGAGTGCAACAGTACGGAAAGCGTTGGATAGCGGGTGGGTAAAAATTACTATTCCCACTCCAGAGAGTACAACAGTAGGGAAAGCGTTGGATAGCGATAGGTAAAAATTACTATTCCCACTCCAGTGGGTACAACATTAGGGAAAGCGTTGGATAGCGTTGGGGTAAAATTACTATTCCAACTCCAAAGAGTGGAACAGTAGGGAAAGAGTTGGATAGCGTAGGGGGAACAATTACTATTCCCACTCCAGAGAGTGCAACAGTAGGGAAAGCGTTGGAAAGCGGGTGGGTAAAAATTACTATTCCCACTCCAGTGGGTGCAACAGTAGGGAAAGCGTTGGATAGCGTAGGGGTAAAATTACTATTCCAACTCCAAAGAGTGTAACAGTAGGGAAAGAGTTGGATAGCGTAGGGGGAAAAATTACTATTCCCACTCCAGAGAGTGCAACAGTAGGGAAAGCGTTGGATAGCGGGTGGGTAAAAATTACTATTCCCACTCCAAAGAGTGCAACAGTAGGGATAGCGTTGGATAGCGGATGGGTAAAAATTACTATTCCCACTCCAGTGAGTACAAAAGTAGGGAAAACGTTGGATAGCAAGTGGGTAAAAATTACTATTCCCACTCCAGTGGGTGCAACTGTAGGGAAAACGTTGGATAGCGGGTGGGTAAAAATTACTATTCCCACTCCAGTGAGTGCAACAGTAGGGAAAGCGTTTGATAGCGTACAGGTAAAAATTACTATTCCAACTCCAAAGAGTGCTACAGTAGGGAAAGAGTTGGATAGCGTAGGGGGAAAAATTACTATTCCCACTCCAGAGAATGCAACAGTAGGGAAAGCGTTGGATAGCGGGTGGGTAAAAATTATTATTCCCACTCCAGAGAGTGCAAAAGTAGGGAAAGCTTTGGATAGCGGGTGGGTAAAAATTACTATTTCCACTCCAGTGAGTGCAACAGTAGGGAAAGCGTTGGATAGCATAGGGGTAAAATTACTATTCAAACTCCAAAGAGTGCAACAGTAGGGAAACATTTGGATAGCATAGGGGGAAAAATTACTATTTTCACTCCAGAGAGTGCAACAGTAGGGAAAACGTTGGATAGTGGGTGGGCAAAAATTACTATTCCCACTCCAGAGGGTGCAACACCAGGGAAAGCGTTTAATAGCGTAGAATTTTATTTTAACATACTTATAAATTATTCTTATATTTGAAATAATGTATAAATAATAATTTAAATACATCAACATCAATAAAATACAATTACTAATTAATAAAACCAATAAAATTTAAAATAATTAATTGACAATAAATTAACAACAAACACCATTAAATAATAATAATTAAATATTACTCACCAAATATTGAAAATAATAAAAATAACTATTTGTCATAAAAATAAAAAATACATTAAATTTAATTTACAATTAAAATTTAAGAAACACTATATAAAATATAATTTTTTTTATAACAGTTTACCAATTAATTAATGAATTTTTCTAGTTATTAAAAAATTATTACGATTTAAAAATATTAATTCCCAATTAAATAAATGTATTATGTTTAAAATTAATTATTTGCCAATTAATAATTAATTAATACAGTAACTATCAGTAAAAAATGTGTTTAAATATTTAAATATTTACAATTAAATTACTTCCCACCCAATACTCCTATAAAACTACAACACGCTCCAATACTAAAACATCACATTTAATAAAAATTAACAATAATTACCAATTAAATAATTAATTTATCAATTACAATAATTAATTGCCAATTAATAAATATTTACTAATTTAATTATACATTAAAATAATTAATTAATTACAATAAAATCACTTCCCACCCTACTCCCCTATAAACCCACAACCCGCTCTGATACTAAAACATAACATTTAATAAAAATGTACATGAATTACCAATTAAATAATTAATTTATCAATTAAAATTATTAATTGCCAATTAATAATTAAATAAAAAATTATTTACACATAAAAAAATCATTAATTATTTACTATTAAATTACTTCCCACCCTATTCCCCTATAAACCCACAACCCGATCCGGTACTAAAATCATTAATTATTTACAATTAAATTACTTCCCACCCTATTCGCCTATAAACCCACAACCCGCTCCAGTACTAAAACATATAATTTACTTAAAAATTAATTTATTAATATATAAAAAAATATACATATAATATAAATTAATTTAAATACTTAACAAATACATATAACACATACATAATAAAAAACATTAAAATAATACAAATATCGATATTAGTGACATCGAAATTAGTTACATCGATATTAGTGACATCGAAATTAGTTACATCGATATATATGCTATCGATATTACTAACTTCGATATTACTTACATCGATATAAATAAATTCGATATTACTTACCTTATGATCGATATTCTGTCCAACGATATTCTTGACATCGATATTCATGACCTTCGAAATTTCAAACACGACATTTTGGTAGGTCGATATTTAGAACTCGATATTTTGACTGTGTACCGTCTGTCTCTGCCTCCACTATGTGTGTTTGTGCTCCTACTATCTCACTGTCTCTACTGGCAAAAAACAGACCATATATATATAAATAAGACATAACATTCCCTTTTCATTTCAACAGCACACCCTGGATCTTTATTGCACAGCTTAGAGCCTATTTGTGAACTAAGATACCTAACAGACATGCTGCCTTAGATTCTCTACTAGTACATATCTTAAAGCCTAACTGACTTCGAGAATACATGTATTCCCATATTTTTAAACACATCAACTAAGCAAAATATTTACCCAGATTCATTTAAAATCAAGCTTGACTCACAGTGTGATCCTAGGCACATGACCAGGATGTTACATGTAATCTACCATGTCTGTCTCTGTCTCCACTATGTGCGTCTGTGCTCATACCATCTCACCATCTCTCACCATCTTACATTTTACCAAAAAACATGTAGCATAGTAAATCGTTTTACAGACAGAGCACAGCCCATTTGAATGACCACTACATTACAAGGCAGAAACCTGACTCATTTCCAAAATACATTTCCAATATGCACCATTCATTTTTTAGACAGCATTATATAGAAACATGAGACACAATGCAAGAATAAACAAGCCCAATATGCTTCTTAATCTTCCCCATAGTGCATATAGCATTCTATCTATATTAAATGAATCATTACTCACCTTTAAAAATGCTTTTGAAGTTTTAGAACAGTGTCAGTCACACACACCAGATTTTCTTAAGCAGAATCTCTGAAATGCGCCTCAAACACTGTAACCACAAATGGCCCTGATTCCCTGTAATTCTTCACACATATCCCTGGACTTAACCAATCAAAATTCTTCCCACACTATTTCAAAACCAAACTGACATTTTAATTGGTTCAACACTTTAAAATTCAGATAATACTCACCCATCCCCCCAATGCTCATTCAGCCTGTTACCATGGTAACTCCCACCTAACTCAGCACACAGGTGAAAAGTTCATCATACTATGTTGCAAATGAACTCAGCAAGAGTGTTTGACCTCTCAATATACTAGCTAATCATGTGCAATGTTTCTTTCAATGACTTTTTCTCAACCATTAGAATTACTTCTTTCAAAAAACAAAAGCATGCACCCTAATTTTCAGTGGAAAATTTAAAAAAACCACCAATCATTTCTTCTTTTTCAAGTGCACTGAATCTCAACCATTTTTTTATCCATAACTCCTACTTTTGAACTGCCATTTCATTTCCACAACTCATCTGAATACAACAACATCTACCTTCAAGATGCCTAAAGTCTGGATTGTGGGTCATAGCTTTGTTCACTGGAGTGAACGATATGCAGCAAACAGAGGTATTTACAACATTGATTTACCAAATGTGGATATTATGTGGATTGGCCAGAGAGGATTGAGATGTCACCAATTGATACCATTGGTAAAATCCTCTATGCATCTACCACACCCTGACCTCATAATTGTGCACTGTGGTGGAAATGACCTGGGCACTTTGACTGGGGTAGGTCTGGAAATGCTTTTAAAGGACATCTTTGGGCAATTGATGTCACTTTTTCCAAAAACTGCCTTGGTATATTCTTATATATGTCAAAGGCAAAAATGGAACTGGTCCAACCCATTTTGTCCACAGATTGAGAAAGCAAGGACACATGTGAATTAATCTGTTTCTGCTTTCCTCAGAGACTATGGTATGGGTTCCATATACCACAACAACTTGCGTTACAACATGCAAGGCATCTATAGGAGAGATGGTGTACATTTTACAGATGAGGGGAATAGAGTCTTCCTCTTGAATTTTAGACTCTGCATCGGTACCTACTTGTAGGTACAAAAAACACCCACATAACACAACAGATCTTTTCAGAGCTACCCTACCTCTAAGCACTCTGAATTCTTATTTTGCTCAAATTTTTTTCACTGTTTTTCCCCGTGGTGCGCTCAGGGTATGTGTACCTGGAAGCGTACATGGGAACGCACCCAGCGCTTACCCCGCAAAAATTTCAACAACAAAAAATAGTTTTTTTGCCCTTCAGGGTCCTTCTAGGCCCCCCTCAGAAACCTAGGGGGTCAGGGGGTATCTACCCTGCCGCCTTTTAATCATTTCCCCCTTTTTTATTTCACCTCTTGTGTCTTGGTTTTACCGAGACACAAGATGGCGGACTCTCCGGACTGTTTCGAATGTTGACAGACACCCGAGAGCCAATCAGCTTTCCGCTCGAGCACTTCCGTGGCGCGCCGGGTGCGCTCCCCGGTACGCGTATCCGGTGTGCGCTCGGAGCGCGCCTATAGATATATATGTGTTTTCGAAGTTAATTTTCGTAAAAACCAATGGAGCAATATTCACCAAATATAGAAAAGGCACTACTGCATACCAGTCCCTACAATTTTGCAAAGATTGGTGTAATTCCATTCAGCGATTCGGGCTGTAGCCATGTCTATTCGTCCTACGGAAATTAAGATGGGGAAAACACGTTTTGGGACCCCCCTTTTTTCTCGGCCCCCGCATGACGAATCCCCCTGAAGCTTTCAGGGAGGAAGCGGAGCGGAGCTGGCCTAAATTTTGGAAAATTACACGCACATTCCTCAACTGGCGCCAAAGTTATTCCCAATAGAATGTTGTGGATTTCCTATGGAAAGTAGGTCCTAACTATAACTACCTACTGGTGACCGCCAGTAGGTAATATATATGTATATATATATACATATATATTACCTACTGGCGGTCGCCAGTAGGTATATATAGTTAGGATTTTTTCTCTATGGGATTTTTGAAAATTCTATGTCTAATAACTTTGGCGTTTGTGGACGGAATTGGCTGAAATTTTCAGGAAAATGGCACATTTTGTTTCTGAGCAGCCCTTGAAAATTTGGGGGGGGTTCGTCAAGGGGGGGCCGAGAAAAAAGGGGGGTCCCAAAACGTGTTTTTAACATTGAGTTTTCCATAGGGCGGTTGGCCTCACTTTTAGCCCGAACGGCTGAATGGATTTGCACGAAACTTGGCAAAATTGTAGGGACTGGTAGCCCGATGTGCCTTTGCTAGGTCTCAATATATGTGCTCCAGTGGATTTTGAGAAATTAACGTTCAAAAAAAGATATATATCTGTAACAGCGGACCGGGCAGCACTCCGGTTCGCGGACTTTTCGCGATACGGAGCTTTGTGAAGCGAAGCTGATTGGTTCTCCGGCGTCTGTGAACATTCCAAACAGTCCGTAGCGGCCGCCATCTTGTCTCTCGGTAGGATCGAGAGACAAGAGGAGGCCAAAGCGAAGGGGCAAATGACCATAAGGGGGCATAGTAGATCCTCGCTGACCCCCTAGGTTTGATGTGGAGGTTTTAAAAGGGCCCCGCGGGGCAAAAAAAAATAATAATAATAATAATCGAACGGCTGAATGGATTTGCACGAAACTTGGTAAAATATTAGGGACTGGTAGCCCAATGTGCCTTTGCTAGGTCTCAATATATGTGCTCCAGTGGATTTTGAGAAATTAACGTTCAAAAAAAGATATATATCTGTAACAGCGCTCCGCTTCGCGTAACGGAGGTTTGCGAAGCTGATTGGTTCTCCAGCGTCTGTAAACATTGCAAACAGTCCGTAGCGGCCGCCATCTTGTCTCTCGGTAGGATCGAGAGACAAGAGGAGGCCAAAGCGAAGGGGCAAATGACCATAAGGGGGCATAGTAGATCCTCCTTGACCTCTTAGGTTTGATGTGGATGTTTTAAAAGGGCCCCGCGGGGCAAAAAAAATAATAATAATAATAATCGAACGGCTGAATGGATTTGCACGAAACTTGGCAAAATTGTAGGTACTGGTAGCTCGATGTGCCTTTGCTAGGTCTCAATATATGTGCTTCAGTGGATTTTGAGAAATTAACGTTCAAAAACAAGATATATATCTGTAACAGCGCTCCGCTTCGCGGAGATAAAATTATATCTGTATTACCTAGCTGTTGCTAACACCAGTTAGCGACGGCTAGTAGGAGATAGCGACCATCTTGGGCCCCACTTTGCATGTGAGTGATATTTATCACTAATGACATGCAAAGTGGGCATGCCAAGATGTTAGCGACTGGAAACAGTCGCTAACATCGCTATCTCCTATTATCAACTTTTGGAAATATTCGCGATAAGCGCGAATATCTCCAAAAGCTAGCACCTGCCCTGAGCAGTTCTTAGCCATGTAATCCAATGGGAGGTGGATAACATGGCTAAGAGCATTAGCTCGGTAATGCATGAATATCGCTGAGTTTTCAGCGATATTAATGCATTGCGGTCGTTTTTTATCGTATTTGCGATAAACCTTGATAATAGCAAGGTTTATCTGCGATAATTTCTGACGATGCTTAGCGGTAAAAAAATCGTTGCTAAGCATCGTTAGGGATAAATATCGCTTAACTTTGGTAATATACCCCAACGTCTGTTAACGTTCGAATCGAAGGAAATCAGGAAGTGTTGAAAAACATTGTCTGCGCCATCTTGCCTTTTTTCAAATGCCACACTTTTGTCGTGCACGGCAGTAATTTTAGATGCCTTGACCAGACCCACTCTGTGCACGCTGTCGATCCTTAGCATGGCTCCCCACCCTCGCAAGCATCTCCCCAGGCAGTGGTCACCCCCGCTCTCTGTCTTATGCATGGGTAATAAACCATCCCCCATCTGCGCTGCTCTTCCCTGAGAATCACACCCTGTGCCCGCCCGACACCTCCCTTTCGCCCTATTCACTACCGCACCCTCTGACACTCCTTTTCCTCTGTGTCCGATTGTCCAGGCCGGTCCTAGGGTATCAGCTAGCCCTGCAGATGTAGTTTATGGCCCCAGCTGTAAAGAATCACCCCTCTTCAAAGGAGTTATAGTAGATCAAGGCCCACATTCGATGAGATCCGTCACAGCAGACGCGTTCCTATTATCTGAAAACCATCCTGTATTGTGATTGGGGAGGGGACCGAGCCTGAAGCGGAAGATTCCAGGGATGACTCTTTGTACATCAAAGTTTTTACAATTATGTGTCACATTAAAAATATATAGCAAGGTGATGTCCAGTAAGTTGCCGCACTGGTTTTGGTATCCTACAATGCTGCTCCGAATAACGGCGTGGGGCGCCCCGGGGGAGGCGGCGTGAACGGGCCTCTCCAGGTGGAGTCTCGTCTGTTGTAGTGGGGCGCCCCTTTACCGTTTCAGTTGCCATTCCGTCCGCTTTTGGTCCACTGTGTCAAAAGCCGCAATTCAGCTGAGTTGCGCCCACTCTTGCGGTGCAGCGATAGGCGGCTGTCACAGGACTCTCAAAATGGCGGCAGGCTGTTTCCTTTTTGGGCCTGGTCCACTGAAATGGCCCTGGGACACCTTGGAAATCGGACGCTTGTCTGCTAGGTCTTGGACACCATTCTCGAAAGCGTCCCCTCCGCCTTGAGGATTCATCAAAAGTTTTGGGGGCCCCCGACTCCTGTAGGCTTCTGGTGGGGAGCGGCTGCCATGATTGCTCATGGAATGACCACGACGGAGCCACGAGATGGTGGTGCTCTCATGCTGACGCCAGCTTCAGTCTGAAACATCCAGAAACAAGGTGGGGCTTTCATCGTTTGGGAAAAAAAAAAAGTTTTCATCCAATGAAAAGTGTTGTTTTTAGGTCATATGATCAAGCCTTCCATCATTAGGAAACCAAAAGTAAAATGAACCAATGAAAAGTTTTATAAACAAGTCACATGACCTGTTATGCGGCATAGGGTATACAATGCGGAGAAAATACGTTGGCACGTGAGGCGGCGTCAGTAGCGGACCGATGTGCGAATAGGCCGAAGGCAACACAACGCGCCAAGATCCGGATGGCACCGAGGTGGTGTCCAGCAAGTTGCAGCACTGGTGTGGCCATCCTACAATGCTGAAAGTCGGCGTGGGGCGCCCCGTTGGCCTGTGAGTTTGCGTCAGTAGCGGACCGATGTGCGAATAGGCCGAAGGCAGCACAACGCGCCAAGATCCGGATGGCACCGAGGTGGTGTCTAGTAAGTTGCCGCACTGGTGTGGCCATCCTACAATGTTGAAAGTCGGCGTGGGGCGCCCCGTTGGCCTGTGAGATGGCGTCAGTAGCGGACCGATGTGCGAATGGGGCCAAAGGCAGCGCAACAATATTTTCTGACTAGAAGACACCACAAGGCGCTGAGATGCCAAGATTCGGATGGCACCGAGGTGGTGTCTAGCAAGTTGTGGTACTGGTGTGGCCATCCTACAATGGTAAAAGTCGGCGTGGGCGCCCCGTTGGCCTGTGAGATGGCGTCAGTAGCGGACCGATGTGCGAATGGGGCCAAAGGCAGCGCAACAATATTTTCTGTATGGAAGATACCACTAGGCGTTGAGATACCAAGATCCGGATGGCACCGAGGTGATGTCTAGCAAGTTGCTGTACTGGTGTGGTCATCCTACAATGCTGAAACTCGGCGTGGGGCGCCCTATTAGCCTGTGAGATGGCGTCAGTAGCGGACCGATGTGTGAATAGGCCGGAACCAGCACAAGGCGCCAAGATCCGGATGTCACCGTGGTGGTTTCATAGTTGAGAGGCACTTCATCTGCAGTGGGGCGCCGAGATCCGGATGGCACCGAGGTGATGTCTAGCAAGTTGCTGTACTGGTGTGGTCATCCTACAATGCTGAAACTCGGCGTGGGGCGCCCCATTAGCCTGTGAGATGGCGTCAGTAGCGGACCGATGTGTGAATGGGGCAAAGGTAGCGCAAGAATATTTTCTGAATAGAAGACACCACAAGGCGCTGAGATGCCAAGATCCGGATGGCACCGAGGTGGTGTCTAGCAAGTTGTGGCACTGGTGTGGCCATCCTACAATGGTAAAAGTCGGCGTGGGGTGCCCTGTTGGCCTGTGAGATGGTGTCAGTAGCGGACCAATGTGCGAATGGGGCCAAAGGCAGCGCAACAATATTTTCTGACTAGAAGACACCACAAGGCGCTGAGATTCCAAGATCCGGATGGCACCGAGGTGGTGTCTAGTAAGGTGCACTGGTGTGGCCATCCTACAATGCTGAAAGTCGGCGTGGGGCGCCCCGTTGGCCTGTGAGATGGCGGCAGTAGCGGACCGATGTGCGAATGGGGCCAAAGGCAGCGCAACAATATTTTTGGAATAGAAGAGACCACAAGGCGCTGAGATTCGGTTAGCACCGAGGTGGTGTCTAGCAAGCAATGCAGCTGAGTTGCGTGCGCACTTGCGGCGAATAGGTCGAAGGCAGCACAACAATGTTTTCTGAATAGAAGACACCACAAGGCGCTGAGATTCGGTTACCACCGAGGTGATGTCTAGCAAGTTGCCGCACTGGTGTGGCCATCCTACAATACTGCTCCGAATAACGGCGTGGGGTGCCCGAAGGGGGGGGGGGAGGCGGCGTGAACGGGCCTTCCTAGGTGGAGGCTCGTCTGCTGTAGTGGGGCGCCCCTTTACCGTTTCAGTTGCCATTCAGCTGAGTTTCGGCTGCTCTTGATGCTACAGCAACAGGCGGCTGCAACAGGACTCTCAAAATGGCGGCCTGTTCTTTGGATTTGGGCCTGGTCCACTAAAATGGCCCTGGGACACCTTAGAACTCGGACGCTCGATTTTCTTTTCCTTTCCTGTACATGCAAAAAAGGTAAATGACCGGTACGTTACACGCTTCATCTGCCACGATTAACTCTCCAGAGTAACCGAAAAAAATATATAGTTATGGTAACTATACCATGCATCGTCATATGGAGAGGTGGCACCAATTAATTATAGTGCTGCATAAAAGAGAGATTTGGAGGAGAACCCCTGACCTGCTAGTACATTCATCAAAGAAGTGGCACTGACAGCATCAGAGGCAAGGGAAACGGTCCCAAATATTTAGAAGAACTTTGGAAAGATTAAAATGACATGTTTAGATTGTGGCAAATTAATTTCATGTGGACAGATGAGTGTTACTCTAATAAATACAGCATATGAACATCATCATAGTCGATGGTTGGTAGAGACATTTTGGCTATATCCTGGACCTGCCCATCCTCGCCCAAAATGGCGCCGGAATAAATGGGACTCGTAACTCCTTGTTGTGTACTGGTTGCAGAACCTTGAAATCACGAGATACGTATGCAGTTTTGAAGCACATGGCGGGCGGGGACGAGAATTGATTGAATATTTCGACATCCCTATTGATATTAAGTTCTGATGTGTTATTGATTACTGTACTATTGAAAGTTCGAATTAACGTCACCCATGGTACTTGCCCGCAAATGTATATCTAGATAATTTTATTGTAACTGGCCCTGTCGTATTTTAATTATAAAATGTACGTCCACCGATTCCGTAACTGTTAGACACCTTAGTTCTTGCAACCCATTTCTCTGCTCCCTGCACCGGCTAAAATTTTAGAAGCACACCTGAACCGCCACTTATCTTCCTTCCTTGAAGTCTCGGAGTATCTTGATATCACCCAGCATGGTTTCCGAAAACAGCACAGCACAGAATCTGCTCTCACCTTTGTAGTCGATAACATCCGACGCAAGGTTGACGCTGGACAAACCACCATTCTTGTGCTATTGGACCTCACGGCCGCATTTGACACTCTGTCCCCTGCCATTTTAACATCTCGGCTTAGGGAGGCAGGTGTCACTGGCTCGGCCCTGAGTCTCCTCAACTCCTTTCTCCTTGATAGGGAACAGAGAGTGATGCTCGGCAACCACCTCTCCCCAGCAAAGTCTTTGCAATGTGGGGTGCCACAGGGGTCGGCATTAAGTCCGACCCTGTTTAACATCTACGTGGCCCCCCTTGCTAGGCTTGTAAGATCGCAGGGGATGGAGGTGGTATCATACGCCGATGACACCCAGATCATGGTTTCACTCACTCAGTCCTCTGTCATAACATCTGCCTCTAGCTTCAGGTCCTGTATGCAACATGTTGCAGATTGGATGGTTGTCAACTCGCTGAAGCTAAATGGCGACAAGACTGAGGTCTTGGTCTTTGGGAAGGACCATGATATCTGGTCGAGTGAATGGTGGCCCTCCTCGCTTGGCACCTGCCCCACTCCCTCGCAATCTGCCAGAAATCTGGGTGTGGTGTTCGATACTTCACTCTCGATGTCCCTACAGGTGAATCGGACTGTTTCGACCTGCTGGGGTGTGATCAGGATGCTCAATAGAATTCGCAGCTATTTGTCTCTTCAAGCACGCAAGCAGATTGCAGTCGCCCTTGTTGGGTCCAGACTAGACTATTGTAACTCGCTCTACATGGAATCCAACAAGGGCCTCATACATCGACTGCAAATCGTGCAGAATGCTGCTGCACGCTTTGTCTTGGATCTTCCTAGGTCCTCTTCTGCTACTGCTGCGAGGAGAGATCTTCATTGGCTGCCTATTCAGCACAGAATATATTTTAAAATTCTGTGCCTGACCTATAGAGCTCTCGAGGATGGATCTAATGGCGCTATCAGCTCCCTGCTTACCCGTTATCACCCTACTCGTTGTTTGCGTTCTTCGGGTTTACTTCAACTTGTTGTCCCCCGTTTTAAGCTCACCAGATGGGGAGCCAGGGCCTTCTCCGTCGTTGCGCCACAGCTCTGGAACATCCTGCCGATGGAGTTGAAGACCTCACCTTCTCTATCGCTCTTCAAAAAGGCCTTAAAAACGTGGTGCTTCTCTAGAGCCTACACAGGTTGAGCTGCAGGGTTATCTGCTATGAGCTGGATTTGGAATTAGGCGCCTTGACGCCCACTGGGCTAAGTTTGCGCATGACAAAACCCCCTTTACTTACTTACTTACTTACCTAATGGCCCGCCCGTTACGTTCCTCTACAGTGTAAATGTCTACTCATCATATACGATTACAGTTTGCTCCGTGGCCGGCCCACGTGGTTATAGGCTCGTATTTGTATAATGAAATTTTCACAATAAAGGTTTTTAAAAGAAAACATGGTAGTAGTATATACATTGGTAAAGTTTTTAATAATAGTCACTGTTTTAGAATCATTAAAAAGCAAGTGAAATAAAGCAGACCAATTACATGAAGGGTAAAAGGTATAATACGAAGGAACGCAGTGAAGATAAATGGTCAAGGGCTGTTGTGTTTTCTACTCCTGCAACATAAAGTGATCGATAAGAATCTCATATTCAGGCGTATCGGCGACTAAGACAGCAGGTCGACCCTCTTTTGCTCAACGGCTCCGTCATGGGACGAAGAAACGCTCTTTTTCTCGAAAAAAGAATATATTTTACTTGCAGGACAGTTGTAAATTTTCCGGGAAAGTACATTAGCCTGGAACATTATAACATATATTTAAGAAAAAATAATGTTCGGAAGTAATAAAAAGCGTAATTTTTAGGTCATATGACCAAGCCTTTCATCATTAGAATAAGAAAAGTAAAATGAACCAATGAAAAGTTTTATTAACAAGTCACATGACTTGTTATGCTTACGTTACGCGCTGCGCGCCCCGGATGACTTCCGGATGCGCTAACGCGGCGCGTCATATGACGCATTACGCGACAACGCAGGTCCAGAATATAGTCAAAATGTCTCCACCAACCAGCGGTCGGAACACAACCCCTTTCAGCAGGCTAAATAGTTCTGTTAAATGACAACAGAAGGGACAGGCAACAAGAACCATCAGTCAAAGAGGGGAGGGCTAGTTCTTCTCTACCGGGTTACATTGGGGCGCTACCGGAACTGATCGAATTGGTAGTCTACAGTGTTTCTGGATGTTTCAGACTGAAGCTGGGGTTAGCATGAGAGCAGCACCATTTCGTAGCTCCGTCGTGGCCATTCCGCAACCAATCATGGCAGCCGCTCTTTATCGTTATTTTGGGCGGGGTGGGTGGCGGAGCCGAGCTGTTTTGCAGCCATCATTGTGTGGAGTTCAGTTCATCTCACTAGTTTTGTATTTGTCATGAGGGGTTGTTCCTAATGTTTCTATTTTAGCGAGGTCAAAAAGAGATCCCATTAGTGGCCTACTGATTTTGCTCGATTCCTTTTCTTTTTTTTTTACACGATTTTTCGTTATCTGCAAAGACTAAACAGAGTATTGCGACTCTGTGTTTGTTTGTAAATAGAGAATGAACCAAAGAGAACCAATTCTAAAACAGTAAATACTTGGATAACAATCAATCAAATGGAGAGAGAAGCAGGCACGACGTATTACAACGGGGGCAAAGGCCTGCGTTAACTACCCTTCACTATGTGCAAAGAGAGAGTACTCCCAATAGAAATGAGGGGGGGGGGCACCATTCAAAGCAGATCAGTGTGCATAAACACGAAAATGTTTTCACTTACCACGTACTTGACATTCGACAGCTTATGATATTTGCTATTAAAAAACCATTGAAATTCACTGAAAAAACCATAGGTTATAGACCATATATAGTTAGGAATTAGCATTTACAAAACCTTGAAAATTCACTGAAAAAAACATAGGTTATAGACCATATATAGTTAGGAATTAGCATATAAAAAACCTTATTTTACTCACACAAAACCATTGAAATTCCATATATAGTTAGTTGCACTAACTATATATCGCGCACCCGCAATCCACTGCTGATGATGTCACATATTACATCATTCATGACATGGTCAGTGACATCACTGATGACATCACTGATGACATCTCAAATGACATCACTGATGACATCTCAAATGACATCACTGATGACATCACTGATGACATCTCATTTGACATCAATGACCACATCACTGATGATATCATTCATGTGACAATACAATGCATCTCCTCACACTTTAATATAACCTCTGTTACACCCAGTGTTAAATACAGAGTATAATTTTTGAAACCATTGACACACCAATACTAGTTACTACATACGCACTCAGTGATTCCTATGTTTACACCAACATTCACTCATTTACCCATACAATCATTCATACATACAATCACTCATCTTTACAACACTATCATATGCACTCATACACCTATACAGACTCTCACACTCTGTCACTCATCCATGGAGTTACTCACACACCTAGTCAGTCCTGTAAATAATCAATCACACTTCCATTTTCTAATCTATACAGTTAAACATAGAGCACCTTACATTTTGAAACATATACTAACACATACTTACTCTCTTATATAATCATTGATACAAGTACACATTGATCTGCACAGAGTCACACACCTCCCAGCCAGCCACAAACACACTCAGTCTCCCATACAAATACTTGGGCAATCAATCAATAACCCATATAGTTACTCATATAGCTACTGACCAACACATGCAGCAGTTTACAGAACAACAGACATAATGATGCACAAATTAAGACAGTTTAGTCACTAACCCATGCACTCAGTGAGACACATTTAATCACTCACTCATACAGTCAGTCACGCACCTACTAAATCCTTCATCCAGACACTTCTACATCTACTCATTCTTCAATATGTAAAACATATTTAAACTTTTCAGAAACACACAGTCACTGGATGATGTCATCAGTGATGTCATTTGAGATGTCATCAGTGATGTCATCAGTGATGTCACTGACCATGTCATGAATGATGTAATATGTGACATCATCAGCAGTGGATTGCGGGTGCGCGATATATAGTTAGTGCAACTAACTATATATGGAATTTCAATGGTTTTGTGTGAGTAAAATAAGGTTTTTTAAATGCTAATTCCTAACTATATATGGTCTATAACCTATGGTTTTTTCAGTGAATATATATATATATATATATATATATATATATATATATTCCTGCTCCGTGTACACCTGCCTGCCGCACTCGTGGGTGGTGCTTGCTTGTCGGGGGTGTGCCCGACATGTAATATCTGCTCAAAAGGGGTCCCAACCGCTATCACGCGGAAAAAGAGATAGCAGCACTCAAGGGGTAATGCACAAGATTTATTCAACAAGAACGCGCTTTCGGCACTCGGCCTTCTTCAGTTATCACTTAGTTGCCACAAACAACATTCATTTAAAAGAAACAATCACGTGACTTATGGACAGAAAGGACGGACTCAATTACGATAATCAAAGCAAATAGTCGCCATCTTGGAATGGTAAATACATGAAGCTGCATGCAGCACGTTATATCGTGTCATTTCCTATGTATTCATAGCCCGTTATTAAACCCTAGATGGGTCCCAAATGATCATCTTGCTTATACTTGGCCATTAATTTGCTTTCATCTACTATTTTCGCCCTGGATGGGCGTGTCCCAACTTTTGTGTCCATGCCAATATATTATATACAAACAACATTTCATATTTTTGTCATGTTTCCAATTCATTACAGAATATCTTAGTTTATATAATCACAGAACCATATTACATCTACAGTCATATCAAATGAACCCCCAAATCTTCATGTATATTTAATCCCATCGGTATCTTCGTTTGAAGATCATTTATATATCGCGACTCAAGTCGCCGTAATTTTTGTAACCTGTCTCCCCCTCTCTCATTTGGCGGAACAGCATCCAGACAAAAATATGATAACAGATCCCTGTTACGAGCATGTTCTAAGTCAAAATGTCTGGCTACCGGATAACTGGGGTCTGCATTTTGAATCACCCTCTGATGCTCCAAAATCCGCAATTTAACTGGATTGGTGGTACTGCCGACATACCTTCTGCCACAAGGACATGTCAGACAGTACACCACATATGGTGTGGTACAGGTTAGAAACTTCAATATCTTTCTGGGTTTTCGCATCCCCGGAACAGTATATTGTAGGGTTCGCTTACTCCCCTTGCACGCTTTACAGCGCCCACAAGGAAAGAAGCCTTTCAAGGGTTCTGTTTTTGGATTGGATTTCTGTTCTTTATGGTGACTGTGTACCAGGTAATCTTTTAAAGCCCTAGCTTTTCTAAAAGTTACCAATGGATGTGGAGGTAAATCGTTTTTCATAATATTGTCGGTCATTAGTATATTCCAGTGCTTCCGCATAATGCGTTTTAGATCTGAAGCATTGCTGGAATAAGTGGTAATGAGTCTGAATTCACCACCTTTTGATTTTGCCTGTTTTTTAGTTAACAGTGTCTTTCTGTCTAATTTCTTGACCTTGTTTAAAGCCTGTCTTAGGATCCCATTTTTATATCCTCTAGCCTTGAACCTCTGTATACAGTTGTCTGCCGCTTTTAAGAATTCTTCATCATCAGTGTTATTTCTTTTGATGCGAAGTAACTCGCCATACGGTATGCTATTTACCAAGCTGGTAGGATGACTGCTGGAAGCATATAGGGTGGAATTTCCAGCAGTAGCTTTTCGGAACAGCTTTGTTTGTAAATGACCATTCTTGATGAATATAGTCAAATCCAGGTAATTTACCTCAGTCTGACTCACTTCACCCGTAAATTTCAGGTTACATGCATTGCGATTCAGTACTTCAATGTACTCTTCGGCCATTGCTACCGACCCCTCTATAATAATAAAAAGGTCGTCAATGTAACGATGCCATCCTTTTATGACATCGTTCCATTTCTTGTTGTTCGGTGACCAAGCAACCTGCTCCTCCCACCATCCCACGAAAAGATTCGCGAAACTGGGGGCGGAGCAGGTGCCCATCGCCACGCCTGTCAGCTGTCTGAACAATTCCTTACCAAAAAGAAAAATGTTATTATCTAGGCAAAATTGCATAAATTCAACCAGCATTTTGTTGTGTTCGTTTCAAGAAACCAAGCAATTGCTGATAATCCAGCTTCGTGTCCAATACAAGTATATAGTCCTGTAATATCTATGACCAACATAGTATATCCATCATGCCATTCAAATTGATCTATACAATTTAAAAAGTGTTTCGTGTCTTTTAGGTAGGACTTCAAATTTGTTACCAACGGAGAAAGAAAGGAATCTATGTACATGGATAAATGTTCTGTTAAACTGCCTATAGAGGCAACAATTGGTCTTCCCGGAGGGTTCATTAAATCTTTATGTACCTTGGGTAGGAAATAAAATGTTGGAGTTACCGGATTCAGGCATCGGAGAAAGAGATGTTCATCACAGTTAAGCATGTCTTTGTTGTACCATTTAAGAATCATTTTATGGTATGTCTGAAAGCTATTATTATATGTGGCTTCAGTGACCCTTATATATGTATTAGGATCGTTTAGTTGTCGTAACGCCTCCCTCTCATATTGAGTCTTAGTAAGCAAAACAATGTTCCCCCCCTTGTCGGAGGGTTTGCAAACCAAGGAAGAGTCCTCACATAATTTTTTCAATGCCATGTGATGTTTATTTGAAAAATTATTTTGTGTCACTTGTTTATATTTCAATGTCCCTCTCATTTTCCTCAGATCCTGAATCACTGCCTCCGAAAAAGTATCGATAGCATCGGATCCCATAGTAGGCATGAAGGTTGACGTAGGTTTGAAGGCGGTGGCACCACCTTTTTGCTGTATGTCCGTTTCCTTGACTAATTGGGTGTCATGACATGGTCAGTGACATCACTGATGACATCTCAAATGACATCACTGATGACATCATCCAGTGACTGTGTGTTTCTGAAAAGTTTAAATATGTTTTACATATTGAAGAATGAGTAGATGTAGAAGTGTCTGGATGAAGGATTTATTAGGTGAGTGACTGACTGTATGAGTGAGTGATTAAATGTGTCTCACTGAGTGCATGGGTTAGTGACTAAACTGTCTTAATTTGTGCATCATTATGTCTGTTGTTCTGTAAACTGCTGCATGTGTTGGTCAGTAGCTATATGAGTAACTATATGGGTTATTGATTGATTGCCCAAGTATTTGTATGGGAGACTGAGTGTGTGTGTGGCTGGCTGGGAGGTGTGTGACTCTGTGCAGATCAATGTGTACTTGTATCAATGATTGTATAAGAGAGTAAGTATGTGTTAGTATATGTTTCAAAATGTAAGGTGCTCTATGTTTAACTGTATAGATTAGAAAATGGAAGTGTGATTGATTATTTACAGGACTGACTAGGTGTGTGAGTAACTCCATGGATGAGTGACAGAGTGTGAGAGTCTGTATAGGTGTATGAGTGCATATGATAGTGTTGTAAAGATGAGTGATTGTATGTATGAATGATTGTATGGGTAAATGAGTGAATGTGTGTGTAAACATAGGAATCACTGAGTGCGTATGTAGTAACTAGTATCGGTGTGTCAATGGTTTCAAAAATTATACTCTGTATTTAACACTGGGTGTAACAGAGGTTATATTAAAGTGTGAGGAGATGCATTGTATTGTCACATGAATGATATCATCAGTGATGTGGTCATTGATGTCAAATGAGATGTCATCAGTGATGTCATCAGTGATGTCATTTGAGATGTCATCAGTGATGTCATTTGAGATGTTATCAGTGATGTCATTTGAGATGTCATCAGTGATGTCATCAGTGATGTCATTTGAGATGTCATCAGTGATGTCATCAGTGATGTCACTGACCATGTCATGAATGATGTAATATGTGACATCATCAGCAGTGGATTGCGGGTGCGCGATATATAGTTAGTGCAACTAACTATATATGGAATTTCAATGGTTTTGTATGAGTAAAATAAGGTTTTCTAAATGCTAATTCCTAACTATATATGGTCTATAACCTATGGTTGTTTCAGTGAATTTTCAAGGTTTTGTAAATGCTAATTCCTAACTATATATGGTCTATAACCTATGGTTTTTTCAGTGAATTTCATTGGTTTTTTAACAGCTAATATCTGTAGCTGTAAAATGTATTCTTCTTTAAATCCAAAAATATATTTTATATGTTTATTAATAACTTTTTTTTTAAATATTTTTTTTTCTTCGTTCCCGCTTCGCGAATCGGGAAGCTTCCCGTTAGCTGACCTTGATGCCGCGAAATAGACCGCGAGCCGGTAAACGTTTCTTTACCGCAACTGCCGCGTTAGAAAACAACATCATCACGCCTCCCGTCCGCATGACGTTTCGCGTTGTCGCGTGATACGTCATATGACGTGCTACGTTAGCGAACTGGTACGCTTACCGAGTCGCAAAGCACAGGTTTCTGGAAGCAAACCGGGAGGCCCTGCAAAGCGCGTAACGTAAACACAGCAGGTCATGTGACTTGGTAATAACACTTTTCATTGGTTCATTTCACTTTTGGTTTCCTAATGATGTAAGACTAGGTCATATAATATAAAATGAACACTTTTCATTGGTTGAGAACTATTGTTTTTCCCAAATGATAAAAATCCCTCCTTCTTTCCTCACTCTGACTTTCATCATTGTGAGAGAAAGACCCTTTGTTACCAGTGAGCAATGGCTTCTTTAGTAGCTTCAGCTGGTGCTTCCCCACCACCTCCACCACATCCAAGGAAGAGTGGACCACCTGCTCAAGTTATAATTCAGCCAGAAGAGGAAGAAGAGGAACAGGACGACGAGCACGAAGAGAGGCACTTTTTGCCTGAGGAGCCCAGGACGTCTCACCGGAAAGAAAACTTCATTTGGCAATTTTTTAAAATTCCCAAAGGTCAGAAAAAAGTAAATGCAAGATACGTAACTTGCCTTATATGTCAAGATAGACTGTCCAGAGGGACCGACAAAAAATACAGTTTCGGAAACTACACAATGCATCGCCATATGACTAGGTGGCATCCTAACAACTACAGTGCTGCACAGTTTCGTAACGACCTAGATAATCTCCCTATTATGGCCAGAAGATCTGTTGTACCGGAAGTAACTGGACCAGAGGGCAGGGAGATGGTGCCAAATATACAAACAAGATTTCGTGAAGTAAAACAAGTCTGCGTACATTGCAGTGGATTCATTTGCTACGGAGAAAGAAGCATCACTCTGATCAACAGAGCTATTGACTATCATATGCAAGTTTGTACGAAACGCCCCAAATAATAAATTCTTTTTTTTTGTTTTGTTGCTCCTGATGAGCCCTTTACAATGAATCGTTTTCGTTGCCCCCTCCGAAAAAAAAAAAAAAAAATATAAAACTGTTCAGAAAAATTCAAAAAAAGTAAAAAAATGTTCAGAAAAATAATAAAAAAAATATAAAACAACAAAAACAATTAAAAAAAAAGTTCTTTTCAGAACTACCTCCTCGTTATTAAAAAATTGGTACAATATTTGGAACTGTGCCAACCTCTATTTCTCTTAGTTCGCTTCCCAGTTCGCACCCCGGTACGCGAACCGGAAGCAAACCCAAAAAATTTTTTTAAAAAAAAGAACAGTAAGTATAAGGGAAGGAAACAGACAGTTATGTTAAAAGAAAGACAGCTATAGGGGAGTAAACTAGAGATACTATTACCCGTAATCCACTGCTGATGATGTCACATATTACATCATTCATGACATGCTCAATGACATCATCAGCAGAGGATTGCGGGTAACAGTATCCCTAGTTTATTCCCTATAGCTGTGTTTCTTTTAACATAACTGTCTGTTTCCTTCCCTTTTACTTACTGTTCTTTTTAAAAAAAAATTTTTAGATCAGTCAGAAACAGTGAAAGTAATGAAATATAAAAGACTACGTAGAATATGAGCACTGTATGCAACAACTTTGACACTTACAGAAGCCTCACCTTCTCCATGCCTCCTACACAGTTCTACATGTACATCATAAATGCAAACAGAACAGAATTAATTATACATGTTAAATGGTTTATTTTTGCTGTTCTCAGAATGTATCAAATTTCACTAAAACAGTGACTTGAAGGTATTCATCATATAACAGCGGGGAAAAAAAAACACAATCAAAATGATTGTGTTTAAAAAACCCATACAACATAACAAATCAGAATTCAGAACTCCTTAAAGTTAACTTACTTTCCATGACGGCCAAGGATGTCCTATGAACAGCTTACACTCTGTTGTGCTGTTATTACTTTCAACCCGCCACTTTCTGAAAGAAAACCTCCATCGTTTTCAAAAACATGTTACATACAATAAATGACTTCTCGCTCTCTACCACACGTTTCCACAAGGCCAAATCGTGTCTGAGCCATTTATAACTCTTAGAATTCTTTTAAACCAATCCCGTCATGTTGTATTTCCGCAACTTTCACAATTAAAATGTTGAAGATCATTTTCACAATCCTGGACTAGTAATATCTTCCCCTTCTTGCTCAATCATGTTCTACATTTCCTATCACACTGATACTGCTTACTATGAAGCAGACTTACACTACCTTTATGACTAGTACAATTATTTAATTCTCTACATCACTTTTAATCACAAAGCAATGTAAAACAGTAGACAGCATTGCAGACTTACATTCCCTCTACTCCATGTTTTGATTGGCTGCTTCAATTAGCTTATAAAAAGAAACAGTTTTTCTGAACTCATTCAAAGTGCACGTATTTCTCCATGACGTCCAGTGTTATGGTAAGAAGTTATGTCTCTATACTACACTTATCCTCAAGGCCAAATCGTGTAGGAGCCATTAGAACTTCTTGAAATTCCTCAGAGCACATCCCGAGAGTCTTTCCCTAAAATTTTGGTTTTAAAAACACCAGGTAAGAGTTTTTAAGGTCATACGGCAATTTTTTTTTGAAAATTAAAACAGAATCATTGCAGAATGACCAGCCATTTCTACACTTTAAATAAGCTGTATAATGTCCTGATGTTATTGAAGGACCATCATGATATATAATTGCTACAGTTACAAAAGTCCTTCCTGATATTGACAACTGTGAAGCCACAACATTTTTAATTAAAGTTGTCAATTTTGTTCCATCAGGCCTACATCGTTGGAACATTAAAATGACATACTGGCCATATGTTCGTATAAATAATGTGGACATCATTTCAGATTTACATTGGCTACACTCCATGTTGTGATCAGCTGCTTTTACTAGCTTATTAAAAGAGACTGATTTACTGTCTGGCAAAGTTAAATATATAAATGTTTCTGAGTCTACACTAGTAGTACTTGATACCCTACAGTTCTCGCAGTCATGCTGCCATTGATAAGAAAGCCCAAACAGGTGATCTACATCTACACCTTCATCATGCAATACATCAAGCATATACATTAAAAACTCCTGACAATCTTGCTGACTATTTTGAGAGAATTGTGTTTGGCATGAACATCTGTCTAACAGATTTCGAATTTCAGACACACTTTCTATGTTTGTTCTATCAGTGCTACATTTCTCTAACACCGAATTTAACAAACTGCAAAATCTTTGATCAGAATTGACCACAATCTCTTCTTTTACATTTTCTAGAGAAAACAAAACATTAACCACTACATTAGCATAGCAGTTGACACCAGAACTGTTTTCAAATTGAAAACCAACAACATCTTCAACAGAATCCTTTTTGTTTCTGCTTATAATTTCAGGTTCATCAACTTTTTGTCTTTTTGCTACAACCTCCCCAGTATTGGTCACATTTCTTCGTTTCCGGCCTACCACACGTTTCTCAAACAAAGGATACTGAGGCAAATGTGGCCCATACTCTCTTCTTAACCTATTGTATTCCTTAACACAATCTAGATCCGCACAAATGTTTGTGACATCACACTCAATCAAGTACAATCCCGATAAAGTTCTAACTCGTGACAATGCCACATATGCCATACCCTCCTTGAACACAGAACTGCCAATATTCACCAATGCACAGTCTACACTTAAACCTTGCGATTTATGGATTGTCACCGCATATGCCAAGCAAACAGGAAACTGCTGACGACGAACATATAAGTCTTTTACAAGCAAAAATCTAGCAGAAAAACGACCAATTAGCTGTACTTCCTCAATGCCATCAAATTTAATTTTTAAAAATTCAATTCCATCTCTATTTCTGTATTTCACAAAATCAACAACATTACCCATTGATCCATTTACCAGACCTCTTTCAACATGTAAATTCCTTCTTAAAATTATACGGCAGTTAAAGCACACATTCAGAGTCTTTTCAAAACCCGCAGTTTTAGATATACTCTTCTCTAATGAATCCAATTTTGTTTTCAGATTCTCAGACAAAATAATTGTTGATCCCATATGCTCTACTCTGTCAATAGCTTCCAGTTTCACAATCTCTTGCTTTTCTAAATGCAACATGTTGTTGTTGAATTTGGCACATTCTGCAAGAGTTGGCATCAAACATATTCCATATTTTTTCTCAGTAACTTTCTGAAAAATATTCTCAGGCACAACATCTTCGTCTGGATATAAATTTGTCAGTAATCGTGCATGTAAAGCTTCTTTCCCATGCTCGGTCACTTTTCCAATTCTAACATCTTGTAGAATAGTCTTGTAAACTTCATCCTTTGCCTGACGCATATTTTCATGCAGTTCAGCATAATTGAAGTTTAACCATATATTGACGTTGCCAATGCTCCCTAAGCACTTCCTGGTATCTTCATGCGTGAGCATTTTGAACACAGGTTGCCCTTTCACTGGTGTCAGCTGCAGAAGATCTCCGAAAACAATGATGTGTTTGCCACCAAATAACACATCATACTCTGTTTTGAGAACTTTTTGCATTCTCAAATGCACAAAGGCAAGCATGACATTGGAAACCATGCTTACTTCGTCAATGATAAGAAGTTTCATTTTCCTCAAGACTCTTGAAACTTCAAAACAAGCATCTCCAGATAGCTTGTGATATTCTAATTTGTTGTCATGCTCCACTGGCAGCATCAGTAAACGATGTAAAGTAATCCCTTTAATGTTATGTGCTGCCAGTCCAGTTGGAGCGGTGACAACACAAGACAGCGATGACTCTGTCCTTTCCTGCAAATAACATGAAATTGCTTTAATAAGGAAACTTTTTCCAGTTCCCGCTTCTCCACTCACGTACAGTCGGACAGGCTTCAACGACGTACATGAGCACTCTTTCTTGTCATGACTTAATCCATGATCAATTTGCATGGTAATCTCGTCATATATTTTCCTCTGCTCAACGTTGAGTTGTCTTTCCAACTCTTCTAAGTTAACCGCATCCTCCTGAGCATGTGCCATGGCTCTTTCCACTTCATTCATAGCAGTGGCAGCTTCATTTTCGATAAGAGGTCCTCCTAGTGGATCCTGACTCAATGAAGCAGAACTCTGACTGTCCTGAGAACTGTCTCTGGCAATCTCGGCTTCAATCGTTGCTTCCTGCTCAATTTCCACATTCAACATTTCTACATATTTGGGAAAAGCAGGACATTCTATGGTCTCCTTGGCAGCATTGAATGAGTCTTCGTAACAAAGGAAATCTCCAAGCAGTTCCTCTTCTGTACGCCAAGGCTTAAAAAGTTGCAAAAGTGCTAAATAGAAAAACTCCTTTTTTTCAGGAGATTCGCCACTCAATTTTCGATGGTTTATCAAGTGGCATTTTCTTTGCTTGACCAGATATCCCTCACTTCCTATTACAGCATACACTCCTTTCTCAGTATCTTCTTTGATGTTCCTCTTGAATATGTAATTTTGCAGAACCTCATACAGACAAACATTCTCGAGGTGACTGCTTCGATTTGGATAATATGTATCCAACATGTTGCTCTTCAAAATGTCGGTACTGTTTGGCTCCTTTTCCGCCAAATACTCAATTTCCCGCACAGGTTTCAGAACTCGATTACGCGTTGCAGCAAGACCAACACTCGCCCAAACGATACTCCTGGACTTGGCATAGAGACTTGCTGAAGACAACCGGTCAGAACATTCGTAAGCTCCGATTTCTCGATGCGACAACATCTTCAGACTGAAACTGTACAACTTCTTGCTGAGGCTCTTTTCATGGGAAATGTCCTCCCACATATCCTTCAATTCTGTCTTCTCTTTTTTGGTGATGTAAGATGTCACATACCGAGCCACAGCCATACAGTTATCAGCCACAAACTGTATATCCATGTTAGCATTCCACATGGACAAAATTACCGGGTTGTAGTCGTTGATGTACTTAGACTCTTCGTTCCTCTTCAAATTGTATGTGTTTTTAGGTGATTTCTTCATCACATTATGTCGCAGCGAAGACATCAAACTGTTCACTCTTCCTTTAGAAATCACCGGTCGTGGAAAGCCGAAACGACATTTGGTGTAGAACTTGTCTTTGTTCCGGAATTTACGACGACAGTACTTTCCACATCAATGGCTTTGGAAACGTAGAACTTTTTCTCTTAGGCTTTTTTTCTCCTTTGCGTTTGGAACAGCACACGTAGAATACTGTTCTATGAAACTCATCACTGAGTCTTCTGCATCCGTTCCAAATTTAGGTGCATCCTTGATCCACAGCAACATATGTATATGAGGAGCACCTCTTGCTTGGTACTCCTTCCTCCAGAAGAAATCCAACACCTCTCCAAGAGGTGGATTCTTCTTATTCATGATGAAAGACATCATACCTTCAAATCTATGATTGAAGTACCTACATACATTGACTGGATCCAAAGAGCACAGTTCTCCGGGTGTCTTGAATTCGATGTTTTCTACGTTAGCATTTGCCTCTCGTAGAAATTCAAGTAAGTCTTCCCAGCCATACTCAGCACAGCTCAAAGTGAGGAACCATGTGGGAGTTCCTAAGTTCCTCAGCATACATTTTAAATCACCATGACGACGGTACCAGTACTCATTAGTACCACGCTGACACGCCATGAGATTAATCAGGTGAGAATCCAAAATACTGTCTTGGACATTGACTTTATCCATAAAGTCACTTGGCGAGATGTTTTGCATGTGTATACCACTTTTCAAGATGTGGTTCACTGCATATGACAGTCCAGACATATCGCTTTCAAACAGGAGATGAAACAAATAAGGAATGCATTGTCGAAACCTAGGATCTCCTGCATACAATCGCAAAGTCCGGTATTCAGAAGCAGGAATTTGATGAGGTCGCTCATCATATCTTCCTCACTGACCTGTTGGAAAAAGCTGTGGGAAACACCGAGCTTCCAAACTTTCCTCCCAAACACTAATGGGACTCCCTTTCGCTTGTTTCATTTGAAACAACTCAATAGCATTCCCCATGACTTCCTTGGAATGCAAAGGATGAACACTATAATGTTCATATATTTCTTCACTAGTACAGGGTTCTACTTTCTCAATTTGACCAGCACACAAATCGCTATCCTCTTCCTCACTTACTTCCTCATCTGCAACATATACATTTTTATAGTATTTATTATATTTTTTCAATAACAATGTTGCCCTTTTGACTTTCCTAACATCTACTAAATCTTGCCATATTTTCTTATTCTTTGTCGGAACCCCATTAACTAAGATAACAAGAGGTTCCTCTTCCACTTTTGCTACTCCAATTGTGTTAATGTTTTTCTTCAAATCTAGAGGCTAATAAACAACTCTTCCCTTTAATCCTCTCTGTAAATCTGATGGAGGCAATTTCCCTGTCTTTGGCTCCATTCTTACAATAGCCTGAAAGGGATGGATACTTTGAATCAAAATAGATTCATAAGTATTTAAATCCTTCAATTCAGAAGGAATCTCAACCAATTCCAGATTATTATGAACTGCTCTAGCAGGCATCTGGTTTTGATTTAATTTGTTACAACAATAAGTACACACACGTTGATCCAATCCCAAATCAAAACAATTTTCTACCATCAAGTATGTTGTAAAATCCTTCCATTCACTATTATTTTCCCTTTCACTTTTTGCATATAAATCCACTAACTTAGTCTGATTCTTATAATAAGTGCGTCGACAACACACACAAGTGAAATTTGGCCTCTCACTTGATTTCACCTCAAACGTCGCAATTTCCCTCTGGAAATTATCTGTACTGGAAACCTGTACACTATCTTCCACATTACTCTCTTCATCTTGGTCAATTTCAACATTCTCCTCTTTACTTCCAAAGTAACAAAACTCAATTTCTTCACATATATTCTTCACATCTATTTCAGAACCATGCAAAAGAGCAGCGCATAATTGTTTAAGCATAATTGCTGGACTCTTAGCATAATACAACATTCTAACTAATTTCCTCACTTTATTATGATGCACTGCTAGCATCCTGAAATGATGAAAAACACTCTGGCATACTCTCCTGGAAAGACAAGCCAGTGAATGACCATGCAAACCTATCACTTCTCTCACTCTGCAAGGATCTAATTCTTGCAACAACTTCATTTTCTGCTTCAAACTTTTCTTATTAAATGACCGTATAAAATCACAAAGCAAATTGATGGAATCCTGTCGTACACTGCAAATACTACTACACTTCCAGGTGTACACAGGACCCTTAGGACGTCTCCCTAAAACCTCATTACCTAACACCTCTTCTATCTCTGTTGTCACAAGTTTTTCTTTTTCAACTGGACAACCATCTTTCACTTCATAAGCTCGACCACTGGTGTCAACTGCATGCACCAAATCATTATCCTGGAAATAACTCTCCTCATTAAAAAATGCCTCAGAGCTTGAACTATGCATCCATTCTCCAGAAAAAACTTCACAAAAATTACTACGATTAACTATTCTCTTCCATCTACTATTTCTTTTGAAATCATAAATTGCCTTGTTTAGCTTCCTAATTCTATTGATTGTCAAAATAAATAACTTACGTTTAATTTCAAATGCCTGATCAATAACTTTCTCAACTATTTTTTTTCTCTTATAAAAAACCACTTTCTGTTGACCTTTCTTAATATTTTTTAACAAATTGCCAATTATCCTGTTGCGGAACATTCGTTTACGAATGTCCCTAAACTGTTGTTTCCTTCTACTTTCATGCATAGAGTTATCTCTTACTCTAGCAGTAACATTTCTCATTGGCCTTTCCTTACCGTTTGAATTGCTTCTCCTTTTCTGGACTGAAACATTTTCTGTAGTAATATTTTTTTTACTAGAGATATTTCTTATGAATGTTTTTGTACTCTTACCTGGTGCTTTCTTGGTGACTTGACAAATCTTTTTGTTAGAGGACTGCTGCTTTTTTTCATTCACCTGCTGTCTTTGACGTTTTGCAGCCTTTCTCACTCTTTCTTTGCTTGGCATCCTAAAATCTTGAAATAATCTGCAGTTGAATCTGTGGTAAAATATAATAAAAAATGTTATTAACCACTATTACCCAACAGTAAATTAATAACAGTCATCAAAAACTTAACACACTACTTAACATTTTTACATAGAAGAATTTTTTGTACATGGCAAATTTAGAATACAGAAATAGCAGAAAAGAAATGGAATTTATATTCATTTTACCTGTCCTGTTTTATATATGAATCTGATCTAATTTTATGACCATATTTTAATATTTTATTGAAGACACTACACATAACCTGTTTTTGAAGGTGTCTTCATTTTTAAATTAAACGGTTTACATATTTACTTTTTATTTATTATAAATTTATAAAATAAATGTTTATAGTTCCATAGGCTCAAGCAAGTCAGCTTCCCATCCTATGTCATACAATTCTGACAAATCTGCATCCTCATCACGTTCTTCTTCATCCTCAGGATTGAAATCATCCAAGGGATCAACATCCACTGATGTTTCAATTACGAGTTCAATGATGAGGTCGAAATCAACTGATTGCTGATTGTCGCTCATGTTGATGTTGTCTTTATCTTTAAAGAAAGATAACAACAATGAGATGTTGCACAGTAAGAGACAAATCTCAGAGATTATAATAGTAAAATTGTTTAACAAGAGTAACATTTTGCAGCTATTATTTAACCATGTCCAACGATGCTGAGGAGCAGAGGAGGTGAAGCCTATCTCCAATTTTTCACTGAACAGGACTCATCTCTTCTTAACCTTGGATAAACCTCACCGACTCTGTGTCCCCTGCACATAATTAAATGTAAAGGGGCAGATTTATATTAACTAGCACATCCCCAGGGATGCACCAGTTAACGTGCACCGCTGCTCTGCCACCCACGGTGTGCCGCATTTACAATCAGATAGGACAAAGCTACATCAAAACCCTGCGCCTGCTTGAAGCAGGCATAGATCTTGACGCAGGTAGGCTGAAAGCTAAAGCAACAACTAAGTGTCGTGTGCAGAAGTTGCAAAAAAGGAAAAATGGCGTTTAAACCAGTAATGAGCCCATGCTAACTTAACACAGAGTAAAGATATCCAGGATCTACATCAGTTTGGGGTTCACGAACCTGGCAGGTACAAGGCACTGAGGCTTTGCACCGTGCATGTCTCATCCCAAATCATATGTTGTTTGTGAATGAAACAATTTCCCAGACCAAATGCTTTGGATTGGCTACTTCTAAAAAATTAAACACCCCTACTATCCCGGAGTTACAGGAATATGATGGTTGGAGTAATTTTACTCGTTGTCCATTAAAGATTTACAGGCCCTACTCCGTAATTCTTCCTTTAACATTTCCAGTATAAATCCAAAAGGTTGACTGCTTTGGCAAAGTGCCTTATCCACGGTTTAATAACGCTGCCTTTTGCTTTATATAAGTTTTCAAATTGTATGAAATATATACCAATAGGTCGTTATTAACCTTTAGGTAGTGGTTTTCTTCATGAGGTCTGGTCGCTTCCATACACATACAGATTTTCAAAGATGATCAAGAAGTTTATCTGAATGGAGAGGAATGCACTGAGACGCCAGATCATTCACTAATGTGTAGGCACATACAGTTACACGGTTCATGCAACAAACACCGACCAAATATAGCTTGCGTGTTGCAAGGCACGCCAGTTCCTGCTATCATCCCCACGTTCAAGTTGTTGGAAAATGGTAGTTATTTGATGCTCAATAATGAAGATTGTTCTGGGTTAATTAAAAGTATTCCTTTTATCGTAACAGTAAGTGAACGGGTTATTTGCTGCAGAAATGTTCTATTTCCTCCCACACATGAACATAGGGAGTTTTCAATCTGGCCACAAATACCAACCTTGGGAGCACATTTCAACGGCATGGCAAGAATAAGAGCTCTTTTGTCTCAGAGAGAGGTGGCCTTGACTTCGGCCCGTGAAACTTTCGTGCTTCACATAGCGAACACCCGTACAGAGGTGCAGACCCTTTTAAATACAGATTCGCCTTTCCATTTCAGCAAGATGGTTCGGACTATCTCTAACGCGTCCTCCACAAAGGGCCTGACGCACTTTTTTAAAGTTCTTACCAGTGGTCTCGTGACTTCATTTGAGAAAATCTTTGGAATCATCCCTGCTTTCTTTCATTCTATTTTTTCCACTGTGCTTGGTGGATTCCCATTTTTACTTGCATTACCAGCGGACGCTCTTGTGCTTTTTTACATTTTTAAATATGGATGTCCCTCCTGTGCAAGCTCCCGCCCTGCAGCTGCTGACGCTGTTCCGCAATCGCATGCTTGAATATTATGGCACAATGCCGTTGGCGATATTAAGCACGGCATATGGATTATCTTTTCGATTCTCCTACTTCACCTGTGTCCAGCCTGTATTTCACTGCCTGACCTGTGATTTCGATTGGGCCATTGATTTGTGTCTCTGCGGACCGGTTTATCCTGACGTCGACTTTAATCAGCTGATGAGTCCTATCATTACTCACGAGTTGGTTTGTCCTGGCGAAAGGATTATGGCTGTGGCATTGATCCATGGACTAATTGGTCCCTGGAATTTACTGGCGGCAACACAGTCTTTCTTGGAACACAGCTTTCTTGAAAACCCACCGAGCTGTCCTCTGATGGTGATAGAGGATCCGGTGCTGGGAGAGCACGTATGTTCTTTTCCGCTTTTAAATTGGATGGCTGAACTCTTTTCGGATGAAGACGGTGACTTCCTATTAGAGGCTGTTGCAGCTTATTTTGCATACACAGTTATGTCATAGACCTTTTTCATGTTTGATATGCTGAGTACTAGCATTTCATTGACAATTCATTGACTTATTTGTCAAGTTTTTATTATTCAGCTTGCCTATTGGCTTAAGCCTCGATAAAGTAGTTGGCTATTTTATTTTTCTTTAGCATTAAATTTTCCTAGTTTTTAATGTTTTACCTTGCGGACCGTCCACATATAAAGTTGCAATCTGCTCTCATGAGATGGCACTTCTATTATCTTATTCAGTTCGTTTCCGGATCATGGGGAGGTGTCATGTAGATCCTGGATATCTTTACACCGTGTTAAGTTAGCATGGACTCATTACCGGTTTAAACGCCATTTTTCCTTTTTTGCAACTTCTGCACACAACACTTAGTTGTTGCTTTAGCTTTCAACCTAATAGTTCATCGTGATTTACATGAGAATAATATGTTATTGCTCTACTATCTGCTTTACTTGTTAAACTATATCTGTACAGCGAGTGCTGAAGTTTCAAGAACAACACGATACAGAATTGTTATGAGGTCTGATCTCCACGACTTCATACTCATAACATAAGTGCAGCTTCTGCCAATTCTGGGCATGAGGCGGGTTTTATATTGCTTTGCCGAACACACATACACAACACTTGATGCGGTTCACATGAAGAGAGAGCTGGTGTATGCTGATGTGATTCCTTCAAATCTAAGACACTAAAGTATGGGCACGCCCTAAACCAACACAAAGAGACCTTCTTAGCAAATAATATAATATGTGTATTAGGGAGGGTGAGATATAAGCAGCCGCGGGCCGTGGAGGGAGTTACGGTGGGGCAGAGAGGCGGGGAGGGGGAGGGGCAGGGTGGAGCCCTCTCCACCCTGCCCCTCCCCCTCCCCGCCTCCCTGCCCCACCGTAACTCCCTCCACGGCCCGCGGCTGCTTATAAGTGTTGCTAACTCTTATTCATTTACAGCATGTTAACATACTGTCACCATTCGCTTTTTATGTACTAGTAACTATGCTGGTAATTTTGCTACTGATAATATGTGTACTTGTATTATCTAAGATACTACGCCTGAGAAGACGGCATTAGTAAATAAACATTTCAAATACACATGTGTTCTTCTTAACTCCATGTTCTGGTTTCTAAGAAATATATAACGACCGACTGTTCATGAGTTCCACGTATCCTGAGGTACTATAAGTTCATATTCTGGATTGTCTAAACATTGAGAGTTTGTTATATCCAATGTGACACTGTACCTAGCTTGCTAAGGGGTTTTTGATTACTAAGGTGAGTTTTGGGGCACCCTAATTCGCCGAGGTTCCAATCCTCTGTCCACAGTTCTGTGTGAGAACAGAAACCCTGCGACAGGGGCACCCCTGAGCCTTGCTGGAGCTTCATCACACTTGCGATACAACTCCAGCAATGCGCCACCTTTACGGCACAGATACGTCACGCATCTGTGCTGTTTTTGCCCCATGATGTGCCGCATTGTAAATGCAGCACACCATAGGTGACGGAACAGCGGCACAGAATGACTAACACATCCCTGGTGATGCGCCAGTCATCATAAATCTATCCCTATGCTTCTTATCTTGTTAGAGATGAACCGCCATATGTATCATCAAAGTTTTTTGCATTTCCTAAATAGCGAACTTGAAGGAATAAATAGCGATTCTTTACCATTCCTAGTTTGCGATGAGCTATTTGCTAATTACAAATTACCCATTCATTTCCATGCAGCAGGAGGCCCATAGGAATGAAGATGCAATTTGCAATTAGCAATTACCTCATCGCAAATTACGAATTTTTCCGAGGGTGCAGGAGTGTCTCAAGAACACCCTGCTGCACCCCTGAAAAAGAAATTTGGGGGCATATGGCGCACATAAATTTTGAAAACATTCCTTTACCTCAAAAACGATTTTCAACTCATAATTTGAAAACACTGCACATGGGGAAATGACTTAAAATGTCCTTAAGACACATAAAACCGTTTTTTGATTGCCTTTGCAGCATGTTTCAGTCACCTTTAACATGCCTATGTAACGCAAACATTCAAAATCTAAATTTGCCATGCACAGGTGGGAGCATATTTACAAGCAATTTGCTCCACAGACAAACTTCTTACATTGAAATGGGAAAAATAACATCAGAGACTCTCAATTACCTTATAAAGAAGCAGACACCATTATGTCCTTCTCATCAATATTAAAACCATTGCTTTTTCTCAAAAACGATTTACAAGTCATAATTTGAAAACACTCCACAGCTCCTATGCACATAAAAACCCTGTCAGTACTAATACTTCACATTTTCTCCAATTACAATTTCTCAAACAAACAAAATCTATTTGTAAAACACTTGAGACAAAGCAACATTTGAAAAACACAACTTTCTTCATAATTTTCTCCTTAAAGCACACTATTTTCTATCTAAATTAAAGAAATCTTTTCTCACCTTAGCAAATACTTTGAGTTTCAAAACAGTCTCAGAAACACACCAATTTGTCTTCAGCAGAGCAAAAGGTATGCACTCCAGAGTCTGCAGCTATCAAAAGCACAGAAATGCTGTAATTCCTCACACATATCTCTCATGTCACCCAATCAAAACTCTTCCCTCACTTTTTTCAAAGCAAAACCCTTCCCCCCTCTGCCCCCTCTCTGCTTTTTCTGCATAGCAACCACCTCTTGCAAGACCTCTGGTGTTTCCAAGTTCACACAACAATGTTGCAATTGAACTCTGAACTCTCAGTGCACCTGCATATCCAGTGCAATCTTTCATTTAATGATTTTTTCTTCGCCACTCAAAATACATCTTTCAACGAACTCATCCATGCACCCTAACTTTCTGTTTTCAGCAATCAAAATCCACCAATCACTCTTACTGCTTCATTAACACAGAAACTCCTCAGTTTTTTTCATTTTACACTCTAATTTTTTCAACTGCCATTTCATTGCCACACTTCATCTGACTGCAGGAGAACCTTCTCTCGCCATGTTTTCTGGATTGTTGGACATAGTTACATCTATTGGGCTCAGAGGTACGCTGAAAACAGGAATTTACCTAACCTCAATTTACAAGATGTGGAAATTAAGTGGTTTGGCCACAGAGGATTAAAATGTCACCAATTGATACCATTGGTGAAAACCTTTATGCATTTGCCAAAACCTGACCTGTTAATTGTGCACTGTGGAGGTAATGATTTGGGCACTTTGACTGGGGTAGGTCTGGAAATGCTTTTAAAGGACACCTTTGAGCAATTGATGGCACTTTTTCCACAGACTGCCTTGGTAAATTCAAATATATGCCAAAGACAAAAATGGAGGTGGTCGAACCAATTTTGTCCACAAATTGAGAAATCGAGGAAGCATGTAAACAAATCTGTTTCAGCTTACATGAGAGACCATGGAATGGGCTCCCTGTACAACAATAACTTGCGTTACTACATGCAAGATATCTACAGAGGAGATGGAGTTCACTTCTCAGATGAGGGCAACAGAATTTTCACTCTGAATTTAAGACTGTGCATTGGTACCTACTTATAAGTACCTAAATGTACCATAAACCCAAAAGCTCTTCTCAGAGCTACCCTACATCTGATCACTCACAATTATTATTTTACTCTAACTTTTTTCACTAATTTTCAAGAAAGTACGCTCCCCAGAACGCTTCCCGGTTCGCGAACCGGGCGCACTCCACGCAAAAAAACTAAAAAAACTGTATATATTTTTTTTGCCCTGCGAGACCCTTTTAAAGCCTCCACATCAAACCTAGGGGGTCAGGGACGATCTACTATGCCCCCTTATGGTCATTTGCCCCTTCGCTTTGGCCTCCTCTTGTCTCTCGATCCTACCGAGAGACAAGATGGCGGCCGCTACGGACTGTTTGGAATGTTTACAGACGCCGAAGAACCAATCAGCTTCGCAAACCTCCGTAACGCGAAAAGTACGCGAAGCGGAGCGCTGTTACAGATATATTTCTTTTTTTGAACGTTAATTTCTCAAAATCCACTGGAGCACATATATTGAGACCTAGCAAAGGCACATCGGGCTACCAGTCCCTACAATTTTGCCAAGTTTCGTGCAAATCCATTCAGCCGTTCGATTATTATTATTATTTATTTGTTTTGCCCCGCGGGGCCCTTTTAAAACCTCCACATCAAACCTAGGGGGTCAGCGAGAATCTACTATGCCCCCTTATGGTCATTTGCCCCTTCGCTTTGGCCTCCTCTTGTCTCTCCGAGAGACAAGATGGCGGCCGCTACGGACTGTTTGGAATGTTTACAGACGCCGGAGAACCAATCAGCTTCGCTTCACAAAGCTCCGTTGCGCGAAAAGTACGCGAACCGGAGCGCTGCCCGGTCCGCTGTTACAGATATATATCTTTTTTTAAACGTTAATTTCTCAAAATCCACTGGAGCACATATATTGAGACCTACAAAAGGCACATCGGGCTACCAGTCCCTACAATTTTGCCAAGTTTCGTGCAAATCCATTCAGCCGTTCGGGCTAAAAGTGAGGCCAACCGCCCTATGGAAAACTCAATGTTAAAAACATGTTTTGGGACCCCCCTTTTTTCTCGACCCCCCCTGGACGAACCCCCCCCCAATTTTCAGGGGCTGCTCAGAAACAAAATGTGCCATTTTCCTGAAAATTTCAGCCAATTCCGTCCACAAACGCCAAAGTTATTAGACATAGAATTTTCAAAAATCCCATGGAGAAAAAATCCTAACTATATATACCTACTGGCGACCGCCAGTAGGTAATATATAGATATATATATATATATCTATATTACCTACTGGCGGTCGCCAGTAGGTATATATAGTTAGGATTTTTTCCCTATGGGATTTTTGAAAATTCTATGTCTAATAACTTTGGCGTTTGTAGACGGAATTGGCTGAAATTTTCAGGAAAATGGAACATTTTGTTTCTGAGCAGCCCCTGAAAATTTGGGGGGGTTTCGTCAAGGGGGGGCCGAGAAAAAAGGGGGGTCCCAAAACGTGTTTTTAACATTGAGTTTTCCATAGGGCGGTTGGCCTCACTTTTAGCCCGAACGGCTGAATGGATTTGCACGAAACTTGGCAAAATTGTAGGGACTGGTAGCCCGATGTGCCTTTTGTAGGTCTCAATATATGTGCTACAGTGGATTTTGAGAAATTAACGTTCAAAAAAAGATATATATCTAGAGCCGCGCCTGGAGCCCTCCCCGGTACGCATACCGGGGAGCACTCCAGGCGCGCCACGCGACTTGCTGATTGGTTCTCGGGTGTCTGTAAACATTCGAAACAGTCCGCAGCGGCCGCCATCTTGTGTCTCGGTAGGATTGAGACACAAGAGGTGGCAAAAATCAAAGGGGGAAATGAGCAAGAGGGGGCAGGGTACACACCCCCTGACCCCCTAGGTTTCATGTGGGGGCCATAAAAGGCTCCCGCGGGTGAAAAAAAAAATTAAAAAAAAATCGATTTTCGCGGGGGTGAGCGCCCGGTACGCGCACCGGGGAGCGTACGGGGGAGCGTACCATGGAGATTAAAAATGACAGACTTTAAAAAAAATAAAGCTTCTTTTTAAAAATTGGAGGTAGTTCTGAAAAGAACTTTTTTTTTGATTTTGTTGTTTTATATATTTTTTTTTGTTTTTGTTGTTTTATATTTTTTTAGACTTTTTAAAACAATTTTATATTTTTTTTGGATTTTTTTCAAGGGAAAAACAAAAACAAGGATTCCAAAACTGCTCAACAGGAGCAAAAAAATTTGAAAATTTAGGGACTGGAAGAGCAGCGGTGTTGCTGTTTCTTTAGGGCAATCAGTTCAACACTCTGCTCCCCATAGCAGAGCAGTTCGTCACACTCTGTGCACAAAAATTTGATGCCCGCAAACACCGGCTGAATGTTAGGGACCATTCTTCCACGGGGTGGTCCCAAAGGTGTTGCTCCACCAGTGGAGGTGCTGCCGCCATCTGTGGGTACATTCCGTGCCAGCTCTCTGACACTCTCCCTGGCAAAGTTGTTAGGGTGTCTTCTTTTCACATGCCGGATCAAATTAGCATTCCCAAAACTATATTTTTTCAGAGGATTGCCTCTGGATAAACTACTCCCACATATTTTGCATGTTACTTTGGGAGCGTTGACTTTTTTCTGTCCTTCTGGGATTTCGTAAAATTTCCAGATGAAATGTTTTTTTTTCTTTTGCTGAGGAGGGTCCTCATCTAAAAATCCCTCTGAATCACTGCTGGATGACTCTCTTGCAGCCATTGCTGGAGATCAGAAAAGTAGGAGATAGAGTAGACACAACAGCTCTTGCTCTCTCCAAGTACAAAGCAATAGTGAGAGAAATGGGTGGGTTTCACACAATTTGGAAAAAAAAAAGTTCTGAACCAATGAAAAGTGTTATTTTAAAGTCACATGGTTTGACGCGCTTACGCTACGCGCCCCGGGGCGCGTCCCGGGCGTGTATCGTAAGCGCATCGGGGCGCTTACGTTGCGCGATCGTATGCGCTTCCGGGTGCGCTTACGCGGTGCGTCATAAGACGCATCTCGCGGCTACGCGATACGTGTCTTATGACGCAAGGCGTGGCGGCTACGCGATACGTCACGATGTTGTTTTCGTTCTCGGCAATAGCGCTTCCGGGACGCGCATTAGTACGCGCCCCGGGGCGCGCCGCAAGATTGCGCTTACCCGTGCGTTCACCTGTCCGCGCCCCGGGAGCGCACTAAAAATAATATTAAAAAAAATAAAAAAATTATAAAATATAAAATTAGATTTAAAATGTATTATTTTTATAAAGATTTGCTATTAAAAAACCTATGAAATTCACTGAAAAAACCATAGGTTATAGACCATATATAGTTAGGAATTAGCATTTACAAAACCTTGAAAATTCACTGAAAAAACCATAGGTTATAGACCATATATAGTTAGGAATTAGCATTTAAAAAACCTTATTTTACTCACACAAAACCATTGAAATTCCATATATAGTTAGTTGTACTAACTATATATCGCGCACCCGCAATCCACTGCTGATGATGTCACATATTACATCATTCATGACATGGTCAGTGACATCACTGATGACATCACTGATGACATCTCAAATGACATCACTGACATTCGACTAAGCTGTCGAATGTCAAGTACGTGGTAAGTAAAAACATTTTCGTGTTTATGCACACTGATCTGCTTTGAATGCTGCCCCCCCCCTCATTTCTATTAGGAGTACTCTCTCTTTGCAGATAGTGAAGGGTAGTTAACGCAGGCCTTTGCCCCCGTTGTAATCCGTCGTGCCTGCTTCTCTCTCCATTTGATTGATTGTTCTCTTTGGTTCATTCTCTATTTACAAACAAGCACAGAGTCGCAATACTCTGTTTAGTCTTTGCAGATAGCGAAAAATCGTGTAAAAAAACAAAAGGAATCGAGCAAAATCAGTAGGCCACTAATGGGATCTCTTTTTGACCTCGCTAAAATAGAAACATTAAGAACAACCCCTCATGACAAATACGAAACTAATGAGATGAACTGAACTCCACACCATGATGGCTGCAATACAGCTCGGCTCCGCCACCCACCCCGCCCAAAATAACGATAAAGAGCGGCTGCCATGATTGCTCGCGGAATGGCCACGACGGAGCTACGAAATGGTGGTGCTCTCATGCTAACGCCAGCTTCAGTCTGAAACATCCAGAAACACTGTAGACTACCAATTCGATCAGTTCCGGTAGCGCCCCAATGTAACCCGGTAGAGAAGAACTAGCCCTCCCCTCTTTGACTGATGGTTCTTGTTGCCTGTCCCTTCTGTTGTCATTTAACAGAACTATTTAGCCTGCTGAAAGGGGTTGTGTTCCGACCGCTGGTTGGTGGAGACATTTTGACTATATTCTGGACCTGCGTTGTCGCGTAATGCGTCATATGACGCGCCGCGTTAGCGCATCCGGAAGTCATCCGGGACGCGACGCGCAGCGCGTAACGTAAGCATAACAGGTCATGTGACTTGTTAATAAAACTTTTTATTGGTTCATTTTACTTTTCTTATTTTAATGATGAAAGGCTTGGTCATATGACCTAAAAATTACGCTTTTTATTACTTCCGAACATTATTTTTTCTTAAATATATGTTATAATGTTCCAGGCTAATGTACTTTCCCGGAAAATTTACAACTGTCCTGCAAGTAAAATATATTCTTTTTTCGAGAAAAAGGGCGTTTCTTCATCCCATGACGGAGCCGTTGAGCAAAAGAGGGTCGACCTGCTGTCTTAGTCGCCGATACGCCTGAATATGAGATTCTTATCGATCACTTTATGTTGCAGGAGTAGAAAACACAACAGCCCTTGACCATTTATCTTTACTGCGTTCCTGCGTATTATACCTTTTACCCTTCATGTAATTGGTCTGCTTTATTTCACTTGCCTTTTAATGATTCTAAAACAGTGACTATTATTAAAAACTTTACCAATGTATATACTACTACCATGTTTTCTTTTAAAAAGCTTTATTGTGAAAATTTCATTATACAAATACGAGCCTATAACCACGTGGGCCGGCCACGGAGCAAACTGTAATCGTATATGATGAGTAGACATTTACACTGTAGAGGAACGTAACGGGCGGGCCATTAGGTTGCAAGAACTAAGGTGTCTAACAGTTGCGGAATCGGTGGACGTACATTTTATAATTAAAATACGACAGGGCCAGTTACAATAAAATCATCTAGATATACATTTGCGGGCAAGTACCATGCGCGACGTTAATTCGAACTTTCAATAGTACAGTAATCAATAACACATCAGAACTTAATATCAATAGGGATGTCGAAATACTCAATCAATTCTCGTCCCCGCCCGCCATGTGCTTCAAAACTGCATACGTATCTCGTGATTTCAAGGTTCTGCAACCAGTACACAACAAGGAGTTACGAGTCCCATTTATTCCGGCGCCATTTTGGGCGAGGACGGGCAGGTCCAGGATATAGTCAAAATGTCTGTACCAACCATCGACTATGATGATGTTCATATGCTGTATTTATAGAGTAACACTCATCTGTCCACATGAAATTAATTTGCCACAATCTAAACATGTCATTTTAATCTTTCCAAAGTTCTTCTAAATATTTGGGACCGTTTCCCTTGCCTCTAATGCTGTCAGTGCCACTTCTTTGATGAATGTACTGGCAGGTCGGGGGTTCTCCTCCAAATCTCTCTTTTATACAGCACTATAATTAATTGGTGCCACCTCTCCATATGACGATGCATGGTATAGTTACCATAACTATATTTTTTTTCGGTTCCTCTGGAGAGTACATCGTGGCAGATGAAGCGTATAACGTACCGGGCATTTACCTTTTTTTGCATGTAGAGGAAAGGAAAAAAAAATCGAGCGTCCGAGTTCTAAGGTGTCCCAGGGCCATTTTAGTGCACCAGGCCCACATCCAAAGAACAGGCCGCCATTTTGAGAGTCCTGTTGCAGCCGCCTGTCGCTGTAGCATCAAGAGCGGCCAAAACTCAGCTGAATGGCAACTGAAACGGTAAAGGGGCGCCCCACTACAGCAGACGAGCCTCCACCTAGGAAGGCCCGTTCACGCCGCCTCCCCCCCCCCCTTCGGGCACCCCACGCCGTTATTCGGAGCAGTATTGTAGGATGGCCACACCAGTGCAGCAACTTGCTAGACACCACCTCGGTGGTAACCGAATCTCAGCGCCTTGTGGTGTCTTCTATTCAGAAAACATTGTCGTGCTGCCTTCGACCTATTCGCCGCAAGTGCGCACGCAACTCAGCTGCATAGCTTGCTAGACACCACCTCGGTGCTAACCGAATCTCAGCGCCTTGTGGTGTCTTCTATTCCAAAAATATTGTTGCGCTGCCTTTGGCCCCATTCGCACATCGGTCCGCTACTGCCGCCATCTCACAGGCCAACGGGGCGCCCCACGCCGACTTTCAGCATTGTAGGATAGCCACACCAGTGCACCTTACTAGACACCACCTCGGTGCCATCCGGATCTTGGAATCTCAGCGCCTTGTGGTGTCTTCTATTCAGAAAATATTGTTGCGCTGCCTTTGGCCCCATTCGCACATCGGTCCCCTACTGACGCCATCTCACAGGCTAATGGGGCGCCCCACGCCGAGTTTCAGCATTGTAGGATGGCCACACCAGTACAGCAACTTGCTAGACATCACCTCGGTGCCATCCGGATCTTGGCATCTCAGCGCCTTGTGGTGTCTTCTAGTCAGAAAATATTGTTGCGCTGCCTTTGGCCCCATTCGCACATCGGTCCGCTACTGACACCATCTCACAGGCCAACAGGGCGCCCCACGCCGACTTTTACCATTGTAGGATGGCCACACCAGTGCCACAACTTGCTAGACACCACCTCGGTGCCATCCGGATCTTGGCATCTCAGCGCCTTGTGGTGTCTTCTATTCCGAAAATATTGTTGCGCTGCCTTTGGCCCCATTCGCACATCGGTCCACTACTGACGCCATCTCACAGGCCAACGGGGCGCCCCACACCGACTTTCAACATTGTAGGATGGCCACACCAGTGCGGCAACTTACTAGACACCACCTCGGTGCCATCCGGATCTTGGCGCGTTGTGCTGCCTTCGGCCTATTCGCACATCGGTCCGCTACTGACGCAAACTCACAGGCCAACGGGGCGCCCCACGCCGACTTTCAGCATTGTAGGATGGCCACACCAGTGCTGCAACTTGCTGGACACCACCTCGGTGCCATCCGGATCTTGGCGCGTTGTGTTGACTTCGGCCTATTCGCACATCGGTCCGCTACTGACGCCGCCTCACGTGCCAACGGATTTTCTACGCTTTTTATACCCTATGCCGCATAACAGGTCATGTGACTTGTTTATAAAACTTTTCATTGGTTCATTTTACTTTTGGTTTCCTAATGATGGAAGGCTTGATCATATGACCTAAAAATAACACTTTTCATTGGATGAAAACTTTTTTTTTTCCCAAACGATGAAAGCCCCACCTTGTTTCTGGATGTTTCACACTGAAGCTGGCGTCACCATGAAAGCACCACCATCTCGTGGCTCCGTCGTGGTCATTCCGCGAGCAATCATGGCAGCCGCTCCCCACCAGAAGCCTGCAGGAGTCGGGGGCCCCCAAAACTTTTGTTGAATCCTCAAGGCGGAGGGGAGGCTTTCGAGAATGGGGTCCAAGACCTAGCAGACAAGCGTCCGATTTGCAAGGTGTCCCAGGGCCATTTCAGTGGTCCAGGCCCAAAAAGAAAAGAGCCTGCCGCCATTTTGAGAGTCCTGTGGCAGCCGCCTATCGCTGCACCGCAAGAGTGGGCGCAACTCAGCTGAATTGCGGCTTTTGACACAGTGGACCAAAAGCGGACGGAATGGCAACTGAAACGGTAAAGGGGCGCCCCACTACAACAGACGAGACTCCACCTGGAGAGGCCCGTTCACGCCGCATCCCCCCCCCCCCCCGGGGCGCCCCACGCCGTTCTTCGGAGCAGCATTGTAGGATACCAAAACCAGTGCGGCAACTTACTGGACATCACCTTGGTGCCATCGTTCTGCTGCCTTGGAACTATTCGCACAACAGTTTGCTACTGATGACCCACCCCCGCGACGCCCCACGCCGGATGCCGAAATCAGTGCGGCACCCAGGCAACATCACCTGGGTGCCGTCCAGAAATCTGGACGTTGTTCTGCGTTGGGACTATTCGCACAGCCGACCGCTACTTCGTTGTTTTTCCCTAAAAATGTTTATATGTTTTTACTGTTTTTGTTTTGTTGTATATATTTATAAGTTATTAAAGTTTTATAATCTTACTACTGTGTTGGAGTGCTATATATTTTTAATGTGACACATAATTGTAAAAACTTTGATGTACAAAGAGTCATCCCTGGAATCTTCCGCTTCAGGCTCGGTCCCCTCCCCAATCACAATACAGGATGGTTTTCAGATAGTAGGAACGCGTGTGCTGTGACGGATCTCATCGAGTGTGGGCCTTGATCTACTATAACTCCTTTGAAGAGGGGTGATTCTTTACAGCTGGGGCCATAAACTACATCTGCAGGGCTAGCTGATAGCCTAGGACCGGCCTGGACAATTGGACACAGAGGAAAAGGAGTGTCAGAGGGTGCGATAGTGAATAGGGCGAAAGGGAGGTGTCGGGCGGGCACAGGGTGTGATTCTCAGGGAAGAGCAGCGCAGATGGGGGGAGGTTCATTACCCATGCATAAGACAGAGAACGAGGGTGACCAGTGCCTGGGGGAGATGCTTGCGAGGGTGGGGAGCCATGCTAAGGATCGACAGCGTGCAGAGAGTGGGTCTGGTCAAGTCATCTAAAATGGCTGCCGTGCACAACAAAAGTGTGGCATTTGAAAAAAGGCAAGATGGCGCAGACAATGTTTTTCAACACTTCCTGATTTCCTTCGAATCGAACGTTAACAGACGTTGAGGCATATTACCAAAGTTAAGCGATATTTATCCCTAACGATGCTTAGCAACAAATTTTTTACCACTAAGCATTGTCAGAAATTATCGCAGATAAACCTTGCTATTATCAAGGTTTATCGCAAATGCCATAAAAAACGACCGCAATGCATTAATATCGCTGAAAACTCACCGATATTCATGCATTACCGAGCTAATGCTCTTAGCCATGCTATCCACCTCCCATTGGATAACATGGCTAAGAACTGCTCAGGGCAGGTGGTAGCTTTTGGAGATATTCGCGCTTAGCGCGAATATCTCCAAAAGTTGGTAATAGGAGATAGCGATGTTAGCGACTGTTTCCAGTCGCTAACATCTTGGCATGCCCACTTTGCATGTCATTAGTGATAAATATCACTGACATGCAAAGTGGGGCCCAAGATGGTCACTATCTCCTACTAGCGGTCGCTAACTGGTGTTAGCAACAGCTAGGTAATACAGAGATAATTTTATCTCCGCGAAGCGGAGCGCTGTTACAGATATATATCTTTTTTTGAACGTTAATTTCTCAAAATCCACTGAAGCACATATATTGAGAACAAGCAAAGGCACATGGAGCTACCAGTCCCTACAATTTTGCCAAGTTTCCTGCAAATCCATTCAGCCGTTCGATTATTATTATTATTATTATTTTTTGCCCCGCGGGGCCCTTTTAAAACCTCCACATCAAACCTAGGGGGTCAGGGAGGATCTACTATGCCCCCTTATGGTCATTTGCCCCTTTGCTTTGGCCTCCTCTTGTCTCTCGATCCTACCGAGAGACAAGATGGCGGCCGCTACGGACTGTTTGGAATGTTTACAGACGCCGGAGAACCAATCAGCTTCGCAAAGCTCCGTTACGCGAAAAGTACGCGAAGCGGAGCGCTGTTACAGATATATATCTTTTTTTGAACGTTAATTTCTCAAAATCCACTGGAGCACATATATTGAGACCTAGCAAAGGCACATCGGGCTACCAGTCCCTACAATTTTGCCAAGTTTCGTGCAAATCCATTCAGCCGTTCGATTATTATTATTTATTTATTTTTTGCCCCGCGGGGCCCTTTTAAAACCTCCACATCAAACCTAGAGGGTCAGGGAGGATCTACTATGCCCCCTTATGGTCATTTGCCCCTTCGCTTTGGCCTCCTCTTGTCTCTCGATCCTACTGAGAGACAAGATGGCGGCCGCTACGGACTGTTTGGAATGTTTACAGACGCCGGAGAACCAATCAGCTTCGCTTCACAAAGCTCCGTAACGCGTAAAGTCCGCGAACCGGAGCGCTGCCTGGTCCGCTGTTACAGATATATATCTTTTTTTGAACGTTAATTTCTCAAAATCCACTGGAGCACATATATTGAGACCTAGCAAAGGCACATCGGGCTACCAGTCCCTACAATTTTGCCAAGTTTCGTGCAAATCCATTGAGCCGTTCGGGCTAAAAGTGAGGCCAACCGCCCTATGGAAAACTCAATGTTCAAAACACGTTTTGGGACCCCCCTTTTTTCTCGGCCCCCCCTTGACGAACCCCCCCCAAATTTTCAGGGGCTGCTCAGAAACAAAATGTTCCATTTTCCTGAAAATTTCAGCCAATTCCGTCCTCAAACGCCAAAGTTATTAGACATAGAATTTTCAAAAATCCCATAGAGAAAAAATCCTAACTATATATACCTACTGGCGACCGCCAGTAGGTAATATATATATATATATATTTATATATACATATATATTACCTACTGGCGGTCGCCAGTAGGTAGTTATAGTTAGGATTGTTTTCCATAGGGAAATCGCAACATTCTATTGGGAATAACTTTGGCGCCGGTTGAGGAATCTGCCTGAATTCTTCCTCAACCTTGCCTCGCGGCTCTCCGCTCCTTCCCTGAAAGTTTGGGGGGGATTCGTCAATCGGGGGCCGAGATAAAAGGGGGGTCCCAAAACGTGTTTTCCCCATGTTAATTTCCATAGGGCGGTCGAACTCACTTTTAGCTCGAACGGCAGAATGGATTTCCACCAAACTTGGCATAATTGTAGGGACTGGTAGCCCGATGTGCCTTTGCTATGTCTCAAGATATGTGCTCCAGTGGATTTTGAGTAATTTAGGTTAAAAAAAATATATATATCTATAGGCGCGCCCCGGTACGCGTACCGGGCGCGTACCAGCGCGCCACGCGAGTTCGCGAGCGGAAAGCTGATTGGCTCGCGGGTGTCTGTAAACATTCCAAACAGTCCGGAGCAGCCGCCATCTTGTGTCTCGGTAGGATCGAGACACAAGAGGTGGCAAAAAACAAAGGGGCAAATGACCAAAAGGGGGCAGGGTAGACCCCCCTGACCCCCTAGGTTTGATGTGGGGGCCATAAAAGGCTCCGCGGGGTAAAAAAAATAAAAAACATTTTTTTCGATTTTCGCGGTGGGAGCGCCTGGTACGCGCACCGGGGAGCGTACCGGGGAGCGTAGCATGGGGAAAACCCAGTTCATTCACTGCGTCACCTCTACGACCCTTTCTTGCGTCAATACACTCCTTTTGCATACATTACACCTGACGTAGGTATAATGTGGCGCAGGGGTTTACAAAGTGACGCATCTACCTAGATGCGTCACTTTGTAAATATGACTAAATAAGGTGCATTTTTAACAGCACTGGTGCGTCACAAAAAGTGACGCACCGGTGGCGTAAAAGTGATGAGGCCTTCAGTCTTCTACTCATGCGTCATATTAAATATATGACGTATTATGTCACAAGTACTTTTAGATACGTCAGTATTTCAGACGTATCTGTAATCGCAAAAGTGATGCATTGCTAGAGAGTGTCACAAAAATGATGCAACTCCAGCAATGCATCCTTTCACATGGGGCCAGGCCCCATGTGAACGGGCCTGCATCAGTCTTACGCTTGCTGTGAAACAGGCGCAAGATTTGGACGCAACAGCGTCATAAAAGTGACGTAGTGATATCTCATAGATTTTACTGCATCACCTGTACGACCCTTTCTTGCGTCAATACGTCCCTTTTGCATACATTACACCTGACGTAGGTATAATGTGGCGCAGGGGTTTACAAAGTGACGCATCTACCTAGATGCGTCACTTTGTAAATATGACTGAATAAGGTGCATTTTTAACAGCACTGGTGCGTCACAAAAAGTGAAGCACCGGTGGCGTAAAAGTAACGCATGGCCTCATAAATTAGGCCTTCAGTCTTCTACTCATGCGTCATTAAATATATGACGTATTATGTCGCAAGTACTTTTAGATACGTCAGTATTTCAGACGTATCTGTAAGCGCAAAAGTGATGCATTGCTGGAGAGTGTCACAAAAATGATGCAACTCCAGCAATGCATCTTTTCTTACCCTTCCACACCCCCGTTCCTTTTCTACATTTTGTTTGAATAACCACATTCCCCATGTTCACTCTCCTTCTCCTTACTTTCGTTCCCAACACTCACCTTCTTTCAGTCCCCCTACTTCACTTCCTTTCTCCTCTCATACTTTTCTGTTCTTTCTTACTCATTTTCCTTTCATTTATCAATGCACTCCACTTCACTTACTCTTTTTCATTTTTTTAAGAATATAGCTCTTTGATGAGAATTGGAGGTAGTTCTGAAAATAACTTTTTTTTTCTTCTTTTTTCTTTTTTAAGAACTACAACAAAAACAGGGAATGGAAACTGCTCAACAGGAGCAAAAATAAAAATAAAAATCAGGGCTGAAAACGGCAGTGATGGTTCTCCAATGCTCGAACCATGAGCAGAACACTTTGCTCCCCACAGGAAAGTAGCTGATCACAGTATCTGCATTTAAGGGCGCCTTTATTAAATGCAGGCTGAATGTTCGGAACCTGCTCTTGTGATCTCCCCCTCACCGATGGTGTTCGTCCTCCGGTTGATGTAGAGGCCCCATCACTGGGAACCTCTAGTGCCAGAGCCCTGACACTTTCCCGGGCAAAATTCTGGGGGTGCCTTCTCTCCACATGGCGAATCATTGTGGAGTTCCCAAAAGAATATTTTTTAGTGGGGTCACCCCGTGACAGGACTGTGTGACAGATCCTGCATTCCACTTTTGGAGCATTTACCTTCTTCCGGTGATCAGGTATGGAAAAAAAATTCCAGATGAAATGTTCTTTGTATTTTGGCTGAGGAGGCTCTTCATCAATGAATTCATTGGAGTCATCTTCACTGCTGGATGGTCTGGCAGCCATGATAATCCAAGATATCCAACAAAGAACCGACAGCAAAACAGGCAGGTCTTTCAGTCACAAAAGTGAAAGAAGAAGTGAAGGAAATGGGTGGGGATTTCATTCTTTATAAAAAAAATGTTAGCAACCAATGAAAAGTGTTCTTTTCAGGTCACATGACCCGACGCGCTTACGTTGCGCGCCCCGGGGCGCTTACGTAGCGCGTTCGTATGCGCGTGGGTGCTTCCGGGTGCGCTTATGCCGTGCGTATCACGCAGACGCGGCTACGCGATACGTTACGATGTTGTTTTCGTTTGCGGCAATAGCGCTAACGGGACGCTCACCGGTACGCGCCCTGGGGTGCGCCGTAACACTGCGCTTACCGGTGAGCGCACCGGTACGCGCCCCGGGAGCGCTCCGGGCAAATTCTTTTTTTTTTTTAAACTATTACATAATTATACAATATAAAATTCAATTCAATATCACATTTCATACCTATAGAGATTTGCTATTAAAAAACCTATGAAATTCACTGAAAAACCATAGGTTTCTCACCAGTTATAGTTAGGAATTAGCATTTAAAAAACCTATTAAATTCACTGAAAAAAACATAGGTTTCACACCAGTTATTTAGCTGGAAGTTTTACTCGCATAAAACCATTGAAATTCCCCCGTTATAGTTAGTTGGACTCACTATAACTTGCACGTGCAATGCACTGCTGATGACGTCACATATTACATCACTCATGACATGGTCAGTGACATCACTCATGACATCACTGATGACACCATCCTTGTGACAGAGTGACAGACCTCCTTTCACTATAATGTAACCCTTGAAACACATATTCAAAAATAGAAACTAAAATTTTCCAAAAAATGGAGATACCCATATCAGTTACAACAACCAATTCAGTAATTCCACCATCTATATACACATCCACTCATTGACAAACAGTTGTATATAGTCACTCATACATATACTCACTCATCATATGTAGTGATACACCTATACATCCTGTTACACACCGACAGTTATCCATAAGTTACTCACACACATACTCACACATGCAAATAAACTATTGAACATCCATTTATTTGTATATACAGCTATACACACACTACCACTTTACTTCCAAGGAAACTTACACATACTTACTCTTTTAAACTATCACTTATAGAAACACATACTAATTTAAACAAGAACTCTTACCATCCCTCACTCTCACATATACTCACTTATATACATCAATATTCACATATACTAGATTAAAACATATGTAGTTACTGATAAAAACACTAGTGAGACAGTCATTCACTCACTAACACACACATATAAACACTCATCCACCCATACAGTCCTGCACATATGCTGTCTTCAAAACACATACAAAGAGAGAGTCAGTCATTCATGCATCTATGTGCTAAGTAATACCCCCACCAAACCATAGAAACACTCATTTTGATACTAAGAAAAACATCTAATAACCCATATACATACACATGTAGCTACTCACCAACCCATGCAGCCACTTATACACAAAGTGAAACATTAATACATATATTTAAATATTTAAACATTACTGACAAATATTTATTTTTCAGAAAGACACACATTCACTGGATGGTGTCATCAGTGATGTCATGAGTGATGTCACTGACCATGTCATGAGTGATGTAATATGTGACGTCATCAGCAGTGCATTGCACGCGCAAGTTATAGTGAGTCCAACTACCTATAACGTGGGAATTTCAATGGTTTAATGCGAGTAAAACTTCCAGCTAACTATAACTTGTGTGAAACCTATGCACCACCTGTACTTATCCCAACTACACACCTGTCACTTCATATTGTATGCGCCTGGTTTTTATAAAAAAGTTAAATGTAATATACATTATATCTCTATAATTTGGACATGCAGTTATTTCATTTGATATTTATTGAATCAAAATCATTTGTTGAATGAGATATTTGGTGTTGTCAGTTTAATATAGATCATGTGTTGTTCCTTGATGTATTGTGAATACTTACCACTGTGACTTCTCCTTCTGTACCACTATTTACCCGAGTCCAGTGGTCTATCTGGGTACCCCATTGATACATAACTCTTGATTTATTCATGCCAGAGTTTATATCATTGTACCGGCCTCATCGCAGACTGCATCCACTAAGCCTGTTTCCTGACATTTATGAACTATGGTGGTATCTGAGTCTATGGACTGGGGGTTGTCTTCATCCTCATGTAGCTGATACCGACTTGGTGGTAATAGCGAGGCTATAGCATTCAACTCCTCAATTTGCCGCTTCTGGATGACTTCTGCCCTCTGCATCATGACCTGGAGGGCACCTTCCACTGTCCCCTGCATCCCTCTGCTATATTCACCTTCGACATCGACAAGGACCCGCTCAGTCCGCGTGGCCCTACCTCAGTGCACCACAAGTCACCGTCCCATGGCGGTGTACCTGTGCTAGCCACAGTGCATCCGGAGCCACTAACTCTGTGTAACTCAAGTCAGGGACCCTGTCTGATAGGATATTGGATGGCCTCTGGGTCGATGGCCTGGGGTCATCAATACCATGTGTCTGTGGCCCTGCGCTGGCTGCTGCCTCTGGCCTCAACTGCAGTCCCCCAGGGCTCACACATCAAATTGAGTCCTGACCATCCCGGACGTCGCATCACCGCAGGGGGCACACACCACCACCGCCTGGACCACCTCCAAATGACAACTGCCAGAGACGAAACAGTTGTACAGGCAGCCTAACAGAGTTGCTCACACCTGTCATGGATGCCATCATCTGCCTGATACCCTGCTCAGCTCTTCAGGTGCCACTAACTCAGTGCACCACAACTCATGGACCATTTCTGATTGAGTTGTATGCTGTGGAGAGCTCACGCAGCAATGTTACCTCAGGCAGTGTGGGAGACCTGGTACGATGATGAGGAAGAGGATGCAGGTGTAACACACCCCACTGCAGCTGCATCAGGCATATCCCAAAGGGACACATTCTAGACAATTTATTCACATGAGCTTCAACAAAGAATAATTGAAGGTAGAAGCATGATACATTAAAGGACAGACTTACGCCCTTACTGATTGATACAGTTAGCATAAGGAACACGATGAAGGTAAACCTCTGATTAAGCATTATTTAAACATGCCCATCTTACAAAATTAGGACCAGTATGACCAGTATTTGGCACTCTTTGTTTTTCATCTTCCTTCTAGACTTGTATGGCTCAGAGACCGATCAACACACAAGTTCTTTTTCTAATTCATTTGGACCACATATAACCAGGAGGAGGAATAATATTCAAAAGAAGTTAAACAGGTATGCCTCACCCCTCCTATTTATATTAATAGAAAGGGCGTATTTTACATTTATGTTAACCTAATCATCCTGATTAGACAGGCCCGAAAACTGGCAGTACCAGAAAGACGATAATTGTAAACGATAATACAACATCGGGATCTATATTGACGCTCTATCAAGAGAAGCGACTCCCAGCTCTTAACTAGGGTAAGTGAACTATGCCCTAATGTCTTGAAACTAGCGGTCCATCAAGAAATTTGGATGTTCCTTTCAAGGGATACTAGTTTTTGCATTTTCCCCTTACCATTAGCGCCCCACTTGCAAGTCCGGGCAGTTTAATATGATTTACTTAGGACCGGATACATGCTTTCTTTAGTTTTCTACCCCTGTCCCACAGATAATAACTTGACCATTAATCAGGCCTAACATGAGGTTCTTTTTAGGGCGCTAAACTACAATGATGGGCATCACGAACTGTATAGTAAAAAATTATTTTAGCAATTTTTGGTGTATTTGGTCCATGCTCCCCTGTAGAAAAGGCATTAGTAATTACTTAGTGATAAATTCAGGCCCCAATAAAAGACATGTGTGGAAATAGTGAACATGTATATACATAATAACAATATGCTTAAATGACTACACACGAATTGTCAGTAATAACGCTTCAGAATGTACATCAGAATGTATTGCGAAGAACAAATGTATTTCCCTTTGCCTAAAACGAACTGTCTAGTTTAAAAATAAATAACTTGCTTATATTCTCAAATTGCCCAAATGTCTACAAATGTTCTTAGTAATAACGTAACAGTATACATGAAAGAATATACTATGAAGAATAAATGTAACTTCTTTGAACCTAGAATTACCTGTTTAGTTTAAAATTAATAGCTTGCATATAATTCATTACAGGGCAATGACAGCTATTCCCTGCTTGTGACAGCAAACTCATGGTCTTGATAAAGGTGGTGATGAAAAAGTTAACCCACTGAAACGCGTCGACGCATTCATCAGTTTAATTCGAGCCTCCAACACCAAAATTGATATGCTGATGTAATAGTAATACAATAGTGGTGTTCTGACAACGGTGCAAGAATATACGAATTGTACTCAACAAATTAATGTTGTGCTTGTTCTGTCTTTTTAATTGTGCAGGTCGCAATTATATGTATTTTTTGCTATAAATAGTTTTATTTGTATTTTAGCAGTAGGGATCTAGATCAGCTAAACCCTTTTCTGTGATTGTAAGCTTTTCGTAAATAAATGCAATTTTAATTATATTCTTTTGTTTCTGTTGTATGTACTTATGACATTGTAAGGTTGGTATCACAATCTTTGCTTAGTTCTTCTCCAAGGGAATCTTCCTTGTCTCGGTTGAATAACCCTATTTCCCTTGGTCTCCTCTAGGGGTACCTCTCTATTCCCTACTCAGCTCTAGTGTCCCAACCTCAGTGCACTGCAACTCACGGACACTTCTGTTTGCATATTGCGTGACCTCTGTACTTCCTCCGGCTACCATACCACCATGATGCTTCGCAGTAGTTTCTGTAATGCTTGTGTTTTCTGTTTCCGTTCTAATAGTGATCACTGTTCAAGTTGTTGCCAGCACCAACCACTCCGTGAGGGCTGGCTTACACTCACTCAGACACATCCAGCACAGGCATCACTGTACATGTGACCCTGCCAATAAAGGGGCCGGGCGCATGTTCCTCTAGCCAGTTCCACAAACTATTTACATGTGTCCTTGTAGTCATAATGTACACATGAGGGCCCTGGGCCTTACAACATTACATTGTGCTGTGTACTCCGGACGCAACCATTTCACTGCAGGCAGCAGGTAAGACCCTGAACATGTAGCTTTGTCGTCCCCCACTCAATACGTAAGAGGAGTGGACTGGTCCGCTGTACGCAGGTCCAGCATGGGGGTGTGAATGATAATTCCGGGGCTCTCGGCGTGGTTCTGTACAGGATATGTGCAAATGCATATGTCTCTGTCATAGTGTGGGTCTCCTTTGTGGGTTGTAGGTGGTCCCTGATGGGACTTAGACACCCACGTATGTGATCTAGTTCGTCTTCCATGATGTGAGACCCCACCTGCACCTGTTCGTCCACCTCCTTTTGCCATTCTAACACCTGGGATTGGAATGCGATATGTGCCTCAGTGAATTGTTGGGAGCCAGCCATGGTGGTGGGTACTTCCTGCTGTGTGGTCTGTGCTGGGGCTAGGGTCTCCTCTATGTAGCTTGGCTGCCCAGCTCCTGGAGGTGGGTTACCTAAGATGTCCGTGAGCTGTTGTAGGGCATCAGTGTCGAAGGTGTGGTGATCCTCTCCAGCATCACTGATGAGTTGTCTTGTCTGCTCTGCTGGAGGTGTTGTTTGTCCCTCTGCAATGTGAAGGGGAGATGTGTTTTGACATTGTGTTGACATGTATGTTGGTGCATTGTTCTAGTTTACATACAGACTGTATGACAATGTACATTGTGACTGTTTGGGAGGTGCTGAATATTTGATGCGAGACAGTGGACATTTGGACTACATGATGGATGTGAGGTTGCACACGTACATTTCCATCTCACAGTTTCCTCCTATGTTAGATGTGATTGACCTGTTTATACGCATGAGCGGACCCAGTTGTGTCCTCTGTTCTGCAGTGTAGGTGTTGCACTTTGCACCACATTGTCATCAATGTGGATGTGCTGTTATTGCTCTGTGTGTGTGTGTGCAGCATTGTGGGAAGGTCACTCCTGCAGCTGTGATTTTGCTGCCCCTTATCCCTCTGAGGTGGTGTGCCTTTGACTTTTGTGTGTATACAGTGCTGAGATGTTGGTGACTTGGTTCATTTGTGCTCTTGCACGGTAATTGTACTCTTGTGCATTGTTTGTCTGCAGATGTGTTGTTGACGTCAGAGGTTGTTTGTGCATGTGGATTTGTCACAGTGTGACCTGCTCCTTTCCGGATGTGGTCCACACTCAGCCACCTCAGTGTTGTTGAGTGCACAATGTCATGATGATTGTACTGCAGCTATGCTGATCATCATGTAGTGTCACTTGCATTGTCAGTGTGGCTCACACATACGCATCTGTGCGGGGTTTCACATGTGTGCATGTGTTGGTTGTGGGATTTTTGATGTGTGGAGTGGGACCCCTTTAGGCACATGGTGGACGGGGGCCTACTTGGTGTTTGTGTGTGTGCTGCAGTGTGCCACGGGGATCAGGGACATGATCCTGGGTCATTTTGGGTGCATGTGTGCCATTCCGCCCATTTCCCCCCGTGCCGCCAGTACCTGGTCGTTACTCACCCTGTTGATGTCGTGTCTGGTCCTATCGAGCTGTGTCCGGACTCCCAACTCCTTGCACCGTCTCCACGCTGATGACTGTAGCCTCCATTTCCTCCAGCTCCTCCTGTGGCACAGGACTCCCACCTCCTGTCGCCATTGCTGCCTTCCTTTTGGCAGCAGGCCTGTGCTTGGTTTGGCTTTTCACATAATGCCAGCCCCTCTTGGCCTCCTCCATTGACCTCCTCGACACTCCGCCTGCATTCACATTTGTCAAATTGAAGTTCAGTTGATGGTAGTGTTCTGTCACCTCTGTGACACTGATCTGGTTTTCCTGTGGACTGCACCTTTCTTCCTCTTCCTCTTCTCCATGGCCTTACCCGATCCCGAGGTGCCTTGCTGGTGTTCTGTGGGGCTTGTGGGGTTCGCGTTGGCCTCTGCGCTCGGTCTGGGTGCATCCATGGTGCTACGCAGTTTCTTTTTGTTTCCCTTTGTTTTTGTTATGCTTTTATGGTGCCTTTTCCCACTTGACGCTTGGGAATTGCAGGCCTGTAGCTGTTTTTTGTGTTTTTTTGTATCGTGTTTTGCATTTTTGCTGCGTCACGTTGACTTTATCACAGACATTGGACGTGTTATCGTGAGCCTATCGCATGGTCCTGCCATGTTGAGAATATGACGTTAACACAGCCTTATTTTCCCGTGATAGACTGTGATGTGAAGAGTTGCATTAAGCTAATTTTGAGGTAATTATCACAGGTTCTTGAGAAAATCCCCCTATGGTTTCCGTGACGTCAGTGAGACCTCCTCTCCTGTAGAATACTAGGCTGATTAACTCTAAGAAGTTAAAAAATAGAGCATCCATTTAATTATGAGATGCTCCTCAAACACTTATGTTAAGAAGGCACGAGCACTGTGGAACTCACCATGCCGTTTGCCGCTACAAAAACGTTTTTTTATCGAATCGAAGGAAGTCATTGCTCTTCGGACTGCCAGGCCTATATGCAATATTGCTGTGGCTTGTTGCTTCCCCTTCAAACAAAAATCTGATATAATTGTTGCCTCCAGTGTGTTGTTACAGACATGTAATTGTTGGCCTCCTATGTGTTGCTGCAGACATGTAATGTTGCCTCCTGTGTGTTGTTGCAGACAACTGAACTAATGTATTTTTTTAATTTGTATTCATTGAAATGTTGCACATTTATGCATCAATATTCTTTTACAGTGCATGTGCACAGGTGCTGTAGAATGATTGATTCTGGTATATGGTGAGCACATAATTATGATTCACCTGCCTAAAGCACCTACACAGTATTGCACATTCTGACGTAGACCCGCTCCTGTATTTAGAAACTGCGCGGGAAATGTTATTTACCTTATTTGCCTTAAACCACATAGAAATTACACACTTTGATCATTTTAATTTCAGGCTGGACCCCATAGCAGTCTGCATACCTATTATTACCAATTCTTTAAAAAGTATATATATTGGCCTTTGGCTCCTCATAGAGGAGTATTTCCCTATAATTGCAAGCAGATGGCTGGTTGATTTATAATTCCACATCATTGGGGTGCATGCACTACAATGCATGAGTGACTATTTTGCAAAAGTTATTCAGAATCATCACACATTACATTTTTACGACATGCTTGCATAGTATACAGAAAGCAATCCTTTTGGTTTCTATGTCCAATGCAGTAGGTTTTAGTTTAATGTTTTAGGCAAAAGTTTATTTTGCCTCCTTGGGCACGTCATATACACCGATCAAACACGCACTGTCAAATCCAATATGCCTGGCTTTATTATGCCAAAGTGGGTAAGCCCACATGCTGTTTGCACATTAAATCCTCACCTAATGGCTTTGAGAAGGCTTGCTAATCCTTACTTCAACAATCTTTCTGAACATGAGATGCTTGTGTGACAGCCATATATTCCTTACCCATGTCATAAATAACAATGTAAAGATGTTGTGTTCATGTGGCCCGCAAACTGTGAGTTCTTTACAGCATTGCAGTATGAAGTCTCATATAATCTAGCCATACATCTGTAGGACCTGTTTCACGACTCGCGCACCAATGTGTAGCATGAATTGGTGTTAGGGGACCATTGCTCTGATGCTAACAATATTATAATTTAGGCACATTATTACTACATGCTAGTCCAATCTGACATTCACCATTGAAAAACACTGGACAGATTACTATTTTGACAGGGCACAACAGACACTGGGCTACCTTTTTCTTGAAATAGGTGGTACAAAGTAAGCATGTGCGTAAAATCCGTTCCGCTCTCGGAATTTGTGGATTTTCGGCAAATTCGCAATCCGCGAACTCTCGCGAATTTGCCGAAAATTCATAAATCCGTGCGAAGCGGATTTTTTGCTTGGTCGCACTTGCCAACTAGAATACTATACAATTTTGCGGCGCGCAGCGTTCACTTACGGTCATTCAGCATTTGCAGAGTTGTTTTTCTCCATGTTTGCGTGTGCTGCGCCATTTTGGATCTTGCTGCGGGATCTCACGGGAGTTTGTCACCGTCATCGCGGCTTGCCACCTTGCACAGCGAGAGTTTGGCAACGGGAGTACGTCATAAAGGCCCGTGATCACGCATCGCGGGAGTAAACACTTGCAAACACGTAGATGCGGCGGGCAGCGACAATCTCGCAATTGCGAGATTGCAAAATTTACAATTTCGCACAAGAAATCCACCAGCAGGCAGCATAAACCTTGAAAATTATGATTTTTATCAGAATAACACCTCAGGTTGACATTTGCCTGCACTTATTTTTTGCAAGGAGTCCATTTTGGGGGGGTGGGAGGAAGGAAGTGCCCCACAGTCTCCAACTTCCTGTTCTTGTCCAGCAGGCTCCTCCCAGTGCTTTCTTCATGTGCTGGTCACTTTGATTTGGATCTTGACCTGGAAGGATTACTTTTTGTGGATGCTGCTGGATATTTGGATTTTTGCAAAACTGAAAGCACTCAGCAGGTGCAAAAGTTCAATCTTATCATTAATAACCATTCCCTGTATTGCTTCCTGAGGGGCCCCTTCAGAGTTCAGTTGCCTACTTGCAACTATTCTATGACCCTGCTCTGACCCTCACAGCAGCCTCAGAGAATAGCTACAAGTATACAACAAAGGTCCTGTTAAAAAAATTACACTGCAACAGAAAGCAATTACAGATAAGGAAGCAAGTGCCAGCCTGGAAGTTCAAATTCAGTGACACATTAATCAGCCCCTAATTCATTCATGTCAGTTGAGGCAGGGCAGGTGTGCTTTTCCCATAATCTACAGTGATGAACTAGAGGGTGGCATGGGTGAGCCAGAGGGTGGCATGGGTGAGCCAGAGGGTGGCATGGGTGAGCCAGAGGGTGGCAGTGGTGAAACAGAGGGTGGCAGTGGTGAAACAGAGGGTGCTGTGATGAACCAGACGTAGAAACAACATGGTCGCGACCGTTGCTACCCGACAAGTAAGTTCGCGTTTGCGAACTGGTAAAAACCCCTTGCGAAATGGCAGAAACACTTGTGAAAAAAAAAAAAAAGGAATCCGCAAAATTCGTGAGAGTTCATGGATTTTGCGGATTGCGAATCCGTAAATACGCAATTTCGCGGATTGCCAATTCGCAAAATCGGCCCATGCTTAGTACAAAGCATGGTGGCTCCTCCGCAAAGGTAGAGGAGCGTCGCCCCACTGCCTGATTCAGAGCCAGTTGAGGAAAAATAAAACAATCTCATTGTTTTATTTTTCATTTTCCAGCTCGGAGCCAGCTTGTGAAGGGAGGGGCGGGGTATTGGGAGGAGGAGTAAGACATGCACTCCACTCCCTAAGTGTGCATATGAGGTTTGGCCGGCTGTCTCAGGCCAAAACACACGAGAACACTTAGGTTTTTTCCATCCAGCCTAGCTGTATTGAGCAGACTAGCTGGAGAAAACCCAGAGACTCCCTGGCCTGAGCAGGGCGTCTTTCCTGTAAGCTCAGACCAATCTCTGCGCTGTTCTTAAGTGAGAGCTATGCGTGGATTGCAGGGAGTCCGTGATGTGGCCCCAGTTCTTGCTGGGACCAGGAAGGACTATTCTAAGTGCGACGCGGGGGGCAGTTCTAGGTAATTTTTTATTGTTTAGTATAACCCCCCCACGTGCTGCTCTCCCACGCTCCCCCACGCCCCCTCAACCTGCCTCACACTTCTTTATTGTGGCAGCTGCAGCTGGTCAGAACCTCGAAATGGGAGTTCTTTCGGTCGCTACGACAAAGGCACCCTTAATGTGTGTTTTGAGAGTGCCGAAGAACACAAAAAACCTATGGAATTCAATCCATGCCATTTCTATCCTAGAAGAGCCAGCTCCCCTGTCTGATCAGACACTGAGCTAGCCTCTGGGATGTGAGATCTCCGGGGAAGCCATGGCTGCCCGTGTTAGCAGTGGTTATATCTGACAGGACAGTTCTGAATTGATACAAAGAGACACATCTGGTAGTCTAGACCCACACTTGGCCACTTCAACTAGCTCTCTGGTACATAACTGTAAGCATTATAGAGTGCTGAGAATATTATCATATGCAATACACACTGCATTAAGGTGCTAAATGCTGGGAAATAAAAGAGCTAACATTTGCAACCGATGGCAGTAATGCGATACATGTTTTCCCTGTTTGTCTTCTATATAATAAGCTTCACTTACTTTGTGAATGATCACAGTGTTAATTGGTTCTAAAGTTTACTATGTGTTTATAACAATTCTACAAATGGTGCTAACACTACCACCTCCATTCGTCAGTGACAGTCAGGCTGGGCTGCACACTGCCTGCGTGATCAAATCTCCTAAACTTGATTGGCTTTTTTGCACGACTGCATATTTGCACCATCTGTTGCTTTAAAACCGTACCTGCTTTTAATTGTTTTTACTCCTGTTTGCATTCCGGTGCCCCCCGGTCCACCACGGCTTGTGCCGCTTGAGCGGAGGGGTCAACACCGTTTCCACCCAGGCTTTCCTACTTCCTGGAGCGCGGGATTAGCGTTCCATACTTTCTGCTCCCTGATGCGGTCCCGCCCACCTGCTGTATTTCAGCAGGTGCGCCGAACGGACGCGCGCAGCAAAACACTACCACCTCCATTCCTTAGTGACAGTCAGGCTGGGCTGCACACTGCCTGCGTGTTCAAATCTCCTAAACTTGATTGGCTTTTTTGCACGACTGCATATTTGCACCATCTGTTGATTTAAAAAACGTACCTGCTTTTAATTGTTTTTACTCCTGTTTGCATTCCGGTGCCCCCCGGTCCGCCACGGCTTGTGCCACTTGAGCGGAGGGCTACTATATAAACATAGGAGGGAGGGAGAGAAACAGTGGATTCAGTCTCCCAGCGCAGTACAAGTAAACAAAGTGGAATCCACTAAGGCGGTGGTGGTGGTCCCTACAGTGGTGGGGAGCACACCGTGTTGTTTAAATACCCCTCACACACCAACAGGCCCCTTGGTGTCATGCTTCATCATTGCGGTCTTCGCACCCCTCTACGGGATGCGGCGTGCTGCGACCGACGACTACGTAGGAGCACTTACTGTGGACTATGTGTGAAATAGGGTGGGGTATTTTATGTGAGTGGTGGGGTGGTGAAAGTGATAGTAAAAAATACCTGGCTCGTGGGGAAAAAAAGACTTTAATTAAGCCCCTGGCTGGTATTATTAAAAGGGTGCAGTGTGAGGTTATTAATGTGAAATTATGTACATTAACCTCTGTAGTGCGTCCTAGACGGCAAGCCCGTCTGCGCCCGTCCACACCGGACGCCGCCAGCTGCCAGTGGATTCTGTATGTTTTTATGCACTATTGTTATTCTTTTATAAACATTTTGCTCTTGTGATAACCTCCCCAACCCTCCCTCCAAAGCCTCCTTGCTCATGATGGCTCTAATTCAATATACGAGCCGTGAGCTCCGATCCTTAAATACAGTCCCCTGTCCTGCATCTATTGAATATCCACTATCTCAGCAATATAAGAGTGACTGCAATGCCCGGTCTCTTTCCAAACATGCTCTTGAAGTGTGGTTGTTACTTGACTCTGAGAAGCCAGATCTGCTTTTTATTACAGAGACCTGGCTGCAAGAGTCCTCGACCCCGGATATTTTGATAGCACTACCAGAGAATTAAAAGATACACAGGCTCTACCGCATTGGAAAAAGAGGTGGAGGCACTGCAATTGTCTATAAGACATATATCAATGTCCATGTACTTGATTCCTGCTTAGAAAAATGGGGAGAGTTGTCCATCACTTCCATAACCACTAGACCCAAAGAAGCATTTAAGGTTGCCTTTGTCTATAGACCCCCAGGCGTGAAAACACAATTCGCTGAGAACCTTATGGAAGCCATAGCACCACATGTTCTCGCTTCAGATACATTTTTATTACTTGGAGACTTTAATTATCACATGGAACACTCCCTTGACCCATATACTAGGGACCTTACTTCTAGTCTTGATTCCTTGGGCCTGAATCAATTGGAAACCGGGCCCACTCATAGTGCCGGTCACACATTAGATCTAGTATGTACTAATACGTAAAGGATAGGAATTAATCAAGTCTTTCCAGTCCTATAGTCGGATCATTATGTTATTGAATTTCATATTACTGGAACCCCAGCAAAAGTCGAAAGTAGTAAAGAAGTACGACTGAGCAGACCGTGGAATAAGATTAATCTTGATTCTTTCACGGCTCATTTTGTGCCCCCTTCTATTGCTATGCATACTGATCCAAACATAGCAGCCTTAGATCTTGAATGTGCAATCTCCACGGCATAAGATCTTATTGCACCCCTGAAAGAATCCAAGCCGCATTCTATAATCTCCCCATGGTTTACTCTAAACCTGGAAGAAATCAAACTCTCCATTAGGTCAGCAGAAAGGAAATGGCGTAAAACTAAAACTGAGCCTGATAAACAACAATACAAAGGCCTACATAGACTATACAAGATAGAAATAGCTAAAGCAAAAAAGGAATACTGGGGGCATAGGATCCATCAGGCAGCAAACTCTCAGAAAGAATTGTTTAAAATAATAAAAGATTTTACAAATCCTCCTGCCTGCCAGCCTTCTCCAATGGCCTCACAGAAGTGGGTTAATTCTGTATTCTCCTACTTCTATTATAAAATTAAGGAGATCCACAAATCTTTCTCTCAATCTGCTCTTCCCGCTCAGACAACATCCCCATTAGCTGAATCCAACATGGAATCTGATCCCCCAGATATTGGTCTTAAAGAATTTCTTCCTTGCTCAGAAATTGACGTAGACACTGCCCTACACAAGATAAAGTCAGGCTCTCCAAATGATCCAGCTTCCTCCCAGATCCTTCAAAAAATCACTCTCGCTCTTATCCCTGTGTTAACAAAAATTCTGAACCTCTCTCTGTCTCACGCCTTGGTTCCTCTGCACTGGAAGGAGGCGATATTTAGACCTATCCTGAAAAAGCCTTCTGCCGATGCAAAACAATTTTCAAACTAACGTCCCATTTCTCCCCTGCCAAATAATAGAATCCTTGGTAAATAAACAACTAGGCACCTACCTGGAGATAAACAAGCTTTTGGATCCTACTCAGTCTGGCTTTAGGGCGTCTCACAGCACTGAGATTGCCCTGCTCGACATAGTAGATAAAACCAGGATGTCGTTGGACGTAGGACAGCCCGCTATACTGGTTCTGCTTGATTTGTCGGCAGCCTTCGACACCATCTTGCATCATATTCTGATTGAACGATTGGCAGAGATTGGTGTCAGAGGCCCCGCACTACTCTGGCTTAAGAGCTATCCGTCCAACAAGCGCTCAAGGGTCCAAGTGGGAAAGCATCTCTCGGACTACCAAAGAAATGATAAAGGCGTACCTCAGGGTACAATACTGAGCCGTACGCTCTTTAATTTATATGTATTCCCTCTGGCCAAAGTTATCCAAGCCTTTGGATTTGGAACTGTATCATATGCTGACGATACTCAGCTCTTGGTTACTATGGGTTCAAACCCTAGTGAGACCAAATTAAGATTTCAAAAATGCGTGATTGCAATACATGATTGGATGTCCAGTAAGTTTTTTGATGTTAAACACTGGTAAAACCGAGATTGTTCTCTTTGGAAAGGCCGACAGGATCTGGTCAGAGAACTGGTGGTCAACTACTCTGGGCACGAGTCCCTCTCCTAAGACATCAGTCAGGAACTTAGGGGTCATTGTGGACAACAAATTATCTTTGGCTGAACATGTTAACAAAGTAACTGGCACCTGCTTTGGAATAATGCACAGCCTAAAGAAAATATTTAAATGGATTCCCCTATCATCCCGAATGCCTCTGGTGCAAGGTCTTATCATTAGTCAGATCGACTACGGGAATGCCCTGGTAGCTTCCATTAATGAAAATCTTCTGACAAAACTTCAGGTGTTGCAGAACACGGCAGCCAGATTGGTGCTTAACCTTCCCTACCGCATACCTTGTTTGCCATGCCTAAATACCCTGCACTGGCTTCCTATCAAACAGCGCATAAAATTCAAACTATGCTGCCTGTTTCATAAGAACATCATTGGACAAGGACCATCCTATCTGGACAACAAACTGAAATTATACAACGAGGCCCGAATGCTTAGATCATCTAACCAACAACTTTTAATGGTTCCCAAAGTCCGCACCGTCAGAAATGGCGACAGAGCTTTCTGTAAAACTGCTCCAGAGGCCTGGAATGCCCTTCCGCTCTGTCTTAGGACCGAACTCAATAACTTGAGATTTCGGAAAAAATTGAAAACCTGGCTGTACTAAACTCTGCCTGACGTCTCTGTCAATGGTCCTGCAATCGCTCTGAGACCTTAGGGTGATTTATGCGCTATATAAACCTCAATTTACATTACATTACATAAATGTTAATATATGGGTTTAAGAAAGTGTCATTTTAAAGCACATGCACTTAACCAGAATCTTTCAAGCTATGTACAGGATTCCTGAATTAAAAAAATATTTCTGAACTTTGGAGTAGTTGGACGTAAAATACATTAATTTTGGATTGAAAGCGCTTTCAATGCAAAACAAAGGCTATGTGTTATATTGTGATTTCGATCATTAAAAAGGTCAGTTTTACTAACTAGAATGTATTTCATTTGTGTGTCTTGCAACACTATACAAAGTATTAATAGCTTTCGTGAAATGCCTACTTCCCCTCAAGGCCCTTAGTTGTAACATCTTCAATTAAAGGGAAAAAGAAGCAAATTACTATCAATATTTTTTCATTCTTGAATATTTTCCATAAAAAGCGCTTGGATCTGGTATTGGTTATTATATGTTTATCAGAATACGAACAAGAGCGGTTTGCAGGAAATTTCAGTAATTATGACTTGCATTTGAAAATATTTATATATCCATTTCGGTAACTAGACATAATATCGACTCCACAATATCGAATGGATAAAATATCGAGTAAAAAATATCGATAATAACAAAATATCGAAAAAAAAAATATTGTTGTGAAAAATATCGAATGAAATAATGTTAACAAAATATTGAGTACAAAAATATCGACTCAAAAACATCGTCAAGACAAAATATCGATATATAGTCAAAGTATAAAATATCGATAATATGTAGAAAAAAGGTAATAAATGTTATTTTTTAGTAATAGTAATATAAATAGTAGTTAATGTTTAGGAGCGGGATGTTGGGTTAATAGGGGATAAGGGTGGGGAGTAATTTAAAATAAATAATGAATTACTATATGTTTGTAATTTTTTTTTACATTAATTGGTAAATAATGATTATTAATTAATTAATTAATTTACTAATTAATATTAATTAGTTAATTAATTATTATAATTATTGTACATATTTTCAATTATTAATTATTTGGTAAATAATTATTATTAATTAATTAATAAATTTACTAATTAATATTAATTAGTTAATGAATTATTATTTTTATTGTACATATTTTAAATTATTAATTAATTGGTAACTAAATAATATTAATTAGTTAATTATTTGGTAAATAATTATTATTAATTAATTTAAAAAATTACTAATTAATATTAATTAGTTAATTAATTATTATATTTATTGTACATATTTTAAATTATTAATTATTTGGTAACTAATTAATATTAAATAGTTAATTTATTAACTAATTAATATAATTTAGTTAATTCATTTATATAAGTTTTTAAAAAAAATTAAAATTAATTGACAATTAATTAATATTAATAAGTTAATTAAATTATTTTGAGTTAATTTTTATATATAGTATATTTTGTTATTGTTACGTAATTAATTTGGAACAAATCATAATAATTATTTAATTAAATTATTTACAGGTATTGTGCTACTATATAAATATTTTAGGTATTTGTATAAATTGTAATTAATGTTTAGGAGCGGGATGTTGGGTTAATAGGGGATAAGGGTGGGGAGTAATTTAAAATAAGTAATTATTTCATATATGTATATAAATATTTATAATTATTAATTAATTGGTAAATAATTATTATTAATTAGTTAATTAAATCTATAATTAATATCATTATATTCATTTTTAAATATATTTTTTACATATTTTTAATTAGTAATTCATTGTTAATTTTTTTTTTTTTTTTTATTATATTATTTAGAGACATTTTTCTTTCTTTATTTTTAGTTATTGTTAATTAATTATTTTTGAAAATATATTATTGATTATTACATTAAATTAATTACAGCTAATGTGCTCATATATTAACATCTTTGTTATTGTTAATTAATAATTAATTGGTAATTAAAAATAATAAATATTTTTGGGTCAAGGAGTATTTGTAGGGTTCAGGGTCAGTTTTGTGTTTTTGGGTAAAGGGGTATTTATAGGGTTCAGGGTCAGTTTTCAGTTTTTGGGTAAAGGTTTTTTTTTAAGGTTCAGGGTCAGTTTTCAGTTCTTGGGTTAAGGAGTTTTTTTGGGTTCAGGGTCAGTTTTCAGTTCTTGGACGAAGGTGTATTATTTGGGTTCAGGGTCAGTTTTCAGTTCTTGGGTTAAGGAGTTTTTTAGGGTTCAGGGTCAGTTTTCAGTTCTTGGGCAAAGGTGTATTATTTGGGTTCAGGGTCAGTTTTCAGTTCTTGGGTAAAGGGGTATTATTTGGGTTCAGGGTCAATTTTCAGTTTTTGGATAAAGGGGTATTTGTAGAGTTCAGGGTCAGTTTTGTGTTTTTGGGTAAAGGGGTATTTATAGGGTTCAGGGTCAGTTTTCAGTTTTTGGGTTAAGGGTTTTTTTTAAGGTTCAGGGTCAGTTTTCTGTTCTTGGGTTAAGGAGTTTTTTTAGGGTTCAGGGTCAGTTTTCAGTTCTTGGGCAAAGGTGTATTAATTGGGTTCAGGGTCAGTTTTCAGTTCTTGGGTAAAGGGGTATTATTTGGATTCAGGGTCAGTTTTCAGTTTTTGTATGAAGGGGTATTTTTAGGGTTCAGGGTCAGTTTTGGGTTTTTGGATAAAGGGGTATTATTTGGGTTCAGGGTCATTTTTCAGTTCTTTGGTAAAGGGGTATTATTTGGATTCAGGGTCAGTTTTCAGTTTTTGGATAAAGGGGTATTTTTAGGGTTCAGGGTCAGTTTTGGGTTTTTGGATAAAGAGGTATTTTTTAGGGTTCAGGGTAAGTTTTCAGTTCTTGGGTAAAGGGTTATATTTTGGGTTCAGGGTCAGTTTTAAGTTTTTGGGTAAAGGGGTATTTTTAGGGTTCATGGTCAGTTTTGGGTTTTTGGATAAAGGGGTATTTTTTATAGTTCATGGTCAGTTTTAAGTTCTTGGGTAAAGGGGTATTTTTAGGGTTCAGGGTCAGTTTTCAGTTCTTGGCTAAAGGGGTATATGTTTGAGTTCAGGGACAGTTTTCAATTTTTGGGTAAAGGGGTATTTTCAGGGTTCAGGGTCAGTTTTGTGTATATAAAGTGTGCTACAAAAATATAAAAATATTAAAATATATTGAAAGCATTTTAGTCACTAAAAGTTGCTAATTTTTAGGATAATAAAAATTTTGGGTACTACTCAGCAATAAATATACTCTAAATATATGTACATAATATTATTAAAATATATATAATTATTTGACAATATTTTATACAATAACATTATACTAAAGTAGCTATTCTAATTTATACATGGTCAGTGTCCAGCACCTTTCCAGATATTAGTGTCACTTGAGTAGGAATAGTAAATAATAATTGGTCATTGTCCTGCAACTTCTCTGATAATAGTTTGACAGGAGTAGGAATAGCAATTATTAATTGGTCAGTGTCCAAAACATTTGCATATAATTGTACATTAGCGTGTTATTATATTAAAAAATAATGCAAAATGGATGTTTTCACAAAACTTTATTACAATTTTTTATTTTTTTAATGTGTACTACAATACAATCACAATCAAAAAATACATGAACATTTTAGAAAATGTAGTATTTGCAGAATAACACATTATCATTTATGTACATGTTGTAATTTGTCACACAAAATTATTTCACAACATTTTTTCTATCAATAATAATATTTATTATCATCAACTTTGAGTAAAAAGTATTTATATTGAAATAAATAAAATAACAGTTACTTTTCTGTTTCTTACATTTATATTTAATAATGTTAATATTATATATTAATATTATTAAATATTTACTTTTTTGATTTACTTTTTTATAAAGTAACATGACAATTATTATATTTGCTCAAGCTATGGAAATACAAATTAAGACAATTTTTGGCACATATTTCTGACAATGTTTTTTTAAATTAAACATATGAATATATTATGTTCTTAACTTTATAACTGTAAAGGGGAATAATATGTTTAATAATAATATCTGGTATTGGTAAAAGATTATTTATGAAATTATATACTTTTATAATACTTAGAAATTATTCAAAAACTGTTTTTAATAATTAATAAAAATAATAACAATTATATTTATTATTATTATTATTAATTAATAAACTTAAACATTTATCTTTTCTTTTCAGAAATACATACATTCAGAGAAATAAAAATACATTATTTAAGGGCATTATTTATATAGTAAATGGTTATAATTTTTTATTAATAGCAATAAATAAGTTATATTATTTATTATTATTAATTAATTACATAAACAATAATAATGTTTACTTATAAACAAACACAAAATGATTCCTATAAATGTACACAATAAGAAAATATTTACATATATTATTTCAAGTGTTACATACTTTCTTTTAATATTATTAATATATATTAATTACTATATATTAATTAATATTAAAGAAATTTATATTTTTTAAACAGTTTAAATTATTATGAGTGTAGTGTATTAATTTGTTACAATAATAATGTTTATGTATTATATTTTTATACTATAACATTGTATTTTCTATGATACCTTTTCAAAATTGGGTTAAGGGGACTACTTTTTTACCGCGTAAGGTTATTGCGCTCCATTCAGGACTGGAGAAGCTCGCGGTTGGGAGTTGCTTCGTGTGGAGAGAGGTAAGGTTAATTTTACATACAATTTATAACTCAATGGTAATGTTTGAGGGTATATTCGAACTGTGTAGTGTTTTTGTGTGTATATATGAATTGTGTATGTAGAGGTTAGGTGTAATGTCGTCGTTATAGATGCGTCGTGTATGTTTTAGTTCTAGTGTTATTTTAAGTGTTGGGAAATGTCTTTTTACATGGTTAATGTTAATTGTGAGTGTATTTACATATGTTATGGGTTATTTGTGGGTGGGTTTCGTTATCTATGTTTTTTTACAGGTTCCGGTTCCTCGCATGAAAACTACATGGAAGGAAGCGTGTTTTTTTTCGGAGATACTAATGTATGACTTATTATGGTTATATTTTGACGTGTATCTCCTATTTTTCGTGTTTGCCAGGAGCGGATTTTAATTTTTTTTACCTTTTTTCGGGTTTTTGGAGGGTTTCGTATTGGATTGATACATTGATATGCGTGACCGTTTTTTTAAAGTTGTGTGTATATCACTTTAAATACTAAAGTGTCCACACTACTGTTTTCGGTATTTCCTGGAGCGTTTATTTTATTTTTACATATTTTTCGGGTTTTTGATGGTTTCCAATATTGGAATTGTCCTACATTGTAATGGATTGTATGGATTGTATTTTGCTTCATTACGTCTTTTTCATCTACAAAAATTGTAAGTATTTAAAAAACTTTTTTTATTGAGTGGGAAATGTCGATCTTTATGTAATGTGTATGTTTGATGTAATTATAAATATTGCATATTTGTTCAGAAATAATGTCCAAAATTATTATAAGTTTGTTAAACAAATATGTATTACTTATATTTGTTTTAAATGTTTATGCTTTTTATATGTACCATTATTGTAAGCAGACATTAGTATATTTTGGAGACATTTTTATAGTAGGGTTTTAGCTATTAATGACAGGTATTCTAATCCTCTAGTTGTAGGATATAGTGTGACTTGACTTTGCAGTAGTCGGAACATTTGTTTTGTTTGTTACTTAGTTTTGGACCAATTTGGGTCACAGATTGTTCCATTCTTAGTTCTTGATAGCTTTGTTCTTTTATCAAAGCATCTAGTGGGTTATGGAATGTGGGTCTGGTTCTGCTTGTGGTATCTTGGAAAGCATTATGCCAGCCTTCTACACTGTTGTTTGTTTTAGCCTCTTGGTTTAAAGTACTAAGGTAGACATTCCACCAAGGTATTTGGAATTTGGGTTGGCGTCGATGTCCAGATCTGTGCAACCTTCCCACCCAAGTATCTTCGAAATAGTCCAGTAATGGTGTTAGTTTATCTTCATTCCTCTTGTAATATGTGCTGTCAATTAATAAATTATAGTGTTCCGCTACATCGGTAACAGGAACGTAGGCCAGTGCTATCAATTTTTTAATTTGATAGGCAAAGGTGCTATCTGTTGAGTACAAAATACTTAAAGTTGATTTCTGGAGATGTCTCCATATGCTCTGATTGAAATGATAGTAGCAACCCTGGATTGCTGTGTGGGGAAATGTTTTCAAAATGCTATTAATCATAGCTAATTCGAAATCAATAATTATTTTTTCTGGAAAATAATTATTCATTTCATTTTTGAGAACATTTAATATTTCTGTGTAAGTGTTTTGCTGTTTGTTTGGTAGCAAGCAGTAAATGAAAGGGATGTTATAGTTATGGTATAACCCGTGGATGGAATATAGTTGATAAAAAGGTTTTGGGCATGGTTTAAATGTTCCATCCATCATCCATTGGGGACACTGTTGGATTTTTCTTAAATTACTTGCAGTTGCAAACATTATGATTCTGTTTGTACTGCTTTCATTGTCAAAAAGGATAAATTTGTCTTTATTGTGTGTGATGGACATTTCTGGTGAAATAATAATTTCCTCAAAAGTAGTAGGGTTGGGTGGGGTTGTGGAAGTGCGTCTTTTAGTGTATGCAATTGTGCATTTTAGGGAGTCAATAGAGGGTAGTTGACCTGAAGCATGTGCTGGGACTTTTAACAGTTCCTCTTTAAGGATTTGTGTTGTTGGTTTATCACTTTGTGTGCTAGCAGTTGTAATACTTTCTAAAGCATCTCTTATTTCAATTTCTGTGACATTGGGGGGATGATTGTGTTCCCTGGTAAATAACACATTAGCTTCCTCAGTGGTAGCCCTTCCATAACATTTGTTTGAGTAATATTTGGTACATTTCCCAAAAACTTTTCTACCACTTTGTCTTTCCTGATTATAAACATAACCCATATAACATAACAGTAATTTATTTTTCTGTGACATAACAAATTCTGCACCTTCTGTCATTTTGTTTTACTTGTTCTAGGAAAGAGTAGAAAGAAACAACATCAAAAACATATATTTCACTTTGTGGTGCAAACATAATTAATGTTGTATTTATACTTACAGTTACTAGAATTAGTAATCACAAATGCAGAACTGTATTTTGAAGGATTGTCTTGTATGTATTTCTTTATTGACTGTTGATATGAAAATATAGAAATGCTAAGGTAATCTTTACACATAACAAACGTTTTTCCAAGGAAACAGCACTTTTTAATTTTGCTTAGTAGTACATTTGATGTGAACATTACATATACTTACTTGTTTAAATAGTTGAGTTGTAGTATTTGGTGGAGTACATCAAGGTAGGAAAGTTCTGATCTGTAGAGAAGATAGAATAAATAAATGTAAAATAATATAAAAATTATTTGGAACCGTTGGGAAAGTGGAAATCTTTAAAAGTATACTAACTTCTAAATAAGTAGTTTTGTTTGCTGTAGGTAGAGTAGATGTATGATGTATTCACAATATCTGTAGAGGAAATATAAAATACATAACATGGTGTTAAGAACATAGTTCTCGTTTTTTTCGGAAGTAAAAAGACAATTTAGAAGTATACTTAAATTTTTTACAAGGGTAGTCTTGTCTTTTGGTATAGTTGATGTTGGATGATTTTATTGGATCTGTAGGGAAGATGTAATATGCAAGATATGTTGTTTAGAAAATAGCATTTTTAATATTGGGTGTTTACTCACAAAAATATATATACTTACATGTTTAATTAGTGTAGTTTTATACATTTGTAGTGTTGAAATAGGAAAATCGCTGATTATCTGTCAAAAAAATGTTTAAAATAAAGTATGAATCTTGTGAAATAGTGCTTAAAAACAGCAGTTGGTGTATAACAGAGCATTAATATATACTTACTATCTTATTTTCTAGGTGAAGAAATAGGAGCATGTATTAGGAATTTATTTGTAGTAGTTTCTATCAGAAAAGTAGGAGGAGATAAAAATTAAATAAGTGCAAGAGTTAGGAGATATAAGTAAAATAGTACACTACTAATTTAGATTTCTAAATAATGCATTGTAACTTACTTGAATACTTGGCTAGTAAACAGGATCTTTACAGATGTTTGTTCAGGAACAAATTCTTCAGAGTGTTGGCATCTTCTTTCTATAGAGTTAGCAGCAGCAAATGGTATAATGCATGTATCCCTTTTATAGTATGTGTATTTTGTGTGCTTTGATTTGATTGGTTGCAGGATGAAAGAAATGATTGTATAGGCTAGTTTGAATTTTTTTTAAGATAATTGGTGTGTTTGTTGATGTGAGAATGGTGGTATGTGGTGATTTCCGCATTAAAGCAGGTTAGTTGTTAAATAAAATAGATGTGTAAGTGCAAAAAAATATTTAAAATGTTATTTACATGTAAAGATAATTTTTCAAATGATATAACGCATTTAATAGAATGTATAGTAAATGTACATAAATAGGAACGTTATAAAAGTAATAGGTATTATATGTAAAATGTTTTTTGTATAGAACAATGACTTTTATAGACTATTAATATGGTATTTTAGACATGAAAGGGTACAAAAATGAACTCGATATTTGTTTTGAAACGATATTTTAGCACTCTATATTTTAGTAGTGGATATTTTTGTAGTGTTAGGGGTAATTTCATGAACAACGATATATTTGTAGTCGATATTTATTAAGGCGATATTTAAGTACTCGATATTCTAAATACTCGATATTTTTGACTCGATATTTTTGTAGTTGTAATAAGTATAGAAAGTCGATATTTTTGTAGTCGATAATTATTCAACGATATTTTAGCAAGTCGATAATGTGACCGTCGATAATATTTCAGTGATCCATTTATTTCATCATTCACTAAAGATGGTGGCCGTGCGCTTCACAGTAGACACGACATGGAGTCACAAGCGAATCACTACATATACCCCCATAGTGAAATCACTGTCAACAGAGTGTACAAACCTACATTTTTAACGATTCAAGAGTAATGTCGACATTGATCAAGGAAAGAATATGGGTCAATAAATAAAAGTCAAGAGGTGACTGTAGAGACGAAAAGAGAGAAAGAAGAGTGAAAAATTAAAAGTCTCTGGCAGGTGTACAAAGATGAAAATCTATGAATTAGACAGGTGAGAAACAGAGGAAACATGGATTGGATCCTTCGAGAAGTACAACAGTGTTACTATTAGTGAGCTAATGTTAAAAAAGACTTAATTATGTATTTATGCCCTGCATATACTTATCAACACTTGTATTGTACTGGTTGTCGAAATAAAATATGTTGAACTGAACTAGTGAACTAATGTGATCGAGAGAGAACAGTACAGTTTGTTGGTCATCTATAAGTCTAGAAGCAAGAAAAATAGTACAGAGGCTTCTGAACGAAGAAAGAATGGACTAAAGATTTATAGAGAATAAGTTGTAGTTATTTCCAGAGAGAAGAGAGAAGAGTGGAGGAGAGTAACAGTTGAGGTCTAGTATTTGATAGAACAAGCATTTGCAATGCACTAGGTCTCGCATTACTGAAGTTTGAGCTATTGGGGTTGCTGGTAAAAAAGCAACAGCTCAAACTTTCATTACTGTAAGAGCTACTGCAATCACGACACTCATGCGTTAGCTTTAAAAATCTTAGGCGAAATCAGGGGTGATGCAATTGCCTCCAAAGGAAAGAAATGGGCGAATTTCTTTTTTGGACTATTTCTTTACTTTTGAAGCAATTGCAGTGCCCGAGCTTTAGCTTAAGATGTTTAAAGCTAATGCGCAGGCGCGACAATTGTAACAAAAGTAAACAAATGGAAAAAATGGCCTCGGCATGCTCTTTTTCTATTTATTAACTTTTGATACAATGGCGGCACCCGTGCTTTAGCTTTAAACATCTTAAGCTAAAGTGCGGGTGCCGTGGTTGCTTAGAAAGTAAAAAAATAGAAAAAAAGGCACGGAGACTCATTTTATTTTCTGTTTCTTTACTTTTGAAGCAAGTGACACCCACGCTTTAGTATAAGATGTTTAAAGCGATAGCGCGGGTGCCGCTATTGTAACAAAAGTAAATAAACAAAAAAAAGGCTTGCAGACATGTTCGGTGATCGCAACTAACAAAAGAAAGGAGCAGCCTCCATTATTCCAGCTGAGGCATGCAGCGCACGTTAAATAAAAATAAAGTGTTGCAGGAGATCATGTCAGGCAGGAGAAAGCCATTTAAGAAAATAGTCCTCTGAGGCTGTAATTAAAGCGTACTGAGTCAGACATGTAATCGGGTCTGTCCTCATGGGAGGGCACAATAAGAGAAAAGGTAATACTAAGGAGAGACTAATAAGCCCATTGACCAATGAAAATCCACCGTTTACAAAGGACAGTGACAGGAACCAATTAAAAGAAAGGGCGGAAAGGGGGCAGAGCGTCATGGCCATATCTTGGATACTAAGAAAGAACACAATCCCCACTATTGCACTCCGATTAGAGAAATAGTATTAGTTTTGTATAGCTTCATCCAATAAGTAAGCACATTTTATTTATCTTTTTCTTTCCTGCTTTTATCTGTACTCACTGTCTTCACCTATCTATAAGACTTGATATCACGTTCTTGTTAAAACACAGGCTGTGTCTTTCTTTGGGTAATTGACCAATGATTGGCGATAACATTGCAGGATATTTTCCCCTGATAAAGGGCTCGTTCTGAATTGCATTGTATTCCCATTTAATGCATATGAATTTTCAGTTGTAGTGTGAGGAAGTAACACTATACATATCAATGCTTATATTGAATAAATGATTATCAAGAAATGGGTACATCGACTACAGAGTGATTACTTACTGGATGAAGCTATAATAAATTAACACTATTTCTCTAATCGGAGTTAAATATTGGGGACGTTGTTCTTTATTAGGATAACGTAATTTTTGTGTTGGAATTCTTACGCCTTAGATCAGTAGATGGTACCCACCTGTATCCAACACCGTAAAGAAGGCACAAGATTCATAGCGGATTTGTTTTAAACATTTGTAGGAGTGCGACATTTTCTATTTGTGTATTCATTTCCTGAATACAGCATGTCTAAAAGAGACAGCACAAGTGATGTCTAGGCGAGACCTAAAAATCTGCAGGAGAGCTCTGGAAGTCATTCCAAATAGATTTTGACCAGGTCAGTTTTCAGTCCGAAGCAGCATTTGTGGAGATCTTTTGAGAATCTCTGGATAAATGGAAGTGACGTCAAGATAAAAGGGACTGCTCCCAAAAAAGAATAGTGAACTTTGTGGTTTCCAGTTGTAGCGTGTCCATCCTGCTTGTTTTTCGAACCCCAAATTTTGAGAAACGTTTTGAAGTTTTCTAGTTGTTGCCTGTGAGTAGTCTTAAAAGTAATGCATGTCAACTTGAATTTGATCCTTACTTCTAGAGTTAGTAAGTGAAAGTCTTTTCAGCATAGGTGATATGTGGCCTTCCTTGTTCCAGAGATAATCCTAGCAATAGAGTAGGGAATTGCTTTCATTAGTGCTAAAGATGAGCATGGAAAGACTTAGAGAATAGTGTTACTGTAGTTTAACCTAGCTGGGACGATGGCCATCACCACTATGTGGAGGTCATGTCATTATGGTGCAATTGGGGTCTGAGCTTTTCTTAATGAATGTAACTATGCTCTGGCAAATGTAGCAGTGAAAACAAATTGAGAATTCTTTCACATATGGATCCATATATCAAGTGATTTCACTTCCACTACCAGGATATGGCTGCGCCTCATTGTAAACTAAAAAATAAATAGGTACTGGAGCTTCCCATGAAGCCACTGCCGGCACTATCCATTGCCCTTGCCAATGCTACTGATGCCAGTACCAACAGAACTACGATTCATCACACTCCTACAGTGGGACAATTCGGACTTTTCCAGGCCACCTAAAACTTTAAGAATGAAAGGGGGTGTTTTACATTTTTAATGTATGCTTCATTATTAGACATTGCTGTTGTGCCCACCTCAAAATGTGACGAACAATGCCACCATGTGGGAGACTGCAATAAGAGCCTGTGTTGAGAATTTAGGGCTAGTCAGTGGCGGCACACAGAGGGAGTGCTGTGGGGTGATGGGGCGGGGCAGGGAAAGGGGCAGGGTGGGTGTTAGTGGACTCGAACATACCATGAAGTTAGTGGACTCGAACATACGATGGAGAGGAGTAAAGTAAGTAATTAATTAAATAAAACTATTTACCTTGTGCTTGCTGCATCACCAACTAGGCGATGCAGGGGTAAATAGTTGTATTTAATTCATTACTTACTTTACTCCTGTCAGTCGTAAGTCCGAGCCCACTACCCCCTATCCTGCCCCTCCCCAGCCCCACCGCACCATGGCACTCACTCTGTGAGCCACCACTGGGGCTAGTGCCGAGCACCAGCAAACATTGGATGAAATAAAGCACTAGAAAATGAGTGAAGCCATCTATACTAAGCATTTATTTCCAGTCCATGTTAAATTTTGATTAATGCGACCATCTATTAAGCATTGTATCCCTTTTTCTGGATTTAGCTTCAGAAAATGTATTTCTTAAGTTTCTAGTTTGTTATGCATTTTCAAGGATGAAAGTCCCTCCCCCTTGCAACATGAATGGACTTGAGTAGTTCACTTATAGAGCACATATCCGAGTACAAATTTACAGCTGCACAAGATGGATGTTTTATACTGTGTCATGATGAAGAAGGATGTGAAGGGACAGAAGGAGAGGGGTAGAGTTCTTGGATGAGTCTTACATGAAGGACTGATGGAGAGAAAGGCGTGCTAAATGTGAGTAAGATAAGGGGGGTGGAGTGAGAAGAGGAGGGACGAAGACTCTTGAGCGGTAAACAACATCTTACTAATTACCCTCTGAGGAAGTGGTGCTCTTAGCAAAAGCAAAAAATGCATGGGGCCTGTGGGATTTAGATTTGAATAGCATTCTAGATCCTACAGGCATAGCAGGTGAATGCTTAGTGTTTTATTTCTTTCTTCCTGCATTTCTTAATTTCCATTCTGAGAATACTGACATTGAGTGCTGTACAGACTGTGCTGGAGTTTCCTGTTTACCAACAAAGGTGAGGATCCAGACATAACTGCTCTCTAAATAGTGCTACTGGTACTGGGAGCCAATGCATTTCATGAAAGTTGGTTTTCATTCGTACAAAGTCATATAGCGACACATGCTATTTACTGGAAGATGCTCTTCAATCTATAAATATATAGCTCAGGCAAGCCAACTGTAAAAAAGTTGGTTATTGGTTGAGGCCGATGGAAGCCTCACTCAGGCACCAACCACAACCCTTGTCAGGGTGAATCACAAAAGTCTCTAAATTAACCTGTGCTTAACCCAAAGGTAGCTTGGCACAAAGCAGTCAGCCTTAACTTAGAGGTAATGTGTAAATTATTCATGCAGCTGGCAAACAGTAATAAAGTGAATACTCAACTCAAGAAAAATAGTAAACCAGTTTAAAAAATAGGATACATTATAATAAAGAAAATTATACCTGAATGACAAAAATCCTATCAAAAGAACAGGAGATATATCCAGTTTTAAAGTTGTAAGTCATATTTGCATCTAAAAACACAAAACAGCACTCACATTTAACTGGTCATACTAGATATGGGGAAAGTCAAAAGATCAGGCAGACCACGATTGACAGCGGGGCGGATACAGGGACCAAGTAAGTCTGCTGAAAAAGTTACCTTTTCAAATCATGAATTCAAAGACCCAATTCACAGGGAGTGCATCGCAGATGGTCGACGCTACAGAGCGGAGAGCAGGCCACAAGTCATGGAATGTTGTCACTGTCGCAGATGGTTATTGTTGAAGCTTCATGCTCATGGTCACAGCGGGCAGTTATTGCTTTAGCGTAAAGTGCAGATCTTGCTTTGCCTGTCATTGCTTGTGGTTGATATATCACGAATAGTAGGTTTCACCTGAGATTCGCATTTATGTATGTTGCCGGCAGCAGAGTCTGGTCGCTAAGGATCCCAGATTCCAACTGACCCTTGGTGTTACTCAAGTCAGTCTGGAATTAAGGTAAGTAGACCTAGTCTTCCTTCTGAGACAGAATGGGTGTACTTACAAGCAGGGTATTCCTTTTGCAGCAGGGCAGCCCTCCTGTAATGTTCACAGGTTGGGGGTGTTCTATTGACTGGACCTGAAAGGTCCAATATTAAACCTGCTGCCAGGCTTTGTCTGGGAGGATTCCCTATACTACCCCTATAAAATGATTCTAGAAAGTTCTTCCCATTCCCCTGTCCATGTTCCAATATATCTGGGGTGACAAAAGACAGGGTAGACCTGGTGTCAGATTCCTATGTATGGGCACGAGGCAAAATCCTTTGTAATATAAGTGGGTCTGGGTACAGCTCCTCCCAGTCATCTTGCCAGGGTGTCCCATCCTGACCACTCCTAAGCGCTCTTTGTATTAGTTCCCACAAGCACTCCACAAACCCCAACATCAGAGCCATTCACAGTCATGTGGCTTAAGTCATTGTCAGAAGGCACACATTTTTTAGACAAAAAAAGACCAACTATCTAAAAGTGATATTTTCACAATTGTGACTTAAACTTTGACTTTACCATTAGAGAGAATTTTAAATTCCAATAATTTGACTTTAAACAACATATCTATATGCTCAAAATCCAAAGTTATTCCTTATTAAATATAATAAGACAAGAACATTAAGGGGCTCATTATGATGATGGTCGGAGTTGCCTCTGACTGACACCAGCTCGGACTCAGGACCGACTGACCTGAGGTCGGCGGTTCCGACCGCCTGATCGTGATGCAACCGAAAACTGTTCGGTCAGATTTCCACTGTTCCCTATGGGAGCTTGTGTTAAGGCCATAAACCGGCTGAAATACAGGTCCCTATAGAGTAATAGGAGGGTTTGTAAAGCCTGCACGCTGTGGCAGGCATCCCATGGTGCCTGCCACACAATTCAGGGTTTTACAGGGGGTAACCTTAGGTACCCCCTCGACCACCAACCATTAACCATGGAGAATAAAGGGCCTTGCTCACGGCCCCAAAGTCGCTTTCAAACTGGCTTTCTATGTCAGAAAGGCAGGCATAGAAAGGCTGTGAGAAACTGACATTGTACTCTTGACGGCGGAAACGCCATCCATACCAACAGGAATACTCAGAGAGTCGGTCAGAACCGAGCCGGAATGACCGGCCGGTTTACGTTTCGACCGCTGACAGATTCAGTCTGAAGGCCTCCGACGGTGGTCGGTAAGAATGCGACTAGCGGTCGGAGGATTTTCAACTGACATCGTAATCGGCCCCTGAATGTCCCAATCAGGTGTATGCCAATTTTACCATGATTTAGGGAATGAACATAAGCACTTTACCACGGGGTACCAGGGAAAAAGTGCACAGTCCTAATGCCAACAGAAATAGGTTCAGCAACAGAAGACACAAATCTGAAGGTGACCCTGTAAAAAGGACCACCTTCAACAATAATCAGCGGATGATTCCTTTATTCAGAATGGAAACGAGTCAGAGAATTGGAGAGGGTACTAAAACCTACTTCCAGTAGAAAGGGCTTTACCTTTCAGAGGAGGGCTAAATGTGGCCAGACAGTCTTAATATGATGCGTGATGTGAGACCTAAAGCTAAGGCGAGTGTCAATATAAAAGCCAGTGCCTTAGCACTTGCACTGTCAACAAGTTGTGAAATGAATCCATAAATAAGCATATTGTAGAGTAATCCAAGTACAAGTACATGCTATTTTTATTTGTCACTGGTGATGAGCACACATTCCATCTTGATAAGGTACAGTTTAAGGTCAGACCTGTTGTCACTGTGTTGTAAATTGACAGCAATGGGTTAGCATTAGCAGAAGCCATCCTGTATTTAGAAGTTATCTTATCCGTTTTGTGAAAGCCATTTTGTATTTCTGGCAGCCATTTTGTTTGCCATGTGCTCACCATGTGCTCTGTCCTCCCTCAGTGTTGACTGCTCTTTTAACCTGCGTAGAAACAAACTATATTTAGTATCTTCCACCTTCCCACATGCCCAGAAGGGCCTAGCTAGTAGAATGCACCTGCTTCTCTAGTATAACTGTCAGGCTATTTTTGCTGCTGTATGGGGAAGTAACTCGCCTCCCACTTTGTTGAGCAAGCAGATCTTGTATGCCCATCTTAGTCATTTTGCATGCTTACATGAGCCAAGACTGCCCCTTGATCTTATGATGACAATGTAACTCTAAGCATATATAAGGCCTCTGTTTTCTGTACTTCTTAGACTGCCTCATTCAGTTGCTAAGGCTTCTGTGTGACGTAGTTTCACTCATTTGAGGTTAATAAAGATGTTCCTTTATATTTCAGCTTCTATGCCAATTTCTTCTTTGTTGGTTATAAAGGACCAGGTATCAGTGGGACCCCTGAGAAAATGTCCATGTTCTACAACAGTAGCCTTTTAGTTGATAATTTTAATAAATACAACTTTTCAGTAATGTGTATCATCCAACTATTGGTTTATTTTCATGTTTTCATTGGTCAACAGGAATCCTCATGACTCCAAATACATGTTGAAGATCGTTCGTGAATGGATGGAGCATGGCCAGATGAAAACATGAGATGGTGATAGGAGGGTGTCTCAGTTGCTCATCTCAACTGACTGATCTGTTCTCCAAGTATGACTCCTCCTCCTTAGGGCCTCAACACATGTTAGCATTGTAGACATACACGCATTATAAGATTGCATTAGATCTTCATGTCTAAAAAGAAATCTAATTTTCTCGCCTCATTCGTGCAAAAAGGGTAGACATATTTGCTTTTTGCGCAAACATACCTTCTATTCATCCCTGCCTGAGGGGAAGAAGATCTTTTTCATGTATTTCTGCCTATTGTTAATAGGGATTCTGATACAAAGAAAAGCTTTGATTCCTAATCACCTTGGTAGAAGAATGCTTTCAACACAAACTAGGTTCTAACTCTACACTTTGCATTTTATAATGTTTTGTAATTTGTATGCTGCATCAAGAAAGGCTTACATTATTCCTTTGTTAAAACGTGCAAAGTTTACCCAAGTGTGACTAACCCTCTTGTACTTACAACTGTTATTGCCAGATATTATTTTTAACGTAGCCTATTTTCTAAAAGCTGCAATCTGTGAACCTTCCTGGATGGATTTCAGCTGAGGTTTTTATGATGACCGGCATGTTTTTAATGTATGTATTTTACATATTTTTTATGTATTTTTATTTTTTGCATTGTATGGTTCATTTATACTATGTTGCCTTTATGGTCTGTACGAAACATGAATAACGCTTTTTGATGATGATAATGATGGAACTACATTTGAATAATTCAGAATGCTTGCAATGAAAGCATTGGTTTTGCTAGATATTGTACTATGGGGTTCTGAGAAAGAAAGTCTCACCAGCTCCATAGAAAAAATGACGTAACAGGATGATCTGCATGAACGATAAATGTAGAACTTATTGAAGAAAGCATCCATGTACAGGAACGCCCTTGCCTGCTCTCTATCAACCATCCAATATTCTTTGAAGTGCATGACCTCACAAACATTGGTCACTGAAACAACAATAGATATTGAATGGAGCCTGAATCACAAACGTATCTCCTATCTTTACAAACGAAATCCCTATAGAATACTATCCCGTTTAGTGAGGCGCAAAATCCTCCGCACTGCGGGTGTTCTATTGCACGGGCGGGGCCGCGTCGGCCAACGGACGTGCACAGCACTACCGAGGTAGTGCTCTCGATGGCCGTTGGCCGACGGGCGCAGCGAAGGGGTTAAATGTAAAGATAACATCAAAAAAGCACAAAATCTTCCCAAAACTTTGTTGATTGCATTGTTAAAAATTCATGAAGCTAAAGCATAATCAAAACAAAATAAACATATGTATTTATCTTTGTTAAGTCATTTCAATTAAGGGTAAATTCTTGAAAAGTTACCCCTAACTGATGTTTTCTATGACCATCACCACGCAAATATACCTCTCAACATGTTGCTGCCTTTTTGGCTCATCGCCACCTGCCATTCCATTCATGTATCGTTTCATGATGCTATCAAACTTAACTATTATTTTATCATCCATTTACAACTAACATTGAAGTTATTACTTCCTTACCTTGGCCAGAGATGATGATCTTCTTTTTCCCTCATCAGCTTCATTTTTATTACAATACAATGCCATCCTCCTTTTGTTCCACTTTTGACCATTGTGGAATACTATCTGCCAATGGTGTAGACACTTTCGAGCCCATTAGGATGGCAGGCGGACTTCCGTCTGTCCGCCACCCTAGCGGTGCTGGGACTGACCGCCAGTGGTGCGGCGGTCCCACCACCGCGATTAGGATGCCACCGCCACCATGGTGGTGGCATCCTCCATTCCCAGCATTGAGGCGGGTGGTACTCACAGCACCACCCACCACAATGCTGGGAATGAACTGCATGCATTGTCATGCACAAGGTGACAGGCACCGCGAGGTGCCTGCCACCATGTCCATGACAATGCAGGGGGGTGCACCCGCCACCCCCCCAATACCATGGGGGTCCACAACAGGCCCCCGAAAGCAGAATTTGCATGCCTTTCTGAGGCATGTTTCCGCCCCAATACTAATATGGATGGCGGTGTCTAGCAGACACTGACACTGTATTAAACCCTTTTCCACCCAGTCGACTTATCGACCTGGCGGAAAAGCTGCGGATGGTGTTCCCGTCGTCTGCGGTACCCCAGCCATACTAATATGACGGGGGTAAATGGGTGGTGGGTGGGGAAGGGTGTAGGGCGAATCGCCACCGCCATGTGGGCGGTGGCGATCCGCCCTACATCCTAATGACCCCCTATATGTCCATTGGAATAGAAAACATATTCCCTCCATCATTGCTTCCTAATATTATTTTTATGAAATCACCTTCTGAAAATTCTTCTTCCTTTTGGTACATTATTCTTCACACCCAGAATGCCACATTCCTCCTTCCACTTAGGTGATCATTTTTTTCAAATGCCTCTTACCCTCATCCTGACAAAAGGTAACCCTCCAGTATCTCCATTCCAAGTCATTTTGTTTGCCCAAACTATTCCCTGTACTGTGTTCCCTGCCTCCTTCCTACTACTGACAGCTGTCTAAATAGTAACCTTTGATTACTCAATTAGTTTGTTCCACTAGACCATTTTCTTGGGGATTATACAAGAATGTGTGAATATGCCTTATCCCATGTCCTTTAAAAAAACTCCTGCATCATCAGAGACATACGTTGAGTTCTATTGTCTATTACATTCAACCCCAACCTTCCCTCCTGCATATTTTCTAAAAAACTTGATGACACTTTCTGTATTGATGTTTCTCTCAAACACTGCCACTAACTGTTGCAATCACTTGTGCTATATGTTTTAACGATTGCAGGGATCTGTTAGCATGAGCTGAAAGCCATTTTGATTTTGCAGGCATTTTAGTCAGCCATGTGCTCGCCATGTACTGTTTCCCTCTTCCAGAGCCTTGCACATGCTCATAGGGGCCTAGCTAGCAGAATGCCCCTGCTCCTAGTATAGAACTGTCAGGCTATTCTTACTAATGTGCTCAGTTTTGACTCTCCTCCCACTTTGTTGAGCAAGCAATTCTTGTATACCCATATCAGTCATTTTGCATGCTGCTACATTCCAGGACCACATCCTCTTGGGTTCATGCTGACTATGTAAACCTAAGCATATATAAGGCCCCTGTTTCCTGTACTCCTTACAATGCATCCTACAGTTCCTGAGGGTACTGTGTGACATCGTCTCCTTCATCTGAGGTTAATAAATATATCTTTTATATTACAGCTTCTGTGGCAATCTCTTCGTTGTTGGTTTAAAAGGGCCAGGTGTATCAGTGAGACCCCTGAGAAGGTTTCTATTTTCTACATATGTGCTCTTTGGCACTCAGCACTCTTAAACCATGCCTCTTAGAACATCCATTCTTAATTTTGTCACTCTGACCCCCTTTCCTCTGGAAAGTCTGATTTCCACTCGAAGTCTTGCGAACTTCTCAAGTGACATGGAGCGATGCACATGACATTTAGCATTTGGCATGTTGCAAACTAGGAGAAATGAGGATTGTTTGTTGCTTGGACCGCTGGGCATAACAGAGAGGGCACGCTTGTCTCTGAGTGTGATGCAGAGGTCGCTTGTACTGCTGGGTGTGACACAGAGCGTATGCTTGTCTGTGTGAGTGTTACAGGGGTCGCTCGGCCCACTGGGCAAGACACAAAGGGCACACTTGATCCCTGGGTGAGATAAAAGGGTGGGGCCTCACTGCTTGGACCACTGGGCATGACACAGAAGGTACACAAAGCCTCTTGGTGTGATATAGAGCCAGCATCTCAATCCCATTTTTTAGTCTAAATGAGTTTTCTCAGTGCTATTGGTTTCTTAACACTGGTAGTATCTGATAAAAGTGAGAGGTGCTATTCATTTGGACCACTGGGCATGACACTTCCGGTACACATGATGCCAGGGTGTGATATAGAGTGGAATTCTAACCATAGGAAAATGTGGGCATTGGAGAGTAATGTGCAGCTTGTGCGTTGCCAAGGCAGGCCTGTAGTTGTTGAGTTGCTCCTTCTTCTATGCGTAAAATGTTGCTATCTTTGTCCCCGAGCTGCTACTGGCAGACTATCAGGCTCACTTAGTTCCATGTACTGCGCAGAGCCTCCCCTCATCATTGTGTGACATTGTAGTGTAGTCCCTATATATATTCCCAATAGGCTCTGCGCATTTCAATAATATATCCTATAGATTTGACGTAGGACTGAGGTCAACTAGGTCTCTATCGAATATACTAAACTTAATTGTGTGTGTGGGCCAGCTAACTCAAAGGTCACTAGAAACTTTCTCGAATACACAGGAAGGGATTAGTTTCTAACAACCGCATAAACATGACAACTTTGTTTCCCAAGAATAAGAATATATCTCTCAGAGTCGCTGAAACAATAGATAAGTATTGCACTCGGTCAATCATGCATGCTTCTTTTCTACAGAGTTGCAGAGAAATAGTGAGACGGGCGCTTTCAATGAAAAGGGTTTATTGAACAGTCTTCATTCTCATGCAAAAGAGGTGAACTGCTACAATTGTTATGCAGACTGCAAAGTATAATGCGTACAGCGTAAACAGTCATATGAAATAATACTGTAAGTGCATTGTATGGATTGTAAGCCATATAAAAATACATACATAAATAACATTGACTAAAATACTCAACTGGTGCTTCAGAAATACACCTACCCCAATGTACCTAACCTAAGTCTAGTACAAGGGAAGAAGTAAGTATTGTGTAGCATAGGTTTAGTTTTTGCCAATAATCTACCAAATGTTTCTCTAGGTTCTAATCAGCTCCATACCTTGGTTAGAATTAAGGAGGTCTGATATCTCTGTCTCGGTACTCGATTTCCCAACACCCCGCAAGGGGAGCCGGAAACACTGGCGCTGTATTCTCGGCAGGAGATGGGCAGCTTCCTGATCAATGTGTCAGCTGGAGAGTCGGCTTCCTTCTGCACGTGCTGTAGCGAGCTGCGTTGGGCAAGTAGGTCTTCGAGCTGCTCCGAACCACCGTATCTTGCTTGAGCAAGTGAAGGTATATTTATACCTTGAAAGTGTTTAGGAATGCCATAGTTTGACGTAAAGTCGGGCATATGAATGTCAGGAAAGAACCCCTAGGGAATAGTTGTTCTTTGTAAAGTAACTGAGTTCTTGGATATATCAATATTCAAGCAGGGGGAAGTCCCTGACTGCTTAAGCTGGTGTTCCAAAAGTCGTTGTGACGTTTGGTACGGGTGGAAGTAGCCCTGCCTGTATTTGGGTAGCATGGGCTATGCCAAAATAAGGGTTTGATTTCTATGCCTATATAAGGGCAATGTGAATTGTACCTATAAAAGGGCATGAATAGGGAAAATTCACTCTGAGCTTTCCTACAGCATCGTAATCGGCCCCTAAGACTCATGCAATCCCTGGCCAGAGGTAGAACCATCAACACCTGCATAATAGAATAAACAAGGAAACACATTTGAACCAAGTTTGCAGGGCTGCAGAAGGCTAATAGAGATTCATTGTTACAACTGTGGACCATCTTTGAGGTGAGCCTGGCCTACATTTCTGTCCCAGAACCCGCAAGCAAGGCGCCTGCCCTAACATACAAAGGCACAGAGGTACTTTTTCTAATTCCTCCTTCCCTGCCGTTCCTGCACTGGGTTACACCAATCTGCTAGTTTAGGGGGCCGAATGGCAGCACACCATTAGATCTAGGGCAGGGAGGTTGCCAGATCATAAAACCAAACAATCCTGACTTAATTTCAGTTCTGTGTCAGGATTCCCTGAAGTTCAAGCTCCTCATCCACCACATGTAACCCACCAATCTCAAAGTCCCAGCAGGGTGGCGTGCCTGCACTCCAGCCATCCAGTAGAACACTCCCAGGTAACTGGGATGTTCGTAGCCATATTGGATAGTGATACCACCCGTGGGGGGAGGAAAGCGGTCCTAGCCCTCTGGGGTCCAACATTGAGGGGGGTGCCTCAGGATATACTCCACTAGGGTATTTCCAAGCAGTGGAAGTGAGCTGAAGGACGTGTTTCTATAAAGGAGAACAGCGCACAGCTGCATACAAAGGAGGCAGCAGGTGAGAGTTAGAGGAGAAGCATGGGCTGAGAGTGGAGAGTGAACAATCGCTCTCCTGGGAGGTGCAAAGGGAGAACAGAACCATGCACCCTCCCCTGGAAGAGAGCAGAGCTAGGTCCTGAGCGACACAAGGAGAGGAACCCGAGGTAGAACCTGAAGGGAAGCCCCTATTAGGAACACAAACACCATGAGATTGTCAGTGTAGGAGAAGGGCCGACCAAGAAATAAGAGATCAAACTCAGTTAAGACAGAGGAGAAGCAGAATGGTACCTCTGCACATGTACAAGTAGAGCAGCAAAGAGGACATCTGCCGCTCCCCAAGAACATGGCAGTCAAACAAGTTGACCAGTGTAGAGAGAAGAAGGCAATGTCTTTGCGTGACCATTTTGCCACTTGTTAGCACGCTGGACCGAAATGGGCAGCCAGTTCTATAAGGCAATGACCTGATGAGGGCTCCTTTGAACCAGAGTACAAGGCCATCACTGAGGCTGCATCTAGCATACAAGGGGAGATTACATATGAAAGTTCCCCTAAATGCAGGAATGCCTGAGAAGGGATGGGAGTGCTATGTTAGAAAAAAGCCAGAGGAGCAGCTCCAAGCCAAAATATTTTAGTTATTACAGAAAGACATGTCAGGTACCATCCATGTGCCATGAGCCTAGATGTACAAAGAGGAGATCAGGGCCAAATTACCCCGATTGATGGACGGGACAGGAAAATGGATCTCCTACATTGAGAAAAAACACAGCAGAGATAAAACTAGTAGTAGGCTGTGTCAAGAGTCTGCTCAGCAGTCTCATTGGAAAGCAGACCAATGTGATGTTTTCACGAGTCCACATCCCAACAGTCATGCTGACCAACACAGAGCATGACGGGGCACAATTCAATTCATTCACACACCAGATCTGGCTGGCCCTTTCAGAAATTTTACTTGACTGCCCAGACATAGGAGGGTTGATGGCAAAGACCATGAAACCTGGGGAATCTGTGATCGAATTTCTGGACAGAATGAGGAAACGGTGGGATCAAGATACAGGACAGCTGTGGCTTGACACAGCCTAGGTTGCATTCTCCTACAACATCCTCAAGATAGTGTATTAGAATTAGTAACTAAACCTTGGCGGGAGATGCAAGCCCACATATTACATTATTACACTAAGAAACAGAAAAAGGACAGGGTAAAACAGGTGCAACGCTAAGCTGATCCAACCTATGTTAAAAAAGGCCGCCCGTGAGGGGGCCACATTGACTGCACCCGTCCTAAAGTGAGCTTTTGGCCAAGGTCTGGTTGTCAGAAGATGTAAATCTCACAAGAGCGATCATTAAGGATTGTATGCCGCTGGGGAATGCCGAGGCCATTTCATGGCTTTGCTACGTGAAACAAAAATTTAATGAAATAGGCCTAGGGCATTACTACGATAATCCATTGAGCATTGACACTATTTTGAAAGTCATCATAAAAAAGGCATATTTTGCTGACCATAATAACCCCCGGCAGCAACTAGGGCCGCACCCCCTCCAAGATCGGCACCCTTTTCAACAACAATTTTACTCGTCCTTTACTACAAACTTGCAGCACTGAGTTTTATTGACTAGGTTTCGGCTTTGCACATTGTACTTTTAAGTGGCCTTTCCTAAACAAGATGGCTGGTGCAATAACCTTTCTCCTTGCCCCTGCGACGATTTAGCACAGCAAAGCACCCTGCACTTTATTCTTTTTTGAGCACTTTACAAAGAGCCAAGGTCATGTTTCCTTATGCCTTTTTTAAGAAAAAGTTGCCCCCGCAATTATCAGGAAGGTTTCGATCTCCTGCGATACCTGTCCTCTGAAGTTATTTGAGCTACAGTATTAAATGTGATTAAAATTGCATTTTTAATAAGGAAACTTTATGAAATGTAAATGAAATGACTGTTTGCCTTTTTAATAATTTTAACCTTGAATCTTTTAAAATAGGGAAAAAACTCATTATGTGGTATTTGAGTCATATGAGGCATTGATGAACAAATTTAATATGCACATTTTGTTCACTTCTTTTTATATGTAGGTTATACTTTTATGGTCAATTCTTTGAACCGAATAAAGTTATTCTTGACTTGACTTGACTGCACCAGTCTTGAAGTGAGCTTGCCACCAAACCCCAGAGGGGTTTTATCCAGTCCTAACTGCAGAGGTCAGACCTTAGAGAATGCCACTCCTGTCACTGAATAGGCCAATTGACCAACTGATGTCACAAGAAAGCTTATCATGAGCAAAGATCTTTAGGTCTGGGCCAGTCACCACAAAATCCCCATCCACAAAGCCAACCAGTGCAAGCAGCACATTCAGCCACAAGAAAATCTGTCATTTGGAAAAACACATACAGCCTGATTCATGAAGCGCCCGCAATGGCTGCGAAAACGCAATTGCGGGTGCAAAACACGGAATCGGCATTCAAGTACGAAATAGCGAAATCGCTAAAAAATAATAGCGAGCGGAATAGCGATTACGCTGTAAAAGTCGCAGACTCCGGGAAGTCGAGCATTAGCGATACTGAAATAGCGACCAACCACGGAATCTGCGAATTGAATAGCGAAACGCAATATTGTCTCAATCGGCATTCATGAAAGAAATACATTAGCGAAAAAGCGCTAAATCGCACATTTGCGCGGCGCAATTTAAGGACAACTCAAAGCAGGTGGTAACCATAAAAGCCATGATTAACCAAAATTTGAAAAACTGTTAGCCAATCACCAACAGGTCCAGGCCTGACCAATCACACATAAGGACATTCAGCAGCAGCAATAGGCGTTCCACAATGCCTGGGATGTACATGGTGGTGAGGCGGCGAAGGCTACAGCGAGCAGCACGGAGGAGACGCATGAGGCAGGCAAGGATTTACCGGCAGCGGGTCACCTTGCTGGGGCAAACCAGAGAACAGATTTATGCTAAATACAGGCTGAATGGGGAAATGATCACCTGGCTGATACAAGAACTCGACCCCATCATGCAGCACCCAACAAGGCGAAACAATTCTGTGCCCACACATGTGCAGGTATTGTGCAGCCTGCACCTCCTGGCATCCGGCAGTTTCCAGGGCATAGTAGCCACTGCTGGGGGGATATCCCAGCCCACCATGTCACGCTGCCTCCACACTTTTGTTGACGCCATGCTCACCCAGCTCCACCGGCACATCACATTTCCCACGAGCCAACAGGATTTGGACCTCACAAAACTACAATTTTATAATGTTGCCCATTTTCCCCATGTCCTTGGCTGCATAGACTGTACCCACGTCGCCATCTGCCCACCAGCTGGCACGGAGTATATGTACCACAACAGGAAGTCGTACCACTCCCTCAACATACAGATGGTCTGCAATGCCAAGACCATCATCACTGACATTGTGGCCCAGTACCCAGGGAGCACCCATGACTCCTTTATCTTCAGGCACAGCGGACTCCACACACGACTGATCAGGGGAGAGTTTGGGGAAGGACACCTACTTGGTAAGTACACTTTGTCGACAATGTCACATTGCTATGAAGTCACTGCGCTGCACAGGCAATCAACATCAGCTCCTCTCATTCAGGTGACAGTGGCTACGCCCTACGGGAATACCTCCTGACCCCTTACCTCAACCCTGCCACACCTCAGCAACGCCGCTACAATGTTGCGCACATCCGGACAAGGAACTGTATTGAAAGGACATTTGGCCTGCTCAAGAGCAGGTTCTGTATACTGCACAAGACAGGTGGGGCCATGTATTACAGTCCTGCAGCGTGCTGCCGCATTGTGGCTGTCTGTGCAATGCTTCATAACATTGCAACCAAGCGCCGGATACCAGTTGACATCTCAGGCAGTGAATCTGAGGGGGACGACCGGCCACCAGCACATGCGCACCATGCACGCGGGGAGAACCCAGCTGAAGGCCACAGACGTCGCAACCACATCACGGCTAACAATTTCTAGCCCACCCCCTTCCCCCACCCCACATATCACAATTGCATGCAAACTGTAATGATTACACAAGGCGTATGTGTGCAGCAAAATAAATGTATTTGTTTGAATCACAAAAAAAAAGGGTCATGGTAACAACTATTTACAAAATGCAGTATTCATGCATACTGCATGAGACGGTTCATGGCAGGCTTAACTTCAGCCTGCGCCTGTGTCCCTGACACAATGTCATTGGCGCCTCCGGCGCACAATTCCCAGGCGCCTGTGAGGCTCTTCCTCATCCTGGGCAGCTGTAGCAGGCGTAGCCCTGGTGCTGCGCCTAGGTGGGGGGGCCTGCGTGGCAGAGTGGCTGCTGACACTGGAGGCACCCTCACTAGCATCATCACCCCCCACAATTGCCGGTAGCACAGGTGCGTGCAGTGCGGTGACGGCGGTGGTCAAGTGCTCCAGCACCCGGGTAATATCCTCGCAGCACTGGACCAGTTGGTGCTGCTGGGTCAACGAGCGCCGCGCAAGCAGGGTGGTGGCATTTGCCGAGACATAATTGGAGCGGCTATAGGTGGACAGCCGGCTCAGCAGCTGGTGGTGGCGCCTACTTGCAACACTGCGGTGCTTCACCAGCGCTGCAGTGTTGTCTTCCATAGCCGCCGTCATGCGGTCCATGGCCACCGTCATGCGGTCCATCCTCTCGCCGACTCCAGCCACATTGCGGCCTATCTTATGCAGCTGGAGCTGGATGGCTCCTTGCTGCTGGGACTGGCGCTGGTGTATGCGGAGCATGCGCCGCTCCACGCTCATGCAGGCATGGAGATGCCCATTGCCCCGCCTGCTGTTGGGCCGCTGTGTAGCGGATGTGGCTGGCCCAGATCTTATTGGACGTGCTGCAGGTGTTGTAGCAGCTGGTGTTGCAGGTGCGGCAGCCACTGGAGGCACATTGGTGGGGTGCCTGGCTCTGGCAGCCGGTGGGCCTGCAGGTGTTGTAGCAGCAGAGGCGGGGGGCCTGGCCTTGGCAGCCGGTGGGCCTGCAGATGTTGCAGCAGCAGAGGCGGGGGGCCTGGCCTTGGCAGCCGGTGGGCCTGCAGGTGTTGCAGCAGCAGAGGCGGGGGGCCTGGCCTTGGCAGCCGGTGGGCCTGCAGATGTTGCAGCAGCAGAGGCGGGGGGCCTGGCCTTGGCAGCCGGTGGGCCTGCAGGTGTTGCAGCAGGTAAGGTGGGGGGCCTGGCTGCTGGTGTTGGCGCTGCTGCAGGGGCTGGTGGCTGGGTATCAGGTAGGGATTCCTCCTCCTGGGCCTCCTCATCGATCAGCAGCCTCTCACTGTCACTGCTATCACCCGCACCTGTGAGGGTAAGTGGATACTCATTAGGTGCATGTGACTGTCAGACGTGCAGATGTTACATGCATGCTGGGTGTCATTCCCTGGGTGGCTGTGTATTTGCGCACTTTGGAACCTTTCTGGCCGCATTGTGGTACTACTACATTGTGGACATACTACGTCTCCCACAATGCTTCAGGGCATTTCCTGATGCACAACATAGGCATGACTAAGGGCCAATGAGTGAGCCTATTTGGTCATGGGCGGTCATAGGGGACAGGGTCGCAGTCGCATGCCACTTACCTTGGGTGTCTTGGGTGGGGCGGGAGGAGTCCAGAGGGGTCACGCCAACACACGCCTCCCTCTCCAAGGTGTCCTCTACCTGGTCCTCCAGGGGGGTGTTGGGTGGGACAGTCGGTCCACCACCTCCGGTGCCTGATGCCTCACCAAGGCGCTCCGCCACCCTCTCCTTGGCACGCCCTCGGAGGTCGTACCACCGCTTTTTAAGCTCCTCCAGAGACCTGTCCGCAACGCCCACAGAGTTGACACTGGAGGCAATCCCCACCCAGATCCTCCTCTTCTCCTGCTCTGGGACCCTCCGGGAGTTGGCACCAAACAGCTGGTCGTGGTTGGCCACCACCCCTTCTATAAGGTTCTCCAGCTCCTGTTCGGAGAATTTCAGTTTGCGCTTGCGGCCAGCGCTGTTGCTGGGGCCTGGCTGGGGTTCGTCCGACATGGCGGTCGCTATTTCGGCGGGGTTGTGAGTCGCTAACGGCGGTTTAGCGGCAGCTTTCGGTCGTGAACACTCGACTGATAGCGTCACTGTGTTGTTTGGGGGTGGGATTTGGCTGCTTCCTGGTTGTGATGTCATCACGGTGCTCGTAATGCGTCTTCCCGTTTTCCAGATCCCGCGAGATTGCGACTCGCATTCCCGATCGCACGGGATTGCGAGTCGCTATCCCGTGCGATCAGGATTGCGAGTCGCTATCCCGTGCGATCGGGATTGCGAGTCGCTATCCCGATCGCAGGTAGCCGGAAATAGCGATTTTTCTGCGTTTTTTGTCGGTCGCTAACGGCTTTAGCGCCCGCGTGCGAGTCGCTATTTTTTCTCCGAAAAGTACATGAATGCCGTTTTGCGTTTCCTCAATAGCGAGTCGCTATTAATCGCTATTAGGGACACGCAAAACGGCCCGTACATGAATCAGGCTGATAGTATCCGCAGCAGTCAGGGAATCCAGTCCAACAAGCAGAAGAGTCACAGTCATAGCAGGGAGGGGTAACTGTCTGGGGAGTTAATACCTTTATGCAATCCAAAACCCCAATATGACACATCCCCTTCATACCCACTTCATAAAATTTACCACAACAATAAATACTAGGGAGACAGTATTGGGAAAACTCAGAGCTACCGTATGTTCAGTTGATCAGGAATCCATGCTAAAATATGTCATTTTGGTTGCCTGCAGGGTCCTAGGCCTCACTCTGCTTCTAGTCCCTCAGGGTAAAGTTGGTTGGGCATGCCCTGGGGGGAGAGCAGTCTGGTTAGTGTGCAGGGCAGCCCCTGAATAGAGCATAAAAGCAGACACCCAGGTCCCTTTGCTCGAGTAAAATGGGGATAGATTTCTATGATTAGGTTGAAAGGATCCCATTCCTTAACATTTTTAGGTCTCCAGCTAGTGGAGGCTAGTGGAATCCAGGTTTTCCATACACTTTGGATTAAAGTTGTCCCGCTAGAACTCTGTAATCCACACACAAAAAATAAACAATTTGGCAGCAAGTCAATACGGAGATTCACCAGGGCAATCAGCATCTCAGTTCATTGTTCACAGCATGACAAGTTCCATCAGTGCACCTGTTCCAATTGCAACAAGGACATTCTTCTCCTGTACCCTAATGCTTCCAAACATCCAAAGTCTGCTTATCGGATCATGTCCTTCCAAAGCAGCTGAAGTAGAGTGTCGCTGGGTGGGAAGCTCCTGCTTCCCATCAAGGGTGGCAGAGCCAAAACATCCTGGTTCCAAGGGAGAGTGGGGCGCCGGGAGGGAAGGGACTTATGAAGATGGCCATCGGAGCTGCTGCACATGGTGCACAGATAAGCTCGCCATGGTACCTAGTTTGTCAACGCAAATACCACAGGGCCTCTTGAATATGATCCCATTCATTGCCACATCCCAATCACATGGGAGCCACAGAGCAGCTTCTCAACCCCCACTAGGGTGTCGCAGAACACCCAACACTACATGAGACCTTAGGAAAGCACCCAATAACTTGCAGGAAGGAGCCCAAAACAAGCCCAAAAAACGAAGCTTCCAGAAAAAGAGCATAGCCAAAACATCCAACTCCATTAGAGAAAACTTCATTGCACATCACATTCAGGTGTTAAAGATTGCAGGGATTTGTTAGCATGAGCTGAAACCCATTTTGTATTACTCGCAGCCATCTTGTTTGCCATGTGCTGCCACGTGCTCACCATGTGCTCTGTCCTCCCTCAGTGTTGACTGCTCTTGTAATCTGCCTAGACACGAACTATATTTAGCATCTTCCAACTTCGCACATGCTCAGTTGAGCTTGCAGCTGTCCTTGCAGCTGTTTCTAGTCTGTAAATGTCAGCATGTGTTCACCAGCATTAGCAACTGTTAGCTCCCCCCTCTTTGTTGAGCAAGCAGATCTTGCATGCCCATATTAGTTATTTTGTATGCTTACATGAGCCAGGACTGCCCCTCGGTGTTGTGCTGACTATGTAATCCTAAGCATATATAAGGCCCAGTTTTCTGTACTCCTTAGACTGCCTCATTCACTTGCTAAGGCTTCTCTGTGACGTAGTCTCCCTCATCTGAGGTGAATAAATGCATTTTTTTTATATTTCATCATCTGTGCCAATTTCTTCTTTGTTGGTTTAAAAGGACCAGGTATCAGTGAGACCCCTGGGAAGGTTTCTATGTTCTTCACAGGGACCAGAGGGGCATATACGTGTCCTCAGGAATGTTGCAATTACTGACAACCTCCAAAATTGCTACACCTCCCCTTCCTTTCACAGTCCATTGCACATGTGTAGGTCAAAAGGTTCTATCACATCAGTAAAACTACAGACACACATGTTAGGAAACGTAGGGTATGAGCGGGCCAGCAAAGTCTATAAAATGATACTTACATTAAAAAATAAACCCTGCACTCACAAAAAATGACCCACTAAAACAGCTGGCTCTGTCAGGTAGTGGGAGGAATGACCAAAATGAGCCACAAAATTAAAACTCAGGTGCTCCATGACTAAAATGCTCACTGTCTCCTAAAATGACTTACCAATTGTAGCCACCTTCCAGCACCACACTAAAAGGTTGCACAAAACGGATGTACTGAATAATCCCCAAAGCGTACAGGCACAGGAATTTCCGAGACTGAATAATGATGCATGTTGTTCTAAAAGCTAACCTACAACCCACAGCTCTTATCCAACAGGTCTGCAATCGAGCTTTACGTGTACCACCTTTGCTGCGGTCCACCATCTCTTCAGTGGCAACAGCCAAAATCCTATCGAGGCCCGAGGATTAACACCAAAAAAGACCACAAACTATGTTTAACTGACAATTTTTTGACAACACTCTTTACACTCTGCCAAGCAAAGACATCCCCGGATGCCAGAAATGTGCAGACAACCCCTCCAGACAACATCCAAAGACTGCAATGTTCCAAAAGTTATGTATTATTGTGTCTTCGTATATAATCCACTTAGCATGGGTGAGTCTGCATCCATCTTCAGTCAGAACTTTGTCTAGTCACATAGAGCTTACTCTGTCATTTCTACAGCACTTTTGTAGGGACCATTCCCACCTCGCTTACACTTACACTGAACCAAACACTAGTATTCCACACACGCTACACATTGCATTCCTGCAAAACACATAACTGCCATGGGTGCCCAGACATTGCCTAGGTCATGCTATGTTTGATTGCTGATACTCCACCCCATTGGCACCGACTGACATTACCTATCACAAGAACTAGCCCCAGAAAAGCAAAATTTCTCATCCTTCTGTGCCTATATAGGATTAGGGCCATGGTACAACACAGTAGAGTAGAACCCCATAGAATAGTAGCAAATATCCATCGGTATGAAACCAAACCCACAGTGTTAGGTCTTTTCACTGAGCCTAGTGACATTGAACTGAGATAGACAGGATGCACAGGCAGGGCACCATAGGGGGGGACACTGTTTGGCCCTATGTTTCCCACAGCAGAGGTTCTTGGAGGCAGCAAGGCCGTCACACCAGTTAACCAACCTGTCTGCTCATGCCTCTGTCTGTGGTCCAAAGGCGGTCCTTGGCACATCTGGGGCAGTGCTGGCAGAGAGCTGGTACAACTGTGCCAAATTTGTAATCAGCCCCTAAGTGCCTGATGTAGATCTTGTTGGTACTCCTGTCTTCCCTCCGTGGCGGCAGTTTGAAGTACTCCGTTGATTTGATGGTGTCCCACCTGCTGTATTTAGTGCTTGCTCTGCAGGTTATTTAGATGTCTCTGTTGTGCTGGTGCAGTGAATCCCTGGTGGAGTGGAGACTGGTAAGTACAACTTATTTTCATATCAATGCCCTTATATGGTGTGTGCCTCAAAAACCTATGTAGGTAATCTGTTATACCCCATTTGCTATATATTACATGCCAGATATCCAACATACACAAACTGTTAAATGCACACCCACAGTCACTGTTAGACCTGGCACCTTGGCGTGAGTCTCCCTTCCACTTTTTTGCTGATGTGCCTCAGATGTTTTGCTGGTGTTAGCTGCTCAGGGTACTGCGCCACGGCCAATCCGTGCTACAGTTCAAGTGCTCCCAATGTAAAGTGTACCTGTAATTGATTTCCATGATTGGCTCATTGGATTTACTGTCAGTCCCCAGTAAAGTGCACCAGGAGTGCCAGGACTTGTAAATACTAATACTGCTAGTAGGCCTGCAGCGCTGGTTGCACCACCCACAGAAGCAGCCTTTTAAAATATGTCTAAGGTCTGCCATTGCAGAACCTGCGTGCAGTCTGGTACTGTCATGCTGGCTGGGAAAGTGTACACACTTGCCAGCCTCTAAACCTTCCCTTTACTTCATGTGAGTCACCCCTATGGTAGGCCCTAGGGCAGGGTGCATTGTAAGCATAAGGTAGGACAAGCCCTAATGTGTGTGGCATGTCCTAATAGTAAATTACAGTCATTTTCGTTTTTCACTATTGTAAGGCTACCTGTTCTCATAGGTCAGAATAGGCTGCTGGAATTATTACAGCGTATAATCATCAATTAACACAAATTAATCAAGATAGAAAAACATTAAATGAAACTACACAGTTTTTATTCACAATGTAGGTGTATATTGAATATCGTATCTTGAAATAAACATTCAAAAGGCTGTACAGTGCCCCGGGGGAGAAGGGAAGTGATAAGGTGAGGATGGTGTGGATAGGGAATAGTGACAGTAAAATCAACCAAATGGCGCAGACGCATTTGTATGTTAATTTAAATATAAAGCAACAAAGGACCATAGGTTCAATACATCACTTGAACAAATTCATACTCCACATAATACATTAATGTTATAATTTTGGCGTGAAGCTGATAACCAAAAAAAACAGTTGTCGACGTTTCGACCCTCTAATTGTTGCAGGAATTAGTTGTGCCCTTGCTGCGGGGTCTTCATCAGGGCAGGGTGGGGACAGGCAACCAAATCAATTGTTGCTCTTCTTCAAATTGATAGTAGAAAGGATGAGATACATCTTGTGGTGTTAACTTCAAATCATGGTGTGCCGATGTTGAAAGGCCCTCAGGTAATTAGGACGGGCGTTAACGGTTGAATCAAATCGAATCAAGGACCGAGGTCGGGAAGGAGAATCCAAAGGCAGACTTTAACAGATCACGTCCACATTCGATCGTTGTTTAGGGAACCCGGCACAATGCCACCATCGGAGGCAGAATGAATCCGTCGTCTCGTGAGCTCACGTCTAGCAATGGCAATTCTCCTTCCCGACCTCGGTCCTTGATTCTATTTGATTCAACCGTTAACGCCCGTCCTATTTACCTGAGGGGCTTTCAACATCGGCACACCATGATTTGAAGTTAACACCACAAGATGTATCTCACCCTTTCTACTATCAATTTGAAGAAGAGAAACAATTGATTTGGTTGCCTGTCCCCACCCTGTCCTGATGAAGACCCTGCAGCAAGGGCACAACTCATTTCTGCAACAATTAGAGGGTCGAAACGTCGACAACTGTTTTTTTGTTGTGTTTGTTTTTTTTTTTTGTTATCAGCTTCACTCCAAAATTATAACATTAATGTATTATGTGGAGTATGATTTTGATCAAGTGATGTATTAAACCTATGGTCCTTTGTTAGTTTATATTTAAATTAACATACAAATGCGTCTGCGCCATTTGGTTGATTTCACTGTCACTATTCCCTATCCACACCATCCTCACCTTATCAATTCCCTTCTCCCCCGGGCACTTTACAGCCTTTTGAATGTTTATTTCAAGATACGATATTCAATATACACCTACATTGTGAATAAAAACAGTGTAGTTTCATTTAATGTTTTTCTATCTTGATTAATTTGTGTTAATTGATGATTATATGCTGGGACCCCTCTCTCTCAGTACCGATATTACCCAGGTCCCAGTGACTATGTTTGGGTGAACCCGTTTGCTATACTCTTCGCTGGAATTATTACATTCTATAATCCCAGCAGGCTCAGGGAACATGGTAGAAAGTCAAGTTTAGTATGCCTGAACTCAGAATAATAAAATACTTCTTTTAGTAATGTTTATTTTAATATCCTGTGTTTGCAAATGCTACTTTTAGAAAGTTAGCATTTGCTTGCCTGACCATTTCAGCCCGCCTCTGCTAGGATATGTATCTGCTGTCTGGTTTGTGTGAGTGACAGTGCTGGGGAATTCCAGGGGACAGTCTGGACTGCCAGGTGGTGAATGGAGGGATTACCCCCAGGCTAGGTGGGAGGAGTGCCCCTTGACTCTGAATAGGGCTGTGCTCTGCCACAACAATGCTGGCTCCACCTCCTGCGGAGCATCTGATGTCCCTGCTCTGCACCCTGAAAGAAGAAGGCAGCTTCCTGTAAACAGAGTGCTCCAAAACTGGGTTGAACCAGGCTCAGGCCCCCTGGCCTGCAAAGACAAAAGAAACTGACTATAAATGTAGGAGCCCTGCTCCTAAGAAATTAGATTCTGTTTTACCACAACGAACCTCTGCCCAACTAGAAGGACCAAGAAGAAGGTGAAGGACTGACCTGCAGTGGTGCCTTGCTGAGGAAGGAGAGGAAAAGACCAGAGAGAACTTTGTTTTATTGTGCTTTAAACTATCTCCAAGGGCTTGGTCTGAGCTTGCCCCCTGAACTGAACCCCGGGACCAGTGGGTTCATTGTGCCTTCGCTCATCTTCAATTGAGCCGCGTGTTTCCTTTCCCGCCGGAGCCGAGTCCTGTGCACCTTCGTCCCTCCTAGGGCCGTGACACCCAGGAGCCTGGCCGCCCTTGCCCGCTGAGAGCCCCGCTCGTGCAGAGTCGCTCTCTCCCCGTCGGGCTGGGCCGCCTGCTCCCCTCTCACCTCGCCTGCTAATTGGAGCGCGTTGTGTGCTCCCTCGCCCCTCCCGCCGGAATCCTGCTGGAGCGCGATCTACATACCGGACTGCCGCCCGTACGATTGCACGTACCCAGCCGCCCCGCTTTGCCCTCTATCTCATGAGACAGGCCGCGTCGCCCTCCTGAAGCGACCCCCAGTACAGTCCGTACTGGAGGTCCTGGGCCGCACCTGCCGGCCGGAAGCCGCCCACTAACTAAAGATCCGAAGGTACGCTTGTTCGTCGAAACGCACTGAAGAAGTACGACGCGTACCCCTGACGTGCGCTGCTTCACCCCGTACTCCCCTCCCAGGAGTTTGCACCGCACCATTGAAGCCGCGAACACCCAAGAACAGCACCACTGAACTCGACAGGAAATCGCCACGGACTCGGGGTTCGCAACGTTCTGATTTCCCCGCATCATTGTTTTGACACGAACGAGTCGTACGGCCGCCCTACGACGCGTACTTTACCCTAAAGCTGATCGCACCGTACGCTCCGCCCCGCAAGACACGTGAGCTTTGATCGGCCTGCCTGCCTCGTCCCGCATAGAATACGCTAGCGCGCTGCGCCGCGCCCCGTCATCCACGAACTGTGTCACAAGGTCAGGGCCCGCTTGAGCAAGGTGGGGGGATCGTGTTTTAACCCTGAACTTCACTAAATCAGTAATATTTAAGAACATTGAGAGAACACTTGCTGCTTTCACTTCCAGTGGCCTCATTGATAAACGTTATATGGTCTTGTGATAACCCTGCATAAACTAAGCATTGTTTTATAAAGCTACGTATGTTTGATACAAATTCTACGCCTGGTGTCCATTTGTGGTGGGTCATTGTGTTTAGTGTATGTTGTCATAAATGCTTAACTAACTTAGCGCCCAGAGGATTAGCCTTGACTGCTAGCGCCACGCAACCTAGAGGGTGAGCAGGGGTTATTCTGAAGGGGTAATTCCCTTGCCCTGACTAGAGGAGAAGGTCCCTGTTTGTCACAAGTGCATACCTGTGCCAACCAGAGACCCCCAATTCTAACAGTTACCATAATCACAAAACGGCCAAGCACCACAACAACAATATGTTTTTTGAATGTCAATACAGGTATGTTCATCTTAACTTGATAAGTTGTAAACTTAACACTACTGCATTACACATAAGAAAATATTGATTGTAAGAGCAATGTAAAAATACAGGAGGCTACAGCAATTGTCAACACATGATTCATCATAAGACAATTGTGAACATTGTCTACCTTAGGTCCCGGAGACAAAAGAGTCATTTGGCATCATAGTGGAGTCTGAGCAGCAAAGAAGGGACCTGGGTGATGGGGTTCAACTTGAAAAATGAAGTGGAAAACAATGAAAAAGGTACGTTCTTCCCTCATTTTCTTCGATTCCACCAACTCAAAGTAGGAGGTATTCCCACCACACTTGCCTCAACAGAAAGCAAAATCTTGATTAGCTTGGCAGTCAACTTGGCTGGACTCCTGACTACAGTCACTTTTGCCTATGGCACCGTAGATTCGTGAAAGAATTCCTGATGGAGTCTCTGGTGGACTTTCGCCCATAACCTGCCAAAATCTAAAAAGAGGGGGTAGATCTCCAAGAAGGTGGGTGGTAAGTCTGTCAAGAAGGTGATGGGGGACCATTACAGCCAATATCTAAATCAAGCAGTAAAACTACTTTTGGGGGGACATGAAAATCTACTGGGTATAAACCCCCCAAAAGGCGAGCTTTCACAACACATTGAGAAATTTCTCATCTATGTCCAATCTGGGTGTGTAGTAGCCTTGGACGGCGAACTTCACTCTGTTCGCGGAGTTTGCAGAGTTTTCTGCACTTCACACTTTGTGGAGTTTGCGGAGTGCAGAAAACTATGCTTCTCAATGAGTTTTTTCCACGCTCATGATCGCGAAGCGTAAGTTTGTGAGCACGAACATTAAGTTCGCGAGCGCGAGCTGCTGCTCGGGTAGAATTTCTACCTGAGCGGCAGGAATACCAGCACACTTCTCTCTGCCACTCGTAGAATTTTGCAGAGTTTTTTTGTAACTTCGAGGAGTTTCGCGTAGCAAAAGTCCACGAACTATGCCCAGGCCTGGTGTGTAGGTCTCAAGCAGACTGGACGGGTAAAGGTGTAGGAAGGTTGAACAGGATGAAGAAGGACATCATTGCCATTACTATTTAGGGCATCATCAAGTTCCTTTATTTTGCCATCTTCATATTGTACATTTATTGGAAACTACACAGATGGTCTTAAAAGAAGTTGTGGATTTTGATCCTCTCAAAAATGATCTATAAGTTACGTATTCAGGCAGAACTATTCCAGGTCACCAGGGTACAATCTAAGATTTTTCAGCATGATAGGGTTTGACCTTTTCTTAGGGAATCTATGGAGTCACACTTAGGATGAGAACTTCCAGACCACACAGTCTTAAGTCACCAGCCACCATGCTCTGGAAGTAAAAATTAAGCAGATGCTAACTTATGACTGCCATCATCTTTCTAATACCACATGACTTCATACCACAAAACCATAACTAAAACTCAGGAGGAAAATAGTTACTAAGCGATCTGTCTTAGGAGAGTACAGTCATATTCTTTTCACAGAACTTAAAAAGGAGAATACGAAAGCTGAAGTTTTATCAGTTTAGGGCTGGGTTCCTTAATGTTGGCTCTTTGGTGAAATATAAATGACTATATGACCAATAGAAAATTGCATTCACTTTTCCTTACTGAAACCTGATCAGAACATGATAATCACTCATTAATAGAAGCCCTGCTTCCACAAGTGTATCAACTAACCTTCAATAAAGGCTTGAAGAAGGGAGTAAGTACCGGTGCAATCATACGTCCCATTTTTTCTCTCAATCACTGGCCATAAATGGAAAATATTGCAGTCGGAGAAGATGATTTACCATTTTACAACTAAAATGAATTTGATAAGTTACTTTTGTTATGTGAATCTATGCTATGGCAGAACAAAAGTACAGCACCCAGGCACAGTTATTGCTTGCCATTATGAGATCTCTCAACTTTATTGAGGGTATCGTGGACCCTATTCAACAAGCTGGCCATACCCTTGATCTGATTCTTAGGACACGAAATGTAGTCACAGCCCGGAAGTTATAGAGAGAGAACTCTTTGTCAGATCATGATTTCACACTTTTATTCATATTGATTGGGATTGATTAGAATTGCGCTATAGATGATGTTGTATGCAAACATTTTCACAAAAAATTGAATAAACATATCTTAGATAACCTCAGTTCACAGCTCAACAAAGTTATCAATTGGATATGGAACACATAAACTGTACACTCTATTATCCACAATTACTGTAGTAAGTATCGTGAATTAAGTGAACAATTCTAATAGCCTTTTGAAGATATTATACAAATGTAAACCTTTATAAGCAAATTCTTTTAAAGAAAACATATTTAAATGTAAGTACTGTACCTCTAAATTCTCTAAGAGTAATCGCATATAATTTGAAAAAATTTGTATAAAAACTATGAACTTAAGCAAGATTATTTACAGGCAGCAGAAGAGGAAGTGCAATCACTGAGTCATCTATCAAAGACAAGATACTACATACTATAGCAATACATTTCTTGTAGCTGACAATATTCCTAAATAGATTTTTGTGACTTGATGTTTTCTTGCAACTCTGATAGCTACTGAAAATTATGTGGCCCGTCCAGAGAATTAGAAGATAGCCTCACAGTTTTATAACAATGTTAAAAACATTCAAGATCAGTTTGAAATATTCCAAAATGACAAAATGTAAATGGAGAATCCATTTTCTAATGAGACGTTTGAGACTTTCCACAGTCTTTTCATGGATATTGTTTTGTAACTGATGATAAAGAGGAAGATAAAAGGCTCTCCAATGGGTACTTGACCGGAAAGATCAGTTTTCACTTTAAAAGATACTATTGCCCCAACACCAATGGTATTGTAAATATATCACTCACTTAAGGGTCGTTAGCTATAGATGGCAAAACTCTAATATTAAAACCATTATTAAAGAAAGCTCCATTACATTCTAATGGATCTATTAATTTAAGCTACTTTCTTCAGTTCCTCATGTTGCCGCATTTGCAACACAAATGGTCTCTTTGCAGTTTCAAGAGTTAGTGGAAAGTTCTAGATTACTTCATGAAGGTCAAGCAAGTGTTTTTTTCCTAAATGGATTCAGGAATAGTAGTCACATTTTTCATTAGAGCATGATAGATGCTGATGATGCCAGTTCAGTGACCAGTTTAGATATTTCTGCTGCACGAATGACCATTGACCACCCTTCCCTACAGTGCAGTTTGAGAACTTACTTCATTAAGGGAGGAGTGCACCAGTGGAAAAAGTAATTTCTTTTTTTTAATTTCAAATTGTTTTTATTGATTTTACAAAAAGAATAATACAAATTAGAATATTACAAAATAGAATAATACAAAATAGAATCATTCAAAATAGAGTAATTTCTAACAGACAGAATGAAAGCAAGCCAATTAGGATTTTTTTAGTCTGAAATTTGGCAGATCTATTGGGGTGTCCCCAAGCCTCCTTCTTATCCCTTCTTTTATTCAATCTTTACTTACTCCCACTTACATGTCATGTTAAAAAATTGAACATCAGATTTTATGTCCCGGAAATTCTGTCTACAACAACGCCTGGCACACAACTCTCACAGTATCACACAGGGACTGGAAAGTGTGTGTTTCTGAAATTAGACAATGGAATCTATCAAAATGGAAAGTACGCTCACTTTTTATGGCTCCAATTTACAGTAAAACACTTTCTGCACCTCACCTATAAGCCTGGTTCAAAGACCAGAAAATGTACTACAAAAGTTGGGCACACTCCTTGATCAAGGTCTTTCTCTTGAAGCTCAAATCATTAATCGTTTGGTGGTCAATCGCAGACTCTTCCCATGTTTTACATTTCCCTTTTTGAACATGAGCACTCAATGCTTTGGGATATTATAATTTTTTTACAATTCTGCCCACTTGAGGCTACCAACCAAGACCAACACTTGAATTCCATGAAACCATGATATTAGATTATAATTACTGTTAAAATATTTACTCAGAAAGCAATCATTCGGTAAAGCTTCATTGACTTCTATTCTATCAAATGATTATGTTTAAATTAGCCTCTGTAACTCACAGAACATTTTATGGAAAAAGCTAAAAAATTCTAAGAAAGAAATTAATACATACATGAATGAATGAATGAATGTGGTCTTATACAGCGCAAACTTAGCCCAAGGGCATCAAGGCACTAGAATGGTGCATCCAACAAAAAGAAAATAGGGGCAGGCTTACAGGTATGCTTCAGAGAAAAGCCAGATTTTTAAAGCCTTGCGAAACAAAAGAAGTGAGGGCTGCCCGAGAGCTCTAAAGGGAGGGAATTCCACAGCTTAGGCGCTGCAGTGGAAAAAGCTCTGCCACCCCATTTAGCCTTCAAAAACCTAGGGACAGCAAGGAGATTTTTGTTAGAGAATTGAAGAGATCTGCTAGAAGTATAATGATGAACCAGTGACTTGATACCCTCCGGACCGGCGTCATAGAAGGCTTCATGAGTCAGACAAAGGATCTTAAACGTGATCCTAGCGTCCATTGGAAGCCAATTCAAGCTCTTGAGTGCAGCCAAGACTGAGCTGTATCTGTCATAAACTGACCCTAATCTCTAATCTACCACAGCCCTTTTGTGTAAGTCTCAACTGCTGAGAAACAAAATCCCATTGTTATGTAAAGCAGAATATGTGCATTAAATTGCTCAAAAAGTCAAGACTTTTTTAGTCTTTAACTCAATCTACTTACTTAGTCGCAAAACATCTTTTAAGAATTTGGTATTACATTACTTTTAGGTTAACGCAGATGAATGAGCTAAGAAGTGTCAATAGAAAATGTAATTCCAGTGGTGTACTAACTGTTAGCTGCTTGAACAACCATGGTTATTCTGATATTTTGATTTCACCAAGAGACTTGATAGAGTGAATGATTGTACTTTTAAATATCAATTATCATATTAATTTTGTGTTGACAATGTTAAATAGAGGCATCAGCGTCTTAGGTGAGATTTCCATGTCTCTATATGAGTGAGTGTCATTGTTGTGGTGTAAAATGAGCTCTAAAAGAATATAAGTAATTTCCCCAAACTGGTTAAAAACAATAAGTAATATAAATGTAATTGTACTGACTTTTTTATCATTTTACCAGTATCCTGCAATTTGATTTTGATAGAACTTTCCTGTTAAAAGTAATACCCTTAAGGACATATTTAGGCATAAATGTAAAGATATTTCAAATACCAATCTGCTAGGAAAAATAGGCAATTGAAAATCACCTTTTATGCTTTAGGAGTAGGCGGGAAAGTACATCCATCTCTCCTACACCCTTACAACCTACATCTGTTCTCTATGCAGCTGTGCAGGAGACCTGCACAGAGGGTGTTGTCTTACAAGATTGACATTAATGGAAATTTGAAAATAAAATACATGTGTCAGAAGCCTGAAAAGCAGGCCACAGCTTCTACATTGGCAGAAGCACCAGCTATATACCAGATCCAGAAAAATCACATCGAAAAGACCAACCTAGTACTTTAATAAGGAAATGCATTTCTGTTTGTAATGACACATCCTTCTCACATTCTGGGAAGTTAGGCTTCTCATCTGGTACTTTATACATAGGGCTACAAAATAGGTGGGAAAGGGGGCATCTCTGGAAACTGTAAATGTGGATATTACTGGTTGAAATGGTTCTTTCTTATTCCAAACGGCACCCCAACCTCACTGGAGCCAGGTTCTACAAAGCGTCTTTTTCAAGGGTGGTCTCAACAGAGGTGGATTGGGCCGCTGGTGGCTGCCAAGATCAACTGCGAGACCTGACAAGGTGGACCACAGCCATGATAGCGGGCACCTGAGGAAAGATTGGACACCGGGCAACTGTACTCAGCTGCCCTGATCCGTGTGGCCAAACGGGCGATTTGTGAGGCCTATGCCAGTCTGCCCCTACCTCGTCCTTACCTAGAGGCTGTTGAAGTGATCCCCTGCCTTGTGCCAGCCTTGCAACAGCTGAGAGACGGGCTCCGCACGGTCGGCCCAGGGCCTTCCTAGAGGGGCTGGCCTGCACAGAGGCTCTTGTGTTGGCTCCCGGGAGCTTTCGCTGGTGATGCTCCAGAGATATAACTCTTAATACCGCATCCCGAAAGGTGAGAAGGCGGAGTGGCTGGAGGTGGACTGCGCTGGCCCCTGCTGCTGGGTGGAGGCCCGAGACACACTTGCTACTCCAAGCCCATAACTTTGATGGAGATGCATGGGCCGTATCTGCCTTTCCTGTGGTGCCCACCTGGGAGAGCGTGCATGTCTGGGCAGACCTCCCTCATCTTTTGTGCTTCCCTGGTCCATTGTCCTGGAGAGAGGATCTTTGAGGAGAGGATGACCTAAAACGGGCCTGGTAGAGCAGGAGAGGAGAGGCCCCTGACATCCCAGGACCCCAGGTCTTCATTGGTCCTCGCCAGACTGAACTCCCCTTAGGGGTGAAATGTGTTGCGGGGAGTGCTTCCCCCTACACTCCACGGTCCAACCAGAGGCAAAGACAAAGCTGTGAAGTCCCCTCCCTCTCAAACCCGCATGGACCATCAAACTTGCATGGACCAGTACACCACGAGCTGCTTCAACACCGTTAATGCTGCTCTGCCCAAGACCCCTCTGCCAGAGGGAAACCTCGCCACCATCCTCCAGGCCATATAACCTTACAGGGCTCCATAAAGACAAATATAGGGGAGGTGCATGTAGACATGACCATCATAAGACAAGATCTCCACAATGTCACAGCCAGAATTTCGGAAGCGAATCATCTCTGTCAACCATGGAAGATGACGTTGCAACATTGAAGGGGCAGGTCCCATGGCTGCTATCCCACACAAAAAGCTCCATCAGTGCACAGAGGATGCTGAAATCCAATCCAGTCGGAACAATCTTTGTTTCGTGTGTATTCCCAAGGGATCAGAGCTCATGCAAGCCGCAACCTTCATGGAGAGATGGATCAAGAAATGGATGCCCTCTGGACACCTCTCAACATGGTTCATTGTGGAGCGGGCCCACAGAACCCTTGCGCCTGAGCAACCTCAGGGAGCCCTGCACAGATCAATTACTGCCCACATCTTCAACTTTAAGGACCAAGATGCCATTTACAATAGTACCTCTCTCATCGTAACCTCTCCTTTCAAGGAAGTAAGGGGATGATTTTCCCTGATTAAACCAGAGAGGTGCAGGCAGAAGGTCGATCTTATGGCATAGTAAAACAAAAACTGAGGACCCTCAACCTCCCATATTGGCTCCTTTTCCCAGCCCATCTCAGGGTGGTCCTCAACAATTAAAGTTATTTTTTCGATACTTCAGAGGTGGTGTGGACCTGGGCAACAGAAGAGAGACCTCTCACTCTATGAAGCACCATTTCCTCTTTCCTCCTCATGGATACATCCTTGCTCTTTGACAGATGGGGCTGCTAAGCCTCAAAGTAGGTGCACCGGCTCCTGCAGGGGGCGCAACACCCTAAGAGTGGCTTCTATGTCACCTATGCTGGCCACACGGAAGACGTCCAGAACCCCTTTAACTGCTGCTTTGCATGTACTATCGCAGGATCTGGAGTTGGGCTCTGGGGCTCCACGAGGATGATCAAAGACACCTCTCATGGCTGGATCAGAGTACATGGATCTTTTTCAAGAGCCAAATGATTTGATGAGAGGCTCCCAGCAGTAACAGATGAACGCGTCAACACTCATAGACAATCCCAGACTCTTGAAACTCTTAAGATTCTGCAGTATGGAGGGGTCCACCTCTCCGTTCTCAAATCACTCTTGTTGTTTTGATTTCCCTTCTAGGGCAACAGATGCTTCAAGGAAAGACTTATGGGGTGGGTGGTTAGTTGGGGGATTGTTGGTGAATTTGTTTAATTGTTGTTGTATTTCACTCGACATGACATTTCCCTACTGCACACTTCTGGACTGCATAGACCAGAGACACCCCTGCTCCCATGTCTGGGGTCTGATATCCGGGGGCCTGCATGTGCACTAGCTATGTGACTCACTTTCTTCATTAATAGCTATCATGACCTCCCCTGAGTTTCAACTGGAACCCCTTCAGACCCTCTCATTGAATATCAATGGCCTATTAGATAGTGTGAAATGTACTGTAGTCCTAAAAAACTGCACAGAGGTCCCTCCGCCGTGCCTATTGCTGCAGGAAATGCATCTCCTAGAAAATTACTGTCCATTCCTAGCATGCCAAGGGTATGAGAAGGTATTCCATACTCAGTTCACACGAGGCTCTTGTGGTGTGGCGATTCTCCTGTGCCGCTCCTTTCCTTTTGCAGTCACCCAGGACATCAAGGACTCCCAGGGGCGCTTTGTGGCTCCCACAGAGTTGGGGGCATACCCTCAATCTTGTCTCGTTCTTTGTACCCCCAACAGCCCTTGAGCCCTCTCTCCAAGATCTTAAAGACTTGCTGCTGTACCTCCCTCAGGGACTGGCAGTGATCAGGTGGACCTCAATAGAGTCCTGACCCCTGTCTGCGATGCTAATGGGGCCCCCTCCCCTCACTGGCACACAGATGCTAAATACCTCTCTGAGTGGGCCTCTACGTTTGGCCTGTGAAATGTGTGGAGAATATGTAATCCTTCACTGAGACAGTACACTCACAACTCCGCTGCACATTACCACCCATTCCTACATTGACTTGATCTATATGCCCGCGTAGTCACTAGTATTCAAATTCTCACTGAGGAACCTCTGACCACTCGCCTCTTCTCCTTTATACAGGAGGCTTGTCAGGCGTGCTTCTCCCCATATGGTGGCTCAACGCCTGTTTTTTTCAAGATACGGTCTATAAACAAGCAGTAGGTGAGGTGCTTAAGCACTACTTCCAGTGCAATGATGGCACGGTGGTCCATTCACCCGGTACGTTGTGCGCAGCTGGGAAGGCCACTATCAGAGGCTTTGCTAAAGGATATCTCAAAAAGAAATACTTGGCCCGAGAAGAGCACCTCCCCCAGCAAGAGGCTTGTGCCCTCCGCCAGGATTGGACCACAGGTGCAGCAGATTGGGAAGTCGAGTCCCCCCAGCTCGAGCTCCTATGTGAAGAAATACATCACATTTCCCTAGAATCCGCTAAGCAAATGTGGAGGTCTTCTCAGCTAGAGTCTATGGATGGGGAGACAAAAATCGCAGACTTCTTTACTGGCTCGCAACTTGCTCTGCAGTCAATCAGATAATTCAGGAGCTTTTTGGATCCTGAGGGCTGTGCGCAGCAACCTTCAGCTCCCATTGCGCAGACCTTTGCTGAATATTATAGACGCCTTTATTCAGCGGACTTGTCCTTTTACTCAGAACCTAATCCCAACTTTGTACAAGATGTACCTCTCCCACAGCACTTGGTAGCTGACGCCCATTTACTAGACCAACCTATTTCACTGGAAAAAATAGGGTCAGTCATCTCAACGATAACGACAGGAAAGACCATAGGCCTCGACAGGTGTACAGCAGGGTACTATTTGGCATTCAAAGATGTCATGACACCACAGCTTCATGCTCTATACGCAGAAGCAGTGGAGAAAGATGCCTTTCTGGTGGATATCAATATGGTCACAATAGTAGTCCTTCCCACAGCGCACGCTCCATCGTCCTACTGCTTGGGACACCGTCTGATCTCGCTCATTAACACACATTAACAAGTGGTTAAAATTTACACTATGGTCCAGCCACCTGTCTTAAATCAGTACTCACCACTCTGATACACCCCTATCAGTGTGGCTTCATTCCCCATCATAGCACGGGACACTGCTTGCGATGCCTGCATGGTGCATTGGCCCATCGTCACCTCTTCCCACCCTACTTGGCCTTGCTACTGATAGACTTCGAGAAAGCCTTTGACATAGTGGACTGGTGATTAGGGGTGGGCGGAATTTGTGAAATCGCGTTCCATAAATCTCCGCGAAACGGTAAAAAATCTCAGCGAACATGCAGAATTTCCGCCAACACGAGGAATTGCTGGTTTGCGATGCTTTTTACTGTTTGCAATAGATGTTTGTGTGCTTGGGGGGAAATATCTCACGAACACGCATTTGAGAAAGCAAACAAGCAAAACATTTTGCTAACTTGCGGAATGCAGAATTTTGGGCAATTTTGGGTTCTCCGCGGAACACGAAATTACAAAAATTCTGCAAATTCCTCGAAGAGAACAAAATTTACCGCCCAGGCCTCCTGGTGTAATTTGGCGCGTGTGCTGGTTAAAGTAGCCTTAGGCGGTACAAAAGGGGGTGGTGATGGACGGAGCATCTGAACCAATCAAACACTGACACCCAGTCAAAAGATCTGGGTTTAATCCATCACCGTTCTTTAGCCCACTCTGCCACCCCAGTTCAGACATGGCTATATGCAAATCTGTCTGACCCTGTGCCTCATGGGAACAGTCCAGCCCGAACTGCCAAGCCATGCCTTCCCTGGACCGGAAACAAGCTTCCGAGGACCGTTTTCTGGCATTCCAGCCGTCTTCAGCCCGGCTTGCTTGAATCTAGCGGCAAAGTGAAAAAAGGACTCACGTCTGAGCATACCCTGCCACACTTATGGCGGCCAAAAGCGGTACAAAAGGGGGTGGTGATGGACGGAGCATCTGAACCAATCAAACACTCACACCCAGTCAAAAGATCTGGGTTTAATCCATCACCGTTCTTTAGCCCACTCTGCCACTCCAGTTCAGACAAGGCTATATGCAAATCAGTCTGACCCTGTGCCTCATGGGAACAGTCCAGCCCGAACTGCCAAGCCATGCCTTCCCTGGAGGCTTAGGCCAACACTTTGGGGGCTCATACACATGCTTTACTGCAACCTGTCAGCTCGAGTCTTGATCACTAGTGTCCTCTAAGACGACTTCCCCATTCATCTGGGAACAAGGCAAGGCTGCCCCCATCCCTCCTTCTCTTCGCTCTAGCAATATAGCCACTTGCCAGACTCATCAGATGCGATGCTCAAGTGCTGGGATTGCACTGGAATGACTCCCATGAAGTTTGTGCCGCTCTTTACATGGACAATGTCTTTCTATTCATGCCAGCTCCTGCTCGTATGGGCCCCTGTTGACTCCGTATAATGCAGCTTTTTGGGGAAACATCAGGTCTACTATTTAACCCTACCAATTCGATCCTGGTACACCTATATGTTTCCCATGACTGTGTGACATGGCAATCTGACATACCGGGTAGACACCTTAGTTTTATCTACCTGGGGATTTGGGTGGCACTACACCTGGAACTTACCTGGTCTCTCAACCATACTCTGCTGTTGAGGAAAACCGAGGAAGACCTCCATAAAGGGCAGTCCCTTCCCTTAATCCACTAGGGAAAATCGTTTTGTACAAGATGATGGTACTCCCCCAATTTTTTTATACACTTCAAAATCTTCCCCTCCATCTCCCACACCATTGGTTTCACACCTTGGACAAAATGGCCACAACATTCCTCTGGGGTAACTCGAGGTCACTCGTGGCCCTGGCCCATTGCCAAAAGGGCCCCCTATGATGGTGGACTGGGAATGACCATCCTTTTCCTTTATTCCTAGTGATTAATGACTGATTCTCTGGGGGATGGTGTGATCCAGTGCACAAATTAGAGCTAAGGAACCTGGGGTTCTTTCACATCCAGGCAATGCTCTACAGCTCTCCAATGTCCCATGTTATTCCTGCAGTGAATCAGGCAGTCCTCCTTGCATGGTGTTCTGCACTTCTTTACACCCACTGGGATGCTAAGCTCACACTTCAGACACCTTTGTGGAGCGGCACTTGGATGAGGGAGGGGCTGCGTTGGAGGGGTTCAGCAAATGGGATCTTATTGGCATTACACAACTATGAGATGTTTGGTCAGAGGTCACTGTGCACTTTTCAAGACTTATAAGGGCTATACTCACTTAATTCCATGCAGTTCGATAAATATCTACAGCTCAGACAGGCCATTAAAGTTCACATTCCTGCTGCCACTACACTTCATGAGTTCAGTCCACGAGAGGCCAAACTTCTTATGGGGGACCTGGGGAGGGGTGTCCCAGATTTACGTCTCTCTTAACAACAACTTTCTACCCCCTTAGATGACTAATGGACTCATTGGGCGTGATATCTGGTTCCCCAGGAACACAAAGACTTGTGGGACGCCCTCATGGCCCCGAGTGATCACCAACTCAGCCAGACTGAGACTGATCCAAATGTATTATCTACACTGCACCTTTTTCACTCCACCAAGACTGCACCAGGCGGGGTACGTCCAGACTCCAAGTTGCCTACTGTGTGAGGCTGCGCCCACAGATTGTTATCACATGAGATGCACTTGCATTGCTCGAAGGAAATACTGGATGGATCTAGTGAGTGATCTAAATGCTGTTCTAGGATGGGAGGTCCCATTCACTCTCCTGCTCCTTCTCTTGGGGATTCTGGAAGGCTTGGGAGGCTCCCAAATCAACATAGTATTTCTGGGTACAGCCCAAGGGTGACATAGCAGCCGAGTGGAAAGAACCTGCCCCCCCATGGTGACACATTGGCACAGAGTGCTGGATTGGTGTGCCGTGCAGAAAAGCCTGTGTATGAGGTGAGAGGATGTCCAGCCAAATATGAATGAGTATGGTGCAAATGGCTGGGCCTACTGTGCTAAAGAAAACATATGTATGTATTGCTTCTTACTATCTCTCTTTCTCTGATCTACTATCTATCAGACTGTAATGCGAATGCGGCTGTTAGCTGAATATGACATAATAATTATTAAATGTACCGTATGCTATTGTGCTATGAATTGTCGTGCCTTTTCTTATAACCTAATAAAATTAATTATGAAAAAAAAATCCCAAAGCAGGATTTTGTTTTTGAAAATAAAAAGCAAGCATCCTACCCACCATGGGAGTGATGGTGATGGGGGCATTTTTAGTTTTTTTACTTTCCTTCTCTGCAAGGGTTTGCCTGGGCGTGACTGACAAAAAAAAGAAAACTGGTCTATATCTGTGCATCCAAATTGTATAAGTTTTGCTATGGCAGTCATGGAGTAGTCACCAGTGTAGTGAAACGTATGATCTACCCACATTTAAATTGGGCAGTCAGACCACTGTGTTGGCAGGAAGGAGACTATGACACTGTTGTAACAGAGTTTATCTCAGCAGGCATCTAAATTGGCCTCACAGTGCTGTTGATGAGCAGCTGGGCTACTGTAAGGTTTGCAGTGAAGCAAATTTAAGTGTCTTGGGCTTAAGACCGTTAATTAAGGAAACATCATTCTTTTGACACTCCTCATGCTGATAATCTACAAGGGCATAGGCCCCAATGTTGAAGCTAGCTCTAATGCAACAGGTGCACTGGGGCTTAGAGTTTTTAGATGTTCTATAGACTCCAATTGTGGTTGCATTTTACCACCTAACGACAGACCCAGGCCCATTTTCTTAACTTTTCTCGGGCCCAATAGAAAGCCAATTATTCCACTGAATGGACTGTAAGTCTTGATTGACTGGACGGGTAGTACGGGCAGTACCTCAAAATACCTACTGTAGGAAATAAGGTTACTGGTTGAGGGGGTGAAACCCTACTCAAGCAGGAACCTCAATCCCTGTCAGGGTAAAACACAAGCAACCCAAATTTAACCTGCACTTACTCATCTGGTAGCTTTGCAGTCAGGCTTAACTTAGAGACAATGTGTAAAGTATTTATTCAGCACTTTAAAAAGTATTAAAGTGAAAACAAAACACAAGAAAAATCCATCACAAATTTAAATAAATAGAGATAAATCTAATAAATAATTTGAGACCAAAACAACAAGAATCCAACCTCCAGTCCTGGTTTTTCGTACAGCCTGCTACACGGCCACTCTGTCTCTGTCTCACAGCACAGCGAGGCGAGGCGTGGTGCAGGTTACGGTTGCTGCGGAGGAAGGAAGCGAGCCAGCATGGGTGAGCCGCCTGCCGCCCATCACACCTGACACCTGACACCGAGGACGGAACGGCTGCAATCGGATAAACTTGCCGTAATTGGACAAAAGATACCACCCCAATCTCACTTGACTTTGCAGACACATTACACAGCCCTGCTGGGTCTGCTGCGTGTCAGTCGCGGCCGGCCAGGCACTCGGTGGGTGCTTTGGGAGACAGTGTTTGGAAGTCGACAGACTCCGCCTGGGAGGAACAGAGCAAGACAGACCGGACGAGCGCGGCCGCCGGTAGCAGGCGGTCGGTGACGCTGAGCGGTGGAAAGCGAGGAAAGTGGAGAAGCTGCGACAAGTGCCGTGAGTGAGAGCCTGAGAGCCGGGAAGGAGAGGTTCCACTCTGGTTCCATCCAGGTTGCTGTGCTGTGCTGAACTGTGAGGGTAGTGGAGGAGTTTTGAAGGAGTCGTGAAGGAGGCACCAGTTCTGGTTCTGGTACCTGGCACCCCTGCATGACGGTCTAAGCACACCGTGCACACAAGTGGATATACGCAGAACTGAGCACAGTGAGCCCGAACCGCGGGAAAATCTGGTGGGGAAACTGTAAGTACCATCAGTCCAGCAGGTTCGGGTGCGCGGGTGCATGCGCAGGTGCTATGACTGTGCCTCTGAGCGAGTGTGGTGAGCGAGATGTGTCCTTGTGATCTCCAGCTCAGAGAAACAGCTCAGAGAAACAGTTAGTCAATTAGGCAGCCAGCTAAGCCATAGCATTTATAAGGGTACCTAAGAAGAGCAACTAAGATCTGAAGGAAGCCAGTTCAAGCTAGTTTGCTAAAGGCTGCTTCAAGCGTGTGCACAACGGTTGAGGGGCACTTAGGGGCCATAGAGGTCAGTAAAATCTCACGAGCCGTATGTCATCCAGAGTATCCAGTGAACCCTGTGTAATCGTAGAGTTGCACAAGCATCACACTCAAATTCACCCCCGTGAATTCTCATATACTATACAACCTTGACTTTGGTCTGTCTTCTCCACAACATTTCGAATATTGCAGCATATAAGAAACCCAACGCTTAATAGTTGATTAAGTAAGGTAGCCGCCAGAATTGCGCTCAGGTAAAGAAAGAACTGCAGGTACTCCAAAAAAACGCGCCCGAAAAATCAAGCATCCAACTTACTAAAAAAGGCTAAAGTTCAAACCAAGGGGGTGAGTCAGACACTAATCTCACCAATAGCTAGGATGTTTGAAAGATCTGCAAAAATCCCACAGAAATTCTACTTTATGAGAGATCCAACCACTGCGCTCATGTCAATGCAACTAGAACCAGAATTAAAAGCTTTACAGTCCCCAATCAAACCAACAAATGAAATGAAAGAGAATTTAGATTTAAATGATGAAGTTGGGGTTGTTTGTGCTTCAGACCAGAATATAGATCAACAAGTGAGAGATTGTGATGGGCAAAATAAGGAATACACGGAGGAAATGGAATTACTACAGTTAGTAAATCCTCTGTATCAAATATCCTCACAAGAAACAAAACTTGGAGTGTTGGATAACAACAGGATGGTAGTAGGCACAAATGAATGTAATCAAGTGATACCACCAAGAATATATCCAATGAAGGAGTTCCGTTCCCATTAGAAGTCAAAGTGGACACCAGGGAAAAAAAGGACAACATAGTCAATGAACAACTTTTGGCTCCTAAAGCAGAGTACTGACAGGTCAATGAGAAGAAAAAAATTGACCATATACCCGGAAACCAACAAATATACCTTAATGGATCAATCAATTTGGAACATGGCCTAACTCTTCAAACAAGCTGGTGGAGAAAAAATCATAGCGCAAATCCACAAAAACCAGGAACAATTACAACAGGTGATTACGAATCAATTAAAGATATCAGTTGGTACAAATAAAACTATAGGAAGTAATGAACAACCTGCATATGTAGATGAACTTGCAATTAACAAAATCAGTGTTCAAACGCCAAAGCATGCAACAGCACTTATAGATGAAGAAAGAGATTATGATGATATTAACAACCCGTCAAGTTGTAGGGAAACAAACTTGAATAAATAAACAAAAGAACAAGATAAGCAGGATGCGAGAACAATATGGGATATTCACTATCAAACATCAGTACTAACTCTCGAAGCACTAGCAGCACAGTCAAATAAAATGGACATTCAAATTGATATACTGGGAGTTATGGCCAATGCAGTCGCCGGAATCGATAATAAATTGGCCGAGTTGAACAATCTAATAACAAAAGCACAAAGGGAATCTGCACCAAGTTATATCGAGTGCACATGTGCTTCAATAATTAACAAACTAGTAACAATACCGGAGGTTGTGAATACAATCTTGGAGGATGTCAGGGATATTGTTTGTATAAGAAAAAAGGATTACTGTATGGAGGACATTCTAACACAAAGGAATTTTTACTAGTAGAAAAACAGGACCAATTGAAAAAAAAGGATAACGACGACGCACATATATTAAAAATGCCTAAACAACAGAATACAAATCATGAAACAAGCAATAATGAAGATAATAAAATACTGTTGCACTCACCATAAGAGCTGAATAAAGAGGGAACAAAAGAGGACGACTCTGTAGCCTTTGAAATAACAAAAAGACAAAGAAAAATATAGTGTAAAGCAAATAATAAGCCAAAAAGGGAAAGTTGTCCGCAAATTAATATTGAATTGGACACATCTAATAAAGAAAGAGGGCCAATAACAGATATCAAACTAGACTTAATGGCCAATATAAAAGAAGTAGGACAAAACAACATAAAGATAAGATCAACAGATGTCAACACCATTGGGACAAAATATATAAAAGTATCAAAAACCTAGTGAAGGAAAAGGAAAATATTATGATTTTTTTCCAAACCAATTGTCTCTTGCTGTAAACAAAAACAGGCCGAAGCAAATACTAGTGCACTTACTGAAACCCTCAACCAAATATCTGGTGTATCTGCAGTTGAATAATTAAATAAGGCCCATGAAAAAGAAGTAAAACATAAAATCAATGGAAATGGTTGTGCAATAAAAGACCTCACTATTTCCGATACCGGAAATTAACAAACCGAAAGTATGACCAAAGAAATGTTTCCTAGTATTTGCCGGATCCTAGAACAGCAGTTCTTAATGAGAATGACTCACTAAATTATATATGTCCATCAATCCAAAAGTTAAAAGAGGTAGACAAAATAACTTTACCTGGCCTTATTAGAAACTCTATTCAAAAAGAAGATCTTTTGGCTAGGAATGATCTCGGCGCTGAAATAACTATGATCAACTCTTGGAAACCAAAGGAAACATTTGATGATATGATGTATTCAAAAACCCAAGACAATCTAGTAATTGAAAGAAGAGGTCAGAACAGGCGGATTACTTATGCGGAATATGAAAGAGCCGAAGAAAAAAATAGCGAAATAAGGCTCCAAAACAATAGGCCCACACAACTTGTCTTTAAACCACTTTATGAATCGAAAGGAACACACGACATCCTAAATAGAGGAAATATCCTTTGGCTAAAGAAAACCTTAACAATGCTCGAAAGGATAACATCTGAAGATATTGAATGTGTGAGTTTTCAGCCTAACCCTGAAGGAATACTCCCACTAACAGTTGTAACTGGGGCCAGAGGGTCTATAGCGGACACAATCCTGAAAGAGCATGGAATCTTTCTTTATTGGGGGATGCTAATCAGCCAACCACCTCCAAAGGTCTATTCAACACCTTTCCTAAATAGAGGAAGTCCTTCATAAAATCATATTCTGAAAAAATTGACTCTGTCTTTTCGATATTAAAAAATCCTCTTGGCAAAACAAACCTTGAAGAAAAAAATGGTCCAATATATCAAAGAGAGAGGCCAGAAATGAGGTAAATGAAAAATGGATAATGACATCTTTGCACGGTAATAAAGAACACTGACAAATTTCATAACAAGCAGTATTAAAGATTTGCTCTTGGAACATAAATGGGATTTGTAAAAAATTAATTGATGCCCAATTACAAGGACTTCCAAATTATAGTCAAATAGTACTATTGCAGGAAACATGGGCCCATTTATGTTAAAACATTACAAGGGATACTTCAAATCAGCAATCAAACACCAGAAATTTCGTCGTCCCTGTGGTGGTTTAGCAATATTTGCATTGATTGAACTAAATGCCAAACATGAGCAAATACAGACGAATAATCTAAATCTTCTTGCAGTGAAATTATGATATAAATCTTGTAAAAGTAGGCCTTACAAAATTCTAATTCTAGTCAATGTATACATACCACCGAAGCAGATCTTAAAGAAAGAGATGTGTATTTCCATAAACAATTTACTATTGGAGCAAATCTTGGAAGAACCGTTGGCTGACTATATTGTAACAGTCGACTTTAATACAAACTTTTTAATACCCTTCATGCGGGATGATTTTGTGCAGTCCCAAAACCATCAATGGGAAATTCCGGAACCAACAATGGAACCTAGAACATCAAACAAACAAAAAAGAATGGGGGGAAATGTTTTAATGGACATGGAAGCGTTGGGTCTCAGAATACTAAACGGTAGGTTCATAACGGACCGTCCACCTGCTTGTTCATTTCACTCAAGTAACGGTAACTCATGCATTATTACACATTAACATCAATATGTACTTTCAACAAAGTAACATCCTATCGCTTGAATAAGGTCTTGGACAGTGATCATAGTCAACAAATTACTGAGATTAAGCTATTGTGCCAACATTTTGAAAATTATTTGACAATCCAAGGCCAGTCTAGCACAATCAATTATAGGAAATTAATATGGAAACCCGAAAATGCGGATGAGATTACGGCTAAGGCAAAAAATCTTGTTAAAGAATGCTTTGAAGAAACAATCATGACAACAGCAATGGATTAATGGGGAAAATGTACATAGGAAATAGTGCACTATAACAAAAAAACAACTGGTGTACCAAGGAAAAAAAGCCCCAGAGTGAAAACAAGCGAATCTAACATCTTTCTCCCGTATAATATAAGGGAAATTAGATGTACGCGAAATAGACTTAGGAAACAACTAACCAAGTCTCCGCACAAAGAGGAAATACAGGTACTACTAAGAAATACAAACTACACACTAAGGAAATTAATTTGAAATGAAAAAAATAAAGCCAGACAAGAGCTGTGGCCAAAAATCTTTCATGCAAGCACTCTTAAAAACTCAAGGGAGTTCTGGAGATAGATTAAAGGTCTAGCCAGACCAACAAAATCTGCTATAGGATCTAGCTTGTCTGAAGAAGAATGGGTGACTTTTCTTAAAAAACATTTAAATCCTGAGCCCAGAGCATATAACCAATGTATCAATCATGAAAAGAATATAAAAGCTGACCTGGAAGGTGACTGTGAAATTTATATAACCAAATCTCAAGTGGCCAGATTGATAAAGAAACAAAAGAATGGTGCCCCCGGTCTTAACGGTATCCCTTTTGCATTACACAAGGAAGTGCCAGAGTTTTGGTCTGCCTACTTAGTCGATGTTTTCAGTGAAGTGGTCCAGAGTGGACAAATCCCGAAGTCATGGAAAGGATCACTAATAATACCTATTTATAAGAAAGGAAATTGGCAAATGCCGGAAAATTATTGCCTAATTACCTTGCAAGATACGGATGCAAAACTGTTTGCTGGATTGCTATTGATGATATTAATGGATTGGGCAAAGGAGAATCAGGTATTGCCCCCAAACCAAACAGGCTTTATTAAAGGCCTAGGAACATCTTCAAACATATTAACATTAGTGGTACTAATTGATAAGACAATTTTTTCAAAACAACCTTTATACCTGTGTTCGACTGTGTTGACAGAGACCTGCTGTGAGATAAACTTAATAAACAGGGAATTCCGGAAACCTTGTTAAAGATGATCAGACTTCTGCACTCCGAAACTTGGGTCAGGGTGAGAATCGGTGAGGGAAACATACTATCTAATGAAATTCCTACTTCTAATGGTCTCAAACAAGGGTGCGCTTTGGCCACCTTACCTTTTAATTTATTTTTAGTTGATCTCTCTAACGAGTTAAATCAAATGAATGCGCATCCTCCAAGGTTAGCACACAAACAGATATCCAACTTGTTGTATGCAGATGACATCATTCTCCTAAGCCATACCAAAGTTGGAATGCAACGATTAATTGATGGTATTTTTAAGTATTCAAAGGAAAATGGTGTGGTAATAAATGAAGCTAAGACCAAAATTATGGTTATTACGAAAAATGTGCGACTTAAATTTAAACATAAATGGTTTTTGGAAGACAAAGAATTGGAACAAGTAGCTGTTTACAAATACTTGGGTGTCGTTTTTAATGATAATGGTAACTTCCTGCCACAAAAACACACTATTACAAGGAAAGCAAACTCCCTTGTCGAGGCATTTAGAACTATTCAGAAAACCATAGGAGACCTGTCTTATCACCCGTTCTTTAAAATAGTTGCTGCAAAACTACTGCCCACGTTAACATATGGTAGTGAGGCAATCAATGGGAAGGATGCTGAGATCATTAATACCGCCGTTGCTAAAATGTATGGACTTTTATTCTCTCTCCCAAAGTATGCCTCAAAAGCCCAGATGAGGTTAGAGTTTGGGTTAAACAATCAATTTTATGCAAGGAAAGGGCATATTCTGAAAGTATGGAATAGAATAAAAAATGATCAGGATAACGAAATGTCTCGCTTATTGTGGCAAGAAGTAAAAAATAACAGAAATCTATATGTCTGCTCCTATTTACAAAGAGCAGTTGAAGAATTTGGAATAACATCTATCTGGAACACTACTATCGCACACGCAAGCTTCTTAAAAAAATAATAAACAAACTTACCAACCATCTTTCTTTGATAAAGGATAAAGGCACCTTTGTAAAAAGAAATCATACATGGCCGATTGTAAATGGATTTAAGGAAAAAAAGGTGCAAAAATACCTGGAAACAAATCTTCATCAACGCTAGTTTTGGTTATTTGCCAGGATTATGTCACTTACCTCCATGGAAAAGACCTAAAGAAGACAAACTATGTGTGCTTTGCAAATCGGGACAAGAAAACATTATACATGTGCCAATTAGGTTTAAGCCAATGTTAGCATGTTTAAAGGAGAGAGCACAAATACTTTACCACTGGTTAGCAGTGGTAAAGTGTGCACACGCGTACAAGCCAACGAAAACGGTTCAGCAAACAGCAGGGTGAAGGCAAAAGTTTTGGGGTAACCATGCAGAAAGGGCCAAGTGCAACACCTACTTTCTGTATGTTTCCTTATAGAAGAAATAAAAGCAAACAGGAAACATATGTTTTCAGTATGTATCTGTGACCATATGTAAAAACCCCAAAATAAGTCTTAATTAGAATTTAATTTCATAAAACAGCATTCTATGTATTTCTCTAGGCATCCTTTACCATCAGTCCACTCCTTTCATTTGTCCAATCCCCTCATCTAATTAAAGAAACCTTCTCAATCGCCTGGGTTTCACGCTGCATAAACCACCTAGGCCTATAAAATTCTTCAAAAACACAATTCTGTTCACCACAATGGAGAAATGATCTCACCCCCTACACCACAATTACTCGTTAGTTTTGAAACAACCTTCCCTTTTTCAGCGCTTGTTGTTATAGTTTACACATATTTCACATACCAGTAGCGACTCCTCGAGGGAGTGCTGTGGGCGGTGAGGTGGGGCGAGGGAGGAGCAGGGTGGGGGGTAGTAAACTCCGGCATACGGCCGAACTGAGGTTAGTAAAGAAAGAAAGAAATAAAAGAAATTACATGGAGCACGCTGCAACACCAAATGGCAATGCAGCGCGTGCTTAATTTGTAAAAAATTAAGTTCCGGGGCTGAAAATACTGCCAAGGAGGCTACAGCCCACTTCTACCTCCGGTGTGCCCAACTCTCAACACTCGGACTGCCTCAGTCTCTATCCTGTAACCATGCTCTGATGTCTGTCCACTAAGACATGCGTTTTACTTCTTTACCTACACCAAAAGATGAGTGCAAAATCAAAATGTACACCAAATAAAAATGCTTTTTTTGAACATATTAATCAGTGTGGTCTGACTGGGTTTGTTGCAGGTCAGGAGGCTGCTTGAGCACAGCAGGTCATGTCACTGCTAGTGCTGCCTGTAATTAGTTTGTTCCAGTTATGATGACGGCATAAGCACCCACTGCTCAGCTTGCTGTGACCCTGCCTTCCACAGCACAAGCACTGTCCCCAGCCGTAATGCTGCAATGCCTGTGAGATGTGAGCATGGCTCTTGCACCAACTGGGCTCAAGCACACACAGAAATTAGCATGCTTGGAGGCAGCGCACAGAAACCGCAGGTGACTCCATAGCACACAAAAGTTGCGGTGAGCCACAGACACATCAAGCACGCTGAGGATAGTAGCAATGCAGGGCTGCAGGCCCCCACTACAATTACAATTATCCAACGGGAGGGTTGGGCTAGGCAGTGGCAGACTCCAGGAAAAGAATGCAAGCCATTTGTTAATGATGACTTCTTGGATTCATGACAGGTGTGACGACATCATCACTAAAGTGAACATACACAATCATGCCTGCCTAAACAGACATGTGCCTGTCTATGAAAACATACCAGCCCGTCACCATGCAAGGTATGTGGTTCTTTTTATTTTAAATTGGGGAATTAATATTGAGACCACCAACTGCAAGACCAGAAATCATAGCCCTGTCCCTGTGAAAGAAGTGCCGGTGCTGAGCACCTGAAAGCACCTGCTCAAATCGCAACGTAGTTTGTTTTATTTATCTATGTCGGCCATATGCTGGAGTTTACTACCCCCCCCTGCCCCACCCCCACCCGACGCACCGCCCAGCAGCACTCCCTCAAGGAGCCACTACTGTCAGATAGAAAGTACACATTCAGAACGTGTACAAATACATAAAAGGTAATGGAATGCAACTAGAGTATCTAACAGATTCATCAATAACTGGACATAGAGCTTTGGAACAGAAAAATGCAGCAAGCTTTTAATGTGGCATTGCTAAACATAACATTAATAATGGCAGCTTATTGCTGGTAATTGCGCTGTTGAAAGGAAACTAAGTAAACTATACAGCAATGCAATTACCCTAAACACAGCAAATTGCCAAAAATATTCAGCACAAGAGTAAAATCGGCCCAAAAGACTAATGGGAGGGCAACCTGCAGAGGCTCATAATCCGCAAAACACCGCATTATAAAACATTCTCAATGCCCCTGTCAAGTACTTTAGTATATGCGAATAATAGGGGAAATGATCAAGCTTTATAGGTAGAAAGTGAGAAACAGGACACAGAAAATTAGAAAAGCAAAGCGAACCATAAAAGGAAAGAGGTAACAACGATGAGCTCTGGCAATTAGCAACATTATTTCACATAATTAAGCAATATTGTCTAATCGTGACCTTTTCTGGTAGAGTTTGAGAGGGTTGCAGAGGGCCAGAGGTGAAGCCAAGGGCTCTACTTCACCTTTCCCTGCCAATCTCCCCGTACATACATACATACAGTGTCCTTATCTTTTCATGACATTGTTATTAGCAGTCAGACCCTTAACTTCTTTAGATACCAATAAACTATATTTGTAACACTTGTTATTGTTTATGTAATTGTATAAGTCGAAACGTACATGTAGGACAGCTGCTTTATTTTTTTGGCGAAAAGAGTCCAGCATTTCGGCATCTATAGAAAATAGTCTTTCTACTGTTGTGCAGAATGATTTAGTCATATCTAGAGAACAAGTAAAGAAGAATATAGTGTTCTTTGGAAACAAGTTGTTTGTCAATGGTATACACTGATTGTAGGAATGCAGCTGAAATCCTAGTGATTGTAAATATTTCCAGAACCTGTATCATATTTCTAAAATAGCATTTGTTTGTGGACATTACCTGCTTAATTTGGAATACATTCCCAGAAAATGTGATTCCTCAAACAGAAAAATGTTCATTTAAAATGCAACTGAAATGCTGCTACACTATTCTGTTCTCTGTGGTAAAAAGAAAATAACATCATACTTCATACTATCATACTTAGATTGCAGGAAAATGTGCAGAATACAAAGTTTTTCTGTCTGTCTGTCTGTCTGTCTGTCTATGGCAAAGCACCTATCTTTTTAAGTAGACTTAATACTCTCTGCATGTTAACCCAACTAAACAGGATTAAAGTTCCAGTGCTCGCCCTTTAAACATTTTTAAATTTGGCTTATCCCTGAATGACATATTTAACCTGGCTACAAGTCTCCAGTTTTTGGTGTAGAAAATGCAACCAGGGCCCGGGAGTTAAATGCCTCCTGTGGACTGCGCACCAATTGTGTCATCCACCCAGCGGCCAGTAAAATGTTGTAGGAATATTGAGTTTGGTGACTAAAGTATTATAATTTAAAACCCTATTTAATATTAAAAGGGAAAGGTGGGAAACCCTTAAGTATTGATAAGTCACCCTTAAGTGTGCCTTGTTGCCCACAAGGTAGGGTGCCTGACATTGAAAGTAAAACATGTGCAAAATTAAAGTTGACATTTCCCTTCAGAAGCTATTTTCACAGGCAGGGCTGTAGCTGGATATTGGAAAATATCAAAATAGAGATTATAAACTTCAGTCTGTAACCCTTGACAGGAAATGTCAGGGTTTTACTCCTCATCAGCCAGGCTAGCTTGAATCCTGTGGCATGGAGAGCACAGGACCCAAGTCTGGGCAGACCCTGGGACACGTATGGTGAACTTAGCAAACACAACAAGATGATGAACAGAGTGCTGAAACTTTTCAACCACTCACCCCCAGTCAAGGGATCTGGGTTTAATTTATCGTTCTTTTGCTCACCACGTAACCCCAATTTGGACCCAGACATATGCAAATCAGCCTTCACCCTCCTCCTTATGTGAACAGTCCAGCCCAACCTGGATCCCATTCTCTCCATGCCACTGGAGTCAAGGTAGCCTGGCTGATGAGGAGTGAAACTCCGAAACAGGTCCCAGACTGCTTGTTTCCGGTCTAGGGCAAACCTTGCCTGGCAGTTCGGGCTGGGATGTTCCCATGGGCAATGGGTCAAGACTGGTTTGCATATTGCTGGGTTTGAACTGGACTGGAATGGGGAGCAAACAAACAATGGATTTAGGCCCGGATCTCTGTACTGGAGTGAATGTTTCACATTGTTCAACATTCTGTCAATCGATTGTTCTTTTTCCATATGTCACCCCGAGTGAGACAGGTTATACTCAAATGTGGGTCCGTGCTTTCCATGCCATTGAAGTCAAGCTAGCCTGGCTGCTGAGGAGTGAAACCCTGAAACCAGTCCCAGTATGCTTGTTCTAGTCCAGGGAAGACCTAGCCTGACAGTTTAGGCTGGACAGTTCCCTTGGGAAGCTGGGTCAAGACTGATTTGCATATGGCTGGGTTTAAACTGGCATTGCATGAAGAGCAAAAAAATGATGGATTTAGGCACAGATCTCTTTACTGGGGTGAATGTTCAACATTGTTCAACATTCTGCCCATCAATTGTTGTTTTTACATTTGTCAATGCAAGTGGGGTAGGTATACCCAGAAATGGATCCCAAACGCTCCATTCCACTCGAGTCAAGCTAACCTAGCTAGTGAGGGGTAAAATCCTTTACCCGGTACTAGGATGCTTGTTTCCAGTCTAGGGAGGAACTAGCCTGGCAGTTCAGGCTGGAATGTTCCTTTGGGGAGAAGGTAAGAACAATCGTCACAGAAGGGAGCCCATTAACTGGTACCTAGGCAGGGGAACAGGGGAGATCTACAAATATCAAAGACACAAACCCACTGCCTACAAATGATAATAGGTACGCTTATCTTCAAGGATAAAGAACGGAAAAGCTACACATTTCTGTCCCCAAGTGACCATAAACCAGTGTGCATAAGAGGAAAAAACGACCACACAGAGCTAAATAACTAATGCAAATAAAGTCAATATAGTAGGGCATGTATTTCAAGTTTAATTGACCCTTTTCATGTACCAAAATGAAAGCTTTCAATAAAAAAACATGTAATAAATATTGCAATAAATACAGAATGGTTATATTGGTAATACCAGGCGCAACAATCACACAATTACCCCACGCATACTAACAACAGAATCATACTGCCTCACTCACACAACAAATTGCTCAATGGCAGTCCACTGAATATAGATACTATAATCCCTTGGAAACATCATTACGGGAGTTTCACATAGATTGAAGCCTCAATAGCTTATGGATCTTGCTCCTCTTAAAGTAGCCACACTCCTAACTTGTGTGTCTCACAGTTGTATATTCTTTTGAGGCTTCATAGGTACCTTGGGAAAAAAAAGACACAGATACATGATAATCCTCATCAGGAGAAGTTGTAATAAGTGGACGCCAGTGCATGTTTCGGTGGACGACCCACAGGTGGGTCACACCTTCTTCAGGGCCCAGAAACACAGGATAAACAGTAAGCTATGGGCGCCTGGGGAACTAACAATACGATAACAAGCATTTACAATGCAATAGGTCTCGCACTTGCGAGAGTTTATGCTATTGGCATTGTATATGACAATGCCTTTTATTGGTATGTTTCAAAAACCAACACATTAATAAAAGGCATTGTAATCTACAATGGCAGTAGTTCAAACTCTAGTAAATGTGAGACCTATCGCATTGCAAATGCTTGTTAAATCCGTGTGCACTTGAGAAGCAAGTGTCAGCTGCTCTTGCATGGATAATGGTCCCGAATACAAAGGATATTATTTTGTTTAGGGTCTCAAACTCTTGAACAAACATTCTCTGTGTTTAGAAGAAGTGGAGACTTGCATGCCCTGATAGAAAATCTGTGAACTTTCTCTCTTCATTCTCGTGTCAGCGCCCTGCGTTTGAATTGGAAATCTTTATTTGCTGAACCTCAAGAAGTCTTATTTTGACCCAAGAACAATGGAGATGTAGAAAAGTTAGGAGCGAATCAGGTAGAAATGAGTCCAAAGGAAGGAAAGTTGTGGGCTGCCGTAAAATGCGGTCCTTGTCAGTGAGGTCAGATGAGACCCTGGACATGACTCATGAGACACCCTTGTAAAACATGTGTTGCAGGGTCACAGAAAAGGGACTAGGTCTACATAAAGAGGGTTTTATTTTTCCAAATACACTTTTTTGCCAGGGCGTCAGTCTTTTGGGGGAATATGGGTCCGGATCCATCATGCGGCCAGTGCTCCGTGTTCTTCCCAGGCCAATTGCTCCTCCTCCCAAGACCCAGGTTGTCAGCGTGTTGTGCTCTCCGTGGTGATGGCAATGGAGAAAACAAAAGGAGAATGGGTATCAGGGCTTCTGTCAATAATGTAGCATAGGGCATGCGAAGTGAAGGGACACCGCAAAACTGTGACAGGCTACTAAAAATAGAGTGAAGGGTAGGGTGTAAGGGGGAACGATAGAGAGAGACCAGCTTGTTAGGAGGTAGAACTATCCCTCCTTCCCATTCACCCTGTGATAGCCATGTTCCTCCTGGAGTGTGGCTTGGCGAAGCATGGTGTCATTGGCCTCCTGGCACACTCTGGGCTGCTGATGGTTCTGCCACACAACGCCGTCTCGGTTCCTCCGGTTCTCTTTTTCCGAAGCACACAACTTTCTCTCTCGGGTCTGCTACTTTTCCTCCAGTGTCGACGCACACCCATTTCCGGGAATCTCCGCTCCTTATTGGGCTGACCACGGTGATGTCATCCTGGGGTGGAGTCTCATCATCAAGGAATCCCCAGTTACAGGGGCCGTCCCTTGGGTCCTCCGTATTGCTCAACAGGGGGATGGTTGGTGTACTCCACTCGTCCTGCTGAGGGGAAATACGAGGGGGAGAGAGTGGTGTTGCAGTCCACCAATCTATAGCGTTCTCACAGTCTATCCTCGTAGCCCCCACCGAGTTATACCCCCCCCCCATCAGATTCTCCCGATCGGGGAGAGGTAACACTTGGGACAGAAAATCAGCACTTCCGTTGAACCTTCCCCTTTCTGTGACGTACCTCAAAGTAAAAGGGTTACAATGATAAAAACCGGAGAACTCTAGATTTTTGGGACTTGTTTCTGCACATCCACTGCAGGGGAACATGATCAGTGTACAGAGTGAATGGTCGTCCCTCCAAGTAGTACCTTCATTTGTCCACCGCCCACTTCACTGCCAAACACTCCTATTCTATGGTGGGGTATCTAGTATCTCTTGGGAACAGTTTCTGACTAATGTATACGATAGGATGCTCAACCCTGTCATCTGTATCTGGGACAACACTGCTCCCAACCCATAGTTAGATTTGTCTGTGTGTAATATAAAGGGTTTGTCAAAGTCCGGAGAGGACAGTGCTGGCCAAGTCGTAATGGTGTTTTTCAGACTCTGAAAAGCCTCTAGCATTTCTCTGGTGGGGTGTAGTAACTGTTTAGGCATGCTATCTTTACGAAGGATATCCGTCAATAGAGAGGCCACCTCTGAAAATTGGGGGATAAAGCATCTGTAGAATCCCAACAGCCCTAAGTAGGCCTGTAGTTCCCTTTTGGTGGTAGGAAAGGGAGTTTCTGCTATGGCTCATATCTTTTCTGCCTGGGGGGCTATCATACCATGACCTAGAACGTACCACAGATACTTCACTTTTTGATAGGCTACTTGACATTTTCTTGAATTTACCCGGAGTCCTGCCCGTTCTAGGGCCTGTAGGATGATCTGTAGGTGGTTTAAATGTTCCTTCCACGAAGCGCTGAATACTCCGATGTTGTCCAGGTAAGCTGAACAAAAGGAGGAAATATCCTGGAGAACCATGTTCATAAGCCGTTGGAACGTGACAGGTGCTCCGTGGGGGCTGAAGGGGAGGACATTAAATTCATAGACACACGCATATATTGCAAATGCAGTCTTCCTTCTGTCCTCCTCTCGCAAGGGCACCTGCCAATGCCCTTTTGTCAGGTCGAAGCTGGTGATGTATTTAGAGCCTCCCAAATTTTCGATTAATTCGTCGTCCCTTGGTTTCGGGTAGGCATCGAACGTAGAGATAGCGTTCAAACCTCGCGTTGACCCATCCGGCTTGGATACCATCACTATTGGGGATGACCAATCACTTTTTGATGGACGTATAACTCCTAACTGCAGCACTTTTTTTTTACAGTGGCTCTCTTTGCGGCTGGGATTCTGTAGGGTCTCTGTTTTATGGTCTTCCCCCTTTGTGTCTCTATTTGGTGTTCGACCAATGTAGTTTTCCCCAGGATATCAGAAAAAGGGTTGAGAAGGGGGTTAACATTCTGAACAAGTCTGTCTTCTCTTCCTCAGTGAGGTCTTTGTTCACAATGAATTGGTTAATGGTTGTGTCACCTGTTGAGGACGTGGGTAATGTTAGGAGAGCTGCTTTAGGAAGGGGTCCCAGCCACTTCTTTAACAGATTCATGTGACAATTCTGTCTCCGGTTTGACGTGACTTGGACTTGGTACGTTGTGTTTCCTATAACCCCACTCTACCACTCTATAGGGACCAAACCATTCTGACTGAAATTTCTTGGTCGAAGAAGGCAGTAGGACGAGTACCAAGACTCCAATTGCTAGCCTTCTCCACCTCTTTTCTTTGTCATAGAAGGCTCTTTGTTTTTGTTCTACTCTTTTCGAGGTTGGAGTAGACAAGGTCCCTCAGTTTTCCAATCTTGGATCTTAATTGGTGCCTATATTTCAGAAGGCTTTCTGTCTCATCTTCTCCCTCCTTTTCCCATGCGTCTTTGGTTATTTCTAATAGAGACCTGGGCTGTCGACCATACAACAATTTGAATGAAGAGCAACCCAGGCTGCTTTGGACTTGGACTCGGACCACAAATAATGCCAGTGGAAAAAGACGGCCCCACTCCCTCTCTTCCACCAACAGCATCTTCTTTAGGGTGGTCTTTAGGGTATGGTTTTACCTTTTGACGAGTCCATCGGTCTGGTGCGGTATACGGTGGTACGTAGATGAGAGATGAAAGGCGTTCCTTAGTCTGTCAGGATTTCTTTTGGGAATTCTACCCTTGAAAAGAGTTCCAAGTGCTTCTTCACAACGTTCTTGGTGGTGGATGCTCGGAGGGGAAATGCCTCGGGAAATCTGGTAGCTTAATCCACAACCACTAAAGCGTACTGGTTTCCTCTCTGGGTCTTGGGTAGCGGGTCAATCAGATCTATTCCCACCCTCTCAAACGGTTTCCCAACCACTGACAAAGGTTGAAGGGGGACTGCGGATGGTCGTTGTAGGTTCTTCTCCTGGCACACTTCACATTCTTGACAATGGATCTCTATATTTTTATACACTCCTGGCCAAAAGAAGTGATGCAACACGTTTTGGGTTGTCTTTTACGTACCCGTATACCCAGCGGTAAGGTGGGAATGAGAAAAGAAGAGTATTTGTTCCCGGAAGGATATTGGTACTAGGAGTTGTGCTGGGTTGTCTGGGTATCCTTTTCGGTATAATAAGCTGTTGTTGATCAGGAAGTGGGGATACAAAGGTGCCGGGTTATCCTGATTAACGTGGGCTGCTTCCCATGCATTGTACAGGGTGGCGTCGTTGGCCTGAGTGAACCTAAAACACCTTTCTAGTAACCACGTTTCTAGGGTAGTGAGGGTGGGCCGTGCTGTACTAGGGTTTCCTGCACTTCTGGTTTCCCTTTTTGTCATGGTATTTTGAAACAAAAACAGAAAGTCTGGATTGTCTGTTCCCAGAATGAGCTCCTCGGGCAGGCTTTCTAACACCCCCACTCTTACAATGCAAGGAGTGCCAGGTATCGGGGTGATGGTGACAGAGGCAAGAGGGTAGGGCTTAACATCTCAGTGGACGCATCTTATGTGAACTAAGGTGTCAGGAACGTACTGTGAGGGCCGAACGAGTGGTTTTTGTATCACAAGCTGCATGCAGTCCGAGTCTAGTAAAGCCTTTAACACCATCCCATTCACCTGTACACTTACATAAAAGGAGGTCCCCATCTCCGCAGTTTATAACACAGATTTAGGGATATAGCCCACTTCCATGGGCTCATCAATGGGTTTCTTATTGGAATATAGCTGAGCAATGTGACCCCAGTCGCCACACTCGAAACATTGTGGCCCTCGTAATGTCGGCATCTAGTTTTGGTGGCCGACTCTTCGGAAAGTCCATTGTGGGTTTATGTTTTTTTTCACTTTTTATGGGGAGGGACCTTGTGGGTTTCTCATTGTCCCATACTAGATAAAGTGATTGAGCAAGGGAGAAAGTCGTGGCCATCTCTATGGCCTGTTCCAGGGTGAGGTGCGAGTGTTGTTTTAGCCACCTCTGTGTGCCATATGGGAGTGCCTCAATGTTATGTTATGTTATGTTAACTTCTTTTATAAAGTGCTCAAATCACCCTGGGGCATCTCAGAGCTGCCTAGAAGTAGTATTTTGAGGATTGGAGAACCAGGATTGAGATAGGTAGGTCAGTTAAAACAAAAAAGCTTTCAGCTGTTTCCTAAAGAAGCTGTAGCTTGAAATTTTGTGCAGAGCTGGAGGGAGCTCGTTCCAATATCTAGGCAAAAGATATGAGAAGGCTTTAGCCCCAGAGGGGGTAAGACGAATTCGGGGAACTTAAAGGAGAACCAGGGTGCTAGATCTGAGTTTCCTGCATGGAGAATATTTTAGGAGTTTTTTTCGCAAGTAGAAGGGGCCTCTATCATTCAACGCATTATATGTGAAGCAGCAGATTTAAAAAAAGGATCTCTTCTTCGCTGATAGCCAGTGCAGTTCCAAAAGCAATGGATTTGAGGGGGAACCTGAATGACGAATTAAAATCATTCTAGCTGCAGTGTTCAGTACTACTTGGAGTTTGGCCAGTAGGGTCTCTCCCACTTCCGCCAACAAAGCATTACCGTAGACCAGGTGACTAATTACCATTGCCTGGACTAGGGTCCTGCGGTAGGGGGGTTCGGATGTAGGTAAGGATTTTTAGAAGTAATCGTAAGCTGTAGTAGCACGAACTGGTGATGGCCGCAATGTGATCCTTCATGGTCAGGGCCCAGTCCAATTTTAGACCTACATTTTTTACTGATTGTTTTGGGGTGGTTGCTGTGCCCAGCTGAGCAGGCCCCCAATCGTCCGACCAGATATCCCTGGCTTTTCCCATTAACATAACCTCAGTTTTTTCTGGGTTCAGCTGGAGACAGTTTACTGTCATCCAGTTGAAGCAAAACTGATTTTGTCAAGCTCTGGGTTTGATCCGATGGTAAACATAAGCTGCGTATCATCAGCATATGAGATGATCTCAAAGCCCAGCTGCTCGACTATCCTTGCCAGGGGAGCCATGTATATATTAAAGAGAGCCAGCCTTAAACAGCGGGAAGCCCTTATCAAGATGCATTTTCGCCGGGGTGAAGGATCCTAACATGACAGTTTGAGTTCTCTCAGACAAGAAGTGTTGAAACCACTTCAAGGCTGACCTTTGGATACCACAGGAGAGAAGTCTCTCCGCCAGCGTTGAATGGGAGATGGTATCAAAAGCTGCGGAGAGATCTAGGAGAATCAGTATTACTGAGCCTCCTGTGACAATTGTCTGCCTGGGTGAGTCGGTCACAGCCAAAATCGCCGTCTCTGAGCTGAAACTTGGCCAGAAACCCAAATGCGATGGATTCAGGACATGGTTACTTTCCAGATAAGAACTTAGTTGTCGATTGATAATACCTTCCAGTTATTTACCCAGAAGCGGTAATAAAACGATGGGATGATAGTTGCTAAGGATTGATGGGTCTGCAGTGTTTTTTTAGTATTGGGCGTACAAACGCCTCCTTCCAGATGGTAGGGATGGTGGCAGTTTTGTATGGAATGGTTGAATATATCTCGGAGTACAGGGGCGCAGCTCGTGGCTAGAAGTGTCATTGTTTTTGGTGGATAGAGGTCTGATGGCAACCCAGATTTTGCCAGCAGCTAGACCTTTAGTGACCTCCTCAGTTGAGGTCAGTTCGAAGCTGTTTAGGGAGCTAGTTGCTTTCTTGTCCTGCTCCTCTAATTTGGTAGGAGATACAAAGTCAGGAGGGACTAGTGGAAGAAAATTCTCATAGATTTTAGATATCTTCTCATGAAAGTTTGTCGCCAGGGAGTTACAAAACTCCTGGGATTCCATTGGCGACTGTCTACAGACTTTAGGAGCTACAAAGACCCTTACTATACCAAACAGGGTTTTCAGGGAGTTGCTGGCGTATTCTATTTGGTTAATGATGAACAGACGTCTGGCTGCTTTTAGGTTCAGATGATATTTGGAAAGAGACTGTTTATAGAGAAGTCTGTTTTGATGGGTCTTACTAGCTCGCAAAGTTCGTTCCAAATGCTTACGTTTGGCTTTTTCCATTTTTATCTCCTTTGTATACCAGGGAGTAGAGGGTCGCCGTTGGGAGGAGCCCTGTATTGTTGGTATAACAGCATCAAAAGCAGTTTCTAAGGCAGTATTAAAAACCTCCAATTTTTGGATACTTCCATAATGTTAGTTACTGATTCCGGGGAGAATACCTCATTAAATGCTTCTAGGGAGAGATTGCGAGATGTCCTGCGCTGCTCTGGGTTTTGTCTGATAGATAGTTTGGAGCTCTTCTGGCAAGACTGCTGGATATAGATCGTGTAGAACAACACAAATGCCAGTGCTGAGACTGAAAAATAAAACTATTTTTTGAGGACGACTTTATGGGCCTAACATAATAGCCTGCTTTTTAATTTGCAAAAGTCCACTTTTATTATAAATTTATAATCATCATTCAATTGTTTAATCACATAATAATTTGTGCATGAAAATACATAAAGATCACACGTAGAAAATATATACAAAATATGTACAACACAATTCAAAAAATTGAAACTGACACACCATCACTTTAAACACACTATTGGCCAAAGAACATTCATTCCACATTCAACCTTCCCACACTCATCCTACAAAACAAAGGTCCCGGTATCAATAATATCTAAAGAGTACGAGTAAAGCAAATTTTCAATACAATTTCAGTTTTTTTGTGTGCTATCTTTCACCCCAATTAGGAAAGATTTGCCTCCCTATTTACAACATTATATTCTATGTGACCCGGGACCGGATCGGTCGACGCGTTTCGAACCCAGACGATTCAAGGGTTCTCCTCAGGACCAACAATTTCTACAAAAAACCCAAAAATAAACACACTTTAGGCTTATTCTGGTCTCAAAAACTATGGCCATCTGCCTGTGAAGCACCCCTCTTCTCGCTATCCTACCTTTACTCTTCAAGGTCAATGATCAACATCTGCGTGTATTGCTTTCATTCCAAGATGCATACCAAGAAGGAGCTAGGAAACAAAAACATAAACCACTTTTAGACAACACATACCTCCTAGTGGTTGCTGTCATCAGGTCCAAAGTAAAATACCACTTACCCGCTTCTATATGCGGGTCACGTCTCAAAGGACAGCTTTGCCTCCTGTAATATAAAACCATTGTTAAATGGTTTGCCTAATTCCCCAATTCTTATAAGAGCTCTTAAGATCGAGGCTTACCGTGAATCTGTGTGGCTGCCCTCGCGGTAAAATAAGCGACCACTGCAAGTGCTTTCTTTCTCGCACGGTGGCTGTGGGAAAACGCGAAGGTAGATTGATATTAGCAGCGTTTTCTCAATACTTGCTCGATTGTCGTTCGGGCTAAGGTTAAAACCTGCCTTACCGAGTGTTTTGATCCTCCGTGTATAATTCAATGAAAACCTTCGGCGTATGCTTTCGGGATGTGACGCTGTGTAATCAACATCACCTACTTCCTATGTGATCCCACGATGGCCGCAAAGGCTTTTGGGAGACACAGTTCGGGAGGAACATAATTGCATGAACATTTGCAGCGTTTCCTAAGTCCTTGCTTTGTTGTCATTTAGGGAGCATTAAAACACTACCTTACCAAGTGGACAGACATTTTAGTCCTCCATGCACAATTCAGGTAATCCCTTCGGCGTATGCTTTCAACTTGAGACGCTGTGAAGTCAAATCCTCTTTGAATGATGGTAAAAAGTTGATATTGCAATTCATTAGTAGGATTCTTCCCAATTCGTCTGTAGCAGCTGATATCATCTAGTTGTCGTAATACTTAATTTCTGTATCTATTAATATCCCAGATTACCACTGGCCCGCCTTTATCTGCCTGTTTGATGACCAATGAATTGTCATTCTTTAAAGAGAATAATGCATCCTTTTCGGCCTTAGGCAGGGATATCAATAGATACAGAAATGAAGTATTACGACAACTAGATATATTTTTATTTATTATTTTTCTTCTTGTTTTGGGCTTTATGTCCTTTTCTTAGCACCATTATAATATTAATAAAACAAACATACACACAGAGTGGGGGTGGGGCTCCGTCTAGGAGCGTAATGCTCTAGAAGAAAGGGAGGGCTCCTCAGGGAAGTAGGGGGCCTCAGAGGGTACGAGGCGGAGGGGGTGGTGTGAGGGGAGGCACGGGGGGTCGCAAGGGGAAAAAAGAAAAAATGTAGTCCTCATTTAATATTAGTCAGCAAGAGCACCCCTTTCACCATATGGGAACCCCATTATTTAAGTATGGAGGAGGTGACTGAGGCTATTTGATGTCTAGTAATAAGACAGCATTTATATCCTGGAACGTTAATGGGCTTCGGTGTCCTCGGAGGCGTAGGTTGATACTAAAATACCTGGAACAATCTGCCGCCAGAGTAATCCTCCTTCAGGAAACCCATCTAAGTTCAAGCAAGGGTAAAGAGGTCTTCGGGAAACTTAGATGAGAAGGGGCGTTTTGCTGTTCAGGCCAGACGGTCGCAACTAAGGGGGTTGCAATCTTGATTAAGGCGGGCAGTGGAGGATCCATAAAGTCAATGTTAACTGATCACACAGGAAGATGGGTCTCCGCGCAGGTTGATCTTAATGGCAGTGAACTGACAATTGTGTCTTACTATGGGCCAAATATAGACAACCCCACCTGTCTATTAAAAGTACAGTCCAACTTGGTGGAGGTTACCTCTCCCATGATTGTAGGGGGGTACTTTAACGTTCTCCTTGACCCGAGAGAACCCTTGAATCTTGTCTGGGTTCGAAACACGTCGACCGATCCGGTCCCGAGTCACATAGAATATAATGTTGTAAATAGGGAGGCAAATTGTTCCTAATTAGGGTGAAAGAAAGCACACAAAAAAACTGAAATTGTATTGAAAATTTGCTTTACTTGTACTTTTTTAGATATTATTGATACCGGGACCTTTGTTTTGTAGGATGTGTGTGGGAAGGTTAAACGTGGAATGAATGTTCTTTGGACAATAATGTGTTTAAAGTGATGGTGTGTCAGTTTCAATTTTTGGAATTGTGTTGTACATATTTAGTATATATTTTCTACGTGTGATCTTTATGTATTTTCATGCACAAATTATTATGTGTTTAAACAATTGAATGATGATTATAAAAGTATAATAAAAGTGGACTTTTGCAAATCAAAAAGCAGGCTATTATGTTAGGCTCATAAAGTCATCCTCAAAAAATAGTTTTATTTTTCAGTCTCAGCACTGGCATTTGTGTTGTTTTATAGTATTTTGGCTCAGCCTTGCTGAGTAAGAGCCAAGACCCATGGTAGTTGTTGGATATAGATCGTAATCTTGGAATGATCCGTCCAAGGAAGGGAATCTGGGGGGTCACATCTGAGCTGGTCTGTGTTAGAGACAACCACGTCTAATAGGTGGCCAGCTCGATGAGTGGAACCTTCAACTCCTTGAAGTCCCATTAGTTCGAGGGAAGAGAGAAGTTTGTTACCTCAGGGTTGGTATGATTTTCCCCATGAAAATTAAAGTCCCCGAGCAGAGGAAATTTATTTCACGCAAGCATGTGTAGTGCAAGATGTTCCACCGGAAGGTCTATAAATTTGTCTCTTTGTCTTGGAGGCCGATAGATTACGGCACCATACCAGCAGTCAGAAGGATACAGAGAGACCTTGAAAATTCCTAGTTCTAGACAATCATTACTAACAGTAAAGACCAAATTCACGGCCAGATGATTTTTAAAAGCAATGTCTATACCCCCTCCTATTTTTTTCTTTCTAGCCAGATGAATACATTTATTATTCTCTGATATGGCCAGGTTTATAATGGAGTAGTTTGAGGGGTTCAACCATGTTTCACTGAAGAAACATAATGCAGGGTCCTGTGAGACAATCATATTTCAAATGGGTGTTTAGCAAGGGATCTTACATTGCACAATGTTTTTTTGGCTCGTAGTGGCTGGATCTGGGGCTTTGCTGTGGGGTTGGAGAACCTACTGGTGATACAATTTGAAATTGACAGTGATTGAATGTTACCGGCCCTTCTAACATATTGGGGAACTTCTGAGTGCAGTTCGCATTGGTGCGATTATTGGCTTGTGCGAGCACTCTGATTGCGAGTAACGATTCAGCGTAGTAATATCGGGGGGCTTGGTGGCGGATATTGCTCCAAGTAGATACCGTTCATGATGTCTTTTTTGGTGCTGGTAGCTGGTCTCAACCACTTATCACCGGCCATCTTTAGGCGAAAAAACTAAGTTTTAGGGTTGTCCCCGGGAACACGCCTTTCTTTCCTGAATCGCTCATGGTAGGCATTGGCATCCAGGCCTCGGCGGTCCAGGATAACGTCCTTGGCATTGGCCACCTGGTAGCCTGATTGTGCCACCCCAGTCAATAGCGGGGCCAAAACAAAGGGCCATTTTTCCTCGGGCCAGCCGCAGGCTCTGGAGTCACGTTAAAAATTTAATAGGAATGCGTCTAGGTCCTCCCCGGCCACATATTTTTGCAGGGATATGCCAGAGGGTCCATGCATTGTACTATGATGCTCCCTCAACACCGGCTCCCCTGGGTCCTGTACCATCTTTTGCAAACCTTCCATTTGAGCCGATATGGTGTTTTTAAATACATCTCTGTTGGCCTGGGCCGACGACATGTGCCGCTCTATATCCCATACCAGTTTCTCCTGTCCATTTATCAGGTGCTGGATGCCCGGGTCCATCATGGGATTACTGTCGGACTGAGGTGTTAATCCCACTTCTGACACCAGTTGTTGCGGGGTTGCAGTAAAGGGTCAGAGACTAGGTCTGCTTAAAGAGGGCTTTATTTTTCCTAATACACGTTTTCGCCGGGACATCAGTCTTTCTTGTGGCCGGCGCTCCGTGTTCTTCCCATGCCAATCTGCTCCTCCTCCCGAGACACAGGTTGTCGGCATGTTGTGCTCTCTGTGGTGATGGCGATGGAGAAAACAAAAGGAGAACGGGTATCAGGGCTTCTGTCAATAACGTAGCATAGGGGATGGGAAATGAAGGGACACCGCAAAACCATGACACGCTACTAAAAATAGAGTGAAGGTGTTCAGGGTAGGGTGCAAGAGGGAACGATAGAGAGATACCGGCTTGTTAGGAGGTAGAACTATCCCTCCTCCCCATCCACCCTGCGAATCGTTCCCGTACCTGTGAAAGCCACGTTCCTCCTGGAGCGTGGCTCGGTGAACCGCGTTGTCGTTCGCCTCCTGGCACACCCTGGGCTCCTGATGCTGATGGTTCCACCACACAACTCCGTCTCGGTTCCTCCGGTTCTCTTTTTCCGAAGCTCGCGACTTTCTCTCTCTGGTCTCCTTCTTCTCCTCCGGTGTCAACGCATACCCAGTTCTGAGAATCTCCGCTCCTTATTGGGCTTACCACAGTGACGTCATCCTGTGGTGGAGTCTCGTCATCAGGGACTCCCCAGTTAAAGGGGCTGTCCCTTGGGTCCTCCGTATCACTCAACAGAGTGATGGTTGTTGTACTCCACTCGCCCTGCTGAGGGGAAACAAGAGGGGGAGAGAGTGGCGTTGCAGTCCACCAATCTATAGCGTTCTCACAGTCTATCCTCGTTGCCCCTACCGTGGTACAACATGTTATATACTGGACATAGGAGGTCACTGCTAAGGGGATTACCAGCTGGTAGCTAAGACCATGGACAGAGGACACCCCTGTAAAACATGCTACAATGGCGCATTAGAGGCCACTGCCAGGGGCATTATCAGCTGATATTGGCCCGCTCACAGTGTTCAATGCGCAAATCCCAGCTGTAAAATGCTGACACCACAAGACATGTGCATATTGCCAGACTCTTCCAGGCAACCTGTTGACTTTAAAGAAAGATGATGGTGGTGCCAGCTTCATCCCTAAAGGGAGAGAGCTTTGCCCTTGCAGCCTTTCTGGATTGTAAGGTAGGCTGCCGGGCCGGGTGTGTTTTATTAAGTCCTTAGCACTGATCTGTAATGCAAACAAGTGCGATGCCATGTTTCATGCCTTTTAGAAGCGAGATAAGGGGGTGCGATGGAAGACAGGGACAGTTGAGCTTGCTTCAAGGGAGAGTAGAGCTGCCCCTGCCCTCTCAGTTATCAGTGCATGTGACACCCCTTTGTCAGATTATTTTGGGCAAATGGCCGTGGCTGGTCATGAATGTTCGAGATTAGAGGGACACAGCTTCCCTCTTTCCCCAAGTCATTCCCCGCACAATAATTGTGCTCTTTATTAATTAACGCTGTAAATTGCAATGCCTGCTACCTTCCACCCACTTCACAGCACTCAGAAGTCTTTGAGAAAAACAGAGCGCTGTTGATACTTCCTGTCGAGATTCCAACGTGCCCACCGTAATAAGGGTGGGGCCGGGTGTTAGTCCTTCAGACAATCGAAACCTGGCTGGCTTGTGAGTTTCACAGGTGTAGGATGGGGCCTGGCGCCTATTTGTATGGTGTTTCATCACTTAACAACAGCCTTTGGTGCTGCAAGTTGTCATCCGCCTTCTCTTCAGGGTAGACAATCGAATGCACATTTAATTGGGTGTCGTGCTGTGTGCTGTTATGCAGGGTTTCTAATATGTTACGCAGTGATATGTTCTGTAAAGTGTGCGTTATGTTATGTTTTGCAGTTTTGTTACATAATCAGCGCCGTTATATCAGTCTGTGTTAAAGGAGGTGACTGGTGGCGGGTAAGTGAGGACAGTGGGGAAGGAGATGGGAAAATTAGTGTAACCTGCTTGGCAGACCTTATGGCTGAAGGCCCCAACATTTTACACTCACTTGTAAAATGACCGGCATGTATAACGCCATCCAGGACTTTACACTTACTAGCATTGTGACCCTCACTTATGAAGCTGCCCGGCATTTTACACTCTCTCATAATGTGGCCCTTAACTTGTTAAGTAGACCAGCATTTACACTCAATTATAACGTGAGTCCCATTGTAATGTAGGTAATTGCATTTATATAGCACTTACTACCCCTGACAAGGCCTCAAAGTGCTTTATGGATTGCCGTGGTTTCGCAGAAGAGGGACTTCAGAGGGGCACACTCCTCAAAATATTGCAGCGGTTAATCGATGGCATCAAATCAAGGCGAGGCGAGCTGCCCCGGGCAGCGGCATGAAGAGGAGTGCACTGCCCATGAAGATTGCAAGGATTTATGTTGGGCAGCGGTGTGAGGGGAGCATGCTGCCTGTGTACAGTAGAAGTCGGGCAGCGGCATAGTCAGGAGCGTCATACCCGTGAAGTACTGTGGCCTGGAGAAGCAAGCGGTGTGAAGGGAGCACCCTGCCCATTTGCAGAGTAGACAGGCAGCGGCATGGTCAGGAGAGAGCTACCCAGGAAGTTGCAGACAGCGGCATGAAGGTAGAGCGCTGCCCATGTGCTTAGTGTAGTTGTCATGTATTCCTGTAGGTTCTGAATCGATCCCCCTATTCCTGACCCTATTCTGGTTAAACTAACTATCAAGTTAACTAGCAGTCAGCCCATGAGGCAAGAACAGCCCCCATGATGCAGATACCGTTATCTGACGCAGTCACACTACGGCATAGGAACGTGTTATCTGATTAGGTCATAACGCTTGAGATCTAATTAGACAAGCGACATTCCTCCAGCCCCTGATAAGGCATACGACGTTCTCATAACAAATCAAACCTATGACAACCTGGAAAATCCGTGCGGCCATTGTTTTGATTTCACAGAGAACTTTAGTAAAGAATGTGCTAACGAGCAAGTCGTATGACATCTTTATTGACATATCTATGTCCATCCTTACGTCAATCTCGGCACCTTTAAGGTATAAATATTGCCGATCTTGCCCTATGCAAACACACGCGTGGTGACAAGACGGAGCAGCCACACTTGCCGAAGCCGAGAGCAGAAGCAGACCCCGCTGGCAGCAGCCCCGCCTTCCTGACGCGCTGAGAGACGCGCTGCTATCTCAAGCCGAGAGACCCAGCACCGGCGTTTCTGGGCAGCCCTCGCAGGCAGCCTGGAATATCGAGAGCAGAGAAAGAGATACCATTCCTCATTCATCCTAACTTCCAGGTACAGAACTGAATAACCCCTCACAGAGAATTCTTTAGTTATTCACTTGGCAAAAACAAACTTAACTTAAACTGTAACTTTCTATTCCCGCCCACGCATTAGACTTAGGTCAGGTACACGGGGTAGGCGTATTTAGAAACACCAGTTGAGTACGTTTAGTCAAATGTATATGTGTATGTAAATATATTTTAATCATTTTAAACATCATATGGCTCAGAAACCATATCAATGTTTTTACAGTATTATTTTATACTATTGCTTTTAATGTATGCACTTTACTTAACTATAAGTATTGCAATAATATCGATCCATTTCTCATGTATGAGAAAAGAGACTGATCAATAAATAACATCTTTTATTGAACACGCCCGTCTCTTCCTTTTCTCTACAATCTGATGAGACTAAGAATGCACGTACTGACTGAGTAAAATAATTGCCTTGTGCTCACACGACTCTCGAGATTGACTCTTGATTAGGGGAGAGCAAAGTTGTCATGTTCTATGGTTGTCAGAAACTAAATCCCTTCTTGTCTAATCAGGGAAGTTAATTCCTCCTTGAACATTCGAGAAAGTTTCTAGCGAACTCTGAGCTACGCTGGCAAACCCAAAAATTAAGTCTAGTATCGACAGTAGTAGACCTAGTTAACGTCTGGTCTAGGCCTTTACTGCTGTAGGTATTATTCCAATGCGCAGAGCCTATTGGGAAAATAGGAGCTACACTACATGGCGCCCAACGCGTTTGGAAAGGGCGATAAAACTAACGTAAGACATTTAGAGTAACTCAGTCGTGCTTTCTCACTCAGACCCCTTTTCCCATTATACTCCAAAGACGTCTGGAGTGGGTGAAAGGTAATATCCTCCAAAACCTCGCAGGAGGGAACTCCTATGTATGGTTCTTGGTATAGTCAACGTTGAAGGATAAAAACATTCCCAAAATATTGTGCATCTAATCTTTGTTCCATAAAGAAACCTGATCTGCAAACAAACATAATACCATCCTGTCTGTAAAATGGCAGAGAGTGATGATGAAAGAGAGGCAGTTAGATTAGCAACTGAACTCGCAGATGCTGATGCTACCATGCAAGCAGCAGACCCGAATATAACACTCATTCCGGTCATTAAAAGGAGATCTATAACCTTAAAACTTATAGAAAATGGACTGACACCTAGAGGTGGCACAGTCATATTCGTAATCGAGGCACACGAATATCGGCAGACAGAGGTATACTATTCATGGATACATTTTCCAGCAGCAAATGCTGTAACAAAGTACTTCCACTATTACAAAGTAGAGGAACCTCCTGAAACGTACACTCCTTTCGAGGAGGTGGAAGTACCACTCAAATTCCAAGAGCATTTGCTCTTATTTGATGGCGCCCTAAAACATAACAATCACATTACAAGACTCGGTCCTTTAGGAAGACCAGGAGCAACGTGGCCGGTCTTAGCCGGATACACACCACATCCAGGCATCGAAAGAATGCCTGCAGCAGAGCTGTTAATACAGCTAAAACAATTACTAAAAATTCATAGACAATTAGTTCAGTATGTAATGCGGACTTCAACAATTCAGCCAGCGATTAAACTTCCACAGCTGACCCCTCACCAGGGGAACACAAATAAAATTACACCACAGAACATCCAATCCTGCCTAGGTAAAGTTCCAGCTAAACGGGAACAGATACCATTCTGGTTGGCACAGAAAATTACCCAAATAGAGGCGGTGTTTCCTGACACCACCCCATTAGAAAAACACAGGATTCTGACTATATGTCTCCCAATGGGAATCGCACCACACATTGAGGACTGTGACACTTGGGGTACAGTCTTTGCTTCCATCTACACAAAAACGCACGGTGTTCCATCCATTTCGGTGATACCAGATGTGCTAAAACAAATTCAAGATGAATACGGTCCAGAACCTGCTTTAACTCTTGGTATGAAATTACTGAAAGACTTCAAGCAGGTCTCGGCTATATTATTAGCCAACATAAAAGGTGAAGCAGCAAACGTGGCGATCCGCCAGAGGTTAAAAGAGACAGATATAGCAGACCAACCAGCTGAAATTGCCAGAATCATAGAAAAATCCTATGAAGAACTAGGCAGAGATAGTCTAGGTGGAATACCAGTAAAACCGCAACTGACTACAAGTCCAGAAAAAATATTTTTTAATAATAATTCACCAAAAAAGAACTGGGATGGAAACAAACAATCCAATCCTAAAGAAAAGAAATTCCAGTCCCGAGGGAGGTCTCCCAGGCGAAGAGAGAAATCTCCAAACCAAAGACAGAGGTCACCGCAGAGTGACCCCTCTGGGAATAGATATAACCTTAGAAATAGGGATAATATTAAAAAACCTGATAGATATCAAGACATTGATACACGTCCCTCTCAATCTTTTCAGACTTCCTCGCAGAAATCGGAAAGAAGAGGACGATCAGAAGAGCACGCCAAGTCCAAAGACAAGGAACCTGCTCAACTAAAAAAGAAATTACAATTTCCAAAAAAGAAGGTAGCCAGTATCAAGGTAGTTAAAAATGCCGAGAATACTGAGGACACAACTGAAAAACGGAGAGTGGGCTCAGACAATGCTAGACAGCGCAGCAGAGGTGAGCATAGCTCGCAAAGTCCTTATGAATCATCTGGAGACAGTGGACACGAATGAATACCTTCAAGTGGAAACTGCAGACACCAGAGTTAGCAAGCCCCACAAGATATACGAGATAACATTACGTATAGAGGGAGATAAGACTAGGAAAATAAGGGGACTATTTTGGGATAACCTCTCAAAGGGTTATGACATCCTTCTAGCTGAAAAAGACTGGCCACCAGAGTTTGTCAGGGAGTGCCCTCATGGCGAATAAGTAATTATGCCTGCCTTCTCGAATCAAATCCCGATTCATAAAAAATACACACTTGCTAGAAAGTGGGCAGTGGCCTTAGCACCTGCTTTATATAAAAATCATGTAGGATGGGATGAGGATTCTCCTCCTCACAAAATCCAGTTAAAATCACAACCTACTGCACAAAGGCATTACCCAATTAAGCAAGAAGCTAAAAAACAAGTAAATGAAATACTAGATCAGCTAGAATACCAGGGGGTGATTGAAACTTGCACCTCACAAATGAACAATCCTTTGTTTCCGGTCTCCAAACCAGACAATTCATATCGTCTAGTTTTGGATTACTGACACCTTAACACATGTTGCAAAACCTTTGCAGTGCAAAACTCACACAGTGCTGCACTAATGAATAACATAGTGCGCAAAAAATACAAAACAACCTTGGACATCACCAATGGATTCTTTTGTCAAAACATAGCACCAGAGAGCAGATCTTTAACTGCATTCTCAGTAAATGGCACTCAAAAGCAATTCTGTCGGTTAGCCCAGGGGTACAAGAACAACCCGGGGGTATTCTCAGCGAGAGTAACAGAATTACTACAACTATATGATGATGAAGCATTATCTTATGTCGATGACATTTACTTAACAGATGATGACTTGGAGACTCACTTGAAAAGGGTGAACACCATAATACTTGGGTTCGCTGCAGAGGGTTACAAATTCAACTTTAAAAAGTCCAGAATTGCCCATCTGACAGTCTTGTACGTAGGATATGAATTATCAAGTATAGCCTGGTTGACAATTTTCTAAGAACTAGAAGAATTAAAAAATCTAAAATATGAAAAGATGTATCCTCTGCCAATCGACATTCTGCCTCTACGACATTACGCCTGTGTAATCTATACAGACGGACATGCTCAACCCTCCGTTTGGGGAGAACATGCATACAATCCCACATGTGAGATTACAAAAGAAGTGTGGCGCGGAGGTAAACTAAGACCTCTATTAACAAAATCACACTCAGTAGAAACTAATTCAGAACTACAAACCGAAATAATAGCATTAAAAATGGCGCTGGATAATGCGGATCGCGAATTCCCGACACTTATAGTGTCAGATTCATATTACTGCGTCAAAGCATATAACAAGGATTTGCAGACATGGATTCAGAATGGTTACAAAGATGACACAGATGCACCAATAAAGCAGAAACTGCTCTGGGAACAAGTAGCTCTTTTGAAAAAAGAACTACCAAAGACTCACGTGACACACTCACTGAGTCATCAGCGTGATGGCGTTCACGTTGTGGGGAATTCATTGGCTGAAGCAGCCGCAGCGGCAGCCACTAAACCGGCTCCCGTAGATCGAAAAAAGCGTACATTAAAATACATTGACGGTGAAACGATGCTGGCGGTGAAAACGTCATCAAACGGCGACTGCTCAGCGTTACCGATCAACTATCCACTCAATTATACATACATAATCGATGCAAACTCCGTCCCTTTTGCTCGAATCCCTGGAGTGGGGGATAGAGTGATTCCAAACATGGACAGGAGAAACTTGTTAATCGCAGACGCACACATGGGCGAGGGTCTCAGACACCTTAGATTAAAAGATTCTCTGGAAGAATTACAATCACGGTACTGGTGGCCAGGCATGAGCCTACATTACACCATGTTTGTAAAAAACTGCCCAAACTGCAACAGAGATCGCAGTGGGGAGAGAAACAGTTTAATACCTCGTCGTATCAAGGCAGATAATATTACCAGCAAAAAGAATGGCTTGCGATTAACATATACAGGCTAGTTTCCACTTATAATGTAGATCACCAGCACTCGGCTGACGTCCGGACTATTATACAAGATTTGCGAGTCTAAATGGCATATACGCTAAGAGCATGTTACGTTTGACCATTGTTTTCACTCAGGCATACCAGCCTGGGGGGAAACATGGCCAAATGAGCACAGTCCAGCGGGAATCTTCTCACTTCCTTCCTGAGGGTACGGGATGGTGTAAAGAAAAAACCAAGGCAGAAAGCAATCTATAATGGAAAGGATATTAGGTTCGGGAGCTGGGTGGGTCAAACATCTAATAAGTGTCCAACGTAGTCTAAATAACTTGCCAAGAAATTCTCTGAAGGGATTCAGTCCGTACGAATTATTATTTGGAACTAGGATGTTGATCTCTGACCTTGATAGTCAGACTTCAGTGGTTAAAGAAAAAAGCTTTGATGTCAAAGACCGTTTGGCTATTTTGCAGGACTTAAACAAAACAAGAAAAGACCTGAGCAACATACAGTTGAAACAACAGCCAACGACCACTGAAGAATCACCACCTGTCCCAGCAAGACCTGTCTGGATTTCAAAAGTCGGGGATCTAGTCAGGGAAAAGATCGCGGTAAAGAAGGAATTTGGGCCTTCCTACAGAAAAGCAGTTCCTGTCTTGTCTGTCATCGGGACAAGATCAGTTGTACTACCGCCACTTGCTGGTAAAAAGGAGAACCGAGTTGTATCCATCGACCTGGTAAAACCACAACATGTGGCCGATAACAAACAGTAGGCCAAGTGGACTCCCAATAAGTAGCAGAACACCAAGGTTTGCTACCAGCACAGAGGTCCTAACAAAAAGGCTCATCACATTCGAAACGCCTAAAGAAGAACAAGAAGGACTATGCAGCAATGCAATAGAACTCAGACCTCTGAAAACCCAAATAAAGACATTTAGCAGAGACACACCAATCTATACTGAAGTACCAAGTGAAAATGCAAAAAACAGAAATCCTGAACCAATTGAAACAATTGACAGAACTGCATCCGGTTACTTCATCGACTTCGATGATTCCTCTGACGGCTTCAGTGAATGAAAGACACAGCCATCATCAAAATCCTTTAAAGACAAAGCTAAGGAACTTTTGAAACATCTGAAAGAAACATATCTGGTTTCTCCATGGATTGAATTTTGGGTGGGTTTTGGTGCATTTATCCTCATACTTTGGCTCATCATGGTATTTACTTTGGGACGCTTCATTGAGGGAAAATATGCTAAGATGGACACAGCAAGTCAGAACATCAACTTGGTCCTCAAACCACACACATCTTCACACGTCGAGAAAAGAGAACTTTCTTCAGCCAACTTCACAGCCAATCCTATACCTGGTGGGGTAGCCTGGGACAACACTGACTATGAAATTTATGGTCCGGTCGAGATCCTGAAATATCCACACCAAATCAAGATCTCCTTGAGTGACTTTGCAAAACCAAACTCATTTGCTGATGATTGGGACTTCGAAAGTATTAACAACATGATGTCTGACTTAGTAATGTCTGCTAAATTTACAAAACATGATTATTTGCAAGGTTCTACAAATTATGATAGTATGTATTGCTATAACCATTATGGTAACCATTTTTTACATAAATCTGCACAACCTAGAAATGTTTTAAGTTATAATCAATGGGAACATTGTGCTACACCTCCAAAAGGAAGCTCTAGAACCGTATATGACAAATATTCATATTTTTCAGGTTTTAACATAAGTAATGCTGAAACATTTTATTTTAAATTGTCAAACAAGACAGGGATGAAAACCATGATAACCAACACAAAATTGATATATTCAGATTCATTCTTTGAAAACATGAATACATTTGGATTTGATTATTGGGACAAAAATGTTGATTTGAAAAGTGTTTGGGGTACAAAAGAATGGCAAGTACAGGGTATAGAAGCTTTGTTTAGAGCCTGCATGATCCCAGAACAAATGATATTTTTAAATGACACTGTTCAACAAACCACCTGTCTTGGCTTAGCCAAAATCAAAGATTTACTTAAACCGTCTATTCCAAAGCCAACAATGTTTAGCAATAGCTCTGATACAGATGAAGGGATAGACGTAAACCATATACTAAACCAAAACAGAACACATCCTGACTGGAAACAATGGTTGATCTGGCCCACAGATACAAATAACTGTCAAGATAGATTCCTGAATAAAACACAGGGTTTCAAAATGACCAGGCCAGACCCTAGATATCCCCAAAGACATCACCCAGGGACAATAACAACCTACAGTGTGGGCAAATTATGCCTTCAGTGGCTACAAACTTCCACACTGCCTGAAATTAAGCAACACCTAACTTTACTTGCTGATGGTGCTGACATGCGTGATTTCATAATGGGACCACGCAAACAGCGTCAAAAGCGTTTCATAGCAGCCTCTGTATATGCAGCATACAATGAGGCCTGGAAGGTTACTCAAATTGAGACAGCAGAAAGAATACGGGAAATTGACCGTATTAATTTGGAAAAATCACTTTCTGTAGTGGACAATGGGTTAATGACTCTGTCCTCCAGAATTTTTTCATTGGACAGCATTGTGTCTTCAGCAATCGATATATTATCGCAAGACTTACTGTTATTACAACATGGTCAGTCACAATTGCGTTCTATTGTACAGCTTGGCTGGACGTTACAAAATCTGCGTTCAGGCTATGTGCCTTGGCGTTTAATCAACACAACGTCACTATTCCAAATCTTTAACCTTACTGATAGACAAATCGGTATTTCGCAAAAGTGTGCTGATTATACAATCTTGAGCATTGAAAAACTAGAAAGATTACCAATGACAATGTCAGAACGACCTGTCAGTGAATGGATAATACACAGGATCATAAATATTCCAATCTCAACCTTCAGGTTTCAATACTGCCAAAAATATATACAGGCTGGCATGTACGAGAAATTGGGAAAGGGGTACCTTAAAACAACTTGGAACCTGCCCTATTCACATGCATGTGTCAGTAATAAAGGACAGAAAGTGTTTCTTAGTGGCAACAATTGTGCTATGTCACTAAGCGGCACGCTTCTGTGTAACGGTATTAGTTTGCACGGAGCCTGTGAAGGGAATTCGTACAACCTTTCATGTCACCAGCAAGGCGCACCTGCAACTGAAATAGAACCATTCTTTCAAAGACTCTATAATGGGAGTTACATTCTTATTGTAGACCGCAGATGTTGTAGTCTTATGCCCGGGACTCCTTATCTAGTCACTACGACGGCGAAGGTCAAGTGCTGTGGACGTTCTTTATTCCCCAGCTCCTTTCCAGACAGGGAGGCAAGGGCATGGCCCAGTTTGAAAATTACTTCTATTCGAATAGATACTTTAAGCAGAATGAAAACAGTGCTTCTTCAGACGCCTACAAGGCTCACGTCATCAAAAGAAACGTATGATCTACAAGTCGCAAGGACGACTGCAGAGATACATACATTATTATCAACTAATTCCCCCGTACATTTCGCGGAAATCCTGAGAGAAATCTTAAATATTTCTGATACCAATGGGATCTCAGGGGTATTTAAGACAGTATTTTCGATGGCATTAACACCATTCAAAGCCATACTGGGTATTTTTCCAGATTTCGTCCATTCGATTTTTGGCGGACTTCCCCTGATCTTGGGACTAATTGCAGGAATCCTATTCTTAGTCCTTATTTTTCGTTATGGCAACCCATGTCACAGATCAAACTCTCGCGACAATGGAAGATACGATCCTAGCCATTGGATACCGGGACCGGATATCAAAAATCCTGGGACTATCCCGACTTAGAGACCTGAACATGACTTGGTTTCTATCATTTCGACCAATGTGGCAAAGGTGTGTTTTACCTGTACTAAGGTGTCTGCTATGCGGAGAAGAATGCGTGTTAGACACCTGTCTGACGCTACAATCGGATGCGCCAGTGGATGCAGATACACTGTTGGTTCCTACCAAGGTTCACGCTTTGTGCTGCCCTCAAAGGCTGCCAATCCTGATGACGGCATTCCTGGAATCTTCACCACTGCGATTGAAGAGTAGTGAAGTTCAAGATGAAAGCAGCATCGAACAGGTACGACCTTCTGTCAGCAATGCGAATCAGAATGTCAATGCAGACAATCATGCGCACGAATGCATGGTTACCCCTATTTCCAACTTAGTGGAACTTTCCCATGAAGCTGTTGACAGTTTCTTCGAAAGCCTGAATGATATGATGTTCTCTCCAGAACAGAAATAGAGACTTTTGAGCAAGCTCGCACACGGCGTTCCCTGAATTCGGCCTTCAACTTTAAAAATAAAGTCACATGAACAATTCTTCCCACCAGTTCACGGACAACAATTTTTTAGCAGCCCCAAATTATTTTTCACAAATTTTTCGGGACACTTATCTTCTGCTTAAAGTAAGAAACTATTCCTAGAGAACTAAGATTTCTATTTTTAGATACTTTATAAACTTTAGTTGCCCGCTGGTATGTTCACAAATATTTTATCATGTGATGAAATGGTCTCAAACTTTCTTTCTGTATAGCTATATTAAGAGCCATTTCATGTGTATTTTTCAAATACCAAATTAGCAATGATGCATACAAATGCGTGTTTACTTTTGCATTTAATTCATAGCTTAAGTGCATACAATATATATGACTGCAATTTTTCAGTATATTTGAAAATTTCAAAATGCATTTATGTATTTTGGGGTGGTAAGGTATACACTATACTCTATAGTATGTTGTACTATGTTATACTATGCATAGATTAGTAAATATGTCCATAGTTAGCGTGGAGTGGGTGTCATGTATTCCTATAGGTTCTGAATCGATCCCCCTATTCCTGACCCTATTCTGGTTAAACTAACTATCAAGTTAACTAGCAGTCAGCCCATGAGGCAAGAACAGCCCCCATGATGCAGATACCGTTATCTGACGCAGTCACACTACGGCACAGGAAAGTGTTATCTGATTAGGTCATAACGCTTGAGATCTAATTAGACAAGCGACATTCCTCCAGCCCCTGATAAGGCATACGACGTTCTCATAACAAATCAAACCTATGACAACCTGGAAAATCCGTGCGGCCATTGTTTTGATTTCACAGAGAACTTTAGTAAAGAATGTGCTAACGAGCAAGTCGTATGACATCTTTATTGACGTATCTATGTCCATCCTTACGTCAATCTCGGCACCTTTAAGGTATAAATATTGCCGATCTTGCCCTATGCAAACACACGCGTGGTGACAAGACGGAGCAGCCACACTTGCCGAAGCCGAGAGCAGAAGCAGACCCCGCTGGCAGCAGCCCCGCCTTCCTGACGCGCTGAGAGACGCGCTGCTATCTCAAGCCGAGAGACCCAGCACCGGCGTTTCTGGGCAGCCCTCGCAGGCAGCCTGGAATATCGAGAGCAGAGAAAGAGATACCATTCCTCATTCATCCTAACTTCCAGGTACAGAACTGAATAACCCCTCACAGAGAATTCTTTAGTTATTCACTTGGCAAAAACAAAGTTAACTTAAACTGTAACTTTCTATTCCCGCCCACGCATTAGACTTAGGTCAGGTACACGGGGTAGGCGTATTTAGAAACACCAGTTGAGTACGTTTAGTCAAATGTATATGTGTATGTAAATATATTTTAATCATTTTAAACATCATATGGCTCAGAAACCATATCAATGTTTTTACAGTATTATTTTATACTATTGCTTTTAATGTATGCACTTTACTTAACTATAAGTATTGCAATAATATCGATCCATTTCTCATGTATGAGAAAAGAGACTGATCAATAAATAACATCTTTTATTGAACACGCCCGTCTCTTCCTTTTCTCTACAATCTGATGAGACTAAGAATGCACGTACTGACTGAGTAAAATAATTGCCTTGTGCTCACACGACTCTCGAGATTGACTCTTGATTAGGGGAGAGCAAAGTTGTCATGTTCTATGGTTGTCAGAAACTAAATCCCTTCTTGTCTAATCAGGGAAGTTAATTCCTCCTTGAACATTCGAGAAAGTTTCTAGCGAACTCTGAGCTACGCTGGCAAACCCAAAAATTAAGTCTAGTATCGACAGTAGTAGACCTAGTTAACGTCTGGTCTAGGCCTTTACTGCTGTAGGTATTATTCCAATGCGCAGACCCTTTTGGGAAAATAGGAGCTACACTACATAGTCAAGCAGCGGCGTGGTCAGGAGCATGCTGCCTGTGTAGTTGTGGGACTTGTGGCTGCCAGAGGTGTGGTTGTGAGCACTCTGTCCATGAAATTAGGCCTTGTTGCGCTGCATCAACGTGGCAATCGCTCCTTCAGGATTTCAGCGAACACGGTGATGGTGTGTTCCCTCTGAGCTGCTGTCCTTGTTTGAAGCAACTTCCATGACTACCACAGTGGAATGGACTTGCGCACACCAGGTGGTTGAATACGGAAGCCTGGGTGCGGGCTTCTCGGTCTGTGGATGTTTAAGAAAGTTCCCCATGGACACACATTAAGCAGAAGAGCAGACGGAAACTGTAGTTAGGCAGCACTGCTTCCGGAATAAACAGAAGTGACGCATCGGATCTACAGCCAATTGTAAGCCCTCTAAGAACAACAATGCCAGTCTTTACAAATGGCAGGCACAAGAGAAATTCCCCAGCAAAAGGCTGAGTTTCATCCCTTTAACAGATTACTTGATGTCTCGGAGAGACAGCGCTTGCGCATTCCCTAGGCGAGATCTATAAATGGCCTAGATTAAAACCACTCCCCCATCGAAAAAAAGAGACACACACACACACAAAAGAAGCAATTCCCAAGGATAAAACCTGAAGCGGAGTTGTGCATGGGAAGAAGCAGATACACCCTATGTCCAATATCCTTGATAAACTTTGTCCAAACAGTGTATAAAAAAGAAACTATGAGATAGAATATAGAAATGAGTGTACCTAGAGTACCCATAGATGTTCAAGCCCTAAACAGGGACAGTTGAGGTAGAGACTACCAGTACTGGTGCCTTGTGGGAAGCAGGGTCAAGACTGATTTGCATATGGCTGGGTTTAAACTGGAATGTCATAGGGAGCAAAGAAACTATGGATTTTGGCCCAGACTCAATACTGGGGTGAATGTTTGACATTATACACCAGTCTGTACAAATATTGTTCTTTTTAGAACTTTGTGCAATATACCTCTGCCAACCTGCAGTAGAGTGCCTGCAGTTTCCCATTGAACATGGTTCAATTGGCTTATTCTTGACTGCAGTGTCAAACCTCTAAAGTGCCCTATTAATAAAACCATTTTTGATGGATAAAATCTTGTTAAATAGAAATAAGTCTCCCTTATATAAACCTTGTAACCCATATAGCAGGGAGTATGATATTTAAAAGTTGGATTGTAAGAAATTGGGTGTTTTGGTTCAGAGAGGAAGAAGTCCCACTTGGGCAACAACCAAAATCCTTATCAGGGTGAAGCAAAAGAATCACTAAGCTAACTTGTACTTACCCTTTGGTAGCTTGGCGTAAAAGCAGTCAGGCTTATCTTAGAGGGAATTCGTAAAGTATTTATGCAGCAAACAAACAGTAATAAAGTGAAAATACATCACAACAAAAATACAAAGCCAATTAACCCTTTCCGTTTGCATAACAGAATGGTCCCGTCATGCGCTACAGTGCTTGTGAAAGTATGATGGAACCATTTTGTAATGTGAAGATGAGCACTAAATCCCTCTGTTGTAAATAGCTGAGGGATGTCCTTTTTTGCCTCAGGAGGTGGGGCAATTTGTTTTCAATGTAAGGACTATTGCGCACATGGAACGCTAACATTACTACATTCAATCTGAAATTAGCCAATCGGCTCGATTCAGTTTCATTGTTTCGGTGCTCGGGGGCTATCTCAGCCCCAGAGCACCGCAACACACGTGAGAGGTACGATTCAAAATGGGAGTTTCTCTTCCCTCCATAGTGGATCCCTGCTAGGGGATCACCACAGGAGGGTGATCCCCAGGTAGGGACCCACCCACTGGGAACCAGGGAGGGGGAGCTACCCCTCAGGCAGAGCTTTTGCTCCCCCCCAACGTTTATACATGCAGTCAGTCTTTCTGGACCCTGGGGGCAGAAAGCGCACTCGGTACCAGGGATTGATTTTATGTTTGTATATAGGGATGGGTACTGCCCAAAATGAGCATGCCAATTCCTGCACTCCTCCAAAGAACCTCCATAGTTTTTCTGTCCACCCTGGGGGACAAATGGGAATTATTACCCCGATATTTTTTTTAATATATATTTTTATAAAACAGGGATAGAGGCTGCCCACAATGGACAAGACAATGCCCCCAACCAAATGTATTTGGAACCAGTCTTTCTGCCCCTCCCCCCCCCGGGGGGAATATGAGGGAAATAGCCTGATGGGAGGCAATAGCCACCGATCTGCCCCCCATATGGGGTATAAAGCACACAAGACAAGACACCAGGGATTTTTTATTTATGTATATTTAGGAGGGGAGTTGCCTGAAAAAAATGGCCACAGTCTTTCTTCCCCAAGGAGGCAGATGGGGGCAATAGCCCCTGATCTGCCCCTGGGGGTCAGATTGCCCACTAAGGGTGGGGGCACTGGCATGCCCATTTTTGGCAGTGCCCACCAATACTAAATGGACAGTCTTTCGGCCCCCCAGGAGGCAGATGGGACTAAGAGCCCCTTATCTGCCCCTGCAGGTGCCAGAAAGCTCACTAGGTATGAGGGATTATGATTTGTTTAACCCCTTCAGCGCTAATGACAAGGGTAACTCGTCATGGACTTTCCATTGATTTCAATGGAAAGTCAATGAGAGAGTTGGGCATGCCTTAGCGTCCAAGTGGTTAATACGTAGGGGTGGGAGCTGCCCAAAATGGGCATACCAGTGCCCCTACCACCCCAAAACTAATTTGACAGTCTTTCAGCCCCCCCCGGCAAAAAGCCCACTATGAAGCCAGTGACTATTTTGTTTGGTAGGTCAGGTGTGGGGGCTTTTTAGAAGAGGCATCCCAATGCCCCACCCCCTAAATAAATGGCCATAGTATTTCTGCCCCACTGGGATGCAGATGGGAGCAATAGCCCCTGATCTGCTCCCTTGGGGGCAGGGAAGAAAACACACTAGGCACCAGGGAGTAGGTTCTTCTCCTACATACAGGGGCGGGGCTGCCCAAATGGACATGCCAGTGCCCCCAAAAACAAATTGTACAGTCTTTCTGTCCCCCTTGGGGAGTGCCCCCATACACAAGGGTCACTCCCCCTTTTTTCCATGGACCCATTTAGGCTGTTTCTGCAGATCAGCAATATTTTACGCTCATTGGACCTCCAAGAGTGGCTGAAAACCACAAGATAACAGGGAAAGTTTTTGTGTGTGATCTGATGGTCTGATTGTGCTGGCGTCTGGCTGGCTGTGTGTGTACTGGCATTTTGCTGGCGGTGTGTGTGGACTCGCACTTGGCTGGTGATGTGTGTGTGTGGACGAGTGCTTGATAGTGGTGTGTGTAGATCGGGGGTGTGCGTGGATGACTCTTGGCTCATGGTATGCGTAGCAGTGGTTTCTCGCCGATGGCAGAGGAGCATTGCCCCCAAAAACAGCAGGATACGAAAAATAAAATGATAATATATACTTTTTTTATTTTCCTTTCTTGCCCAGTCTTGGGTGTAGGGCCAGGGGGGTGACTGAGGGGAGTGGTAGATGCACTCCCTTCAGTGAGCATGATGGTTTGGCCTGCCATCTCAAGCTGGCAAAACCATCATGTGCAGTGAAAGCTCTTTCAAACCCAGGAACGCAGCTGGGTTGAAAAGAGCATGTACAGACTCATGGCTTGTCCTGTGGAGCTAATCCAGGGTGCTTGGGCCAATCCTGAAGCTGCTCTGATGTGTTAGAGCAGATCCAGGATTGGCTACAGGGCATTCCGGTAGCCTGTGCCAGCTGGAGCACAATTCAGTAGGCTGCATGTAGGTTTTTTTTCCAAATGTATTTTTTTCCTCCTGTTACCTGTCACCCCTCTGATTTATCCAGAATTCCATGCAAACAGCAAATTTAGCTAAAAAGCCATCTTTTTCTCACATTTCTCAGTGGGAAAGTTGTAGGATCACAGCAACAGTACAAGTTTCCTAACACCCAGTGTTTCCCTCTGCCTATCGATCAAAATGATACCTCAGTTCCGTGGGTGCCCAAAGCAGAGTCGGCCTAAAAACGTATGAAGACCTACCCTTTTGGACCCATTTTGGTTTCCCCTCAATCTCTACAGGTTTTTGGCCCTTCCCTGCCGCAAGCACTTGGCCCACAAACACAAATAGAGGCATCATTTTTATCAGGAGACCAAAGGGAAGGCTGAGTGGTAGGAAATGTGTGCCGTTGCTGTGATCCCACAACTTTCTTACACAAACATGTGAGGAAAATTAATAATTTTTAGCTAAATTTGAGGTTTGCAGGGGATTCTTGGTAAGGCAATGTAGTGGCATCCATGCAAGCCAGACCTCCCTGGACACCCCCGGGTGTCTGGTTTTCAGAAATGTTTGGGTTTGGTAGGTTTCTCTAGAAAGCCGGCGAGCCCAGGATCAAAAACTCAGGTAACTCCCTTGCAAAACCAGGTAGTTTTGTGATCGATAATTTTGCAGTCTACACTGTACATTTTGGGCAATGTCCTGTTGTGGGCACTAGGCCTATCCACACACATGAGGTACCATTTTTATCAGGAGACCAGGGGAAATGCTGGGTGGTAGGAAATGTGTGGCGGCCTGGTGATCCCACAAATTTCAAACACAAAAAATTTGAGGAAAACATATTTATAGCTAAATTTGAGGTTTGCAGGGGATTCTAGATAGAAATGTTTTGGGAGATCCAAGCAAACCACACATCCCCGGACTTCCCTGTGTGTCTACTTTTCAGAAATATCTGGGTTTGGTACGTTTCCCTAGAAGCCCTCCAAGCACGGGACCAAAAACTCAGGTGTCTCCCATGCAAAACCATGTCTTTTTTGTGATCGATAATTTTGAAGTCTCCACAGTATGTTTTACGTTTGTTTCCTGTTGTGGGCATTAGGCCTACCCACACAAGTGAGGTAACATTTTTAGTGAGAGACTAGGGGAAATGCTGTATGGGTGGATGTTTGTGGCTCCCCACAGATTCTAGAACTTTCCATCACAGAAATGCGAGAAAAATGTGTTTTTTTTAACAAAGTTTGAGGTTGGCAAGCGTTTCTAGATAACAGAACCTGGTGAAAGCCACACAAGTCACCCCATCCTGTATTCCCCTGGGTATCTAGGTTAAAAAAAAATACAGGTTTGCTAGGTTTCTCTAGGTGCCAGCTGAGCTAGGGTCCAAAACCCACAGCTAGGCACAATGCAAAAAGTGGTACATTTTCAGTGGAAAAATCTGATGCGACCATGTTGTGTTTTGGGCCGTTTGCTATTGCGGGCACTAGACCTACCCACACAAGCAAGGCATAATTTGTATTGGGTGACTTGGGTAAATACTGGGTGGGTGTGGAGGTTTGTGGCTTCCCAGCGATTCCAGAATTTTCCAGAGATGTGAGGAAAATGTTTTTTGGGGACAAAGTTTGAGGTTTGCAAGGGATTCTAGGTAACAGAACCTGGTAAGAGCCACACACGTCACCCCATCCTAGATTCCCCTGGGTGTCTAGTTTCAACAAGTTTACAGCTTTTATAGGTTTCTTTGGGTGTGCGTTGAGCTAGGGCCCAAAATCCCCAGTGAGGCACATTACGAAAAAAGGGTCCGTTTTCTGCGGAAAAATCTGATGTCTCCATGTTGAGTTATGGACTGTTTCCTGTCACGGGAACTTTGCCTATGCACACAAGTGAGGATCCCTTTTTAGCAGGAGACTTGGGGGAATTCTCAGTGGGTGGAAGTTTATGGCTGCTAGCATGTTCCAGAACTTTACATCACAGACATTTGAGGATAATGTGTATTTTTTTACAAAGTTTGAGGTTGACAAGGGATTATGGGTAACAGAACCTGGTGAGAGGCACACAAGTCACCCCATATTGGATTTCCCTGGCTTTCTAGTTTTTAAAAATGTACAGGTGTGCTAGATTCCCTAGGCCCCGGCTGAGCTAGGGTCCAAAATCCACAGGTAGGCGCATCTGTTTGCTGTCACAGGCACTAGGCCTACCCACACAAGTGAGGTACAATTTTTATTGGGAGACTTGGGGGAATACAGAATAGTAGATTAAGTGTTACTACCAATTGACTTTCTATGCGTTTCTGCCTTCCAAATGTAAGACAATGTGTAAAAAAGAAGTCATTTTGAAAAATTTCTTCCAATTCACATGCTAGTACGGTTACCCACCGTTTCAGAGATGTGCAAATAACCACTGCTTCTAAACTTTATATTTTGTTCCCATTTAGGAAAGACACAGGCTTTCCTGATATCTATTTTCCACTCTATATTTTACCAAATGATTTTCTGTATACCCGGTACACAATGCCATAGCAAGTTGCAGCTTAGCTATTGGCTCTGGGTAACTTGGGTTCTTGTTGAAACTACAAGTCCTGTATACCCGTGCAACCAGAAGGGTCCAACAGATGTAACAGTATATTGCTTTCAACAATCTGCCAAACTTAGAGAAGTTCAAGGTCCAACTGTAAGTTTCTATAGGAAAACCTTGTAGGATCTACACAAATTACCCCTTGCTGAATTCAAACTTTGTCCACTTTTCAGAAATGAATAGTTTTCTAGGATCCAATATTATTTTCATACCCCTTCCTACTATTAACTGGACGGAGGTTGAAAGCGCAAAAAAATAAGAAAAATAGGCTATGTCCAATATCAAAACTGTGTAGAAATGTTTGCTTTTCTTGTTGTAATTTTATCTAGGACCCTAATTCAATATTCCTGATTCATGCCCTTATGTGGTTATAATAAATAATATCCTTATAAAGGTATAAGAATCATATCCATATTTAGTCATAGCCCATGCTGTACAAATTAAGCAAGGCTACTTCCCCAGGCTCCTAGAAAGTACAACGAGTTCTGTAAACAAACCAAACCTCCAGCAACCTGGGAATTCCCCATTGCTTTTGTTTTGATTTCGTCCTAGAACTCCTGTGAGCACTCTAAGAACGGCCAGTTCTTAGTGACATCTTCATTGACGTCTTATGTCCAACCTTACGTCAAAACCCGGCACCTTTCAGGTATAAATATACCAACGTTGCCTTAAGCAAACACACGGTGGTGGTTTTGGAGCAGGGCGGCTATCTACTTGCCAGAGAGCCCAGCTGATGCGAGAGCCCACGGACGCCGCCCCTCCTCTTTGACGCACTGAGAGAGACGCTGTCTTTTCTCCTGCCGAGAAATCCAGCTCCGGTGTTTCCAGATACCCTCGCGGGTTACTGGGATATCGAGTCCTGAGAGAGAGATACCAGACCTCCTGCTTTCTAATACCCAGGTACGGAGCTGAATAAACCCTTAAAGAGAATTCTTGATTTAGATTCCTTGGCAAAACCAACTTGACTTAAACTGCTACTTACTTACTCCTTTCCACGTATTAGGCTTAGGTGAGGTACACCGGGGTAGGCGTATTTAGAAGCACCAGTTAGTCAATGTATATTTGTATGTATATATTTTATCTATCTTAAAGAAACATATGGCTAAGAAACCATATCAATGCTTTTACAGTATTATTTTATAATACTCCTTTTACTGTACGCACTTTACTTTACTATAAGTATTGCAATTGTGGCAATTCATTTCTCTTGTATGAGAAAGAAGACTGCTCAATAAATAACACCTTTTATTGAAAACGCCCGTCTCTCTTTTCTCTGCACTCTGGTGAAACTAAGTATGCACACTTGACTGAGTGGAATAGCTGTCTATTGTTTTCACACGACTCTAGAGATACACTCTTATTCTGAGGGAGCAAAGTTGTCATGTTTTATGGTTGTCAGAAGCTAATCCCTTCTTGTCTATCCAGGGAGGTTAAACTCCTCCTCGTTTATTCGAGAAAGTTTCTAGTGACCTCTGAGCTAGCTGGCAAAACTTAAGTCTAATATAGTCAGTAGAGACCTAGTCGACCTCAGTCCTACGTCTACACTGCTGTTTATATTATTCCAATGCGCAGAGCCTATTGGGAATATAGGAACTACACTACATTCTGACAAACGTCTGCCTGTTCCTGAAAGCTAGGAAGATGGTGATTTTAGCACCATAAACCCTTTACTGATACTACTGCAGGGAAAAAACTATATGTTTTCTACTGCAGCACTTTCCCCCCAAAAAATAAATATAGCTGTATTTTGGTTAATTTCTCATTCCCGTCCATGAGAATCCACAAATCCTGGGTACCTCTAGAATCCTCAGGATGTTTGAATAAAAGGACACACATGTGAATAACTTATGTGGACAAAAAGTTACCGGCGACTAAGCGCAAACTACCCCAAATAGCCAAGATATGCTTAGCACAGGGAGAGAAAAGGCCTTGCAGCGAAGGGGTTAAGAGTACATTTTAGTAAATAAACAACAAACATTGTAATCAGTAGAACAGGAGATATTGAATGTTAGCATTCTAGGTAAAAATAGCAGCAAATGGCGCAAAGCAACAACTGTGGGTATCCAGTCGCAATTGACCAGGACAAAGGCAAAAGTTCCCTCTGACACCAACTTTTGCCCACTGAGAGTTTTCCTTGGTTTGAAGTCTGTGTGGCAGCGCTTTGCAAGGCTTCATGTTTCTCTGCTTTGGTTTTGTCTAACCTTTCAGCTGTATGGAGAGGTTTTGCACTGCTCGGCATAGGTTCTTATAAACCTCTCAGCTAAGTGGTAGGCTTTGCAGGGCTTCATGCCACTCAACATGGATTCTGATGAAGCTGTCAGCTTGACTGCAATGCGTTGTTGGGGTTTGCATTGCTCTGAGTTGGAACTAGCACAGCTTTCAGATGGGATCTACACAGTGTTACCCTGCAAGGCTATGTGGCACTCTGAGTCGGTTCCAATGCATCACTTTGCAGTGTTCTGCTTGACTTCACACCGGATCTCATGGAACCCTGAGTTAGATAGAAAGAACTGCTCTCTGATGTCAGACAAGGGTACAGGATCTGGGTGGCACCTCTTGAGTATCAGACCTCCCTCCGGCAAAGGCCAGCAGCAGGGCTCAGGCAGGACCTGTTGAGGGTCCAGACAAGTTCATTGGTATCAGGTCAACTAGAGAGTTTCAGGGAAGCCTCTGAAGGTTGTTCTGTCCCTGTAGCTCACACAGGAAGTAACCTAACAGACCATTGGAGTCATTCTGGGTATCTGGGATGAAGCTAATCAGGTCGAATTGTACTCCTCAGTCAGCAAGACAGTCCTTCAAGCAGCAGGGCAGTCCTTTGGCAATCGGAAGTCTGTTCTCTGAATATTCAAAAGGTCCCTGAGTGTTCTGATGAGTTACTCTGGAGTTCTATTATTTATACCTGATGTCAGCCTTTGTGTGTGCAGTCTCCTTGTCCTACCCCAACACTGTCTCTGGAAAGGTCTTCCACTTCACCTGTCAAGGCTCAAAATTGTCTGGGGTGACAAGAGGCAGGGCGGTCTGGTATCAGGTTCCTTTGTGTGTGAAGCAGAAAGGCCATTCACAGTCATGTGACCCAGGACACTGGCAGAAGGCACATGTCTTAGAGAAGAAATTGCAAACTTAAAAAAAGTGGTATTTTTAGAATTGTAAATAAAATCTGACTTCACCATTAAAGAGGATTTAAAATGGTAAATTCACAATTCATTGGGCATAAAGAGCATATATCAATATGCTCCCAATCTTACATCAGTGACAAATGACTTCGGGAGCAAAGGAGTAACTTTAAACACTTATATCCTCCTTTTTAAATACATTGCAGCCTGACCTATGAGCCTTTAGGACCTACCTTAGGAGTGACTCATAAGTAGAAAAAAAGAAGGTTTAGACCTGGAAATAGGTTTATTTTGCCTGGTCAAAATGGCTGTTTGAAACTGTACGACAGGCTGCATTGGCATGCATGAGACATTTTTGGAAAACTACAAGGAGTTCTGCAAACACATAAGTAGTATTTAATTTACAGGCCCTGGGTACATACAGTACCAAATACTAGGTACTACAAGCAAATGATAGGTATCAGTCAGCTGGATGCTTGCTGTACCAAGTTTTAGGGAGCCAGAACAAGCACCTTCACCACAAGTTAGAAGGGGAAAAAGTGCAAAGAATCCTAATGCCAACAAAATGCTTTCAGGAACAGAAATCAAAAAGATGGGGGTTTACCCTGCAAAAAGATCAAGGTCCAACTGGGACATGTCGAAACTTAATGTCACCATGTCCCATCGGTGACATCGAGAAATAATATTGTATAATTTGAGAACATTATGATGTTTGCTCTAATCTCTAACTCATGTGATTACGTTTTATATGTTGTTGATGCATTGTGATTATGAAATATACAGAATTATTTATTTTTGAGATTCGGAAAGAAAAAAATGATAAAATATTATGCAAAACAAAATAAAATTATATTTTTGATAATATTCAAGCACTATGTTGTTTGATCAGGTGTAAGATATCCTGATACCATTTCATATATTCATGCTTGTTATTAGCTTTCTCTTTTTCCCTTTCCATCAGTAACAAAGCCTTAAAAGCTATTGTCACTGTGGTGGGTCTAGTCGGTCTTTGTAGAAAACAAGAGTACTTGCTAAAATATTATTATTGTGTCTCTATAATAGCTAGAAAAATAATTAAACCACTATTTTCAATATTTAATAAAAATGAGATGTAGAGGTCAAATCTGGTTTTCAATAAATATTAAAAGGAAAATGAACGTTAAAACATGACTGTTTTCTTGCCTGAAATTCTTGGGTGCAAATATGCATTATCTACGCAGCTTCTCCCAGTCTGTACTTGGCCTGAATAAGGTTGACTGAGGTGGAGAAAGCCTCCTAAAAACAATCAATAACATTTGTGGTGCATTTAAAAGGGAAAGAACAGGATATCAAGACAATTCTTGCGTATCCCTGTCTTGCTGCTTGAGGGCCGTGCTAATGCCGTACCAGAATTCTGTCTCTGGGTTTGTTATGGGTGCAGTGTCTACTTTAAACTGGATTATAGTTTCAATGTCGGAGGACATTGAAGCTACCTTAGTACATTTTCCAAAACACCCCTACCCTCACAGCCCATGTTTAGTGTAACAAAGACTTTTTGAAAATGCAATAACTCATGGCATTTTGGGCCTATTTGCAGAAAGGCATACAGGAAATACTTTGAAAGTGGATCGGATTGGCCCCAGGAACATTCACCAAATTGGTAAGGGAGTGCTTATGATTCACCCCACCCACTAACTGGTGCTAGGCATGCAAAATGGCATTAAAGCTTCTGGACAGAACACCTCTCGACATGCGGAGGAATAGAAGAGGATTAGACCTGGTGTCTGTGACCTAAGAGGAGCCCTGAAGGACTGGGACTCCTTAATCTTGTACACAGGACAAACAAGTGGACTCCAAGAGTTGTTTGGCTGCCCTCCTGTGTGGCTACAGACACATCAGAGGCTGCAAATGACCATTTTCCTAAAGACTCCATCTGATGAATAGCAACAAGACTTCTTGACACCATTAGAGACTCTAAAGGGCACATTATCAATCAGGGCGTTAAAACTTATCGCCGTTTTAGCAGCAGAAAACTGCCGCTAAAGCGGCGATAATGGGCTTGATAATATGGCCTTGTGAATTCCAATAGAAACCCATGTTCTGGTGTGAACATGGGCTTTTATTGGAATTCTCCAGGGCATATTATCAAGCCCATTATTGCTTCTTTAGCGGTAGTTTTCTGCCGCTAAAACTGCAACACTTTTAACGCCTTGCTTGATAATATGCCCCCAAGTGCCTTCACCTGAGGTCCTGGGGACCTTAGAAGTGTATTCCTGTGATTGGTTAGAACTCAAAGTTCTGAGGGCCTGATTACAAGAAAAGTTGATTTTTATGGCATTAGGTAAATAACGATACCCTGGGGTTTGTTATTTATTGGATGCTATCAATAGCACCTCTTATGAGTTATTGGGGAAAATGACACCAAAACGGAGATTTACGCAAATTCTGCCCACCCTTAGCCATAATAGTCTCCCAGAAAGCACTATTTCTCCAAACTTCAATATGGCTGAAGTCTCGGCAGAGGAGCAAGATCTATCTAAACTAGCCTCCAGCATAGTTGATTTTCATAGCTTCCTTTCCCCTGACATCTGCAAATTCCTTCCTTAAGCCTGCTATCTGGCTGGGTCATAGGAGATGGGGTAGATGGACCTAAGTATTCCTGCCTGTCCTATCTTTTCTTTCAAGCCCCATGGTTTATGACCTCTTCCCACCTTCTTGGCATTCCTCTGCAGCAGGGCTTTTTCCATCAGATTACCCTTTCTGGGGTGTCACATCACTTCATCAAAGCAACGTGGCTAAGGTATTTTTCGTGAATTCATAGTTGTAGTTAGGAGTTCGTAACTTATTGCAATGTTAACCGATGTCGCTGGGGATCTACTATGGGGAAAATAAAATGTCCAATTTCACCAGCACCATGGCATCTAAAACATCTTTTATAAGGACCCTGTTTATAGCTTCGTGACAACTCACCTCCGACATCCACAGGAAACTTTAGGTGTTTATGAATATGCAAAAATAATGTAGTTCCTCACTTCACTGCGCTCCTAGTATGAAAGATGATTTTGGGAAGCACTTTACTACAAAATGGGAAGTGAACTGCGCAATTTCTCTATCCCCAGGGCATATGAAACCTCGTTTATAATGGTCCTGCTTTTAAGTACCTGGCACCCACCCTTGGGACACCTAGGGAGTCTCTGGGGGTAACTAATATTCCACAATAGTGTAGTTTATCAATTTGCAAGTTCCCTAACACCAAAGTCGAGTTTGGGCACAATTTACATTTAAAAGCAGTGCTGCAACACAGGACTACTTCGAAAATGACCTCATAATATCAGCAATGCACACATGCAAGAACAGCAAGGGCTTCCCCTGCATTATTATGTACTAGGGACTTATAGGGTAGGTCATGAAAATCACATAGTGTACCCTAATGGGTGTAGATGTTTTCATTGTATTTTCATTGTGTTTTTACCATAACACTGGTCCTGGACCTGCCTAGCAGAGCCCGGTATACAGTCAAAGTTAGTTACCACCAACAAATGGGGGATCCCAGGGCACAGGCTGGCTTTGCAACACATGTTATATTATTTTTTCTTTTAACAGTTCACAACTTTTATCTATTGGGATGCGTATACTTTTCAACATTAACTCCCATGTCAATCCCTACTTAATATTTATGAAAATGACATCCTGTTCAAATCCCCTCCTGTTCCAGGTTAGATGAGTACTGAACCTATTTACAGAAGGCAGATTTTAAAACTGTTAAATCCAATGTGTCTTGCTCCCTTGAGTGCTGTTTGTCATCCTTACATTCAACTGCTACATACTTTTTGAGAAATGCTGATTGATCTCCAAGGATCATTAGAGGTTTTAACAGATTTCAAACTTTTTCCCCAGTTTCCTTCAGCCTGCTTCCAATATCTATTGGCATTGTTAACCCTGGAATGAGAGGAGGTTTTTGGTAGAGGCACAACTTATCTGCTAGTCAAGAACGTTTCCAGCAAGACCTTCATAAGGAAAGGGAGTTTGAAGGTTGAGAAATAGTACCTGAGCTACAACACAAGCAGTGGACAGACAAAAGGGATAAACAAAATAAGATTCTGAGGGCAGACTGAGGTTTAGCTGAGTGATGCTGAGGTGGTGATGTGCTGTGGTGGTGCTGAGGGAAGCTGTGGTGGTGCTGAGTCATGCTTGGTGGTGTTGCTGCACGGGTGCTCAGGTGGTACTGACTGATGCTGAGTTGGTGCTGTTATGAGGTGAGGCTGCACTGATCCTGAGGATGTGCTTCACTGATGCTGAAATGGTGCTTAGTTGCTGCTGAAGTTGGACTGTGCTGGTGCTGAGGTGTGGATGCAGTGATGTTGAGGTGGGACTGTCCTGGTTCACGTATGCGGAGGTGGTGCTGTGCTGATGCTAGATGGTGTAGTGCTTATGTTGAGGTGGTCCAGCGTTTGTGCTGAGGTAGTGCTGCGGTGTTGCTGAGATGGTGCTGGGCTGATGTTGAGGTTGTGCTGAGGTGGTGCTGCTCTTGTGCTTTGGTGGTGCTGTGCTGATGCTCAGTTAGTACTGTAGTGGTGGTGGTGCATTGATGAGGAGGTGGTGCTGATGCTGAGGTGGTGCTGTTGTGGTGTTCTGATGTTGAGGTGGTGCTGTGCTGATGCTAAGGTGGTGCTTTGCTGATACTGTGCTAGTGCCGAGGTGGTGCTGAGTGATACTGAGGTGGAGCTAAGGGATGCAGAGTAGGTGCTGAATGGTGCTTTGGAGGTTAGTACAGCTGTGTGAAGTCATAATAAGAGGGGGAAAGGAAAGTGCATGCTGAGAGGTGATATTTCAGTGAATAAAAGGGACTGAAAAGCAAAAACAGTACTCTGTTGAAGAAAATGCAAGAAATTGTCAGGATGACATTGAAGTTAGCACAGGTTAGAGGAGGTGAGAGGTAAGAGTGTGAAGCCTAACAGTGAGCAAAGTTGGAACAAGGAAGTTGTACCCTCTGCAATAGAACGCTAAATCAAAACGGTATCACAATTATGGCAGCATTTTCAGAGGAAATTGTGGCTCAGGAACTAAGTGGCTTGGGGCCTTTGTAAGCATGTAGTGATAGAGTGTGTAAAAAATCAATTGCAAAGGTGGCAGAAGTGTTTTGATACAACAATGTTGTATTTACTTTCGTTTATGAAGGGTGTGATGTGTGGTAAGCTGCTTCTGCTGGATGAATGTAAAACGGAAGCGCTTTACATTTCAACCAACTTCGATATCAGCAGATATCCAATTCTTTCACGTCAAGAACATGTCTATGTTTACGCTAACATTGCCATATATTTATCCATACACAAAACAAATATAATAAGGAATAATAGAAATCATTAGATTACATTCAAGATTGTCTTGTCGTACTTAATTTTAAGATAATACCTCTCCTGAGATCTTGTATATCCAAGCTGGTTATAGTATTGTTAGGATAATCACCTATAGCTATGTATTGGTGTATATGTATCTGTCTATAGATGGCATCAATGTTGGTAGACGAGGGGATTAACTGTATCCACCCTAGTTGAGGCTAGCCATTAGAGCGCACTCAATGACAGTAGCTTCATTCGGGAGGTAAACAGTTTATTTGTTCTGTGACTAGCAGGATAGTAGCCCTGCTCACAATAGCTTACTTGAACATCTGAGTTAAGATCACCCCATTGACAGCACATTTCCATAAAGACTTAGATGTCCCTGTTGTTTATTATGGGAGAAATGTAGCCATCAGAAATGACTTGGTCTTCTTTTTGAACCGTGGAGCATAGGTGATTCTTCTGATATTCGGTGGAGCAAATTCCAAATCCTTGGTGCTGCACCGGTGAATGCTCTATTGTGAGTTTTTATCTTAAATAAGAATATTATTTTCAGTAGAAAATCCGCCAATCCCATTGAGGGTCTAGTGCCTCCGGATAGCATAATTTTCTGGGCAAAGTGATGTGGAGTTCTGTGGTGTATTGACTTGTGTGTGATACAATGCAAATTACATCTATTCTTGCCTGGCATGGTAGCCAGTTGAGCGCTTTCAGATGAGGAGTGATGTGGATGTATTTTTGTGTTCCCGTTATAAGTCTAGTTGCTGCATTGAGACAAGCTTTTAGGGGAGCTGTTGAGATCTTAGGGAGTCCCGATAGAGTTGTGCATCCATATTAATTCTTGATATGACCAGTGCCTGGACTGCCATTTTCAGATCACCGGGATCGATGAGTGGCTTCAGGTTTCTGAGGTAATTCAGATGAAAACAAGCATTTTTTGCCAATGTGTTGATGTATGCTCGCATGTTTAGATCTTTATCCAGGGCGATACCAAGGGATTTGGTTGAGTCAACTATAGTTGGGGTTCTGTTTAGTGCTGTGATTATCTTGGTCCATTCTTTAATCTTGGCTGAACTTTTAGGAGGGGAGATCAGAAGGAATTTATTTTTTTGTGAGTTGAGCTTAAGATGGTTTTCAGCTAGCCATTGAAAGGTTTTCTTGAGTGCTTAGTTTATAGTGTTGATCTCTTCCGGAGGTGATATCTTCAAATGCAGCTGGGTGTCGTCAGCATACATGTGAAAGGAAATGTTAGACTTATGCAGTACTTCAGTTAGTGGTTCGATGCATAGGTTAAATAGTGAAGGGGTTAGAGTTGATCCTTGTGGACCGCTAATTTGAATCGGAAATGGTAGGGATAGCTTGTTTTCTCCAGGAATCTTTGCAATCTGTTCTCTAGGAAGGAGTAAAAACATTTCAGTACCGTTGCCGATAAGCCATACTATTTTTCAGGCGATCTAATAATTTGGGATGCTTTACTGTGTCAAATGCAGATAATAGGTCTAGAAGGTTCGGGAGACAGGTTTCATTACAGTCGAGGGCTAGCAGAGCATGATCTACTATGTGTAGGATTGCTGTTTCGGTACTGTGGTTTGGTCTGAACCCTGATTGGCAGTCATTTAGTATTTCAAATTCAGTAATGTGTAGACATAATTGATTGTGCGTACATTTTTCTAGTGCTTTGGCTAGTAGGGGAATGGTTGTTACCGGACGAAAGTTGTTAGGGTCCGAAGCGTTCTCCGTAGGTTTTTTTAGGAGAGGCATAACCTGGCCTGTTTTTAGGCAATCCGGAATTGATCCTTGGACAAGCCATTCATTAACTATCTTAGTCCAGTATGGGATGACCATGTGGTTGCAGGAGGGTTAGCATTTTGATGGCAGAGGGTCATTGTAATGATTATTTGGTTTCAGAGATAGTAATATTTTGGCAATGTCATGCTTATCATATAGTTTGAAGGTTGACCAATGGGCAATTATTTTTGGGCATTACTTGTGTCGGTAGGGAAGGGTTCCTTGTTCTCTCCTTAGGTTTGAGGCTTTTTCAGTGTCATTCTTGAGTTCTGACTCCAATGAGCTTGCTTTACCAGTAAAGAATGTTGAAACATCTTTGCAGTTCAGATATGATTTACATGTTAATAGGGAAGATTTGGTTAATATATTTGATTAATCTATTAGTAGATCGAAGAGTGTCCTCGGTCTGTTCTTTGCATTTTCAAGTTTATTTCTGAAAAAGTTCTTTTTTTGATTTAAGTAAGCTTTTATTGTAGGTTCTTCCGGTCATTCTTAGTTGTTTTAAGTGGGGGGATGACAGAGTTTGTCTCCATTTTCGTACTGTTATTCTGAGTTTACGTCTTCTTCATTAAATGGTCCATTGAACCATGGATTTTTATCTTTGATCTGTATTCTTTTAAGTTTTAGAGGGGCAATGTCGTCAAATAGTTTAGATATCGTATGATTATAGTGGTCTGTAAGCTTGCTGACGTCCATTAGTTCAGAAGGGGGTTGAAGTTCTCGCCTTGTATTGTTAGAATGCCCAAGTTCAGATCTCTAGTGTCTCTCACCCAATATTTGGTTTTGATTGGTTGCAAAATTATTTTCTTTTTTTTGGACTGGTATTCGGAAGGTGATGTAGTGGTGATCAGAACAGTCACAAGGTACTATTGCGATTGCTTGGATAACATTTGCTATGGAGATGATCCAGTCTAATGTAGCTCCTTTGGAGTGGGTTGGTAGTGCACATGCTTGTATTAGTGAGTGGTCGGCGAGGAATTCTTTAAGAATGTTGACATGATTATCTTGGATGTTGTTCCAGTTTAAGATTGAAGTCTCCTAGGAAAATATCATTGGAGTGAGGTTCTGAGTTAGTTGTATTAATTTCCATTAGGTGGTCTATGAAAGTTAGGTTTCTGCCCAGGGGTGATAGAATGTGTGAAGTTTGTACACTTGGTTGTCTGTGAATCGTGCTGTGATCCTCAGGTATTCACATGAGTCTATAGGGTCTACGAGAATCTTAGAGATGGTGATGTTTGAGCTGTGGATACAGGCTACTCCACCTCCTGTTTTGTTTAGCCTATGCAGTCGTACAAGGTTATAGTTAGGTGGCACCAGCAGGTCTAGGCATGGGGAGAATAAATCAGATAGCTACGTTTCAGTTAGGATAACCACGTCAGTATCTTGATTCATGATTAGGTCGGCAATGTCACCAGCATGTTTCATTGCTGAGCGGCAGATGATAAGTAGGCATGAGATCTTTTTTGTAGGGTCAGAGTTTACTTTTGAACAGCTAATGCCACATCAGAACAAGCAAAAACATCTTTAGCTAGTAGCCTACCTTTCATAGCATTACAGGTTTTCAACTGTTCAGATATGTTAATTGATGTTGAGAGACGAACCGGCTTTACCAGTTTCAAAATTTGCAGCAGTAGCTTTGACTCCACGCCTGCTGTTGCTCACATATTTGTTCTTCAATAGCAAAGAATGTGATAAATGATGTTAAAATTGTTTAAATGTGTGGGAATTTTAATAATAATGTTTTTCCTGCAAGGCATTGTGTTGCAATACATATTTTTTCTTGGTTGTATGGGAGCATATTTGATAAGCAGTGATCTGTTCTGATTCTATTGTTTAGAATAAATACTTAAATCTTTCTTCCAACTGCAACTCCACCTCTGTATTGTGTTTCTTCTTGTGAAGCCCCAACATGTGTAAAATACTATGAATGCCGCATGAATAAGAACAGGAAAAAACTTGAATACAATTATTAAATGTGTGCCTTCATCTGAGAAGTGGGTTCTGTTTTTTAAACGCAAGTGTGTGGGAGCTTCATTTTGGCAACATGCAGAAATAAATTCAAAAGGCCCAATCTCCTAAGGCGGCCGCAATGATGAAAGATAAAGTGCGGAGACTGTGAAGCCCTGAATAAGTTCAGCAAAACCTCATCAGGTGTGGGAAGTGGTCCAAACAGAGCCTGTGCATCTTTATCGTTGCAGTGCGTTTTGTGGAAATTAAATAGCTGTTTTTTGGGGGAAATAAACATGATATTCTTGTTTGTATTAAGCAGAAAACAATAGAGAATATTTCTCTCAAATTCGATATGTTAAACCACCCACCAAGTTAAATCCCTGTTTACGGGGAATGTAAATCGTTCTCAGGGGCAATAAAGTAACATCTACAGAATTGTAACTTGATTATTTCTTTACAAACAATGTAAACGTCCCTAAAGATGGAGACCGTGAAGTTAATACGTAGAATATTGTAGTAAAATTCTTTTTACACTCTCCCTTTGCAACCTACAAAAAAGAATCATGTCACCTTTGTTAAAAAATCCTTTCTACTAATTGCTTATGAAAACTGTAGTCTATTTGTAGTTAAAAGTGGGGTAAAGCTTTGTTACACATGTTTGTAAAGCACTATAGTGTGACTTTAGTCTTTAGACAACCTTTAGCAACTTAAAGGATTATTGCAGACTTGCCTAGTAAAATAGAATACTCGCCATCTTTGTTTTGCAATGGACCTGCTTGAATATGTAAGGCACTACATTAGGATGCCAGTAAAGATTGGTACTGCAGGTTTCCAGCTAAGTGGCATGTCAGCTGCACTTTATAAAACTTTTTTTTTTACTGTTGATGCCAAACCAGGTTATAGGACAAAGTGCACATGGTTTCTGTGAATAAGCTGTCCCCGTTTCAATCGGCTGCTTTGTGATGTGTACTGAAGGAAAGAGTTGAATGTGGTGACCACGGAGTGTGGTGAGAACATGGCGAAGGACACGCTGCAATGCTTAGTGAGGAGTGGGTGTTTCAAAGTGGCCACAGAGACACAAAAACGGAAGTCTTGTCATTCGAGCTCGGGTGAGGTTGGGTGCTGCGCTAAGTGCGAAGTGCTTGAGCCTCACACGGGGGCACAAGGATTGTTAAAGGGGCACTATGCCTTCTACAGTACAGCTTTGACAGTACTACTACAAAAGAGAGATCCATTGCAGGAGCAGTGGGAGGAGCTAGGGAGGCGGGGTTTAGCACGATGCAAAGTACGCAGTGTGATTGTTAACCAAAAGCATCACTTGTTCAATTGTGGAATAGGAAGAATGTGTTGCGATGGCCTACAAAAAGCACCACTAGACCAATGCTCCATTTGAGGAGTGTTGGACTTGGTACTTTCTACAGGGTTATCCCCAAACCTTTTGCTTCTTCCTCCTATTTTTTCCTGACCTGTTGTTGTTGGTTTTAGGACTCTGGGCACTTTACCACTGCTGATCAGTGCTAAAGTGCAAATGCTCTCTTTGTAAATTATTATTATGATTGGGTTTCCCTTTTTGGTATATTTGATTTACTGGTCAGTCCCTAGTAAAGTGCACTGAGTGTGCTGGGGCTGGAAAACCAAATACTAGTAGTGGGCCTGCAGCACTGATTGTGCCACCCACATGAGTAGTTCTGAAATGGTAACTCAGACATGCCACTTCAGTGTCTGTGCACAGTTGTTAACTGCCAGGTCGAACCACTTGCCAAGCCCTAACCTTCCCTTTTTCTTACATGTCAGTAAGGAAAGCCCAAGGTACCCCTGTGGTCAAGGTGCAGTGTATGTGAAAGCTAGGACATGCCCTGGTGTGTGTGTGGCATGTCCTGATAGTGAATTACTTCCAATTTCATTTTTTACTATTGCAAGGCTACCTGTTCCCATAGGATAGAATGGGGAGTTTGTTTATAACATTTTATAAGCATAACTGCCCCTGGGAACTAAATAGGAAAATAAAGTTTGATATGCCTGAACTCAGACTGTTGAGATGCATATTTTAGTGAGGGTGATTTTTACATTCTGTGTTTGAAAATACCACTTTTAGAAAGTAGGTATTTTCTTGCCTAACCATCCAGTGTGCCTCTGCTAGGATGTGGCAGTGGCTGAGGAGGTGCAGTGGCTGATTGAGTCAGCCTTAGGCTGATTAGGCCTGATCTGCATTTGGAGTGGTGGGAGGTGTAGCCCCTGCATCTGAATAAGGCTGAGTCTGCTTTCTACAATGATGACTCTGCCCCCCTGTGGTGTGTCTGGAGCCAAGGCTCCCACTGACCATGGAGGTTGTTGTGCACTTGCAAAGTGACACCCAGAACTGATTTGGACTGGGCTCAGAGCCCTGGGCCAAGAGAGAACAAAGGGATTTATTGTAACAAAAGAGGGGCCCAGACCCCAGACTTTAGACCATTTCTGGAATCAAGAGGAACCTTATCCAAGGAGAAGAGCTAGAGAAACTGGGGAGAATACTGCCCTTGCTGTGTGTCTGGGGTTGGCTTGCAGTTGCTGTTTCTGCCAAGGAGAGGAGAAGGACTTTGCAGTGTGCGGTCCCCAGCCAGAGAAAAGTCTACAAGGGCTTGAGCAGAGCTTGCCTCCTGTTTTAAAGTCTCAGGAACACAAAGATGTTACCCCCAGCTCCCCTGAACTACCTTGCTGAGAGGTCTGAGCTGACAAGCAGTGCCTGTGACTGTGTGGGGCCTCTGGAGGTTGTTTCTGCTGCTGGCAGATGGAAAGCTATGCAACAACATGAAAATTGGCTCATCGCTCTTCTTGCAACAGTTTTTCCGATGCAACGCTGTGGTGTGAGAAGAATCTGCCCGCACTGCCCCATCACTGTTGAAACCGATGCAGCACCTGTCGTAAGAATCGACACATCAAGGAATTGCGGCTGAAGAAACCAATGCCGTGCAGCTCAAGGACACCCCATAGTTCACCGATACATCCCTGATTTCCACACCTCATCCCTGTGAGGCAAGTTTTCTCGTTAAAGACTGGACCCTCCTGTTTTGAAGTCTCAGGAACACAAATATTTTACCCCCAGCTCCCATGAACTTCCTTGCTGAGAGTTCTGAGCTGACAAGAAGTGCCTGTGACTGTGTGGGGCCTCTGGAGGTTGTTTCTGCTGCTGGCAGCTGGAAAGCTAAGCAACAACAAGAAAATTGGCCCATTGCTTTTCTTGCGACAGTTTTTCCGGCGCAACGCTGTGGTGTGAGAAGAATCTGCCCGCACTGCCCCGTCACTGTTGAAACCGATGCAGCACCTGTCGTGAGAATTGACACATCAAGGGATCGCGGCTGAAGAAACCAATGCCGTGCAGCTCAAGGACACCCTATAGTTCACCGATATAGCCCTGATTTCCACACATCATCCCTGTGAGGCAAGTTTTCTCGTTAAAGACTGGACCCGACGCACCGCTCCCCTGTTTCCAGCAGAACTCTTGCATCACATCCACGAAAGTCTCAGGAATCGAATCATCCCTTTGTTTTTCGATGCTTCCCATCTCTGCGGCTGTTTGTCCTGGTGAATTTTGTTACGACAGGTACTTTGCAAGAAATCACGCATCCAAAGATTTCTATGGATTCAGTTGCTAAAACCTTTTGAAAGTAATTTTTATTACAACTTGTATGTTGTATGTTTGTCGTTTTGGTCTTTTTAAGTTTGGACAAAGATACTTTATTTTTCTAAATTGGTGTGGTGTTCATTTGTGGTGTTATCACTGTGTTACTGTGAGTGCTGGTAGAAATACTTTACACATTGCCTTTGGGATACGACTGCCTGCTCGTGCCAAGCTTCCAAGAGGCTGAGCAGGGGTTATCTAGAGTGTGTATCCCCCTTACCCTAACTAGAAGCAAGGGTCCCTATTTGGACAAATGTACCTACCTCTGCCAACTATAGACCCCCGTTTCTAACAAGGAGCAAAACACCAGCAGGTGGGACATAGAAACAAAATAACACTTAAAAAAAGCAAGCTGTTGTGAGTGATACTCTCCTTAACCAATCAGCAGTGAAGGGAGGAGTCCAACCCCACAAAGTACAAACAACTGAACATCCTGCAGGGCAAGCACAGTACGATTGACATAAGAAGAATACATCAACTGTCCGTTGCACATAGGGCGGATGGTCTGATATAATTACACCAATGGCCACAGTCTGTTGGTCTGTCCGTGTTAGGTTTCTGCCAGACAACTGGTACATTGCCAGCGGGGCCACTGCCAGGAAAAATGGCAGCTGGTGTACTTCTGCATGTTTGTGCTGAAAGGAATATTCTATTAAACCACTATTATTACTTTCAAAGCTTAACTTTAAATAGGTTTTGCATTTAATTGAAATCTGTGAAGCGTTTTGGTTCAGATCATTTGATGAAATTTGTTATTAAATAAAAAAAGTTGAATGATGATAAGTAGCTATTTAAGTAGGCCTGTGATCATCTGGTTATTTCTGTGTACATAATATCTTTCCGTCAGTTCTGAAAAAGAAACAAAGTGTTCATTTTTCGAGGGTACACTGTGTGCTTACTAGTTGCTCATATACTTTTAATTATACTGTGCTTTATCTAAGGCATAAAATGGAGCCACGAACCTTGATAAAGGATCAGGGGCACTATCGATGAATGGGATCAGTTCTCCAACATATTAGCCTCACTGCTTCGGGGGGACACAATACGCAGAAGCCCCCTAGATTCATCACATACTCCAGGATTCGTCCCAGCAATCAAGGAGAGCGACAAACAATTAAGCGCCAAACGCAGGGCTTATTGGAAAACTGGATCTGCATCTGCCAAAAGGCTATTCAAAGAAGCTGCAAAAAGCCATTTGAAGCAGGTCTGGGCCGCAAAACGGGAATGCATAGAGGGGAAATGGCTGAATATCTTTGATTTGCTGAGACCATGCAAATCCCAAGAGTTCTGGTGATATTTAAATAATTTTATCCGAGGAGCCGCCAACAGAGAGAATTCACTTGATGCATCTACATGGGTCGCCCACGTGAAAACATTGTATACAGAGGATCAAAGGTCAACTTCCCTAAATAAATCCCTTACTGCGAGGGAAGGAACAGACAACCTTGGATGACCGGGCTTCTCCAGGTAAAATTTTAGTTTGAACAATTTAAAAAAAGATCCAACACAATGGAGCACGGGGTCCTAACCGCCTGCCTGGCTCCCTTTTCAGGCCAAACACAGACTTCTGGACGGACAATCTGACCCAGCTATATGCCGAATGTAGGTTTTTGGGGAACGTTCCAGACTCCTGGAGAGGGTCGTTATTGCACACAATATATAAGAAAGGGGCTATATCCGACTGAATGATTGCACTGCTGGACATTGAGGGCAAGGCCTACACAAGCACCCTTCTGGCAGAATTATCAGACTGGGCCAGCACTGAAGACCTTCTGCCCTTCTTTCAAACAGGGTTCAGACCTGGGGCATCGACGGTGGATAACATAATCGCCCTGTCATATCTAGTCCAACAAGCTGTGACTCACCAAAGCCTGCCGCTCTTTTCCAGCTTTATTGACTACTCTGCAGCTTTTGACGGTGTAGATGTGTGGCTGTGGTGAAGAAGCAGACGGGGATACTGTTCTAAGGTAGTGGTGGTTTTATTCATAAGATCTAATCCAGTAGAACACAGTCAAAAATAAATAAATAATAATGTCAGTGTCTTGCTGGGTTCTAGCGTCTTTATTGGTCTCCTTCTTCCGTCAGAGGAGACAGAGGTGGAGCCTTAGATGTCTGGTGTCCAGGTTATAGCTTGGTGTAGTCCACAGAAGGCATTCAGGCGTTCAGTGGGTATGGGAACAAAACAAAAGAAAAGGACAATTTAATAAAAAATTATTCGACTGAAGTTGCAATGTTAAGGGGTAACAGGGAGTGCGGGGGAAGAATCAGCCAGAACCTTCACCCGTTAATATATGCAATCATGTGTCCGCCCGAGTGGTCTCTTGCGTTGATTAGACTTCCCCACCCGCCTCAGTATTTTTAGCTGGAGCGCCCTTTCCCCAAGGAATTCCTAAGCGGCTCCATACCATAGTAGGAGGGACATGGCCAGCCTTCTCACGGTACCGGATAGGGTCGGCTCCCACGCAGGATATTGACAGGCGGAGACGGTCCTCTCTCCCAACGCTAGAGTTGGAGTTGGCTGGTCTCCGTCCTCAGCTACCGCCTGCGACGTTGAACCTGGTAGCAAGAAGAAGGTTTCCCCTCTCCTCCCGTCTTCTCCCAGCTAAGGCTCGTTCACCTTGCAGGTTCCTGTCGAGGTCGGCATCTTTGGGAATGCCCCTTCCAGTCTTATCCTCCATGGATGGTCTACCGTGATCATGTGGTGAGGAAAAGGGATCGCTGGAGGCGTGTCCTTAAAGCTGTAGAACCCATTGTTCTCAGAGGCAGGAGCCTGAAAGCAAAGGAAGGAACAGGGAGACAGGTAAGTAGGGTCCAACTCCGACTCTGGAGGCGGCAGGATGCTGTGGGAGTGTATCTTTTCTTCACACACCCCCACCCTAGTATGTTCACGATCGGGGAACAGCGGTATTTGTGGAAGGAAATCTGCATTCCCATTTTAGGAGCCCTTACGATGGCGGACTTCAAAAGAGAAGGGTTGGAGGGAGAGGAACCAGCGTAATATCCGAGGGTTGTATCCTTTGTTTTGACTCATCCATAGAAGGGGTGCATGGTCTGTATAGAGGATGAAATGGGAACCCTTAAGGTAATAACGAAGTTTGTCTACCACCCATTTTACAGCTAGACATTCCTTCTCTATAATGGGGTAATGCTGTTCTCTATGATAGAGCTTTCTGCTAATTAACAATATAGGGTGTTCCTCTCCTTCATCAGAATGTTGGGATAATACTGCCCCTAGACCATGTGCAGAGGTGTCGGTCTGGAGCAAGAACGGTTTCTTGAAATCTGGAAATCGGAGAATGGGGCTAGAAGTGATGGCTGTTTTCAGGGTGTTAAACTCCCTTTGGGCCTCGGGATTGGGGCGTAACAGATCTTTGGTTTTTACCTGTTTCTGTAATAGATCAGTAAGGGGTGTGGCCAACTCAGAATACTGGGGGATAAAACGTCGATAATATCACAGGAGGCCCAAGAATTCTCTAACCTCATTTTTTGTGGTGGGGAATGGAGCATGTTTTATGGCCTTTACTTTTTCCTCCTGTGGTTCTACAGAGCCATTCCCAAGAAGATACCCCTGGTATTTTACTTTTTGGAAGCCGCCCTAGACTGCTTCGCATTGATGTGTAGCCCTGCTTCTCAGGGAGCCTGGAGTACCGACTGGCAATGTTGTAAATGTGTCTCCCAGGTGGGGCTGTATATAACAATATCATCAAGGTATGCTGAGGAATATTCCTAGTGTTTGTGCAGTACCCTGTTCATGAGTCTCTGGAAGGTGGCGGGGACTCCATGTAAACCAAAAGGTAACATGACAAACTCATGAAGGCCAGCAGGAGTTGAAAAATCTTTTTTTTTCCCAATCCTGGGGTCTTAGGGGCACCTGCAAATATCCCTTCGTAAGGTCTAGGGTAGTAATACTGTGCCTCTTCCAGCTTCTCTATCAGCTCACCCACTCTTGGGAGAGGATAAGAGTCACACTTAGAAATCACTTTTACTGCCCTAAAGTCAATGCAAAACCGGACAGAACCGTCTGGCTTTGGTACTAGCACTATAGAAGAGGACCACTCGCTTTGAGATGGTTTTATGATGCCTAGAGCAAGCATACTCTCCACCACTTGGTTTATGGCCTCTCTCTGGGCTGCAGGAATGCGGTATGGTTTTTTTCTTACTATATGTCCTGGTTGTGTTAGGATGGCGTGTTCTGCTAAAGTCGTTCTCCCGAGAAGATCTGAAAACAGAGGGGAAAAGGGTCGGAGGATTTCTTGCAGGGTTTTCTCTTGGGTTGGTGTGAGATCGAGGTTGATAACTAAGTGATGTAGAGTGGTATTGTGGGGACCCACAGGGATAACGGTATGTAGGTCCGTGGATAGGGGTCCTAGCCACTTCTTGAGGAGGTTCATGTGATATAATTGTGTGCGTTTTGGTGTAACTTTTAAGTGGTAAGATGTTAAACCGATTTTGCTTGAAGGGGCCCTGCCAAACCGGTTTCTGCCTTCGTTAGAGAAGAGGGTGTCAAGACCAGGGCCCAGCCGCCTACTGCTAGTTGTCTTCACTTTTTCCCCCTGTTGCAATACAACTGTTGTTTTGTTTGGGCCTGTTCTAAATTTGCATCAGCAAAGTTCCTCAGTTTTTGTAGCCGAGTTTGTAGACTGAGGGTATACTCAAGGAAGGAACTGGTTTCTTCTTGTTCTTCCTGGTCCCAGGCTTTATTAGTTATCTCCAACAAACTACGTGCTTCTCTTCCATAAAGGAGCTGAAATGGGGAGCAGCCAAGACTGGCTTGAGTCTGGCTTCGGATAACATAGTGGGTTAAGGGTAGTAGTCTGTCCCAATCCTTCCCTTCTACATTCAATGATTTCTTCAGGGTTGGCTTTAACGTAGCATTGTAGTGCTCACATAACCCATCTGTTTGGGGGTGATAAACAGATATTTTAATGTGCGAGATGTCAAGGGTCCTACAGACCTGGGTTATTAGTTTGGATACAAAGGGGGTCCCTTGGTCAGTAAGTATCTCCCATGGCAAACCAACATGGGAGAATAGTTCTAGTAATTTGTCACTGATGTTTCGGGTAGTGGGTGTACGCAAAGGGAAGGCCACGGGATATCTAGTTGCATAATCCACGACAACTAAGGCTTAGAGGTTACTATGTCTGGTTTTGGGTAGTGGGCCAATTAGATCCTTACCTAGTCTCTCAAAAGGTTTACCAATGACTGGAAGGGGCTGAAGCGGGACTGCTGGAGGTTTGTGGGGGTTCTTTTTCTGACACACTGCACATTCATGACAGAATCTGGTGGCATCTGCGAAGATACCGTGCCAGTAAAAGTGTTGTAACAATACCTGAATCGTCTTCTGTGCCCCCGGTGACCTGCGAGAAGGTGTTAGTGTCCGAAAAAAAATATCTGCTCTCGGAAGGCTTGGGGTACAACTAGTTGGGGAGGGTCACCATGTTTCCCTATCCTATACAGGAGATCCTTAGAGACCTGAAAAAAAGGGAAGACTGAATGAACTGTGGGGGTTACTGGTTGGGCTTGTTCCCATGCTGTCTTAAGCAGAGGATCATTTGGGTGAATCGGAAACTTTTGCCTGATAGCCATGGATCTTGGGTAAGGAAGGTTGGACGGGAGGGGTTATCCTGCCATATTATCAATTGTTCGGGTAAAGTGGGTAACACCCCGAGTGTAGCTTCGAGGGTCTCTCCGTTGGGAAGGGTTATATGCAAGTTTATCAAGGGATAAATCCTGACATCCCCATGAATGCACCGAATGGGCATGTCTTGTCCTGCTGGGATCGGGGTGGGCCCTATTATGGACTGACGAATAACTGACTGGTGACAGCCTGAGTCTAACAGAGAGTTTACCCTTGTTCCCTTTACTTTTACACTCACATAGAAGCTAGGTCCCATCTCTTCCGTATATAGTATTGAGCGGGAAATACAGCTTATATCCATTGGCTCTTCCTGGGTTTTCTTGCGTGGACAGTTGCGGGCTATATGCCCCCATTCTCCACATTCATAGCACTGGGGACCCTTGATGGGAACGGGTTCTGTACGAACTTGGCGGGGTCTCATAGGTTTGTAGGATGGATTTCCCTTGCTTTTTCTCAGGCTTGGTAAGGGCAATAGGTGTTCTTGACGCTTTATCAGACTCCCAAGGTAGAGAACGAGGTTGCGATCTATAGCTGGAAGTTGCTATATCAATCGCCTGTTTGGTTGTTAGGTTGTGATGTTGTTTTAACCACCTCTGAATAGGGTAGGGCAGAGCTTCAAGATACTGCCCAAGATAAATCCAAGACATAATTTCCTCCTTCGTACTGCTTTCGGGTCTCAACCATTTATCGGCAGCGGTCTTTAATTTATAATACAGGGTTTTCGGGTTGTCTGAGGCTGTTCCTCTTTCCTTCCTAAACCGAATTCTGTAGGCTTCAGAATCCATACCTAAGTGGTCTAGGATGATGTCTTTTATTTTGTGGTATGCTGTGTTCCCATTTACGTTTGCCACCTGATAGGCAGGCCTGAGCTTCCCCTGTAAGGAGAGGGGCCAAGAAAAAGAACCATTTAGCCTCTGGCCAGCCTGATGCTCTGGCTGCCCTCTAAAAGTTAAGCAAAAACGCGTCGGGATCTTCTCCTGGGACATACTTTTTCAGTGAGACGTTGGGGCCTGTCCCAGCACAAAATAGTAATTGAGTGTTAAGCTGTTGTCTGTCATCAACAACCTTCTGTAGATTCTCTGCTTGATTGGATATAGAGGCCTAGAGTAGCTCCCTATGGGCTTGGGAGGAGTTTCTACACACCCCAATCCAGCTTCTCCTGTCCTCTAATCAACTGCTGGATTAATTGTTCCATTTTGGGGGGGCTGCTGGAGGCATTCAAAATCCCACTTCTGACACCATGTGTGGCTGTGGGGAAGAAGCAGACGGGGAAACTGTTCTAAAAGGTAGTGGTAGTTTTATTTATAAGATCTAATCCAGTAGAACACAGTCAAAAATAAATAATTGATAATGTCAGTGTCTTGCTGGGTTCTAGCGTCTTTGTTGGTCTGCTTCTTCCGTCAGAGGAGACAGAGGTGGATCCTTCGATGTCTGGTGTCCAGGTTAAAGCTTGGTGTAGTCCACAGAAGGCATTCAGGCATTCAGTGGGTATGGGAATAAACCAAACGCAAAGGACAATTTAGTAAAAGATATTCGACTGATGTCATAATGTTAAGGGGTAACGGATTGTGCGGGGCAGGAATCACCCAGAACCTTCACCCGTGAATATATGCAATCATGTGTCAGCCCGAGTGGTCTCTTGCGGTGATTAGCCTTCCCCAACCGCCTCAGTCTTTTCAACCGTAGCGCCCTTTCCCCAAGGAATTGCCAAGCGGCTCCGTACCTTAGTAAGCCACCTCCCTCCAGGGGCGTGACCGGCCTTCTCTCGGTACCGGATAGGGTCGGGCTCCACACAGAGTCTTGACAGGTGGAGACGGTCCTCTCTCCCGATGCTGGAGTTGAAGTTGGCAGGTCTCCGTCCTCAGCTATCGCCTGTGACGTTGAACCCGGTGGCAAGAAGAAGGTTTCCACTCTCCTCTCGTCTTCTCCCGGCTCTGGTTCGTTCACCCTGCAGGTTCCTGTTGAGGTCGGCGTCTTTGCGAATGCTACAATTGGGGGTTTGGTCGCACACTACTCACACACTAGCAGTATCACCCCTAAGGACTGTGGTAAATGTAGTTACGTGTTCCGCGATGCATCTTCTTTCGATTCTCTGCTATCTTCGCTTTCTTCGCCATCCCATGACACGTGTTTCGGGGAATCACCCCTCGTCAGCAGGGATAGGCCGTGTTCTGGGGTTGCCGGTGGCTGCCAAATATCTGCCAGGTTTAGTACCACTCAGGGGTGTAGGTGCGGGGTCCCAGGCTCGTCAGCCAACTGCTCGAGGGAGCTTTAACATTACAATTGGGGGTGGGGTAGCACACTACTCACACACCAGCGGTATCGCCCCTAAGGACTGTGGTAAATGTAGTTACGTGTTCCGCGATGCATCTTATTTCGATTCTCTGCTATCTTCGCTTTCTTCGTCATCCCAGGACACGTGTTTCGCGGTATCACCCCTCGTCAGCAGGGATAGGCCGTGTTCTGGGGTTGCCTGTGGCTGCCAAATATCTGCCAGGTTTACTACCACTCAGGGGTGTAGGTGCGGGGTCCCAGGCTCGTCAGCCAACTGCTCGAGGGAGCTTTAACATTACAATTGGAGGTGGGGTCGCACACAACTCACACACCAGCGGTATCGCCCCTAAGGACTGTGGTAAATGTAGTTACGTGTTCCGCAATGCATCTTCTTCCGATTCTCTGCTATCTTTGCTTTCTTCGCCATCCCTGGACACGTGTTTCGGGGTATCACCTCTCGTCAGCAGGGATAGGCCGTGTTCTGGGGTTGCCGGTGGCTGCCAAATATCTGCCAGGTTTAGTACTACTCAGGCGCGTTGGTACGGGGTCCCAGGCTCGTCAGCCAACTGCTCGAGGGAGCTTTAACATTGCAATTGGGGGTGGGGTCGCACACTACTCACACACCAGCGTTATCGCCCCAAGGACTGTGGTAAATGTAGTTGCGTGTTCCGCGATGCATCTTCTTTCGATTCTCTGCTATCTTCGCTTTCTTCGCCATCCCTGGACACGTGTTTCGGGGTATCACCCCTTGTCAGCAGGGATAGGCCGTGTTCTGGGGTTGCCGGTGGCTGCCAAATATCTGCCAGGTTTAGTACCACGCAGGCGCGTAGGTGCGGGGTCCCAGGCTCGTCAGCCAACTGCTCGAGGGAGCTTTAACATTACAATTGGGGGTGGGGTCGCACACTACTCACACACCAGCGATATCGCCCCTAAGGACTGTGGTAAATGTAGTTACGTGTTCTGCGATGCATTTTCTTTCGATTCTCTGCTATCTTCGCTTTCTTCGCCATCCCTGGACACGTGTTTCGGGGTATCACCCCTCGTCAGCAGGGATAGGCTGTGTTCTGGGGTTGCCGGTGACTGCCAAATATCTGCCAGGTTTAGTACCACTCAGGCGCGTAGGTGCGGGGTCCCAGGCTCATCAGCCAACTGCTCGAGGGAGCTTTAACATTACAATTGGGGGTGGGGTCGCACACTACTCACACCCCAGCAGTATCGCCCCTAAGGACTGTGGTAAATGTAGTTACGTGTTCTGCGATGCATCTTCTTTCGATTCTCTGCTATCTTCGCTTTCTTCGCCATCCCTGGACACGTGTTTCGGGGTATCACCCCTCGTCAGCAGGGATAGGCCGTGCTCTGGGGTTGCCGGTGGCTGCCAAATATCTGCCAGGTTTAGTACCACTCAGGCGCATAGGTGCGGGGTCCCAGGCTCGTCAGCCAACTGCTCGAGGGAGCTTTAACATTGCAATTGGGGGTGGGGTCGCACACTACTCACACACCAGCGGTATCGCCCCTAAGGACTGTGGTAAATGTAGTTACGTGTACCGCAATGCATCTTCTTTTGATTCTCTGCTATCTTTGCTTTCTTCGCCATCCCTGGACACGTGTTTCGGGGTATCACCCCTCGTCAGCAGGGATAGGCCGTGCTCTGGGGTTGCCGGTGGCTGCCAAATATCTGCCAGGTTTAGTACCACTCAGGCGCGTAGGTGCGGGGTCCCAGGCTCGTCAGCCAACTGCTCGAGGGAGCTTTAACATTACAATTGGGGGTGGGGTCGCACACTACTCACACACCAGCGGTATCGCCCCTAAGGACTGTGGTAAATGTAGTTACGTGTTCTGCGATGCATCTTCTTTCGATTCTCTGCTATCTTCGCTTTCTTCGCCATCCCTGGACACGTGTCTCGGGGTATCACCCCTCGTCAGCAGGGATAGACTGTGTTCTGGGGTTGCCGGTGACTGCCAAATATCTGCCAGGTTTAGTACCACTCAGGCGCGTAGGTGCGGGGTCCCAGGCTCGTCAGCCAACTGCTCGAGGGAGCTTTAATATTACAATTGGAGATGGGGTCGCACACTACTCACACACCAGCAGTATCGCCCCTAAGGACTGTGGTAAATGTAGTTACGGGTTCCGCGATGCATCTTCTTTCGATTCTCTGCTATCTTCGCTTTCTTCGCCATCCCTGGAAACGTGTTTCGGGGTATCACCACTCGTCAGCAGGGATAGGCCGTGTTCTGGGGTTGCCGGTGGCTGCAAAATATCTGCCAGGTTTAGTACCACTTAGGCGCATAGGTGCGGGGTCCCAGGCTCGTCAGCCAACTGCTCGAGGGAGCTTTAACATTACAATTGGGGGTGGGGTCGCACACTACTCACACACAAGCGGTATCGGCCCTAAGGACTGTGGTAAATGTAGTTACATGTTCCGCGATGCACCTTCTCTCGATTCTCTGCTATCGTCGCTTTCTCCGTCATCCCTGGACACGTGTTTCGGGGTATCACCCCTCGTCAGCAGGGATAGGCCGTGTTCTGGGGTTGCCGGTGGCTGCCAAATATCTGCCAGGTTTAGTACCACTCAGGCGCGTAGGTGCGGGGTCCCAGGCTCTTCAGCCAACTGCTCGAGGGAGCTTTAACATTACAATTGGGGGTGGGGTCGCACACTACTCACACACCAGCGGTATCGCCCCTAAGGACTGTGGTAAATGTAGTTACTTGTTCCGCGATGCATCTTCTTTCAATTCTCTGCAATCTTCGCTTTCTTCGCCATCCCTGGACACGTGTTTCGGGGTATCACACCTCGTCAGAAGGGATAGGCCGTGTTCTGGGGTTGCCGGTGGCTGCCAAATATCTGCCAGGTTAAGTACCACTCAGGCGCGTAGGTGCGGGGTCCCAGGCTCGTCAGCCAACTGCTCGAGGGAGCTTTAACATTACAATTGGAGGTGGGGTCGCACACTACTCACACACCAGCAGTATCGCCCCTAAGGACTGTGGTAAATGTAGTTACGTGTTCCGCAATGCATCTTCTTTCGATTCTCTGCTATCTTCGCTTTCTTCGCCATCCCTGGACACGTGTTTCGGGGTATCACCTCTCGTCAGCAGGGATAGGCCGTGCTCTGGGGTTGCCGGTGGCTGCCAAATATCTGCCAGGTTTAGTACCACTCAGGCGCGTAGGTGCGGGGTCCCAGGCTCGTCAGCCAACTGCTCGAGGGAGCTTTAACATTACAATTGGGGGTGGGGTCGCACACTACTCACACACCAGCGGTATCGCCCCTAAGGACTGTGGTAAATGTAGTTACGTGTTCTGCGATGCATCTTCTTTCGATTCTCTGCTATCTTCGCTTTCTTCGCCATCCCTGGACACGTGTTTCGGGGTATCACCCCTCGTCAGCAGGGATAGACTGTGTTCTGGGGTTGCCGGTGACTGCCAAATATCTGCCAGGTTTAGTACCACTCAGGCGCGTAGGTGCGGGGTCCCAGGCTCGTCAGCCAACTGCTCGAGGGAGCTTTAATATTACAATTGGAGATGGGGTCGCACACTACTCACACACCAGCAGTATCGCCCCTAAGGACTGTGGTAAATGTAGTTACGGGCTCCGCGATGCATCTTCTTTCGATTCTCTGCTATCTTCGCTTTCTTCGCCATCCCTGGAAACGTGTTTCGGGGTATCACCACTCGTCAGCAGGGATAGGCCGTGTTCTGGGGTTGCCGGTGGCTGCAAAATATCTGCCAGGTTTAGTACCACTTAGGCGCGTAGGTGCGGGGTCCCAGGCTCGTCAGCCAACTGCTCGAGGGAGCTTTAACATTACAATTGGGGGTGGGGTCGCACACTACTCACACACAAGCGGTATCGGCCCTAAGGACTGTGGTAAATGTAGTTACATGTTCCGCGATGCACCTTCTCTCGATTCTCTGCTATCGTCGCTTTCTCCGTCATCCCTGGACACGTGTTTCGGGGTATCACCCCTCGTCAGCAGGGATAGGCCGTGTTCTGGGGTTGCCGGTGGCTGCCAAATATCTGCCAGGTTTAGTACCACTCAGGCGCGTAGGTGCGGGGTCCCAGGCTCTTCAGCCAACTGCTCGAGGGAGCTTTAACATTACAATTGGGGGTGGGGTCGCACACTACTCACACACCAGCGGTATCGCCCCTAAGGACTGTGGTAAATGTAGTTACTTGTTCCGCGATGCATCTTCTTTCAATTCTCTGCAATCTTCGCTTTCTTCGCCATCCCTGGACACGTGTTTCGGGGTATCACACCTCGTCAGAAGGGATAGGCTGTGTTCTGGGGTTGCCGGTGGCTGCCAAATATCTGCCAGGTTTAGTACCACTCAGGCGCGTAGGTGCGGGGTCCCAGGATCGTCAGCCAACTGCTCGAGGGAGCTTTAACATTACAATTGGAGGTGGGGTCGCACACTACTCACACACCAGCAGTATCGCCCCTAAGGACTGTGGTAAATGTAGTTACGTGTTCCGCAATGCATCTTCTTTCGATTCTCTGCTATCTTCGCTTTCTTCGCCATCCCTGGACACGTGTTTCGGGGTATCACCACTCGTCAGCAGGGATAGGCCGTGTTCTGGGGTTGCCGGTGGCTGCAAAATATCTGCCAGGTTTAGTACCACTCAGGCGCGTAGGTGCGGGGTCCCAGGCTCGTCAGCCAAATGCTCGAGGGAGCTTTAACATTGCAATTGGGGGTGGGGTCGCACACTACTCACACACCAGCGTTATCGCCCCAAGGACTGTGGTAAATGTAGTTGCGTGTTCCGCGATGCATCTTCTTTCGATTCCCTGCTATCTTCGCTTTCTTCGCCATCCCTGGACACGTGTTTCGGGGTATCACCCCTTGTCAGCAGGGATAGGCCGTGTTCTGGGGTTGCCGGTGGCTGCCAAATATCTGCCAGGTTTAGTACCACGCAGGCGCGTAGGTGCGGGGTCCCAGGCTCGTCAGCCAACTGCTCGAGGGAGCTTTAACATTACAATTGGGGGTGGGGTCGCACACTACTCACACACCACCGGTATCGCCCCTAAGGACTGTGGTAAATGTAGTTACGTGTTCTGCGATGCATTTTCTTTCGATTCTCTGCTTTCTTTGCTTTCTTCGCCATCCCTGGACACGTGTTTCGGGGTATCACCCCTCGTCAGCAGGGATAGGCTGTGTTCTGGGGTTGCCGGTGACTGCCAAATATCTGCCAGGTTTAGTACCACTCAGGCGCGTAGGTGCGGGGTCCCAGGCTCATCAGCCAACTGCTCGAGGGAGCTTTAACATTACAATTGGGGGTGGGGTCGCACACTACTCACACCCCAGCAGTATCGCCCCTAAGGACTGTGGTAAATGTAGTTACGTGTTCTGCGATGCATCTTCTTTCGATTCTCTGCTATCTTCGCTTTCTTCGCCATCCCTGGACACGTGTTTCGTGGTATCACCCCTCGTCAGCAGGGATAGGCCGTGCTCTGGGGTTGCCGGTGGCTGCCAAATATCTGCCAGGTTTAGTACCACTCAGGCGCATAGGTGCGGGGTCCCAGGCTCGTCAGCCAACTGCTCGAGGGAGCTTTAACATTGCAATTGGGGGTGGGGTCGCACACTACTCACACACCAGCGGTATCGCCCCTAAGGACTGTGGTAAATGTAGTTACGTGTACCGCAATGCATCTTCTTTTGATTCTCTGCTATCTTTGCTTTCTTCGCCATCCCTGGACACGTGTTTCGGGGTATCACCCCTCGTCAGCAGGGATAGGCCGTGCTCTGGGGTTGCCGGTGGCTGCCAAATATCTGCCAGGTTTAGTACCACTCAGGCGCGTAGGTGCGGGGTCCCAGGCTCGTCAGCCAACTGCTCGAGGGAGCTTTAACATTACAATTGGGGGTGGGGTCGCACACTACTCACACACCAGCGGTATCGCCCCTAAGGACTGTGGTAAATGTAGTTACGTGTTCTGCGATGCATCTTCTTTCGATTCTCTGCTATCTTCGCTTTCTTCGCCATCCCTGGACACGTGTTTCGGGGTATCACCCCTCGTCAGCAGGGATAGACTGTGTTCTGGGGTTGCCGGTGACTGCCAAATATCTGCCAGGTTTAGTACCACTCAGGCGCGTAGGTGCGGGGTCCCAGGCTCGTCAGCCAACTGCTCGAGGGAGCTTTAACATTACAATTGGAGGTGGGGTCGCACACTACTCACACACCAGCAGTATCGCCCCTAAGGACTGTGGTAAATGTAGTTACGGGTTCCGCGATGCATCTTCTTTCGATTCTCTGCTATCTTCGCTTTCTTCGCCATCCCTGGAAACGTGTTTCGGGGTATCACCACTCGTCAGCAGGGATAGGCCGTGTTCTGGGGTTGCCGGTGGCTGCAAAATATCTGCCAGGTTTAGTACCACTTAGGCGCGTAGGTGCGGGGTCCCAGGCTCGTCAGCCAACTGCTCGAGGGAGCTTTAACATTACAATTGGGGGTGGGGTCGCACACTACTCACACACAAGCGGTATCGGCCCTAAGGACTGTGGTAAATGTAGTTACATGTTCCGCGATGCACCTTCTCTCGATTCTCTGCTATCTTTGCTTTCTTCGTAATCCCTGGACACGTGTTTCGGGGTATCACCCCTCGTCAGCAGGGATAGGCCGTGTTCTGGGGTTGCCGGTGGCTGCCAAATATCTGCCAGGTTTAGTACCACTCAGGCGCGTAGGTGCGGGGTCCCAGGCTCTTCAGCCAACTGCTCGAGGGAGCTTTAACATTACAATTGGGGGTGGGGTCGCACACTACTCACACACCAGCGGTATCGCCCCTAAGGACTGTGGTAAATGTAGTTACTTGTTCCGCGATGCATCTTCTTTCAATTCTCTGCAATCTTCGCTTTCTTCGCCATCCCTGGACACGTGTTTCGGGGTATCACACCTCGTCAGAAGGGATAGGCCGTGTTCTGGGGTTGCCGGTGGCTGCCAAATATCTGCCAGGTTTAGTACCACTCAGGCGCGTAGGTGCGGGGTCCCAGGCTCGTCAGCCAACTGCTCGAGGGAGCTTTAACATTACAATTGGAGGTGGGGTCGCACACTACTCACACACCAGCAGTATCGCCCCTAAGGACTGTGGTAAATGTAGTTACGTGTTCCGCAATGCATCTTCTTTCGATTCTCTGCTATCTTCGCTTTCTTCGCCATCCCTGGACACGTGTTTCGGGGTATCACCACTCGTCAGCAGGGATAGGCCGTGTTCTGGGGTTGCCGGTGGCTGCAAAATATCTGCCAGGTTTAGTACTACTCAGGTGCGTAGGTGCGGGGTCCCAGGCTCGTCAGCCAACTGCTCGAGGGAGCTTTAACATTACAATTGGGGGTGGGGTCGCACACTACTCACACACAAGCGGTATCGGCCCTAAGGACTGTGGTAAATGTAGTTACGTGTTCCGCGATGCACCTTCTCTCGATTCTCTGCTATCTTCGCTTTCTTCGCCATCCCTGGACACGTGTTTCGGGGTATCACCCCTCGTCAGCAGGGATAGGCTGTGTTCTGGGATTGCCGGTGACTGCCAAATATCTGCCAGGTTTAGTACCACTCAGGCGCGTAGGTGCGGGGTCCCAGGCTCGTCAGTCAACTGCTCGAGGGAGCTTTAACATTACAATTGGGGGTTGGGTCGCACACTACTCACACACCAGCGGTATCGCCCCTAAAGACTGTGGTAAATGTAGTTACGAGTTCCGCGATGCATCTTCTTTCGACTCTCTGCTATCTTCGCTTTCTTCGCCATCCCTGGACACGTGTTTCGGGGTATCACCACTCGTCAGCAGGGATAGGCCGTGTTCTGGGGTTGCCGGTGGCTGCAAAATATCTGCCAGGTTTAGTACCACTCAGGCGCGTAGGTGCGGGGTCCCAGGCTCGTCAGCCAAATGCTCGAGGGAGCTTTAACATTGCAATTGGGGGTGGGGTCGCACACTACTCACACACCAGCGTTATCGCCCCAAGGACTGTGGTAAATGTAGTTGCGTGTTCCGCGATGCATCTTCTTTCGATTCTCTGCTATCTTCGCTTTCTTCGCCATCCCTGGACACGTGTTTCGGGGTATCACCCCTTGTCAGCAGGGATAGGCCGTGTTCTGGGGTTGAAGGTGGCTGCCAAATATCTGCCAGGTTTAGTACCACGCAGGCGCGTAGGTGCGGGGTCCCAGGCTCGTCAGCCAACTGCTCGAGGGAGCTTTAACATTACAATTGGGGGTGGGGTCGCACACTACTCACACACCAGCGGTATCGCCCCTAAGGACTGTGGTAAATGTAGTTACGTGTTCTGCGATGCATTTTCTTTCGATTCTCTGCTATCTTCGCTTTCTTCGCCATCCCTGGACACGTGTTTCGGGGTATCACCCCTCGTCAGCAGGGATAGGCTGTGTTCTGGGGTTGCCGGTGACTGCCAAATATCTGCCAGGTTTAGTACCACTCAGGCGCGTAGGTGCGGGGTCCCAGGCTCATCAGCCAACTGCTCGAGGGAGCTTTAACATTACAATTGGGGGTGGGGTCGCACACTACTCACACCCCAGCAGTATCGCCCCTAAGGACTGTGGTAAATGTAGTTACATGTTCTGCGATGCATCTTCTTTCGATTCTCTGCTATCTTCGCTTTCTTCGCCATCCCTGGACACGTGTTTCGTGGTATCACCCCTCGTCAGCAGGGATAGGCCGTGCTCTGGGGTTGCCGGTGGCTGCCAAATATCTGCCAGGTTTAGTACCACTCAGGCGCATAGGTGCGGGGTCCCAGGCTCGTCAGCCAACTGCTCGAGGGAGCTTTAACATTGCAATTGGGGGTGGGGTCGCACACTACTCACACACCAGCGGTATCGCCCCTAAGGACTGTGGTAAATGTAGTTACGTGTACCGCAATGCATCTTCTTTTGATTCTCTGCTATCTTTGCTTTCTTCGCCATACCTGGACACGTGTTTCGGGGTATCACCCCTCGTCAGCAGGGATAGGCCGTGCTCTGGGGTTGCCGGTGGCTGCCAAATATCTGCCAGGTTTAGTACCACTCAGGCGCGTAGGTGCGGGGTCCCAGGCTCGTCAGCCAACTGCTCGAGGGAGCTTTAACATTACAATTGGGGGTGGGGTCGCACACTACTCACACACCAGCGGTATCGCCACTAAGGACTGTGGTAAATGTAGTTACGTGTTCTGCGATGCATCTTCTTTCGATTCTCTGCTATCTTCGCTTTCTTCGCCATCCCTGGACACGTGTTTCGGGGTATCACCCCTCGTCAGCAGGGATAGACTGTGTTCTGGGGTTGCCGGTGACTGCCAAATATCTGCCAGGTTTAGTACCACTCAGGCGCGTAGGTGCGGGGTCCCAGGCTCGTCAGCCAACTGCTCGAGGGAGCTTTAACATTACAATTGGAGGTGGGGTCGCACACTACTCACACACCAGCAGTATCGCCCCTAAGGACTGTGGTAAATGTAGTTACGGGTTCCGCGATGCATCTTCTTTCGATTCTCTGCTATCTTCGCTTTCTTCGCCATCCCTGGAAACGTGTTTCGGGGTATAACCACTCGTCAGCAGGGATAGGCCGTGTTCTGGGGTTGCCGGTGGCTGCAAAATATCTGCCAGGTTTAGTACCACTTAGGCGCGTAGGTGCGGGGTCCCAGGCTCGTCAGCCAACTGCTCGAGGGAGCTTTAACATTACAATTGGGGGTGGGGTCGCACACTACTCACACACAAGCGGTATCGGCCCTAAGGACTGTGGTAAATGTAGTTACATGTTCCGCGATGCACCTTCTCTCGATTCTCTGCTATCTTCGCTTTCTTCGTCATCCCTGGACACGTGTTTCGGGGTATCACCCCTCGTCAGCAGGGATAGGCCGTGTTCTGGGGTTGCCGGTGGCTGCCAAATATCTGCCAGGTTTAGTACCACTCAGGCGCGTAGGTGCGGGGTCCCAGGCTCTTCAGCCAACTGCTCGAGGGAGCTTTAACATTACAATTGGGGGTGGGGTCGCACACTACTCACACACCAGCGGTATCGCCCCTAAGGACTGTGGTAAATGTAGTTACTTGTTCCGCGATGCATCTTCTTTCAATTCTCTGCAATCTTCGCTTTCTTCGCCATCCCTGGACACGTGTTTCGGGGTATCACACCTCGTCAGAAGGGATAGGCCGTGTTCTGGGGTTGCCGGTGGCTGCCAAATATCTGCCAGGTTTAGTACCACTCAGGCGCGTAGGTGCGGGGTCCCAGGCTCGTCAGCCAACTGCTCGAGGGAGCTTTAACATTACAATTGGAGGTGGGGTCGCACACTACTCACACACCAGCAGTATCGCCCCTAAGGACTGTGGTAAATGTAGTTACGTGTTCCGCAATGCATCTTCTTTCGATTCTCTGCTATCTTCGCTTTCTTCGCCATCCCTGGACACGTGTTTCGGGGTATCACCACTCGTCAGCAGGGATAGGCCGTGTTCTGGGGTTGCCGGTGGCTGCAAAATATCTGCCAGGTTTAGTACCACTCAGGCGCGTAGGTGCGGGGTCCCAGGCTCGTCAGCCAACTGCTCGAGGGAGCTTTAACATTACAATTGGGGGTGGGGTCGCACACTACTCACACACAAGCGGTATCGGCCCTAAGGACTGTGGTAAATGTAGTTACGTGTTCCGCGATGCACCTTCTCTCGATTCTCTGCTATCTTCGCTTTCTTCGCCATCCCTGGACACGTGTTTCGGGGTATCACCCCTCGTCAGCAGGGATAGGCTGTGTTCTGGGATTGCCGGTGACTGCCAAATATCTGCCAGGTTTAGTACCACTCAGGCGCGTAGGTGCGGGGTCCCAGGCTCGTCAGTCAACTGCTCGAGGGAGCTTTAACATTACAATTGGGGGTGGGGTCGCACACTACTCACACACCAGCGGTATCGCCCCTAAAGACTGTGGTAAATGTAGTTACGAGTTCCGCGATGCATCTTCTTTCGACTCTCTGCTATCTTCGCTTTCTTTGCCATCCCTGGACACGTGTTTCGGGGTATCACCCCTTGTCAGCAGGGATAGGCCGTGTTCTGGGGTTGCTGGTGGCAGCCAAATATCTGCCAAGTTTAGTACCACTCCGGCGCGTAGGTGCGGGGTCCCAGGCTCATCAGCCAACTGCTCGAGGGAGCTTTAACATTACAATTGGGGGTGGGTTTGCACACTACTCACACACCAGCAGTATCGCCCCTAAGGACTGTGGTAAATGTAGTCATGTGTTCCGCGATGCATCTTCTTTCGATTCTCTGCTATCTTGGCTTTCTTCGCCATCCCTGGAGACGTGTTTCGGGGTATCACCCCTCGTCAGCAGGGATAGGCCGTGTTCTGGGGTTGCCGGTGGCTGTCAAATATCTGCCAGGTTTAGTACCACTCAGGCGCATAGGTGCGGGGTCCCAGGCTCGTCAGCCAATTGCTCGAGGGAGCTTTAACATTACAATTGGGGGTGGGGTCGCACACTACTCACACACAAGCGGTATCGCCCCTAAGGGCTGTGGTAAATGTAGTTACGTGTTCCGCGATGCATCTTCTTTCGATTCTCTGCTATCTTCGCTTTCTTCGCCATCCCTGGACACGTTTTTCAGGGTATCACCCCTCGTCAGCAGGGATAGGCCGTGTTCTGGGGTTGCCGGTGGCTGCCAAATATCTGCCAGGTTTAGTACCACTCAGGCGCGTAGGTGCGGGGTCCCAGGTTCGTCAGCCAACTGCTCGAGGGAGCTTTAACATTACAATTGGGGGTGGGGTCGCACACTACTCACACACCAGCGGTATCGCCCCTAAGGACTGTGGTAAATGTAGTTACGTGTTCCGCGATGCAACTTCTCACGATTCTCTGCTATCTTCGCTTTCTTCGCCATCCCTGGACACGTTTTTCGGGGTATCACCCCTCGTCAGCAGGGATAGGCCGTGTTCTGGGGTTGCCGGTCGCTGCCAAATATCTGCCAGGTTTAGTACCACTCAGGCGCGTAGGTGCGGGGTCCCAGGCTCTTCAGCCAACTGCTCGAGGGAGCTTTAACATTACAATTGGGGGTGGGGTCGCACACTACTCACACACCAGCGGTATCGCCCCTAAGGACTGTGGTAAATGTAGTTACTTGTTCCGCGATGCATCTTCTTTCAATTCTCTGCAATCTTCGCTTTCTTCGCCATCCCTGGACACATGTTTCGGGGTATCACCCCTCGTCAGAAGGGATAGGCCGTGTTCTGGGGTTGCCGGTGGCTGCCAAATATCTGCCAGGTTTAGTACCACTCAGGCGCGAAGGTGCGGGGTCCCAGGCTTGTCAGCCAACTGCTCGATGGAGCTTTAACATTACAATTGGGGGTGGGGTCGCACACTACTCACACACCAGCGGTATCGCCCCTAAGGACTGTAGTAAATGTAGTTATGAGTTCCACGATGCATCTTCTTTCTATTCTCTGCTATCTTCGCTTTCTTCGCCATCCCTGGACACGTGTTTCGGGGTATCACCCCTTGTCAGCAGGGATAGGCCGTGTTCTGGGGTTGCCGGTGTCAGCCAAATATCTGCCAGGTTTAGTACCACTCCGGCGCGTAGGTGCGGGGTCTCAGGCTCATCAGCCAACTGCTCGAGGGAGCTTTAACATTACAATTGGGGGTGGGTTCGCACACTACTCACACACCAGCAGTATCGCCCCTAAGGACTGTGGTAAATGTAGTTATGTGTTCCGCCATGCATCTTCTTTCGATTCTCTGCTATCTTGAATTTCTACGCCATCCCTGGACACGTGTTTCGGGGTATCACCCCTCGTCAGCAGGGATAGGCTGTGTTCTGGGGTTGCCGGTGGCTGCCAAATATCTGCCAGGTTTAGTTTCACTCAGGCGCGTAGGTGTGGGGTCCCAGGCTCGTCAGCCAACTGCTCGATGGAGCTTTAACATTACAATTGGGGAGGGGTCGCACACTACTCACACACCAGCGGTATCGCCCCTAAGGACTGTGGTAAATGTAGTTACGTGTTCCGCGATGCATCTTCTCTCGATTCTCTGCTATCTTCGCTTTCTTCGCCATCCCTGGACACGTGTTTCGGGGTATCACCCCTCGTCAGCAGGGATAGGCCGTGTTCTGGGGTTGCCGGTGGCTGCCAAATATCTGCCAGGTTTAGTACCACTCAGGCGCGTAGGTGTTGGGTCCCAGGCTCATCAGCCAACTGCTCGAGGGAGCTTTAACATTACAATTGGGGGTGGGGTCGCACACTACTCACACACCAGCGGTATCGCCCCTAAGGACTGTGGTAAATGTAGTTACGTGTTCCGCGATGCATCTTCTTTCGATTCTCTGCTATCTTTGCTTTCTTCGCCATCCCTGGACACGTGTTTCGGGGTATCACCCCTCGTCAGCAGGGATAGGCCGTGTTCTGGGGTTGCCGGTGGCTGCCAAATATCTGCCAGGTTTAGTACCACTCAGGCGCGTAGGTGCGGGGTCCCATGCTCGTCAGCCAACTGCTCGAGGGAGCTTTAACATTACAATTGGGGGTGGGGTCGCACACTACTCACACACCAGCGGTATCGCCCCTAAGGACTGTAGTAAATGTAGTTACGTGTTCCGCGATGCATCTTCTTTCGATTCTCTGCTATCTTAGCTTTCTTTGCCATCCCTGGACACGTGTTTTGGGGTATCACCCCTCGTCAGCAGGGATAGGCCGTGTTCTGGGGTTGCCGGTGGCTGGCAAATATCTGCCAGGTTTAGTACCACTCAGGCGCGTAGGTGCGGGGTCCCAGGCTCGTCAGCCAACTGCTCGAGCGAGCTTTAACATTACAATTGGGGGTTGGGTCGCACACTACTCACACACCAGCGGTATCGCCCCTAAGGACTGTGGTAAATGTTGTTACGTGTTCAGCGATGCATCTTCTTTCTATTCTCTGGTATGTTCGCTTTCTTCGCCATCCCTAGACACGTGTTTCGGGGTATCACCCCTCGTCAGCAGGGATAGGCCGTGTTTTGCGGTTGCCGGTGGCTGCCAAATATCTGCCAGGTTTAGTACCACTCAGGCGCATAGGTGCGGGGTCCCAGGCTCGTCAGCCAACTGCTCGAGGGAGCTTTAACATTACAATTGGGGGTGGGGTCGCACACTACTCACACACCAGCGGTATCGCCCCTAAGGACTGTGGTAAATGTAGTTACGAGTTCCGCGATGCATCTTCTTTCGATTCTCTGCTATCTTCGCTTTCTTCGCCATCCCTGGACACGTGTTTCGGGGTATCACCCCTTGTCAGCAGGGATAGGCCGTGTTCTGGGGTTGCCGGTGGCTGCCAAATATCTGCCAGGTTTAGTACCACTCAGGCGCGTAGGTGCGGGGTCCCAGGCTCATCAGCCAACTGCTCAAGGGAGCTTTAACATTACAATTGGGGGTGGGGTCGCACACTACTCACACACCAGCGGTATCGCCCCTAAGGACTGTGGTAAATGTAGTTACGTGTTCCGCGATGCATCTTCTCTCGATTCTCTGCTATCTTCGCTTTCTTCGCCATCCCTGGACACGTGTTTCGAGGTATCACCCCTCGTCAGCAGGGATAGGCCGTGTTCTGGGGTTGCCGGTGGCTGCCAAATATCTGCCAGGTTTAGTACCACTCAGGCGCGTAGGTGTTGGGTCCCAGGCTCATCAGCCAACTGCTCGAGGGAGCTTTAACATTACAATTGGGGGTGGGTCGCACACTACTCACACACCAGCGGTATCGCCCCTAAGGACTGTGGTAAATGTAGTTACGTGTTCCGCGATGCATCTTCTTTCGATTCTCTGCTATCTTTGCTTTCTTTGCCATCCCTGGACACGTGTTTCGGGGTATCACCCCTCGTCAGCAGGGATAGGCTGTGTTCTGGGGTTGCCGGTGGCTGCCAAATATCTGCCAGGTTTAGTACCACTCAGGCGCGTAGGTGCGGGGTCCCAGGCTCGTCAGCCAACTGCTCGAGGGAGCTTTAACATTACAATTGGGGGTGGGGTCGCACACTACTCACACACCAGCGGTATCGCCCCTAAGGACTGTAGTAAATGTAGTTACGTGTTCCGCGATGCATCTTCTTTCGATTCTCTGCTATCTTAGCTTTCTTTGCCATCCCTGGACACGTGTTTCGGGGTATCACCCCTCGTCAGCAGGGATAGGCCGTGTTCTGGGATTGCCGGTGGCTGGCAAATATCTGCCAGGTTTAGTACCACTCAGGCGCGTAGGTGCGGGGTCCCAGGCTCGTCAGCCAACTGCTCGAGCGAGCTTTAACATTACAATTGGGGGTTAGGTCGCACACTACTCACACACCAGCGGTATCGCCCCTAAGGACTGTGGTAAACGTTGTTACGTGTTCAGCGATGCATCTTCTTTCGATTCTCTGGTATGTTCGCTTTCTTCGCCATCCCTAGACACGTGTTTCGGGGTATCACCCCTCGTCAGCAGGGATAGGCCGTGTTTTGGGGTTGCCGGTGGCTGCCAAATATCTGCCAGGTTTAGTACCACTCAGGCGCATAGGTGCGGGGTCCCAGGCTCGTCAGCCAACTGCTCGAGGGAGCTTTAACATTACAATTGGGGGTGGGGACGCACACTACTCACACACCAGCGGTATCGCCCCTAAGGACTGTGGTAAATGTAGTTACGAGTTCCGCAATGCATCTTCTTTCGATTCTCTGCTATCTTCGCTTTCTTCGCCATCCCTGGACACGTGTTTCGGGGTATCACCCCTTGTCAGCAGGGATAGGCCGTGTTCTGGGGTTGCCGGTGGCTGCCAAATATCTGCCAGGTTTAGTACCACTCAGGCGCGTAGGTGTGGGGTCCCAGGCTCATCAGCCAACTGCTCAAGGGAGCTATAACATTACAATTGGGGGTGGGGTCGCACACTACTCACACACCAGCAGTATCGCCCCTAAGGACTGTGGTAAATGTAGTTACGTGTTCCGCGATGCATCTTCTTTCGATTCTCTGCTATCTTCGCTTTCTTCGCCATCCCTGGACACGTGTTTCGGGGTATCACCCCTCGTCAGCAGGGATAGGCCGTGTTCTGGGGTTTCCAGTGGCTGCCAAATATCTGCCAGGTTTAGTACCACTCAGGCGCATAGGTGCGGAGTCCCAGGCTTGTCAGCCAATTGCTCGAGGGAGCTTTAACATTACAATTGGGGGTGGGGTCGCACACTACTCACACACAAGCGGTATCGCCCCTAAGGACTGTGGTAAATGTAGTTACGTGTTCCGCGATGCATCTTCTTTCGATTCTCTGCTATCTTCGCTTTCTTCGCCATCCCTGGACACGTGTTTCGGGGTATCACCCCTCGTCAGCAGGGATAGGCCGTGTTCTGGGGTTGCCGGTGGCTGCCAAATATCTGCGAAGTTTAGTACCACTCAGGCGCATAGGTGCGGGGTCCCAGGCTCGTCAGCCAACTGCTCGAGGGAGCTTTAATATTACAATTGGGGGTGGGGTCGCACACTACTCACACACCAGCGGTATCACCCCTAAGGACTGTGGTAAATGTAGTTACGTGTTCCGCGATGCATCTACTTTCGATTCCCAGCAATCTTCGCTTTCTTCGCCATCCCTGGACACGTGTTTCGGGGTATCACCCCTCTTCAGCAGGGATAGGCCGTGTTCTGGGGTTGCCGGTGGCTGCCAAATATCTGCCAGGTTTAGTACCACTCAGGCGCGTAGGTGCGGGGTCCCAGGCTCTTCAGCCAACTGCTCGAGGGAGCTTTAACATTACAATTGGGGGTGGGGTCGCACACTACTCACACACCAGCGGTATCGCCCCTAAGGACTGTGGTAAATGTAGTTACTTGTTCTGCGATGCATCTTCTTTCAATTCTCTGCAATCTTCGCTTTCTTCGCCATCCCTGGACACGTGTTTCGGGGTATCACCCCTCGTCAGAAGGGATAGGCCGTGTTCTGGGGTTGCCGGTGGCTGCCAAATATCTGCCAGGTTTAGTACCACTCAGGCGCGAAGGTGCGGGGTCCCAGGCTTGTCAGCCAACTGCTCGAGGGAGCTTTAACATTACAATTGGGGGTGGGGTCGCACACTACTCACACACCAGCGGTATCGCCCCTAAGGACTGTAGTAAATGTAGTTATGAGTTCCGCGATGCATCTTCTTTCTATTCTCTGCTATCTTCGCTTTCTTCGCCATCCCTGGACACGTGTTTCGGGGTATCACCCCTTGTCAGCAGGGATAGGCCGTGTTCTGGGGTTGCCGGTGGCAGCCAAATATCTGCCAGGTTTAGTACCACTCCGGCGCGTAGGTGCGGGGTCCCTGGCTTATCAGCCAACTGCTCGAGGGAGCTTTAACATTACAATTGGGGGTGGGTTCGCACACTACTCACACACCAGCAGTATCGCCCCTAAGTACTGTGGTAAATGTAGTTATGTGTTCCGCGATGCATCTTCTTTCGATTCTCTGCTATCTTGAATTTCTACGCCATCCCTGGACACGTGTTTCGGGGTATCACCCCTCGTCAGCAGGGATAGGCCGTGTTCTGGGGTTGCCGGTGGCTGCCAAATATCTGCCAGGTTTAGTATCACTCAGGCACGTAGGTGTGGGGTCCCAGGCTCGTCAGCCAACTGCTCGATGGAGCTTTAACATTACAATTGGGGAGGGGTCGCACACTACTCACACACCAGCGGTATCACCCCTAAGGACTGTGGTAAATGTAGTTACGTGTTCCGCGATGCATCTTCATTCGATTCTCTGCTATCTTTGCTTTCTTCGCCATCCCTGGACACGTGTTTCGGGGTATCAACCCTCGTCAGCAGGGACAGGCCGTGTTCTGGGGTTGCCGGTGGCTGTCAAATATCTGCCAGGTTTAGTACCACTCAGGCGCGTAGGTGTTGGGTCCCAGGCTCATCAGCCAACTGCTCGAGGGAGCTTTAACATTACAATTGGGGGTGGGGTCGCACACTACTCACACACCAGCGGTATCGCCCCTAAGGACTGTGGTAAATGTAGTTACGTGTTCCGCGATGCATCTTCTTTCGATTCTCTGCTATCTTCGCTTTCTTCACCATCCCTGGACACGTTTTTCAGGGTATCAACCCTCGTCAGCAGGGATTGGCCGTGTTCTGGGGTTGCCGGTGGCTGCCAAATATCTGCCAGGTTTAGTACCACTCAGGCGCGTAGGTGCGGGGTCCCAGGTTCGTCAGCCAACTGCTCGAGGGAGCTTTAACATTACAATTGGGGGTGGGGTCGCACACTACTCACACACCAGCGGTATCGCCCCTAAGGACTGTGGTAAATGTAGTTACGTGTTCCGCGATGCATCTTCTCTCGATTCTCTGCTATCTTCGCTTTCTTCGCCATCCCTGGACACGTGTTTCGGGGTATCACCCCTCGTCAGCAGGGATAGGCCGTGTTCTGGGGTTGCCGGTGGCTGCCAAATATCTGCCAGGTTTAGTACCACTCAGGCGCGTAGGTGTTGGGTCCCAGGCTCATCAGCCAACTGCTCGAGGGAGCTTTAACATTACAATTGGGGGTGGGGTCGCACACTACTCACACACCAGCGGTATCGCCCCTAAGGACTGTGGTAAATGTAGTTACGTGTTCCGCGATGCATCTTCTTTTGATTCTCTGCTATCTTTGCTTTCTTCGCCATCCCTGGACACGTGTTTCGGGGTATCACCCCTCGTCAGCAGGGATAGGCCGTGTTTTGGGGTTGCCGGTGGCTGCCAAATATCTGCCAGGTTTAGTACCACTCAGGCGCATAGGTGCGGGGTCCCAGGCCCGTCAGCCAACTGCTCGAGGGAGCTTTAACATTACAATTGGGGGTGGGGTCGCACACTACTCACACACCAGCGGTATCGCCCCTAAGGACTGTGGTAAATGTAGTTACGAGTTCCGCGATGCATCTTCTTTCGATTCTCTGCTATCTTCGCTTTCTTTGCCATCCCTGGACACGTGTTTCGGGGTATCACCCCTTGTCAGCAGGGATAGGCCGTGTTCTGGGGTTGCCAGTGGCTGCCAAATATCTGCCAGGTTTAGTACCACTCAGGCACGAAGGTGCGGGGTCCCAGGCTTGTCAGCCAACTGCTCAAGGGAGCTTTAACATTACAATTGGGGGTGGGGTCGCACACTACTCACACACCAGCGGTATCGCCCCTAAGGACTGTAGTAAATGTAGTTATGAGTTCCGCGATGCATCTTCTTTCTATTCTCTGCTATCTTTGCTTTCTTCGCCATCCCTGGACACGTGTTTCGGGGTATCACCCCTTGTCAGCAGGGATAGGCCGTGTTCTGGGGTTGCCGGTGGCAGCCAAATATCTGCCAGGTTTAGTACCACTCCGGCGCGTAGGTGCGGGGTCCCAGGCTCATCAGCCAACTGCTCGAGGGAGCTTTAACATTACAATTGGGGGTGGGTTCGCACACTACTCACACACCAGCAGTATCGCCCCTAATGACTGTGGTAAATGTAGTTATGTGTTCCGCGATGCATCTTCTTTCGATTCTCTGCTATCTTGAATTTCTACGCCATCCCTGGACACGTGTTACGGGGTAGCACCCCTCGTCAGCAGGGATAGGCCGTGTTCTGGGGTTGCCGGTGGCTGCCAAATATCTGCCAGGTTTAGTATCACTCAGGCGCATAGGTGTAGGGTCCCAGGCTCGTCAGCCAACTGCTCAATGGAGCTTTAACATTACAATTGGGGAGGGGTCGCACACTACTCACACACCAGCGGTATCGCCCCTAAGGACTGTGGTAAATGTAGTTACGTGTTCCGCGATGCATCTTCTTTCGATTCTCTGCTATCTTCGCTTTCTTCGCCATCCCTGGACACGTTTTTCAGGGTATCACCCCTCGTCAGCAGGGATTGGCCGTGTTCTGGGGTTGCCGGTGGCTGCCAAATATCTGCCAGGTTTAGTACCACTCAGGCGCGTAGGTGCGGGGTCCCAGGTTCGTCAGCCAACTGCTCGAGGGAGCTTTAACATTACAATTGGGGGTGGGGTCGCACACTACTCACACACCAGCGGTATCGCCCCTAAGGACTGTGGTAAATGTAGTTACGTGTTCCGCGATGCATCTTCTCTCGATTCTCTGCTATCTTCGCTTTCTTCGCCATCCCTGGACACGTGTTTTGGGGTATCACCCCTCGTCAGCAGGGATAGGCCGTGTTCTGGGGTTGCCGGTGGCTGCCAAATATCTGCCAGGTTTAGTACCACTCAGGCGCGTAGGTGTTGGGTCCCAGGCTCATCAGCCAACTGCTCGAGGGAGCTTTAACATTACAATTGGGGGTGGGGTCGCACACTACTCACACACCAACGGTATCGCCCCTAAGGACTGTGGTAAATGTAGTTACGTGTTCCGCGATGCATCTTCTTTCGATTCTCTGCTATCTTTGCTTTCTTCGCCATCCCTGGACACGTGTTTCGGGGTATCACCCCTCGTCAGCAGGGATAGGCCGTGTTCTGGGGTTGCCGGTGGCTGCCAAATATCTGCCAGGTTTAGTACCACTCAGGCGCGTAGGTGCGGGGTCCCAGTCTCATCAGGCAACTGCTCGAGGGAGCTTTAACATTACAATTGGGGGTTGGGTCGCACACTACTCACACACCAGCGGTATCGCCCCTAAGGACTGTGGTAAATGTAGTTACGAGTTCCGCGATGCATCTTCTTTCGATTCTCTGCTATCTTCGCTTTCTTCGCCATCCCTGGACACGTGTTTCGGGGTATCACCCCTTGTCAGCAGGGATAGGCCGTGTTCTGGGGTTGCCGGTGGCTGCCAAATATCTGCCAGGTTTAGTACCACTCAGGCGCTTAGGTGCGGGGTCCCAGGCTCATTAGCCAACTGCTCAAGGGAGCTTTAACATTACAATTGGGGGTGGGGTCGCACACTACTCACACACCAGCAGTATCGCCCCTAAGGACTGTGGTAAATGTAGTTACATGTTCCGCGATGCATCTTCTTTCGATTCTCTGCTATCTTCGCTTTCTTCGCCATCCCTGGACACGTGTTTCGGGGTATCACCCCTCGTCAGCAGGGATAGGCCGTATTCTGGGGTTTCCAGTGGCTGCCAAATATCTGCCAGGTTTAGTACCACTCAGGCGCATAGGTGCGGGGTCCCAGGCTCGTCAGCCAACTGCTCGAGGGAGCTTTAATATTACAATTGGGGGTGGGGTCGCACACTACTCACACACCAGCGGTATCGTCCCTAAGGACTGTGGTAAATGTAGTTACGTGTTCCGCGATGCATCTACTTTCGATTCCCTGCAACCTTCTCTTTCTTCGCCATCCCTGGACACGTGTTTCGGGGTATCACCCCTCTTCAGCAGGGATAGGCCGTGTTCTGGGGTTGCCGGTGGCTGCCAAATATCTGCCAGGTTTAGTACCACTCAGGCGCGTAGGTGCGGGGTCCCAGGCTCGTCAGCCAACTGCTCGAGGGAGCTTTAACATTACAATTGGGGGTGGGGTCGCACACTACTCACACACCAGCGGTATCGCCCCTAAGGACTGTGGTAAATGTAGTTACGTGTTCCGCGATGCATCTTCTTTCGATTCTCTGCTATCTTCGCTTTCTTCGCCATTCCTGGACACGTGTTTCGGGGTATCACCCCTCGTCAGCAGGGATAGGCCGTGTTCTGGGGTTGCCGGTGGCTGCCAAATATCTGCCAGGTTTAGTACCACTCAGGCGCGTAGGTGCGGGGTCCCAGGCTCGTCAGCCAACTGCTCGAGGGAGCTTTAACATTACAATTGGGGGTGGGGTCGCACACTACTCACACACCAGCGGTATAGCCCCTAAGGACTGTGGTAAATGTAGTTACGTGTTCCGCGATGCATCTTCTTTCGATTCTCTGCTATCTTTGCTTTCTTCGCCATCCCTGGACACGTGTTTCGGGGTATCACCCCTCGTCAGCAGGGATAGGCCGTGTTCTGGGGTTGCCGGTGGCTGCCACATATCTGCCAGGTTTAGTACCACTCAGGCGCATAGGTGCGGGGTCCCAGGCTCGTCAGCCAACTGCTCGAGAGAGCTTTAACATTACAATTGGGGGTGGGGTCGCACACTACTCACACACCAGTGGTATCACCCCTAAGGACTGTGGTAAATGTAGTTACGTGTTCCACGATGCATCTTCTTTCGATTCTCTGCTATCTTCGCTTTCTTCGCCATCCCTGGACACGTGTTTCGGGGTATCACCCCTCGTCAGCAGGCATAGGCCGTGTTCTGGGGTTGCCGGTGGCTGCCAAGTATCTGCCAAGTTTAGTACCACTCAGGCACGTAGGTGCGGGGTCCCAGGCTCATCAGCCAACTGCTCGAGGGAGCTTTAACATTTCAATTGGGGGTGGGGTCGCACACTACTCACACACCAGCGGTATCGTCCCTAAGGACTGTGGTAAATGTAGTTACGTGTTCCGCGATGCATCTACTTTCGATTCCCTGCAATCTTCTCTTTCTTCGCCATCCCTGGACACGTGTTTCGGGGTATCACCCCTCTTCAGCAGGGATAGGCCGTGTTCTGGGGTTGCCGGTGGCTGCCAAATATCTGCCAGGTTTAGTACCACTCAGGCGCGTAGGTGCGGGGTCCCAGGCTCGTCAGCCAACTGCTCGAGGGAGCTTTAACATTACAATTGGGGGTGGGGTCGCACACTACTCACACACCAGCGGTATCGCCCCTAAGGACTGTGGTAAATGTAGTTACGTGTTCCGCGATGCATCTTCTTTCGATTCTCTGCTATCTTCGCTTTCTTCGCCATTCCTGGACACGTGTTTCGGGTTATCACCCCTCGTCAGCAGGGATAGGCCGTGTTCTGGGGTTGCCGGTGGCTGCCAAATATCTGCCAGGTTTAGTACCACTCAGGCGCGTAGGTGCGGGGTCCCAGGCTCGTCAGCCAACTGCTCGAGGGAGCTTTAACATTACAATTGGGGGTGGGGTCGCACACTACTCACACACCAGCGGTATCGCCCCTAAGGACTGTGGTAAATGTAGTTACGTGTTCCGCGATGCATCTTCTTTCGATTCTCTGCTATCTTTGCTTTCTTCGCCATCCCTGGACACGTGTTTCGGGGTATCACCCCTCGTCAGCAGGGATAGGCCGTGTTCTAGGGTTGCCGGTGGCTGCCACATATCTGCCAGGTTTAGTACCACTCAGGCGCATAGGTGCGGGGTCCCAGGCTCGTCAGCCAACTGCTCGAGAGAGCTTTAACATTACAATTGGGGGTGGGGTCGCACACTACTCACACACCAGTGGTATCACCCCTAAGGACTGTGGTAAATGTAGTTACGTGTTCCACGATGCATCTTCTTTCGATTCTCTGCTATCTTCGCTTTCTTCGCCATCCCTGGACACGTGTTTCGGGGTATCACCCCTCGTCAGCAGGGATAGGCCGTGTTCTGGGGTTGCCGGTGGCTGCCAAGTATCTGCCAAGTTTAGTACCACTCAGGCGCGTAGGTGCGGGGTCCCAGGCTCATCAGCCAACTGCTCGAGGGAGCTTTAACATTTCAATTGGGTGTGGGGTCGCACACTACTCACACACCAGCGGTATCGCCCCTAAGGACTGTGGTAAATGTAGTTACGTGTTCCGCGAAGCATCTTCTTTCGATTCTCTGCTATCTTCGCTTTTTCGCCATCCCTGGACACGTGTTTCGGGGTATCACCCCTCGTCAGCAGGGATAGGCCGTGTTCTGGGGTTGCCGGTGGCTGCCAAGTATCTGCCAAGTTTAGTACCACTCAGGCGCGTAGGTGCGGGGTCCCAGGCTCATCAGCCAACTGCTCGAGGGAGCTTTAACATTTTAATTGGGGGTGGGGTCGCACACTACTCACACACCAGCGGTATCGCCCCTAAGGACTGTGGTAAATGTAGTTACGTGTTCCGCGAAGCATCTTCTTTCGATTCTCTGCTATCTTCGCTTTTTCGCCATCCCTGGACACGTGTTTCGGGGTATCACCCCTTGTCAGCAGGGATAGGCCGTGTTCTGGGGTTGCCGGTGGCTGCCAAATATCTGCCAGGATTAGTACCACTGAGGCGCGTAGGTGCGGGGTCCCAGGCTCGTCAACCAACTGCTCGAGGGAGCTTTAACATTACAATTGGGGGTGGGGTCGCACACTACTCACACACCAGTGGTATCACCCCTAAGGACTGTGGTAAATGTAGTTATGTGTTCCGCGATGCATCTTCTTTCAATTCTCTGCTATCTTCACTTTCTTCGCCATCCCTGGACACGTGTTTCGGGCTATCACCCCTCGTCAGCAGGGATAGGCCGTGTTCTGGGGTTGCCGGTGGCTGCCAAATATCTGCCAAGTTAAGTACCACTCAGGCGCGTAGGTGCGGGGTCCCAGGCTCATCAGCCAACTGCTCGAGGGAGCTTTAACATTACAATTGGGGGTGGGGTCGCACACTACTCACACACCAGCGGTATCACCCCTAAGGACTGTGGTAAATGTAGTTACGTGTTCCGCGATGCATCTTCTTTCGATTCTCTGCTATCTTCGCTTTCTTCGCCATCCCTGGACACGTGTTTCGGGGTATCACCCCTCGTCAGCAGGGATAGGCCGTGTTCTGGGGTTGCCGGTGGCTGCCACATATCTGCCAGGTTTAGTACCACTCAGGCGCATAGGTGCGGTGTCCCAGGCTCGTCAGCCAACTGCTCGAGAGAGCTTTAACATTACAATTGGGGGTGGGGTCGCACACTACTCACACACCAGTGGTATCACCCCTAAGGACTGTGGTAAATGTAGTTATGTGTTCCACGATGCATCTTCTTTCGATTCTCTGCTATCTTTGCTTTCTTCGCCATCCCTGGACACGTGTTTCGGGGTATCACCCCTCGTCAGCAGGGATAGGCCGTGTTCTGGGGTTGCCGGTGGCTGCCAAGTATCTGCCAAGTTTAGTACCACTCAGGCACGTAGGTGCGGGGTCCCAGGCTCATCAGCCAACTGCTCGAGGGAGCTTTAACATTTCAATTGGGGGTGGGGTCGCACACTACTCACACACCAGCGGTATCGCCCCTAAGGACTGTGGTAAATGCAGTTACGTGTTCCGCGATGCATCTTCTTTCGATTCTCTGCTATCTTCGCTTTTTCGCTATCCCTGGACACGTGTTTCGGGGTATCACCCCTCGTCAGCAGGGATAGGCCGTGTTCTGGGGTTGCCGGTGGCTGCCAAATATCTGCCAGGATTAGTACCACTGAGGCGCGTAGGTGCGGGGTCCCAGGCTCGTCAACCAACTGCTCGAGGGAGCTTTAACATTACAATTGGGGGTGGGGTCGCACACTACTCACACACCAGTGGTATCACCCCTAAGGACTGTGGTAAATGTAGTTATGTGTTCCGCGATGCATCTTCCTTCAAATCTCTGCTATCTTCGCTTTCTTCGCCATCCCTGGACACGTGTTTCGGGCTATCACCCCTCGTCAGCAGGGATAGGCCGTGTTCTGGGGTTGCCGGTGGCTGCCAAATATCTGCCAAGTTTAGTACCACTCAGGCGCGTAGGTGCGGGGTCCCAGGCTCATCAGCCAACTGCTCGAGGGAGCTTTAACATTACAATTGGGGGTGGGGTCGCACACTACTCACACACCAGCGGTATAGCCCCTAATGACTGTGGTAAATGTAGTTACGTGTTCCGCGATGCATCTTCTTTCGATTCTCTGCTATCTTCGCTTTCTTCGCCATCCCTGGACACGTGTTTCGGGGTATCAGCCCTCGTCAGCAGGGATAGGCCGTGTTCTGGGGTTGCCGGTGGCTGCCAAATATCTGCCAGGTTTAGTACCACTCAGGCGCGTAGGTGCGGGGTACCAGGCTCGTCAGCCAACTGCACGAGGGAGCTTTAACATTACAATTGGGGGTGGGGTCGCACACTACTCACACACCAGCGGTATCGCCCCTAAGGACTGTAGTAAAAGTAGTTACGTGTTCCGCGATGCATCTTCTTTCGATTCTCTGCTATCTTCGCTTTCTTCGCCATCCCTGGATACTTGTTTCGGGGTATCACCCCTCGTCAGCAGGGATAGGCCGTGTTCTGGGGTTGCCGGTGGCTGCCAAATATCTTCCAGGTTTAGTACCACTCATGCGCGTAGGAGCGGGGTCCCAGGCTCATCAGCCAACTGCTCTAGGGAGCTTTAACATTACAATTGGGGGTGGGGTCGCATACTACTCACACCCCAGCGGTATCGCCCCTAAGGACTGTGGTAAATGTAGTTACGTGTTCAGCGATGCATCTTCTTTCGATTCTCTGCTATGTTCGCTTTCTTCGCCATCCCTAGACACGTGTTTCGGGGTATCACCCCTCGTCAGCAGGGATAAGCCGTGTTCTGGGGTTGCCGGTGCCTGCCAAATATCTGCCAGGTTTAGTACCACTCAGGCGCGTAGGTGAGGGGTCCCAGGCTCGTCAGCCAACTGCTCGAGGGAGCTTTAACATTACAATTGGGGGTGGGGTCGCACACTACTCACACACCAGCGGTATCGCCCCTAAGGACTGTGGTAAATGTAGTTACGTGTTCCGCGATGCATCCTCTTTCGATTCTCTGCTATCTTTGCTTTTTCGCCATCCCTGGACACGTGTTTCGGGGTATCACCCCTCGTCAACAGGGATAGGCCGTGTTCTGGGGTTGCCGGTGGCTGCCAAATATCTGCCAGGATTAGTACCACTGAGGCGCGTAGGTGCGGGGTCCCAGGCTCGTCAACCAACTGCTCGAGGGAGCTTTAACATTACAATTGGGGGTGGGGTCGCACACTACTCACACACCAGTGGTATCACCCCTAAGGACTGTGGTAATTGTAGTTATGTGTTCCGCGATGCATCTTCTTTCAATTCTCTGCTATCTTCGCTTTCTTCCCCATTCCCTGGACACGTGTTTCGGGCTATCACCCCTCGTCAGCAGGGATAGGCCGTGTTCTGGGGTTGCCGGTGCCTGCCAAATATCTGCCAGGTTTAGTACCACTCAGGCGCGTAGGTGAGGGGTCCCAGGCTCGTCAGCCAACTGCTCGAGGGAGCTTTAACATTACAATTGGGGGTGGGGTCGCACACTACTCACACACCAGCGGTATCGCCCCTAAGGACTGTGGTAAATGTAGTTACGTGTTCCGCGATGCATCCTCTTTCGATTCTCTGCTATCTTCGCTTTTTCGCCATCCCTGGACACGTGTTTCGGGGTATCACCCCTCGTCAGCAGGGATAGGCCGTGTTCTGGGGTTGCCGGTGGCTGCCAAATATCTGCCAGGATTAGTACCACTCAGGCGCGTAGGTGCGGGGTCCCAGGCTCGTCAACCAACTGCTCGAGGGAGCTTTAACATTACAATTGGGGGTGGGGTCGCACACTACTTACACACCAGTGGTATCACCCCTAAGGACTGTGGTAAATGTAGTTACGTGTTCCGCGATGCATCTTCTTTCGATTCTCTGCTATCTTCGCTTTCTTCGCCATCCCTGGACACGTGTTTCGGGGCTATCACCCCTCGTCAGCAGGGATAGGCCGTGTTCTGGGGTTGCCGGTGGCTGCCAAATATCTGCCAAGTTTAGTACCACTCGGGCGCGTAGGTGCGGGGTCCCAGGCTCGTCAGCCAACTGCTCGAGGGAGCTTTAACATTACAATTGGGGGTGGGGTCGCACACTACTCACACACCAGCGGTAGAGCCCCTAATGACTGTGGTAAATGTAGTTACGTGTTCCGCGATGCATCTTCTTTCGATTCTCTGCTATCTTCGCTTTCTTCGCCATCCCTGGACACGTGTTTCGGGGTATCAGCCCTCGTCAGCAGGGATAGGCCGTGTTCTGGGGTTGCCGGTGGCTGCCAAGTATCTGCCAAGTTTAGTACCACTCAGGCGCGTAGGTGCGGGGTCCCAGGCTCATCAGCCAACTGCTCGAGGGAGCTTTAACATTTTAATTGGGGGTGGGGTCGCACACTACTCACACACCAGCGGTATCGCCCCTAAGGACTGTGGTAAATGTAGTTACGTGTTCCGCGAAGCATCTTCTTTCGATTCTCTGCTATCTTCGCTTTTTCGCCATCCCTGGACACGTGTTTCGGGGTATCACCCCTTGTCAGCAGGGATAGGCCGTGTTCTGGGGTTGCCGGTGGCTGCCAAATATCTGCCAGGATTAGTACCACTGAGGCGCGTAGGTGCGGGGTCCCAGGCTCGTCAACCAACTGCTCGAGGGAGCTTTAACATTACAATTGGGGGTGGGGTCGCACACTACTCACACACCAGTGGTATCACCCCTAAGGACTGTGGTAAATGTAGTTATGTGTTCCGCGATGCATCTTCTTTCAATTCTCTGCTATCTTCACTTTCTTCGCCATCCCTGGACACGTGTTTCGGGCTATCACCCCTCGTCAGCAGGGATAGGCCGTGTTCTGGGGTTGCCGGTGGCTGCCAAATATCTGCCAAGTTAAGTACCACTCAGGCGCGTAGGTGCGGGGTCCCAGGCTCATCAGCCAACTGCTCGAGGGAGCTTTAACATTACAATTGGGGGTGGGGTCGCACACTACTCACACACCAGCGGTATCACCCCTAAGGACTGTGGTAAATGTAGTTACGTGTTCCGCGATGCATCTTCTTTCGATTCTCTGCTATCTTCGCTTTCTTCGCCATCCCTGGACACGTGTTTCGGGGTATCACCCCTCGTCAGCAGGGATAGGCCGTGTTCTGGGGTTGCCGGTGGCTGCCACATATCTGCCAGGTTTAGTACCACTCAGGCGCATAGGTGCGGTGTCCCAGGCTCGTCAGCCAACTGCTCGAGAGAGCTTTAACATTACAATTGGGGGTGGGGTCGCACACTACTCACACACCAGTGGTATCACCCCTAAGGACTGTGGTAAATGTAGTTATGTGTTCCACGATGCATCTTCTTTCGATTCTCTGCTATCTTTGCTTTCTTCGCCATCCCTGGACACGTGTTTCGGGGTATCACCCCTCGTCAGCAGGGATAGGCCGTGTTCTGGGGTTGCCGGTGGCTGCCAAGTATCTGCCAAGTTTAGTACCACTCAGGCACGTAGGTGCGGGGTCCCAGGCTCATCAGCCAACTGCTCGAGGGAGCTTTAACATTTCAATTGGGGGTGGGGTCGCACACTACTCACACACCAGCGGTATCGCCCCTAAGGACTGTGGTAAATGCAGTTACGTGTTCCGCGATGCATCTTCTTTCGATTCTCTGCTATCTTCGCTTTTTCGCTATCCCTGGACACGTGTTTCGGGGTATCACCCCTCGTCAGCAGGGATAGGCCGTGTTCTGGGGTTGCCGGTGGCTGCCAAATATCTGCCAGGATTAGTACCACTGAGGCGCGTAGGTGCGGGGTCCCAGGCTCGTCAACCAACTGCTCGAGGGAGCTTTAACATTACAATTGGGGGTGGGGTCGCACACTACTCACACACCAGTGGTATCACCCCTAAGGACTGTGGTAAATGTAGTTATGTGTTCCGCGATGCATCTTCCTTCAAATCTCTGCTATCTTCGCTTTCTTCGCCATCCCTGGACACGTGTTTCGGGCTATCACCCCTCGTCAGCAGGGATAGGCCGTGTTCTGGGGTTGCCGGTGGCTGCCAAATATCTGCCAAGTTTAGTACCACTCAGGCGCGTAGGTGCGGGGTCCCAGGCTCATCAGCCAACTGCTCGAGGGAGCTTTAACATTACAATTGGGGGTGGGGTCGCACACTACTCACACACCAGCGGTATAGCCCCTAATGACTGTGGTAAATGTAGTTACGTGTTCCGCGATGCATCTTCTTTCGATTCTCTGCTATCTTTGCTTTCTTCGCCATCCCTGGACACGTGTTTCGGGGTATCAGCCCTCGTCAGCAGGGATAGGCCGTGTTCTGGGGTTGCCGGTGGCTGCCAAATATCTGCCAGGTTTAGTACCACTCAGGCGCGTAGGTGCGGGGTACCAGGCTCGTCAGCCAACTGCACGAGGGAGCTTTAACATTACAATTGGGGGTGGGGTCGCACACTACTCACACACCAGCGGTATCGCCCCTAAGGACTGTAGTAAAAGTAGTTACGTGTTCCGCGATGCATCTTCTTTCGATTCTCTGCTATCTTCGCTTTCTTCGCCATCCCTGGATACTTGTTTCGGGGTATCACCCCTCGTCAGCAGGGATAGGCCGTGTTCTGGGGTTGCCGGTGGCTGCCAAATATCTTCCAGGTTTAGTACCACTCATGCGCGTAGGAGCGGGGTCCCAGGCTCATCAGCCAACTGCTCTAGGGAGCTTTAACATTACAATTGGGGGTGGGGTCGCATACTACTCACACCCCAGCGGTATCGCCCCTAAGGACTGTGGTAAATGTAGTTACGTGTTCAGCGATGCATCTTCTTTCGATTCTCTGCTATGTTCGCTTTCTTCGCCATCCCTAGACACGTGTTTCGGGGTATCACCCCTCGTCAGCAGGGATAAGCCGTGTTCTGGGGTTGCCGGTGCCTGCCAAATATCTGCCAGGTTTAGTACCACTCAGGCGCGTAGGTGAGGGGTCCCAGGCTCGTCAGCCAACTGCTCGAGGGAGCTTTAACATTACAATTGGGGGTGGGGTCGCACACTACTCACACACCAGCGGTATCGCCCCTAAGGACTGTGGTAAATGTAGTTACGTGTTCCGCGATGCATCCTCTTTCGATTCTCTGCTATCTTTGCTTTTTCGCCATCCCTGGACACGTGTTTCGGGGTATCACCCCTCGTCAACAGGGATAGGCCGTGTTCTGGGGTTGCCGGTGGCTGCCAAATATCTGCCAGGATTAGTACCACTGAGGCGCGTAGGTGCGGGGTCCCAGGCTCGTCAACCAACTGCTCGAGGGAGCTTTAACATTACAATTGGGGGTGGGGTCGCACACTACTCACACACCAGTGGTATCACCCCTAAGGACTGTGGTAATTGTAGTTATGTGTTCCGCGATGCATCTTCTTTCAATTCTCTGCTATCTTCGCTTTCTTCCCCATTCCCTGGACACGTGTTTCGGGCTATCACTCCTCGTCAGCAGGGATAGGCCGTGTTCTGGGGTTGCCGGTGCCTGCCAAATATCTGCCAGGTTTAGTACCACTCAGGCGCGTAGGTGAGGGGTCCCAGGCTCGTCAGCCAACTGCTCGAGGGAGCTTTAACATTACAATTGGGGGTGGGGTCGCACACTACTCACACACCAGCGGTATCGCCCCTAAGGACTGTGGTAAATGTAGTTACGTGTTCCGCGATGCATCCTCTTTCGATTCTCTGCTATCTTCGCTTTTTCGCCATCCCTGGACACGTGTTTCGGGGTATCACCCCTCGTCAGCAGGGATAGGCCGTGTTCTGGGGTTGCCGGTGGCTGCCAAATATCTGCCAGGATTAGTACCACTCAGGCGCGTAGGTGCGGGGTCCCAGGCTCGTCAACCAACTGCTCGAGGGAGCTTTAACATTACAATTGGGGGTGGGGTCGCACACTACTTACACACCAGTGGTATCACCCCTAAGGACTGTGGTAAATGTAGTTACGTGTTCCGCGATGCATCTTCTTTCGATTCTCTGCTATCTTCGCTTTCTTCGCCATCCCTGGACACGTGTTTCGGGGCTATCACCCCTCGTCAGCAGGGATAGGCCGTGTTCTGGGGTTGCCGGTGGCTGCCAAATATCTGCCAAGTTTAGTACCACTCGGGCGCGTAGGTGCGGGGTCCCAGGCTCGTCAGCCAACTGCTCGAGGGAGCTTTAACATTACAATTGGGGGTGGGGTCGCACACTACTCACACACCAGCGGTAGAGCCCCTAATGACTGTGGTAAATGTAGTTACGTGTTCCGCGATGCATCTTCTTTCGATTCTCTGCTATCTTCGCTTTCTTCGCCATCCCTGGACACGTGTTTCGGGGTATCAGCCCTCGTCAGCAGGGATAGGCCGTGTTCTGGGGTTGCCGGTGGCTGCCAAATATCTTCCAGGTTTAGTACCACTCATGCGCGTAGGAGCGGGGTCCCAGGCTCATCAGCCAACTGCTCTAGGGAGCTTTAACATTACAATTGGGGGTGGGGTCGCATACTACTCACACCCCAGCGGTATCGCCCCTAAGGACTGTGGTAAATGTAGTTACGTGTTCAGCGATGCATCTTCTTTCGATTCTCTGCTATGTTCGCTTTCTTCGCCATCCCTAGACACGTGTTTCGGGGTATCACCCCTCGTCAGCAGGGATAAGCCGTGTTCTGGGGTTGCCGGTGCCTGCCAAATATCTGCCAGGTTTAGTACCACTCAGGCGCGTAGGTGAGGGGTCCCAGGCTCGTCAGCCAACTGCTCGAGGGAGCTTTAACATTACAATTGGGGGTGGGGTCGCACACTACTCACACACCAGCGGTATCGCCCCTAAGGACTGTGGTAAATGTAGTTACGTGTTCCGCGATGCATCCTCTTTCGATTCTCTGCTATCTTTGCTTTTTCGCCATCCCTGGACACGTGTTTCGGGGTATCACCCCTCATCAGCAGGGATAGGCCGTGTTCTGGGGTTGCCGGTGGCTGCCAAATATCTGCCAGGATTAGTACCACTGAGGCGCGTAGGTGCGGGGTCCCAGGCTCGTCAACCAACTGCTCTAGGGAGCTTTAACATTACAATTGGGGGTGGGGTCGCACACTACTCACACACCAGTGGTATCACCCCTAAGGACTGTGGTAATTGTAGTTATGTGTTCCGCGATGCATCTTTTTTCAATTCTCTGCTAACTTCGCTTTCTTCCCCATTCCCTGGACACGTGTTTCGGGCTATCACCCCTCGTCAGCAGGGATAGGCCGTGTTCTGGGGTTGCCGGTGCCTGCCAAATATCTGCCAGGTTTAGTACCACTCAGGCGCGTAGGTGAGGGGTCCCAGGCTCGTCAGCCAACTGCTCGAGGGAGCTTTAACATTACAATTGGGGGTGGGGTCGCACACTACTCACACACCAGCGGTATCGCCCCTAAGGACTGTGGTAAATGTAGTTACGTGTTCCGCGATGCATCCTCTTTCGATTCTCTGCTATCTTCGCTTTTTCGCCATCCCTGGACACGTGTTTCGGGGTATCACCCCTCGTCAGCAGGGATAGGCCGTGTTCTGGGGTTGCCGGTGGCTGCCAAATATCTGCCAGGATTAGTACCACTCAGGCGCGTAGGTGCGGGGTCCCAGGCACGTCAACCAACTGCTCGAAGGAGCTTTAACATTACAATTGGGGGTGGGGTCGCACACTACTTACACACCAGTGGTATCACCCCTAAGGACTGTGGTAAATGTAGTTACGTGTTCCGCGATGCATCTTCTTTCGATTCTCTGCTATCTTCGCTTTCTTCGCCATCCCTGGACACATGTTTCGGGGTATCAGCCCTCGTCAGCAGGGATAGGCCGTGTTCTGGGGTTGCCGGTGGCTGCCAAATATCTGCCAGGTTTAGTACCACTCAGGCGCGTAGGTGCGGGGTACCAGGCTCGTCAGCCAACTGCTCGAGTGAGCTTTAACATTACAATTGGGGGTGGGGTCGCACACTACTCACACACCAGCGGTATCGCCCCTAAGGACTGTAGTAAATGTAGTTACGTGTTCCGCGATGCATCTTCTTTCGATTCTCTGCTATCTTCGCTTTCTTCGCTATCCCTGGATACATGTTTCGGGGTATCACCCCTCGTCAGCAGGGATAGGCCGTGTTCTGGGGTCGCCGGTGCCTGCCAAATATCTGCCAGGTTTAGTACCACTCATGCGCGTAGGTGCGGGGTCCCAGGCTCATCAGCCAACTGCTCTAGGGAGCTTTAACATTACAATTGGGGGTGGGGTCGCACACTACTCACACCCCAGCGGTATCGCCCCTAAGGACTGTGGTAAATGTAGTTACGTGTTCAGCGATGCATCTTCTTTCGATTCTCTGCTATCTTCGCTTTCTTCGCCATCCCTAGACACGTGTTTCGGGGTATCACCCCTCGTCAGCAGGGATAAGCCGTGTTCTGGGGTTGCCGGTGCCTGCCAAATATCTGCCAGGTTTAGTACCACTCAGGCGCGTAGTTGAGGGGTCCCAGGCTCGTCAGCCAACTGCTCGAGGGAGCTTTAACATTACAATTGGGGGTGGGGTCGCACACTACTCACACACCAGAGGTATCGCCCCTAAGGACTGTGGTAAATGTAGTTACGTGTTCCGCGATGCATCCTCTTTCGATTCTCTGCTATCTTCGCTTTTTCGCCATCCCTGGACACGTGTTTCGGGGTATCACCCCTCGTCAGCAGGGATAGGCCGTGTTCTGGGGTTGCCGGTGGCTGCCAAATATCTGCCAGGATTAGTACCACTGAGGCGCGTAGGTGCGGGGTCCCAGGCTCGTCAACCAACTGCTCTAGGGAGCTTTAACATTACAATTGGGGGTGGGGTCGCACACTACTCACACACCAGTGGTATCACCCCTAAGGACTGTGGTAATTGTAGTTATGTGTTCCGCGATGCATCTTCTTTCAATTCTCTGCTATCTTCGCTTTCTTCCCCATTCCCTGGACACGTGTTTCGGGCTATCACCCCTCGTCAGCAGGGATAGGCCGTGTTCTGGGGTTGCCGGTGCCTGCCAAATATCTGCCAGGTTTAGTACCACTCAGGCGCGTAGGTGAGGGGTCCCAGGCTCGTCAGCCAACTGCTCGAGGGAGCTTTAACATTACAATTGGGGGTGGGGTCGCACACTACTCACACACCAGCGGTATCGCCCCTAAGGACTGTGGTAAATGTAGTTACGTGTTCCGCGATGCATCCTCTTTCGATTCTCTGCTATCTTCGCTTTTTCGCCATCCCTGGACACGTGTTTCGGGGTATCACCCCTCGTCAGCAGGGATAGGCCGTGTTCTGGGGTTGCCGGTGGCTGCCAAATATCTGCCAGGATTAGTACCACTCAGGCGCGTAGGTGCGGGGTCCCAGGCTCGTCAACCAACTGCTCGAGGGAGCTTTAACATTACAATTGGGGGTGGGGTCGCACACTACTTACACACCAGTGGTATCACCCCTAAGGACTGTGGTAAATGTAGTTACGTGTTCCGCGATGCATCTTCTTTCGATTCTCTGCTATCTTCGCTTTCTTCGCCATCCCTGGACACGTGTTTCGGGGCTATCACCCCTCGTCAGCAGGGATAGGCCGTGTTCTGGGGTTGCCGGTGGCTGCCAAATATCTGCCAAGTTTAGTACCACTCGGGCGCGTAGGTGCGGGGTCCCAGGCTCGTCAGCCAACTGCTCGAGGGAGCTTTAACATTACAATTGGGGGTGGGGTCGCACACTACTCACACACCAGCGGTAGAGCCCCTAATGACTGTGGTAAATGTAGTTACGTGTTCCGCGATGCATCTTCTTTCGATTCTCTGCTATCTTCGCTTTCTTCGCCATCCCTGGACACGTGTTTCGGGGTATCAGCCCTCGTCAGCAGGGATAGGCCGTGTTCTGGGGTTGCCGGTGGCTGCCAAATATCTGCCAGGTTTAGTACCACTCAGGCGCGTAGGTGCGGGGTACCAGGCTCGTCAGCCAACTGCTCGAGTGAGCTTTAACATTACAATTGGGGGTGGGGTCGCACACTACTCACACACCAGCGGTATCGCCCCTAAGGACTGTAGTAAATGTAGTTACGTGTTCCGCGATGCATCTTCTTTCAATTCTCTGCTATCTTCGCTTTCTTCGCTATCCCTGGATACATGTTTCGGGGTATCACCCCTCGTCAGCAGGGATAGGCCGTGTTCTGGGGTCGCCGGTGCCTGCCAAATATCTGCCAGGTTTAGTACCACTCATGCGCGTAGGTGCGGGGTCCCAGGCTCATCAGCCAACTGCTCTAGGGAGCTTTAACATTACAATTGGGGGTGGGGTCGCACACTACTCACACCCCAGCGGTATCGCCCCTAAGGACTGTGGTAAATGTAGTTACGTGTTCAGCGATGCATCTTCTTTCGATTCTCTGCTATCTTCGCTTTCTTCGCCATCCCTAGACACGTGTTTCGGGGTATCACCCCTCGTCAGCAGGGATAAGCCGTGTTCTGGGGTTGCCGGTGCCTGCCAAATATCTGCCAGGTTTAGTACCACTCAGGCGCGTAGTTGAGGGGTCCCAGGCTCGTCAGCCAACTGCTCGAGGGAGCTTTAACATTACAATTGGGGGTGGGGTCGCACACTACTCACACACCAGAGGTATCGCCCCTAAGGACTGTGGTAAATGTAGTTACGTGTTCCGCGATGCATCCTCTTTCGATTCTCTGCTATCTTCGCTTTTTCGCCATCCCTGGACACGTGTTTCGGGGTATCACCCCTCGTCAGCAGGGATAGGCCGTGTTCTGGGGTTGCCGGTGGCTGCCAAATATCTGCCAGGATTAGTACCACTCAGGCGCGTAGGTGTGGGGTCCCAGGCTCGTCAACCAACTGCTCGAGGGAGCTTTAACATTACAATTGGGGGTGGGGTCGTACACTACTCACACACCAGTGGTATCACCCCTAAGGACTGTGGTAAATGTAGTTACGTGTTCCGCGATGCATCTTCTTTCGATTCTCTGCTATCTTCGCTTTCTTCGCCATCCCTGGCCACGTGTTTCGGGCTATCACCCCTCGTCAGCAGGGATAGGCCGTGTTCTGGGGTTGCAGGTGGCTACCAAATATCTGCCAAGTTTAGTACCACTCGGGCGCGTAGGTGCGGGGTCCCAGGCTCGTCAGCCAACTGCTCGAGGGAGCTTTAACATTACAATTGGGGGTGGGGTCGCACACTACTCACACACCAGAGGTATCGCCCCTAAGGACTGTGGTAAATGTAGTTACGTGTTCCGCGATGCATCCTCTTTCGATTCTCTGCTATCTTCGCTTTTTCGCCATCCCTGGACACGTGTTTCGGGGTATCAGCCCTCGTCAGCAGGGATAGGCCGTGTTCTGGGGTTGCCGGTGGCTGCCAAATATCTGCCAGGTTTAGTACCACTAAGGCGCGTAGGTGCGGGGTCCCAGGCTCGTCAGCCAACTGCTCGAGGGAGCTTTAACATTACAATTGGGGGTGAGGTCGCACACTACTCACACACCAGCGGTATCGCCCCTAAGGACTGTGGTAAATGTAGTTACGTGTTCCGCGATGCATCTTCTTTCAATTCTCTGCTATCTTCGCTTTCTTCGCCATCCCTGGACACGTGTTTCGGGGTATCACCCCTCGTCAGCAGGGATAGGGCGTGTTCTGGGGTTGCCGGTGGCTGCCAAATATCTGCCAGGTTTAGTACCACTCAGGCGCGTAGGTGCGGGGTCCCAGGCTCGTCAGCCAACTGCTCGAGGGAGCTTTAACATTACAATTGGGGGTGGGGTCGCACACTACTCACACACCAGCGGTATTGCCCCTAAGGACTGTGGTAAATGTAGTTACGTGCTCTGCGATGCACCTTCTTTCGATTCTCTGCTATCTTCGCTTTCTTCGCCATCCCTGGACACGTGTTTCGGGGTATCACCCCTCATCAGCAGGGATAGGCCGTGTTCTGGGTTTGCCGGTGGCTGCCAAATATCTGCCAGGTTTAGTACCACTCAGGCGCGTAGGTGCGGGGTCCCAGGCTCGTCAGCCAACTGCTCAAGGGAGCTTTAACATTACAATTGGGGGTGGGGTTGCACACTGCTCACACACCAGCGGTATCGCCCCTAAGGACTGTGGTTATTGTAGTTACGTGTTCCGCGATGCATCTTCTTTCGATTTTCTGCTGTCTTCGCTTTCTTCGCCATCCCTGGACACGTGTTTCGGGGTATCACCCCTCATCAGCAGGGATAGGCCGTGTTCTGGGTTTGCCGGTGGCTGCCAAATATCTGCCAGGTTTAGTACCACTCAGGCGCGTAGGTGCGGGTCCCAGGCTCGTCAGCCAACTGCTCGAGGGAGCTTTAACATTACAATTGGGGGTGGGGTCGCACACTACTCACACACCAGCGGTATCGCCCCTAAGGACTGTGGTAAATGTAGTTACGTGTTCCGCGATGCATCTTCTTTCGATTCTCTGCTATCTTTGCTTTCTTCGCCATCCCTGGACACGTGTTTCGTTGGATCACCCCTCGTCAGCAGGGATAGGCCGTGTTCTGGGGTTGCCGGTGGCTGCCAAATGTCTGCCAGGTTTAGTACCACTCAGGCGCGTAGGTACGGGGTCCCAGGCTCGTCAGCCAACTGCTCGAGGGAGCTTTAACATTACAATTGGGGGTGGGGTCGCACACTACTCACACACCAGCGGTATCGCCCCTAAGGACTGTGGTAAATGTAGTTATGTGTTCCGCGATGCATCTTCTTTCGATTCTCTGCTATCTTCACTTTCTTCGCCATCCCCGGACATGTGTTTCGGGGTATCACCCCTCGTCAGCAGCGATAGGCCGTGTTCTGGGGTTGCCGGTGGCTGCCAATGCTCCTTCCAGTCTTATCCTCCCTGGATTGTCTACCGTGGTCATGTGGTGAGGAAAAGGGATTGCTGGAGGCGTGTCATTAAAGCTATAGAACTGGTTGCAGGAGCCTGAAAGCAAAGGAGGGAACAGGGAGACAGGTAAGTAGGGTCTGACTCCGACTCTGGAGGCGGAAGGACGCTGTGGGAGGGTACCGATTCTTCACAAGATCATACCATCCTCTGGCAGAAGTTGGCACGCTGGAACATAAACCCATCTCTATTACAAGCGATTAAATCATTGTACTCACAAACCTGGGTAAGAATAAAACTCTCGAGCGAATTTGCCACTGAGAAAATTGACACAGACTGTGGGCTAAAGCAAGGGTGCGTCTTGCCCCGATGCTATTTAATCTATATACCGCAGATATGAGCCAAGCCTTTATTGGAGTCACACTAGCCACACCCAGGATTGGGTGTACCAAGATCCAACTGATGCAATATGCTGATGACCTGGTACTCCTAGATCATACCAAAACTGGCCTACAAAAAGCACTCACGGCCCTTGCAACTTACATTGTCAAAAACAAGATGGTTGCCAATCCAACAAAGTCCAACACAGTGATTTTTGGGCAGTATCCTAAGAAAAAAACTGGCAAAATGGAGGCTTGGTCATCTGACTTTGGACTGCATACATCATTACAACTACCTGGGGATTTGGTTTAGTGAAACAGGCCGCCTATGAGTCCCTCTCCACAAAATGAAGATGAAAGGGAAAAGCATTATCTAAGCCCTCTGTAAATTATACACTACTTTACACAGCCCTACAACAATGGCTATCCAAAGAGTTCTGAGGGCAAAATTAATACCATCTCTTAACTATGCACAACAGGCATAATTTCCCAGTGAAATTTGAGAAATATCTAGAAAAAATCCACTGCACAGTGTATAAAAAGCTATTTCACTTACCCGCCTGCACCAGGAACATTCGGCTGGAATTCAACCTCAACCAACAAAAACTGGAAGAGAGGGCCTGTCTGAGCAAATACTTCTACCTAACAACGGCGGCACCAGAGAACACAATAAAGGCTGCTATAAAAAGTATTTTCTTAGAACCCGGCAATCCTTGGTCAACCGGTTTCACCTCCGCTAAAGACCTCTTGCAACTTGCAACAGAGAATTGGGACCCCAAGACAGTCAAGTACGCTGCTATCAAAAGCACAATAAAAAAACAAACACGTCTACGCTCTCGTATCTTGGACATGGAATCATTGGCATCAAGAGGAATGCATGAGTCCCAAAGCCTCCCACATACAGAGCACAACTCCAAACTCCACCTTACGCAGGTCGTGGGGAGACAAGCCTTACATAGGATCTTAGCAGTCAGGCTACATCCTCTACTCCTTAAAGAATTATATCCTACCGGGTCAGCAAGACCAGTGATCATGGAGTGTCAGCTCTGTAAATATAAACGTGAGTCTTTGGCCCACATCTTATTTTGCTGCCCAGCCCTGCGCTTAGTTCACAGAATCTATCTCAGGCCCATCTTGCTACAATTGGGTACTTGGACTACAAAGAAGGCAGCCCATCGACTTTATACTCTGGACACAGTGAAGCACATGGCTATGTTTGGTAAATTTGTACAATATACTTGCACAAAGTTGATGGACATTCCCCCCTAAGTAATCAGGCAGGCACTCGTGTGGAGGCTGCCTATTATTTTTTACTAACCGACTAATTTAACTGAAGCATGTAAAACTTTTAATAATCGCTGTATACAGAGATTCATCTTGTTTCAGACCTCTAGAAGTTAATTATACTGTCTATCTTTTAATGTAGTGTTCTTTTTCTTTCTAATGTAATGGTTTTGAGTAACCACACAAAACAAATTCATTCATTCATTCATTAAAACCTTGATAAAAAATACTTGAATTAAATTTGAAGCACCATATAGGAACTCAAAATGTGACTGTAAAGTTTTTAAGATGAGTGCAAAAAGGATAAACACAGTGTATGTAATAGGAAGAAGAAGTAATGCCCTCCAATAAAGCCCTCCGAAAAAGCAGTCCACTATTTAGGTACATTGAACTGGAAAGACCTGGGGCATTATTACACAAAGTGCCCCAGGGGCACAATGGGTGTTTGCACCCACTTTGCGCACCCCCGGGCACTTTGGTATTGAAGAAGGGGCTGCAGATGCTTGTGCGACCCCTTCCATAATGCTGAAAGTGCTGGCCCACATACAACACCAGCGCTTTTTTGAGAGCGCGTTCCCTAGTTTGCATGGGAGTTGGCCTTAGGGAATCCCTTTGCCTCTGTGCCTGCACCATATTATAGACGCAGGTGGTGAGGCAAAGAAGCTTTCAGCGGGAGCACCGACAGGTGGCACACTGTCAGAGCGTCCCCTGATAACAGCACCCTGGAGTGGGGAAAGAGGGGCCTATGAGCCCCCTTGGTATCCACTTGCGGGAGAGTGCAGTCATTCACTGCACCCTCCTGCAAGGGAATCTTTAATCCCCTTGACGCCTGCACAGAAAAACACAGAGCAGCTCCGTTTTTCACCAGAATGCACTGCCCCAAGGTAGCTTGAGTTTGTGGCTGCCCTGGGGTCAGCGCATTCTATGTAATAGGGCAAATATTCCATGTTTGCGACTGTGCATCTGTTTTATGGTGTACCGGGTGCCAGCAGGAAAAGTGCACCCTATACATAATAGAGTCTCAGAAGTAAAAGGTAGGCATCCAGAAAAGCCTGTCACAAACAAAGCAGAGTGCATGATGTAATGTACAAAGATACCTATGAAAAGAGGTAAAGTACTCAACAATGATGAGATTTAAAGATTATAGGTGCACAAAATATGAAAAGGAGGAACCTCGCAGAAAAAGACAGAATAAAAGTGAGATGGAGAGAACCATTGAAGAAGAACTGGAAACGGTATGAGATTTAGCATAGCGAACAGAGATGAAATACAGCAGTAATAAAGGCAAGTATATGACAAGATAAGATAATGTTTATTTTTGCTTGATTATTAATATCTTTGCAAATACATAACGATAAAAATTCAATTTTACACAAATTATTACATTTAAATTCAACATTAAAAAGGATCATCAATAAAATATTCCCATTTGTGCAATTAGCTGTTTTAAAGGCAGTACTCATAAGTTCTTATACTTCAGGTAGTGCTGAACTGACAATGACTATCATTAATTCCCAAGCCGCATGACACAGCTTGACTAGGTCTATTGATCATGTTAGAAGCTTGGCAATAAAAAGTGTGAGTGCAACTAAAGTGAAATATGAAGTTAATTTTACATATGAGAAGCATTTTCTTAACCTTTGGGCAATAAGTAAAAAACACTGGTACAAATATAAAATATTATTATTCATTTTCCATTTTTGGGAGCTCCCTCCAGAAGCCCTTGTACTCTTATCTTTAACGTATTTCTGATAACAACAGGTTTTAAGTCTCTTGGTTACTGTCTCAAAGAATTTTGTTAGCCTACACTTAAACTGGATGTCAACAGGGTTGAAGCAAAGCTTCACTGCCTGCCTAAAGGACCGGATGCCGTAATACCTGAAAAAGAAATGTAAAAAGGTGCTTCTTTTATCCTTTAAGTTGGGACAGTTACAAATTACATGAATAATGTCCTCCTTCCAGCTTCCGCTTAGACGACAAGTCGGAATGCCTCCTTTCCTTTCCCATGGTGGAAGATGGGGTTGAATCGCAATTATCCCCAAACGCAGCCTTAGGAAGTTTTCCTTTTTTTAATCTTGATTCCTGCACTCAAGTAGGCTTGGGATTTGGGCCCTGCGTAGTCACTGAGCACTATCTAGCCATGTGCCTTTTTAGTAAGAATCGCTTTGTCTTCTAAAACAGATAACATAGATAATGTTTTTTTCACTGCTTTTTTGAAGGAAGAATGATCTGTTGGAACGGCCCAGAGTTCAGACAAGCCCAATAACTCAATAGAGTCAAACAAGTAATCCATGACTGAGCATTTTTCTTGATGAAGTAAGGCGTTCCAGAGGTGGGAATTTAGAGATCCTGCCTCAGCACTTGGGATTTTATGCTAACTTTTAACATAAGCACTCCTTCTTTCCACCGTTTGTCATTGGACCCCAAATTCCAGCCGGATTTGATCCGGAGAGACATATTTTGGAAGATGGAGGATTGCTCTATAATAGTTTGCCATTGCGACGTCTAGAATTGCTGTATCTTTGCCTTTAAGAGCCTCACTCCTATATGTCTGTGAGAAAGTGCCATCTTTCTTGCATAGGTATGCCCCCACTTTTTGCTGAATTGCTGAAGTGCTTTGACTGAGTGTGCCCTCGGCTCCTGCCAACCAGGTGCCCAGGGCCTATGTTCCTTCCCTAAACCTGTGTTGAAACCAAAACCCAATTGGCATCTCTGGTCACCTGTCAGCCCCTAGTAAATGGGACCCTAGGTACCAGGGCATGGTGACCAGAGAAGACCCCTAAGGGCTGCAGCACCCATTGTGCCACCCTTAGGGGCCCTGTACCCTGACACCCACACACTGCCTTTGCAGGCTGAGTGTCTAAGTACAGAACTAAACAAAGAGTTGACATGGCACACTTCCCGGTGTGCCATGCCCACAAAACCCACTGCCCTGGCATACAACAGCCATCCCTCTAGCTGGGTGCCCTATGCCAGTGTTGTGGGCACAGGTGCATGAGCCGTGTGTCCCTACAGTACCCAGGGCCATTCCTGGGCACTGTAAGTGCAGTGATGTCATTAAGAGTATATGGTGCTGTGAGGTTGTCATTACAAACTCCACAGCACCATAATGGCTACACTGAAGACTGACATGTTTGATATCAAACTTCTCAGCACATTAAACCCACACTGATGCCAGTGTGGGATTTAATGTAAAATGCACTACGGATGGCATCTTAGAGATGTCCCCTGAAACCTAACCTACCATCCACGTCTTGTCTGAGAACCTGCCTAGGCTGCCACCCAGCAGACATGTTGTTGGACTCCTGGGTGAAGAGCCCTCGCTCTCCTGGGCCTGCAACAATGCACATCCTGGTACGAGGTGCCAAGGCTCCTCCCCCAGGATGGGCAGAGGAAGCTTCAAATGCATTCTGCCTTTGTGAGCTTCTCCAGACTATTTGCTGTACTCAGCAACTGGCCCCCACAAGTTCAAATGCATTCTGCCTTCGTGAGCTTCTCCAGAACATTTGCTGTACTCAGCAACTGGCCCCCACATGTTCTGACCCCCACTCTGGTGGGAAGACTGTCGGGGAACCCTATGTCAGGAAGAGGGGTGTGCCAGCCTGTGCCAACTCCACCCCTCAGGTGGGAGAGGCGAGGTGAAGCACGACCCCGTGCTCCGGCCATCTTGAAGATGGGGAGCCCTGCTCAATGACAGCTAGGCTCCTGCCCCCCTACCACAGGAGAGGAGCAGTCTCAGGGGTGTTCCCACCCCAGGACAGGGACCCTTGCACCAATTTTGAAACCTTTGTGGTCAAACCTAGACCTCTTATCGCAACTGAGGACTACTTAAATACCAACTTATCGAACCTGCCCTCTCTCCCGACTCACATGACAGTGAAACACAATGCTCACCCTCCGATAGCTTTAAACAACAACAAGCTAGGGATCTGCAGGTCTTCCAACCACCCTTCTTCTACACCACCTTAGCCGCTTTGTGTGCTCCACTCGTACACCATGTGCCCCAACCCACAGACCTCAACTGACCTACAACACACGGTACCCTGCGAAGGAAATAATCTGACACCACTGCTTACCCCCTCCACTCTCCTCCCACAGTACCCATTCCACTAAACTACAACTGCCTATCATCTCACCTACTACTTACCTTCTGACCTATGGCAAATCCACAACCGCTACCACCTCTAACTCCTTTGAGGGATCTCATATACTGTTTCCCCCATACCACCAACACGTTTAGACCCTCCCTCCATTGAGGATAAGCTCACAGACATCATGAAGGATCGTTATCTAGTTAAAGAAGGCCTTCAGAACATATTACACTTCTCTTTGAAGATGGGGATTGGGATCCTAATATGACGTCTGAGTTTAATGAACCTAGCCGTCCTACAAGGGTCAAATCACGTCCATGGAATACCTCCTCAGGCCTCATAGAGTTACCTAAAATTGACTGATGCTGGCATTCACTAACTTTTACTTTCTTACAATGCCTCTCGTATTGACTCATCTTCCTCTACATTCAATATCCAAACTATTACCTCCAACCTGTTTAGAGAATCCAGTTTCAATATCAGATCTATGAACAAAGAAAACATATTAAATGTCCACACATCACACCTTGAGACTGTAGTAACCAAGTCTCACATCAAATGGATGCCTATTAACTGGCAATCAGCCATAAGGCACACATCTGATATTGCCGACCACATACTCACACATGAACTAGACCTTCTGATATTAATCAAAACCTGTCTCAATGACACTTCTACATCAATCTTGGAAATGATATCACCCCCCTAACTATGACATAATTAGACTGGATAAACCAGTTAAAATCAGGGGCAGCAATACATGCATCTACCATTCCAGTCTCTCCTTGAGACATAAACAATCTGCATCGATGTCCTCCTATGAACACTTGGCCCCTGAAATCTTGAACATAGTTTGGGCATTCCACATGATCTATCATCCCACTGGGGGACAATTGTCTTTTCATCGAACAAATAATGGGGACCAGATCAGCTAACTCAACTTACACTGGAATGACGAAAAGTATCCATTAATATGCGCATTCTAGACTTTCCTCTCTGACCATAACTTCTGCCAGCCATGCAACAGTCCTACACATAACAAAGGCTCCACGCTAGAGGTAATAATAGCTAACGATAATTTCATACAACTGGATGCCATAGCACAGTGTGACTGTTCGGATCAATTCCTAATCTCTTTTGTCATATTGGAAAGGGTGTTGATTGGAAAAGGACAACCTCGTAAGTCCAGACAATGGTCTTGCGATCTGTAGAACATCAACATAAATGATCGTATGTACATGAGCAATCATCATCTGCTTCCACCCCCCAACTTGACACATTTGAATGACCTCACTGCACAATCCATTCATACCATGGTAGATATATTTGACTAACTTTCCCCAATGCACCTCACAAGGACTCCTAGCAAACATTCAAAACCTTGGTTCAATGGCTCCCTTAATGAGGAACACATAACCTAAGGCTTGTAGAGAGAACTTGCAACATCTGCCCTTCTATAACAAACCTCAAGTAGCTGAGGTTGACAAGGAATGTTTATAACAACCGTATCCATGGTGCCAAAACAGATCACTTCAGATCAGAGTTTGACAATGCCAAAAACATACCTAAAAAACTACTTGAAATCGTCAACTAACAAACCACTCTGCCAATCACCTCTCCGCATCCTATGACTCACTCCCTAACAGTGAGGAGTTATCAGCACACTTCATTGAAAAAACAATGAAACAAGAAAGATTGAACTAGAACTGCAACTTTCCCTACATGACAGGCATTATCAGTCTCAGTCCACTTCCTCTGCACAACTTTCTTTCGAAAATTCCCCACAGATGGCTCAGTGGATTTTACTCCAAAAAATGGTTCATTATGCAATTCCTTTATACTACTAAACAATGCTGAGCTTTTCAACAACATAACGTCATTAAAATCTTCAAATAATTTCAATGAGGCTATGGCTACCAAGTTTGTTAAAGAGCTTAGGGCCAGATGTAGGACACCAAATACCGGTCCGTAACGGCCGATTTCAGCCGTTACCGACCGGTATTTGGTGTTTGACATGTAGGCGGCCTTATATTTACAGAATCGGTATATTTACCGATTCGGTAAATTTACCGATTCAGTAAAATACCGAATCGGTAAATTTACCGAATCGGTAAATCCAGATGTAGGTGGCACCTCAAACAGTGCCACAGGCCATTACCGATTCGTTATTTACCATGTAATACTATTGCATGGTAAATAACGAATTACTGTGTACATGCTGTGCATGTACACCTGTGCCATGTGACACACATACATGCCCTAATCAGGGGTGCAACAGGGTGTCAAAGTGACACCCTGTTCCCCTTGACAATTCGGTATTTAGGCCCATAGGAATCAATGTCAATTACCGAATCGATAAATACCGATTAGTTAATTACCGAATCCTACCGATTCTGTAAAAAATATCTAATTTTTAGCTACATCTCATTTACCGAATCTAGAATACCGAATCAGTAAAATTCGGTATTTTAGAGTCGGTAAATGAGGATTACCTACATCGGGCCCTTAGATCTTCCATTTTCCTCCTCTGGTGTAAGGTTGTCAAATGAAACTCTCACGCAGGGCCGGATTCCTGATTGCCTCAAGATAGGACAAGTCAACCCAACCCTAAGAAGCCAAATTCAGACTTATCTGACCCTAACAACTTCCGACCTATTTACAATATCATGACTCTATACAAATTACTTGGAAAATGCATACACACAACTCTGCAAGTGCATCAAACAGTGTCAGCTCCTTGACCACCACCAAATTCAGACCTGGTCACGGAACGGAAACTGCTCTAACACACATTGCTAATGATGCATTAAGGCTACTCAACCAGAATGAACTGTGCCTGCTTATACTGCTTGATCTCTCCTCGGCATTTGACACTGTCAAACATGACATCATGATTGACTTGCTTGAAAAAAGGACGGGGTTATTGGGTCCAGTGTTAAACTAGTTTTCTTTGTTACTTCATTAGAGAACACAAAGAATCAAAGTCAATCAGTGCACTTCTGAAAATCCAATACTAGTTACCGGACAACCACCTTATATTAAATAAAGTAAAGATGGAATTCCTCCTGATTGCCCATCACAATCATTCTGCCCCCATTCAGGACTGGTTTAAACAACTAACGGCCCTCGGTAGCATCCCACATGTTGATAACTCAACTAGATCCCTAGGCATAATCGTAGACATATGCCTAAATATGCAAGACAATATCAGTGCAACAATGAGAGGAGCCAATCACCAACTCAACACATTAAGGAAAGTCAAAGCGTTTCTGCCGCCTGATGACATGAAACTAGCTGTCCAATCCCGAGTTGTCTCCCGTTTCGACAACGGAATTGTGACCATGCTGGCATACTCAAATCTAAACTGGTCCCTCATCATAGGATCAAGAAAAACTAAGGAACTGCTTAATGCTTGCTTAATGCACAAATCTGAGCATCATAGCACTCCCAGTTGGGAAACAGCCTTTACAACGGAACTGTTACAATGCATGCCTTTACATCGCATGTCGTTGCAACGCAAAAGGTGTGCAGCAGTGGGTAGAAGGTGTTGGATTTAAATCTAACACCTTCCCTACTGTTGCACACACTGGAGTTGGAATGGAAAATTAATCTATTCCAACTTCCAGCGCCCCCCCTGACAGAAAGTCGGAGTACAAATTTGCGTTGCAACGGCATGCGATGTATTAACATGCGTTGTAACGTCACATATTCCTCCCAGTTACTTGACAAAAAAACGTTATGGCACGAATCAAGCCCTTAAAAGTTCTAACACTCTACTGCTGGAACCACAAAATTTCAAAAAGAAGAGAACCTACAACCACGCCTTCTTTGGTCTTGCTCCAAGAATATGGAACATTCTCCCTCCTGAAATCAGAATGAACCCCTGAACAGCCACATTCAAAAAAGAAGTCAAAAGATTGCTCCTGGATAGCTACCTGCAACAAGAGACCTGTAGCCTCCCAAACTATCTTTTACTTCTTGTCTACAGCTTTGGCCTACCTTCCTACTAAGCGACTTTCTTATTTGTGTAACTCTTATTTGGTTTATTATTTTCTCCTGTACTATAATGTCTCTGCTTTGATGAACAGTGCTCTGATACCCTAGCGGGTCTTGTTCGCGCTATATATAACTTTTCAAATGAAGATAAATTGAAAAAATAAATAAAAACAAAGCCAATTAGTGTAGTTTTCATTCACCAAACTGCTAGATACTCAATGGATCATATAGCATATATTTGTGGGTGAATGGGTTAGTGAGTGATCATGAGGGTTGACTGAGTGGGTGTGTAAATGACTTGGGGGAATAGCGGGTAAAACAATGTGGATGTATGAATGTGAGTGCATAGGTGAACAAAGGTAGGTGAATGAATGTGAATGGACTGTTGAATGCAGGCGGGTGACTGTTGATGGGTAGGTGAATGGCAGTAGGAGCACAGGTGAGTATGAGCAGCTTGGTGGGTGAATGTGGGAAGGCCCCCCTCGCAGCCATCGTCCGACAACATGGCTTCAACATCGTATCCTACGCCGACGACACCCAGCTCATCCTCTCCCTCACCAAAGAACCCAGTACTGCCAAACTCAACTTCCAGAAAGGAATGCAAGACATCAACGTCTGAATGACCAACAGCTGCCTGAAGCTCAACCCCAAAAGCTAGAAGTCCTCAGTACCACCCCTTCTGCATGGGACAGCACCTGGTGGCCGACCCCCCACGGAAACCCACCTACCCCCTCTGACCACTCCAAAAACCTCTGCATTGTACTTGACTCATCACTCACCATGAACCGACAGGTCAATGCCGTCATCTCCAGCTGCTTCAACATCCTCTGCATCCTCTGCAAGACCTTCAAGCAGATCCCCCCTGAGTCAACGCAGAAAGTCATCAATGCACTCATCACCAGCAGACTGGACATTGGAAACACACTCTACGCTGGCATCAACAAGTCCCTACACTGTAAACTCCAGGGAATACAGAACACCGCTGCCAGACTCGTCCTTGGCATTGCCCGAAACAAATACATCAGCCAACACCTACGAAGTCTAGATTGGCTCCCCGTGGAGAAAAGAGTCACTTTCAAAATCCTCACTCACGCCTAGAAATGCCTACACAACAATGGACCCAAATACCTCAACGACAGTTTCAACTTCCACGTACCCAAAAGAAACCTCCAATCGTCGAACTTCACAGTAGCCAAAACTTCGCGCATCCACAGATCCAGAGCAGGTGTAAGATCCTTCTCTCACATTGAAGCCAAGACCGGGAGCGAGCTACCAGCAGATATCAGATGCGCCCCCTCCCTGAACACCTTCAGGAAGACCCTCAAGACCTGGCTCTTCGGCTAAACAGATTGCAGACCCCCCCTCAGTGCCTTGAGACCCTCACGGGTGAGTATCGCACTAACAATTCCCTGATTAATTGAAGGTCAATGTAGGTTGGTAAAAGTGATTTTATGCACTATCAGTGACTGAAATTCAACATGCAACAATTAACAAAATCTCTTATTAAATACAAATGCAACACTGAAGGGGGGAATGTGATTTAAGAGAATGTGTAGGAAGGTGGGTGAATGAAAGTGTATAGTTGGATGTGTGATTGAGCCTAAATATGGTAATGTTGACAATATGATAGAACTCTTGTCGGTAAAAGCATCGACCCCTATTAGCTGAGTCTGAACGCTCAGTGGACTAATGCATCAATTCCAGGGACATATGTTTCAATACACGATTCTCGGTTTGAATTCTGGAATGCCTACCCATTCTTTTATACTGCATAGATCAATAATATAAAAACTGCTGACTTTGGTGAGAATAAATACCTGTGATTCTGATTCAATCTTCCCAATGGGGAACATGTTCTTCACAAATACATTTATTTGAAAATAAACAAGAATAGACATATGCACACACAAACATCAAAAAGAATTGCCAATATTTTTGGCTCATTTCATGCTTAGATTACAAAGAAGCACATGCATAATTCCTAGCATTATGCGAGGTATCATGACTGAAAAGGGCATGTCAGTGCTCCAAGATGGATAAATCACTAATCATGTAATGTTGCATATGCAGATTCCACATGCCAGCAGTGATCATTTCCTTTACTGGTGTGTAAGGAGTGAAACAAAGTGGACAATTACCAGTTGAATGACTAGGATCTTGTAAGCCCTCTTACCTGGTATACATACCTTCAGGGTGGTCCTACTCACTTTGCCAACCAGGAATTTATTAAATTGTTTAATGCAGTTTCCTTTTGAAATGCTTATTAAAAGTAAGGCATTCTACCTGAGTTCTTAGAACAATACTGCAGGAAAAAGCACAATTGTATCCACATTTTTATATAAGGACTCTCCCAGAAAAGAATTTCCACAAACCCTCCTTAGGATTATCAATCCTCCTTGCTATGCTCACTCACACAGTGTAGTTTTATGCATGGTTTGAGGCGACACCACTTTATGCAGTCACCAGCTGCCACTGAATCTTCAGCATAATTGTGAAAATTTTCTGATGCATTTTGGGCCTGATTCTGATGTGGTTAGGAAAGCATTCCCACCGAGGGTCTGATTCTGATGCGGTTAGGAAGGTCTCCTAATGGCATCTGCTCCTTCCAAATCAGATCAGGAACGTGTCTTCCTGACCCAGCGCCCAATTATGATGCAGTCAGGAACATATGCTCCCATTGAAGTCAATGGGAGTCCAAACAAATCGTATCGGGAAGCATCCAGATGCATCGTAAAACGTCGGTCGGACTCTCCCGATACGAGTGGGTCGGAAACCATTTCCAAACCGATTTGGTCGCGAAGCTTTCCAACCCACATCAGAATCAGGCCCTTTGTGTGTGGGTACCTCCGGAACAGTGACTCCCCCCCCCTCCTTTTTGATTTGACAACCAGTATCTGACCAATGTGGGATATGGTGCTGCTGTTAGGTGCATCGTTATTTTGTTTCACTGTATTGTTTTAGGTTGTTGCTGATTGGTCCAGATGTTACCAGTTTGGTTGGTAACAGTGCCTCACTGCTCTCTGCCTATATTGTCTTGTAGTGTTGTCAACAATGCAATAAAATAAAATTCTGAGAAAAAGAATACATGTACTTTCTTATGATGCCAAATTAGAAAAGGTTATAAAATACAATTCTTTTAGAGTGACCCTTGACACCACATTGGAATGTATTTTGTAGCTGCATCTCAACCGTGTAAAAGGCAGCTACAAAAAGTATGTGCTTTAGACTGCAAACGCAAACAAAACAAGCGCTCAGTCGCCCAGGAGCCAGTACTAATGTTCGTAATTCGGCGTTGATGTGAACACGTAAATTCATTATAGAACGTCACATTTATGATATAGACAATTCCTTTGGTAAAGCTGCAATATCCCTGTTTCTCTTTAAATAGATTTGGACCATTTCCGTATTTTTGCTTTAATGTCGAAAGCTAAACATGTGTAGGGTAGATTTTGAAAACAGCAAGAGAAGTTCGACAAGAAAGAACAAGGATTACAGACGTGATTGAAATTTGCGATTGCTTTCATTATTCTCCATTTATTTTACAGACATCTGCTCTAAAGAAGACTCTGTTATTAATTTATCGGAAGCAAAACTGGTTGAGAACTTTGTTGGATGTTCCCTGTATCACGTTCCGAACAAATATTTTAATTAGAAGATGTTATTAATGGGAAATGTTTCAAATTAGAAATTGGGCTTGCCACATATCTCACCATGATCTCAATTAGTGAGATCAGGGAAAAGCCATTTTATGGGAATTATTGAAATGAAACTTGATTTGAGAAAGGGAGATGGGAAAGATAAGAGGGGGCTCATCAGGGCTCTCTTCAAAGAAAAGACTGCTAATGAAATATCACGGAGCTTTTTTGCATGAAGGCAGTTTGATATGGCCCATTCCACAGCTGGAAGTGGCGACTTTGCTTATGAGAGACTTCTGCATCCATTGTTGGCGTTTTCCTATGGTATTGATCATGAATAATAGGCAGCTCCAAATGTTGCTCATTTGTTGAGATGCCTTTAGGTCGCTATTAGTGGTTATAGAATCCTATCATTATCAGCAAAGAAAACGATTATGAAAACATCCCGTCATAAACGCTGTTCTTGTGCCTTTAGGTTCACATGCAGATTTTAAGGTGAGTGCCGTGTGCATTTAGAAAGCAAAGTGGCATCATTGTATTAAAATGCTGCTTCACTTTTAAATATATTTGCAATATGTAGCACACCTTAGAGGATAGTAATGAATTCTATTGTTTACCAGGAATCTGACATAATTTACACACTTCGTATGTTGGATGTATTTTATATCCTGATATCATTTTCCAGTTACTTCAATCAAAATGTATTCCTTAGAAGAAAAGATACAAATCAATGTTGCTTTTACATCTTCAATTCTTAACATCCTAAATCTGTTTATTAACCTTCGAAATCTAATCAAAACGGTGTCTCACTTCACCCTTTCCGCTGCACAATGGTCTAGTAAACATGGGTGTAATTTGATATTGGAAATAATACTAGAGAAAACATGCCTTGTTTTCTATAATTCTTTCTCATTCCCTTTTCTCGAGATCCATATTAACTAGATATTCTGTGTAAGGACAGAGTTGTAAATGGCTGATTTGTGTTATGGGTTACTTAGCCAGGATATGAAGCTGAGAAATGTGTTAAATCTAGTGGTTAAGAGAATGTGATTACCGATGGTCAAAATGTATTCGATGGATGGCACATGCAGGGGTGGCTCCTCCATAAGGGCGGCGGAGCGCCGCCACACTGCTTTCTCACAGTGCGAGAAGTTGAAACATAAAATGGTATTATAAATACCATTTAATGTTTATGATTCTCGCGATACAAGAATGCAGAAGGCAGGGATATGCCTGGTTGGGGCTGGGCAGGAGGGTATGCCTGGTTGGGGATGGGCAGGAGGGTATACCTGGTTGGTGTTGCATGGGTGGGCGGGTCGGCGGGTCGGGGTCTCTATGTAGGCTGCATGTAGCCTACATAGAGAAAATGGCCTCCCTACAGCTGCCCAGCTGGGTGCTTTCCACACCAATCACAAAGCTGCCATCTCAGTGTTCTGATTGGCTTACGGGTGGGAAGGGAGCATGCCTGTTCCGGAGCAGGAAAACACAGGACCCCGCCCAGGGGCAGAGGCGGTGCTGGACCGGGTCAGGTAAGTTCTCATTTTATTTCTATTTTAACCCCCACCACAAAAACCCCCACGCAACCTTGCCCCCACCCCCCCATCCGTGAGTATAGCGAGCCGCATCTGGTCACATGAGTACTGCCATGCAGCCACCCATGGGTTTTAAGGTAAATCCCTGTATAATGAAAAATCTTTATTCTGCCGTAGTATGCCCATGAAAGATACAGGCATACATCCATCAGTAGTAAAAGAACACTTCTTAAAATCCCATAGGGACCATAATTAACTGATAATAAAATACAAAGATAAAAGTTCCTAAATATCTATGAAAATATGCCAACGCAAGGCACATATGTAAAATCCTCTCACTGCTTAACAAACTGCTGGCTCAGACAACATGCAAAGAAAATAAAAGGCAGGACTGTACTGCCGAAACGTATAAGCTTTAAGTATAGGTAGTAAATAACTGCACCTACGCGGCTCGTAATAGCAGGGGAAGAAGATAAAGTGCTCTAGTGTATGCAAAGAAGAGTTGTCACTGGAGAAAACTAAAATACATTTTAGATAATACTGGCCTGTTGCGAAGCAAAGATAACTTTGAATTGAGCTGACCTGTAACTTGGTTTGCAAAGAGCACTCCCAAACATTTTTTTGCCTAGGAGAGGTACAGCTCAAGACAATCACCGACTTTATGAACAACATACTCTCCCATCACTGGTCTGACCAGAGCACTAAGGGCCAGATCTATGACCCGCCAATTAGCGAGTTGCAATTTGCATTGCATTTGCGACTCACAATTTGCTTCTCGCTAATTGGGATCCACAGCAGTGTCTGAGACTCTGTTTCCGATTCCCAATGGGGTCGCAAATTGCATGCCTGATGCATATTAAGGAGACTGTCGCAATTTGCAACCCCATTGGGAATGTCTGGCACTTTCAGGAATGGGGCCCTGCTAGGGTCAGCAGACCTCCGTGTCTGGGTCTGCTTATAAATAAAGCAGTATTTTTTGAAAAGCAGCCCATTTTCCTTAAAGGAAAACAGGATGTATTTTTTTTTAAAAATGAATCGTTTTTGTTTCATTTTGTAAGGGAAGGGAGTGGTCCCTGGGACCACTGCCTGCTCTGAAAAAATATTTGCAAACCCATTCACAAAGGGAAAGGTGTCCCCTGGGGATGCCCCTTCCTGTTTGCAAATGGTTTACCACCCTCTTAAGGAGGGTGGTAAACTGTGAGTGTTTTGGAACAGCAATTGCGGTCGCAAAATATTCTTACATAAGTGTTAGACTCGCTATTAGGAAGGGATGCCCTTGGAACGCCACTTCCTAATAGCCAGCCGCTAACCCTGTTGCTATTTAATTTGTGACTCTCAAAATAGGGTTAGTACATGGGCCACAGTTTTTTTACATGCTCAAACGGGTCTAAAACCCATGTGCGAATGCAAAAAAACGTCGTACATCTGGCCCTTCGCTCTCTAATATCAGAAGCTGATCTCATAAATAATGCCTTAATCTTACCCCTCTCATCCTTGCCCAGCCTGTGTGGAGAAGCAAACAAATCAGGCCTGCCAAGAACTTTTGTGGTTTTCTTTATGTGCAGCCATTGGATCTTCAACCCATTATTGCAGTTTTAGCAATATAAGATCACTTCTCGGTTAAGAGTCGTGTGTGGAATGCTCGAAACCGCAAACCACAAGAGGAGCAGAGCAAGTTTGAGATGATCTACATATGATAAACACAGTTCTTCAAGAAGAAAAATTAAAAACTATTTGGGCTGAGACCCAACAATCTACAAATGCAATTCTCCTCCTGTTGGAGTTTAGAGCAGTCCTGATATCCCCATATGGCTGCGCCATACATCATAACCGGCAAACATGAGTCTATAAACCTCCAACAGGGACAATATAGGTTTGCTCCCCACCATTGCTGTAAGCCCAAATAAGACCCTTACTGATGGATTAAAGTGCAGACATGGCATGGCAGCCAACAATACCTAATATCAAAGGTTATACCTATCTATGGAAACTCACTAACCATTGGGATGTTTTTGGCCTTAATAGACATTGGTCTAATTTAGGTGTTTTGCTTTCCCGGAACCATATGATATGTCTAAGCAATATTGGTTTCAAGATCAAGGATGTACATAAAAAAGACAAATGCATCGATAAGACCACTGAGGCCATTTGATTTGTGGGAAAGCTATGCCGCATGATCAGCGTAAAGTAAAGCTGGGCATGTCTACCACCATGAGACTAAAAATGTACCTAAACCATTAATATGTGAAAGAAATAAAATTCGGGCCAGGACACAACCATGGTGAACTCCCTGAGACAAGCCAAAGGGGTCTGTGCATTCTCCCTGAGTTCCATATCTTACAGAGGCACCCACCGCATTATGCAAGGCATGAAGGAATTTCACCAAGGGTAAAGGTAAACCAATATTGCTTAAAATATTCCATATCTTAGACCAATTGACATAGTCAGAGGCACTACTAAGGTCCATACAAGCCAAGTAAAACAGACCCTTCTTAGCAATCACCTATTTCTCAATGATAAGATGCAGATTTAAACACTGTTCTACAGTCCCCAAACCTTCCCTAAAGCCAGGGAGAACCATTTTGCTTCACCCAGTCCTCAATTCTGCCTCTCTACATGCACAGCGTTGGAGCGGGCGCTCCGCTGTAAAACCACTCGTTGACTCCTGCCAAGACTTTGCCCACAACTTTGTTTTGCTGACGCTGGTCCTGCCCTGTAGTCCCCCCGCCGCCGCGATTCCAACCAAGCGGCTGCCGAGCGGGGGACTACCTTTCCCAGAGGGCTTAGTGGCGGACACGGCAGGCACGCGCCAGGAGGCGCTTTAAATCGCCATCTTCGCCGGTGGAGCGGGTGTTCTGCCTCTCTACTTGCACAGCGTTGGAGCGGGCGCTCAGCTGTAAAACCACGCGTTGACTCCTGCCAAGACTTTGCCCACAACTTTGTTTTGCTGACGCTAGTCCTGCCCTGTAGTCCCCCCGCCGCCGCGATTCCAACCAAGCGGCCGCCGAGTGGGGGACTACCTTTCACAGAGGGCTTAGTGGCGGACACGGCAGGCATGCGCCAGGAGGCGCTTTAAATCGCCGTCATCACCCGCGTCGCCAAGGGCGGGCCCGTTTTAGCCCATTCTAGACCGGACTAGACTGGGCTGGGCCACTCCCCGTGGTTTCTTCTTCAAGCAACATACACCTCGACGGACCAGGTACCCCAATTTATCAACTGTCACTGTTGCCGGTAGAACCTGTGTACTCCTCTAAGCAGAGCCCTAGATACAATCACCATGACTCGAGAGACTAGATGCGAGACAGCCAAGGCCAATGTTCTACCTACTGGCCCTATTGATCGTTTCATTACACGGACTAATGAGGTTATCAATCAAAGTATATCTCTTCTAGAGCGAAGGGTTTCATACGACCTCGCTATTGCTAGGAGGTCGTCATTGGGACCCATAGCTCTAGCCCAATCTCCCCTCAATCAGCCACCAGATATACCTGTGTTAACACATTCACCAGTATTAATACAATCACTGCAACTACAGCCATCTGTCTCAGTAGAGATGCACTCAATCCCAAAATCAATAGATCTTTCTGTCTCGAATCTCTCACTAGACACAGATACCCTAGGGAATCTAGAAATCACACCCGACCTTCAGCTACTACAGTCCCAGGAACCAAGTACAGGTTCTCAGCACACAGGGCTAAAGGAGGGTGCCGTCTCTAAGCAGAAAAAAGACAACAAAAAAAACCAAGGCTCCGCCCATTAACTCAGAAAGACCCAACTCTTCAAATATGCTGGGTTTATCAAACGCTCCAGATCAACATTTAAATTTACCCCATATGACTGGAGATAACGCTGGGGAACCCTGTCGTCTCTGCAGTACAAATACACAACTCCTGGCAAGCTTTAGGGAAATCCTAAAACACCATCTTCAACCCCTAGAACGTAGTATTATGGCTATCGAAAAACAACTGGCGAAGTTGACTCCAAAACCATCCAGCCATCCTAGCATGAACCAACCTAATATAGGGGCTAGCAAGGGAATCTCTATAAGCTCCAGTGCTCAAGGCGGTTCGAAAAATGTCTGCGAATCTAAAACTTTAAACGCCCTAACACCTCAAACTACACAATCAAACGCCAAGAAGCCTAACACCTCTGCCCCCCTCAATCCTAATTCCGGTAGTGCGCTAACTGATATAACCCCGACTAACTCTCTACCCCAACCAGTTCCCCCCCAACCTGTAACAATCCAGCCAATTCCTGATAAAGGTCCTTTACAGCCACAATCTCAGAGACCAATTCCATCTTTAATTCCCCGGCCCGCCACGTTAAATGTATTAAGTGACGGGAAAAGGGGGTATAAGTCCAGACGCCCGTTTCACCTTCCACGAGAAGCGTCCCCCTTTAGCGTCATTCTCACAGGGGTCCCGGAACTCCCGGATACCACGAAGGAACCATCCTGGTCCCTTCAAAACAAGGTTCTACAGTGGCTTAATATCAACAGGCCTACACAATCTGCCTATACTAGCAGAATATCCACAGTGCGTAGAGTATCGTGGATAGGGACAGAACCGAAGAGCATACAGGGAGATTGCATAATAGTTAACTGCGAAGACCCGATTACTGTTGACCATATCTGCTCATGGCCAGCTCTAGCCAAGAGCGGGGGGATCGATGCTTATCGTCTTTCCTTTTTTTACCCCCCGAAACATATCAACCAATATAACAATCAAAACCCAATGGCTTCTAACTGGGAGCATTCACTGGAGAGGCCCTGGGACTACGAGGGTCCCTGGCTTACCCAGAGAAATATTAGCAGAGAATGGCAATCCCGGCCATGGCTTTCCAACAGAGAACAGGTTCCTCTGGCAGGTTGGCAAGGTCTCCCTACAAGAAATAGGTACGACTGTCTAGAAATGGTCGATTGACCGTCAACCAGCCCAAAGTGCAAGACTCAGCTTCGGAGGTCATCTACCCCTCCACTGCCTACAATGAAAGTGTCGGCAAATTTACCACCATATACAATTTTGCCATTCCCAAATACTATCAGTGCCCAACTCCCACTACCTGTATTTTGTCCCGCTGCCCGTACAGGTCCCGCTGTGACGGACTCTGAAACCCCTTTTGGTCAAATTCCTTTCTTGAACGAGGGCTCCAAGTCTCTTCCACTTATAGAGACCCGGACATGCCCTACCCAACTAACCACAACCGATAATGTAACCATAGTCCCCTTAGAAAATCAAGTAGGTGACTCCCCTCCATCCAACGATTTGTCCCTATCCGTCCTATATTGGAATATTGCTGGCCTTCGTTCCAAGACCAGCTTACAATCTTGGGCGGATATGACTAATCAGAACCACATCCTCTGTCTCCAGGAGACCTGGCTAACAGTCCCCGTCCATCTAGTGGGCTTTAAAACTTTCTTTGTTGCAGCAACACAGGGTTTGCTCGGAAGACCTAAGGGTGGTTTAACTGTTTATGTAACTAACACCTTACCCCCTACACAAATTACTACCTTAAAAGAAGAAACGTGTTACCAAATTCTAAGTATTCACATTGAACACAGATTTATTTTCCTTTTGGTAAACCTATACAACAATCTCGCACCCACTGACTGTGAGCAGACAATGAACGAAATTACCATCTGCCTAAAGTCACAGCTGAATAAACTATTGTCTCTCCCTCTTTACATCATATGGGGAGGCGATTTCAATATTCCACTCTGCCGTAACCATAGAAATGGAAACTGTGGCCTGAACGACGAGTTCGATTTCCCCCTGGCCCATTTTGTTCATAGCTCCAATGGGAACTCTCTGAACGAGAGTCTTGCCACGCTGGAATTAGAATATGCGAATCAGCTGGTTCACCCCCAAGTCGACTTCTCCACAACATTTCACGGTAGGGGTATGTCTAGCACAATCAACTTCATCCTTTGCTCACAGAACTTAAAGGGCCAATTGGCAAAATTTTCGACAGGTACAGATAGCTCCAGCGATCACTACCCAAATACAATTACATTGCAACTACAAACAGTGTCACTTCACACAAATGCCAGAAGCCTGCTAACGCAGGAATCATTAAGTATGGACAAACTGAACGGGTTTACAGTGAAATGGGCCAAAATAGATCCCGATTCAGTAACTCAGAAAGTTCTTAAAAAAGCTATCGGTTCTGTCAACGACTGCCTAGATTCCTGCTCATCCCCTCAAACGGTGTTGGCCAGCTTTGGCAGGATTCTGGGAACGATTAAAGTGGAACTAACGCGTACCACTGCCCGGAAACCATCGGCAGAGGGCTGGTTTAACTCCGGGTGTCGGAAAGCTCTTTCAAACCTTAAGGTAGCTCTCCAGACTATCCCGAGGGACCGCCTAGAGATAGCAAGACTAAGAAAACTCTATAAGGCCGAAAGGGTCAAGCGAACGAAAGACATCAAAGCCAATCTGTGGTCACAACTTCACCTTAGCTGTCGATCAAGGGACAGTGGTCACTTTTGACGTGTGGTAAAATCTCCCTTTTTGTCTAATTCATCGTCTACTCAACATCTCGACGTTGCAATAACAGCAGAAGAATGGATTTCTCACTTTTCTAGAATTTTTGGAGAACCCACAACTAATCCTATCGAGGAAAGCCCTATCACCGTTTCTACAATGAACTCAAATATCTTTCCATTAAACATCCGCTTTGAACATGGAGAGGTGATCAGGGCCCTAAAAATGTCGAAACCAGGTAAGGCCCCCGGTCCAGACGAGGTGCCGGTGGACATTTTCACTCACAACATCGAGCTATGGTCCCCGCTTCTCACTGAGGTTCTGACCGCAACAACAACCTTGGGCCTTATTGACTCCTGGTCTACATCCATCCTCATTCCCATCTTCAAAAAAGGTGACAGGAACGATCCGGTCTGCTACAGACCCATTTCCCTCCTGGACTCTTTGGGTAAGGTAGCGGGACGTTTGCTGCTGGAGCGTCTTCAAGAGTGGGCACATACCAACAACACCTTGACCGACCTCCAATATGGGTTCCAGGAGGGTCTTGGGACTGTAGAACAGGCCCTGAACCTTACTCTCTTGATAGGGAAGTATGTGAATGCAAAAAAAGGCCATTTATTTCTAGTATATGTCGACCTCAGTGCGGCATTTGACTGCGTACAGCATTTGAAACTCTGGGCCCTCCTCGAGGTAATGGGCGTTGATCCTCCTCTGATAGCCTTCTTGCGCGAACTTTACTCTGACGCAACTGCAAAAGTCAGATATGGAACCAGCGGAGAACTTACCCCCTCGTTCAAAATTACGAAAGGAGTCAGACAGGGCTGTGTACTGGCTCCCTTTTTGTTCAATCTGTACACAAATGGCTTGGAGGCAGCCATGTTAGAAGGGAGCCAGGATCTTCCACAAATCAAACATCGCCCTATACCTACGTTGCTATATGCCGACGATTCGGTCATTTTTGCCAGGACGCTGATTCAATTACAAGCACAGCTTAACAAATATTGTTCTTATATGGATTCCCTTGGCCTCAAGGTCAATATAAAAAAGACATTCGTCATGCACCTTGGCCCGAAAGTAAGAAACCCTAAATCCATCTTCGTTGATAAAGTCAAAATTGAAAGAACTCGTGTCTATCCCTATCTGGGCATCCCGGTGGACGATTCCCTGAGTTGGCGGCAGGCCATGACAAGCAAAAAACTGCTTTTCATGAGAGCGAAGGCAGCCCTAGTTTCCTTTTCAAGGAAACTGGGGAAACCTGCACCCCCTGAACTTCTCGCAATATATTATGCCAAATGTCACAGTGTGGCAACGTATGGTGCAGGGGTATGGGGCTACGGTCCGATAAATTCACTCCAAACGATCGAGAACGAGTTTGCTAAATATCTGTTGGCCCTACCCAAAAGTGCCCCAACCTATGCCTTGTTAACCGAATTAGGCATGGATTTTATCACAGACACCATCCGCTGCCAACCTATGCTTCTGTGGCACCGTATCTGGACAAAAGAGGAGTGCCACTTAACGCGTTCTATAATCTCAGACTGTACAGCCCTTGTCAACTGGGAAAAAATACCTTTGCTAGAATATATCAGGAACCTTTGCCGGGATATGGATCGCACCAACTTCTTCAACGATCCAATGAGCATGAGTGATATCTCAAGAAAAGATCTTAAAAAGCTGTGTTTGTCCCATTTTAGAGCCCTTCGAAATGCAGCAGAACTGGTAAAACCTACAAACTCACAAGTTATTGCCGTACAGACTCATTTGGGCATACAACCATATCTGACCTTCCCTCTGAATAATTATGAAAAGTACCTTCTTACAAGATTTCGTTTTAATTCCTTTTTCCGGCTTGTGACTTTTCCAAACGTCCAAAACTGGTCCCCTGTTATTATTCCTTGCCCCTGTGATGATGTTCCCCCAATCAACAATACATATTTTATTTTTCTGCAAATTTTATGTTTTCCCAAGGAAGGTCTGGATTATGCCCTTACTAAGATCAAGCGGCTTAAGAACCTGTCGTCTTGCTTTTTCAAACTTGCAATGTCTGAATTCTCCTACTACAGCAAAGTATGTAGCTAATTTTTTTAAATCCTGCATCAAATATCGACGTAACTATGAGTAACCTACATTTTAGCTTATGTTTTTATTCTCCTTTTAATACGATTGATTAACTCCTTATACGTCTTTTAAACATGTGTAAATTGTAATGCTTTTTTCTCTGTACTTTTTATGGTTGCAATAATATGTGGCAATCGAATAAAAGATTATGAAACGAAACATACCCCACAATCTTACCACACACTCCAGAAGTGAAATAGGCCTATAAAAGTGAGTATCCTGCCAGTTACCTTTCTTAAACATAGGCACAATGGCAGTCTGTCAAGAAGAGGGAGTACCAAAAGAAGCAGCATTGTTTAAGACATTAGTGATCACGGGGTCCTACATCTGTGTATTGTCCTTGTAAAGGTCCATGGGCTCACCAGCTGGACCTGGCGCCTTGTTCTATTTCTGGCTTATATAGCAGCAGAGACTTCAACCAATCTGAAACTAATTGCCGGTGGGAACTGTGGAACGTTATCTACGTCCTCTTCATTTTGGGTATGGGTTACTCACCATACAAATAGATCAATTTATAAAGCTCTAACTATTTATCAGGAATGATATTAGATCCTAGTCCCTCTCTCAAGGCCAGGGAGGATTGTGTACCATCTGTAATTTCCCCAAATCCCTTACAGACCCTGGATTTACATGTATAAACTAAAGATTCCCAAGTTGCCTCTTTAAGTACTGATTTCCTTTTTAGGTCTTGCTTGGCGTTAGCAGGGCGCATGTGCTGCGCTCCTCATGCGAGGGCCTTTTGCAATCCATTCAGATTCGAAAGCTAGATGTGCATGCGTATGGATGGCCCAAAAAAATGCACGCGCAGGGACAGACAGATGTGCACGCATGCTAGCCTCTCAAATTGGCATGTGGACAGGCCAACGCCATCTTTGTTCCTGTGATGTAGGAACTGCATTCCTTATAGCGCACATTAAAGCTCACCATTTGCTTTCCACACTTGAATGTACTTGTAATAATGGCTCGCCTGAGTTACAACAGTAGCGGCCTCATCTCGACTGTGCATCTGTGTAGCACATTTTCTCCGCTCCTCCCGGGGGGCAAGCTCGAGGAAAACAAGGGAAAAAAACAACTTCACTTGAAAAAAACACGCCTTGTGCCCTTTCGGTGACAAAGGTGAGTATAATTTGGATTTCGTGTTAGAGTGGGTGTACCTTTGATTATAGTTGAAGATGCCACTGGGATCTATTAGCTTGTGCCTTATTGCCGTAGTAGAAGTCTTTCTAGCACACTTAAATATGCAGAGGTAATTGTGCAGTAACACCTTTTTAGGAGGCGCGCTGTCGTCTGGTGTGGCCCTCGCCTCATAAACTGTTTTGTAATCTTCAGCCGTCAAGCTACAGATAGATGCCGTTGTGCATGTTTGGGGATGGGGGATGATAATTTAATGAAAGGCCCTGTTTTCTGGGTGTATATTGTGTTGGGAAACTTTCTGTTAGTCACTTGTTTACTGTGCACGCTGGACGTCATTACACGCTTTGTGGGTGCACAGTCTTCCCGGACGCGAATACAAGCCGTATAATTTGAAAATCGTGTTAGTGTGGGTGTACCTTTGATTATAGTTGAAGATGCCACTGGGATCTATTAGCTTGTGCCTTATCATTGTAGTAGAAGTCTTTCTATCTTTTAATGTTTCGGAATTTTACCTTTTGTTTGTTGTTTGGTGAAAGACATTGGTTTTAATTTGTATATAATTCAAACAATATAACTCAAGTCCAATGTTCACTACTACATGTGGTTCAACGGCATCCGGTGGGAGCCATTTGATAACTGGGCAACTGGAATTCCTCTCAGAGACAAACAAGGCCCAAGAGAGTGAAAGACTGTGGGGGTCAATTGCGGGTTAAAAGAACGTAATCTTTGGAGACATTATTCTAATATGGTGTCACTGCCAATTAGGCGCATTGTTTTCATGGCCGTATGTGACCCAACAAGGAGACAGGGCGCCCCTCCTCCTGCCCCCATCAGACACTTGGGCCTGAGGGACGGAGCTCGCTAGCCAGGAGCCCCAGGTGGCAACTCCCGCCAAGTGAAGCCAAGATGCCCAGATAACTCGGAGGTTTGTGCTGTCAACACCGTTTGTGAGAAGAACCAGTTGAGGAGATTGGGTGGTTGCTGTGTCTACAAGACACAAACAGACATAGATAGGCGCGTGCTGGGTGGGGGACAGTCACCATCAACACCAGTGACGTCACCGAGGAGAATCTCCCCCTGGAAACAGAAAGTAACACAAAAGTGTCATGTCAAAAAATCTTTAAAAATATGTGCTCCCGAGGTGCTTTCCGTGCAAGTAAATATGCATCTGTGGGATGGAAGGGGGTCTTCCAGGGCAGGAGCTCCCAGTACTTTTTTGTACGTTGACACACTCAGCCCTGTCCTTCGCAAAGAGAGCGCACTCGGTGAAACAAAATCTGGCAAACCCGCCAGCCTACCGTTTCTTTAATTGTGAATGTGTTAAAAAAAGTGGGAGTGGGAAGTGAGCGGGACAAGGGTTAGGAGAGGTAAGAGAAAAGAAGCACACAAAATGTAAACCTGTGAGCCTATATCCTTTAAAAACACTGATTTACATACTTTTCTGTAGAGCCAGGTCAGAGAGAGACTGCTGGAAACACCTCCTATTACCCTCTGAATACATATTATTGGCTTACTTCACGCGGTCACATGGTGAGGAGCCGATGTCACACGCAGAGAAAATGAGAAAACGAGCTGAAAGCCGCCACAGAGCAGATTTTAAGGTTTGCATGGTGATGCTTTGGAAAGACAGTTTCCATTAACTAGTGTGAAAACACGTCAGCACATTGGCACCTGCCTCAGTGAGCTGAAGAAGCTTGGTGGACTGAGGGTGCAAATGTTCCACTTGGGTACCACTAGGCACTAGGCCCTGCCCCCCATGTGCCCAGCACCATCCTCACAATATAAAATGTATTTTTTAGTTGGCAAGTCAACGCATCTGTGGGTACTTTCACCAGCTCCTATCCAACCACTTCCTGTTGTGGAAAGAAAAATTAACTTTTAAACCAATAGGACTTAGGGCCTGATGTATCAAAGGGTTTCACCTATTCTGTGGTTTTAGGCACTAGCTTTGGTACAGAAGAGTAAGGCGGCCAGGGTTTTAAAACCTAAAAGTGAGACATTCCAAAAACATAAAAGAAGGACTTCAATATTACATCAACCAAGGGGAACAGAAAGACCTAAATGGCAGTGCTCACCAACATATGCACTAAAGACAGAGCACAAGTCCTATAAAAAGAAGTGGGGGGGACTGACCAAGTAAGACGATATGCAAATGACCTCATGATGGGACAACATAGCGCTATAAAACAAATGCAATAGTGCTATTTAAATTATTTGTGTAAATACTGGGACAGACTAACCCATCTGACAGTCTTACAGTGTCTGCATTTACATACAGGAACAGAACATGCAAAACCATGCCTCTCTTAAGTACCTGTGAAGAAAAAGCAAGCTGTGTGCCTTTGTTTCCCTCTGTGGCATTTACATTTAAATGTAAGGTTCCAGGCGGCCCTCCGTCAGCATATACAAACAAAAGGAGGCCGGAGGGCCCCTTTACTTCGGCCCAGATGGATGTGAAACAAGCATTAAAAATGCAATAGGTCTCCCCTTTCATTAAGTTAAAGCCATTTGCTTTGCTATACAATACCATTAGCAAAGCAAATGGTTTTAACTTAATCAAAGGCGAGACCTATTGCATTTTCAATGCTAGTTTTAATAGCATGTTTATAGTCACTTAACCCCAATTGGCATATTTAATTCATGAAGTGGTACTATAAGTCCTCAGAGCCTATAAAATAAATGCTACTAATAGTTTGCCACTGTGCAATGTTTTCCCTGATGCAGGTCCTCGCATCCCTCATCGATGGGAGCCTCAATGACGAAACTTCTCAGTGCAGCTTCACCTCTCATTGGAATCGACACATCCCCTCAGCTGAGTATTGCATCCCTGACTCCAGCGTATGCATCTGAAGCCCCGTTGATGCGATCCTCAACGATGATGCAGCAGTACCTCTCACCGCAGCCCTGCCACTTTTCAGAATGGAGACATGTGTGATGCATCTCTGATGCAGATCAACGCAATGCTCCACAACCAGGATTTAAGGTAGTATGTAAATGTAGTGTATTTTGTAAAGCGCACAGCTGCCCCAACGGGGCGTCCCGGCGCTGTATAACGCTGTGGAACCCTTCCTGGCTCTCCCTGTGAGAAGCCCCTCATGGGCACCCCCAAGGTGAAGGCAGGCATCCCAGTGTTGTAGGGGCCGTTGTGGAGATTAAGCAAGCTATTGCCCAGAGTTGCAGCGTGGGACCCATGATTAGAGTAGGCGCCGAGGCGAGAATTATCGAGTCCGCGGACATTGAGCTCAAGACTCTGCCACGTCGGGACTTGAACCCTGGTCCCGGGCCTGATCTCTGCTTCAGAGTCTGCCGCTCTAACCAGTGAGCCATACTTCTCCACCAGTCTATTCAGATCACCTATCCATTTGGGTCGGCTTCAAATTGTGACTTTGTACCGATACAACATGATTCGATATCCCCACTAGTAATGCTTTTTTTAATTCATGTTCGATTACTTAAAAATCAGATGTCAAGAACAAAAGTTTAAAAAAACAGCAGTTTCCTATATACTATACTAAAAAATGTGAATAAATTACAATCTCTGAGGTTTTTAAATGTTATGGCAGCATTGATGGACGCTTTCAGTTATCCTTATAATAAGACACTAAAGATTCTAACTCTGATGTTCATTAGCCATTACTGTTCTTGACCATAGTCGTCAGGGGGCTTTAAAGGTCTAGGAGTGATCCATGTATTACAGTATTTAAAATGTCTTGTAATTTGTCCATTGTCATTGATACTTCAAATCATTGTGTGCACTGCAGCTTCCTGTATTCCTTTCTAGACAGTATTTATAAATTACATACAATTAGGTAATGCAAGATTTTAAGGTTATAGCAGCTATAATGAGAGTACTCTAAACTTCCTTATGATAAAAACGTATGAACTCTAGCACTACTGAATGTGAACTCTTCTTGCTGTTGATTTTGGCTATCTGGGAGCTTTGTAAGCTTAGGCCAGTCCATGTAATACCACAATTTGTTATTGTTTGTCATTTGTCACCTTTGCCAGTTTGGTTTCAGATTTAAACAGCTTAAGGTGGAAGGAGTATGGGTAGTCACACTTCAGAGTCACTCCGTCTTGGACTTACGTTTGTGGGTGTCCCTGGCTGACCAGAATCTGAGGCTGAGTAGCTACGTAGCTATTGAGACTCTAAAATTGGTGCTACTCTTCAGTCTCTGGGCAGTTTTCACAATTTTTTTGAGTTTTGTAGTCCAGTGTGAATAACGTCTGTGAAGATATCCCCACTAGCCATTTATGCTATTTGGTGCTATTTCTCTCTGTAAACTTTAAAATTTGATAACTCCAGTTCTATTGATTGGATGTTTGTTATGTTGGCCTTGTTTTATTTATTGAATGCAGATCTATGATTCTAACCTGGAGTGGGATCCTCTTTGTTAGACATGGCATCCTTGGCATGGTATACCCTGTCTTTTTGCCTTTACATCCTGCTGTTTTGATGTTATGTTGGACTTCTTTTTGCTGGTTTATGTACTCTGGGCACTTTACCACTGCTAATCAGTACTTAAGTGCATGTTCTCCCTGTGTAAATGGTATTTCTGATTGGTTCCCCAGGATTGGCATATTTGATTTACTGTTAAGTCCCTAGTAAAGTGCACCATGTGTGCCTAGGGCCCGTAAAACAAATGCTACTAATGGGCCTGCAGCACTGGTTGTGCCATCCAAATGAGTAGCCCTGGGAACTTCTCTCAGATCTGCCATTACAGTGTCTGTGAGTGTACTTTAAAACTGTCATGTCGACCTAGCCAGTGCACCTACTTGCTAGGCCCTAACATTCGCTGCTACTACATGTAAGACACCCCTGGGCAGGGTGTAATATAAGTGAAAGGTAGAACATGAATTGGGGTGTTTTACCTATCCTGATAGTAAAATCCAGGCAGTTTAACTTTACACTATCACAATGACTAGCTCTCCCATAGCTATCATTGGAGCTGCCTTGTAACATTTTATAAGTGTAACGTTTGAAGGGGAACAGCTAGACGTTTGGAGTTTAGGCTCCCTGAGCTCTGAATTTAAAAGCACATCTTTTAGGAAAGGTGGTTTTTACATTGTGTGTTTGAAAATGCTACTTTTCGAAAGTGAGCATTTTCTTGTTTAACCATCCTGTGTCTCTGCCTGCCTGCGGAATCAACGTCTGGTTTAGACTAACCAGTGGGGAGAAGTTGTTTCCAGGTGAATGGTGGGAACCAGCTGAGATGGCTCTTATCTCACTAGGGGACAGTGAGATGGTCCAGGGGACCCTTGTGCCTGAAACACTAATAAATACAGGCAGTGGATGATAATCAATGGACAGAGCGTGGAGGCTCTGAGAGACACAGGAACCATTGTGACTAAGGTGAGGTGTCCCCTGATGTCTGAAGAGCAGGTGGCCCCCAATGTGTTTCACCGAGTAGTTGCAGTGGACAACTCTGAGCAGTGGGGCAGGTTCCCTTTGAGTGATATATGTATTTATATTTTATCTTAATGGTGCCTTGTTTAAAGGCCATTGGTCTAAATAAACCTAATTGTGATTGATTGATTCCCTTTGAGTGTGGAGGGGTCTCATTTTCCTTGAGAGTAGCTGTGAGCCCAACCATGCCTGTTGATTGTCTCATAGGTAATGACCTGGAGGATTCCCCTGGTGCTGAAGTGGAACACCGGTCACACTTGGAGATGGTGGGGTTGCCGGGTGGGCATGCATGACCACTCGGTCCATGGAAGCCATTAAGGGTGATCAGAAGGACCTGGAGACTAAAAGAGTATCCTAGGTCCCTACCAGAAGGAGGAGAGGCTGAAGGTGGTGGAAACCAACTCCAGAAGTACCCACAGTCCAGAAGGAGGCAAGACATAAGGGGAATACCCTGAACCCTATAGGTGAGCAAGTAGCCACACTGGGGGACTTCCCTGAGCTGACCCATTGACAGAAAAAGATGGGTCCCACCAGGGAGGAATTCAACAGGCCGCAGAAGAAATGCCCTTCTCTTTTGGGTCTGTGGCCGGAGGCTGCAGACCAGGCAGATGGCAAGTAGTCTGGATCACACTGGATTTACTGGGAGAATGATCTCCTGCATAGAAAGCCAAATATTGCTGAGCCTGGGTCATCCTGTTTGCTGGTGTAACCCCAGTGCTTCAGAGTCATCCTACTGGGTCTGGCTCATGATATGCCTTTGGCAGGACATTTGGTGCAGGACAAGACTTTTGAATGGCTTGTCAACCACTTCTGGCTGCCCCAGATGTGAAGGCAATCTGATCCATGTTGTAGGTCCTGCCAAACTTGCTAGGCAAGTGGCAAGAGTTGAGGGAAATGTAAGGCTCTGCTCCACCCTTTCCCTGTAATGAGGACCTCTTTTGAGCAGGTAGGCATCGGCATTGTGGGCCAAGTATTGATGGGGATATTTTCCAGCATGGATTTCCCCAAAGAGGTGATATCCGACCGGTGTACCGCCTTCATATCTATATAAATGAAGTCTCAGTGGGAACAGTGTGGTATAACCTACAAGTTCACAACACCTTACCACCGCCAAGGTATTAGGTTGGTTGCAATATTAACTGAACCCTGAAGGGAATGATCATGGGCTTGACTGGCTGTTTGAGACGCAAGTGGGATGTCCTCTTGCCATGCATTCTGTTTGCTTACAGGGAGGTACTGCAGAAAGGACTGGGCTTCCGACCCTTGGAGCTGCTGTTAAGGGTACCCTGTGAGGGGACTGCTTAGGCTTTAGCCCCCCAGGATGTATTTAGCTACATGCTGACGTTCAGAAACCAGACTGTGCCCTTCAGGTCGCTCACTGAGGCAAACCTAGAAATGAGGTGAGAAGATATGAAACGCTGGTATGACCAGAATGCTACTCTGATTGAGTTTCAGCCTGGCCAGAAAGTGTGGGTCATTGCCCCAGTGAAGCCACTTGCTCTCCACAACATGTGGACTGGCCCTACTGAGGTGGTGGAGCACAAGAGTGATGTCACTTATCTGGTGAACTTGCAGACTACAAGGAACCCTTTGAGGATGCTACATGTGAACCGCCTCAAACCTCACTTTGAGAGGTCTGAAGTGACTATGCTCCTGGCTACAGATGAGGTAATGGAGGAGGAGAGTGAGCCTCTTCCTGACCTCCTGTTTGCCAAGAAGCAAGATGGATCTGTGTAGGATGCAAACCTCTCCCTAAGACTAACCCTGTAACAGCAGAGGGACTGTCACCAGTTGCTGGGGCAGTTTGCCTCTCTGTTTTCCTTGACCCCAAGAGCCACTCACTGGTGTACCCACAATGAGGATACTGGGCATAGTCCACCTGTAAATCACAAGATTCACAGGTTGATTGACAAGGTCGAAGCCAGCATCAAGGAAGACGTTTGCAAGATGTTAGCATTAGGGGTGATAGAGCCCTCCAACAGTCCTTGGGCCAGCCCAGTGGTCTTAGTCCCAAAGGCTGATGCACCGGTGCCACACCTGAACTGCCATTCTGTGTGGTTTACTTGGGCTCAACGCCATCACTAAGACTGACATGCAACCTATCCCCAGAGCTGATGAGCTCATAGATCGGCTAGGAGCTACCAAGTTCCTTAGTATGTTTGACTTAACCTCTGTTTACTGGCAGATTGCCTTGACCATTGGAGCCAAAGAGAGGTAAGCGTTCTCAACACCAGAGGGGCACTTCAGTTCTGTGTAATGCCCTTTGGGCTGAAGAATGTACTACAACTGACTAGTTATAGCTAGACAATCTGGCCTCATGATCCACAAATCATAGGCTACGCTTGGTGGTAAAGAATATGTGCAATTGCAATGTGCATGGCCAACATATATCCTTCCAGACACAAGGCCATAAAGCTAAAGTTTGTGTACCACAAAATGTTATGGTGGGTTGTCTCAACATTTCCCTGCACATAAACCACATTCATGGAATTGTTCTACATGGCCAATGTGAGCAAAAGCATACAGGACACATGGAAACTAATGAGCCAAGGTTACATCAATTGATACATCCTTGTTCTGGCTCTACTGAGGATATTTGCCAAGATTTGGACTGTGCCAGGTCCATGTGGGTATCATCACCTGTCGTAGTGTCAAACTACTGTTAGTGTTGCATATGAACACCAACTGCTAACAAGAAGCAATACCCCCTTGATGCAGAGTGTAGTTATGGTGTGATTTACTCGGTCTTACTATCATCAATATGTAGGAGGTCACATAAAGGCATGCATGAACTACCATAGCACCATAAGCATGAGTGAGAATCATGTGGTCCAAAAATAACAAATAACTTTTCTGTGGGGTATGACCCTTGAATGTGAATGGAGCTCCTTGACAGACAGCACTCGCACTTTATTGTGCACACCGTCACTTTGGCAGCATTTCCACAGTTCTACCAAGCCCACCGGGACAAGGCATAGCGGGACCACTACTCCTGGCACTCTTAGCGCCAGGAGGCGCCTACGCTGTTCATCAGTGCCAGTAGGGCTTAAAAACATCAGTGGGCTCCCGCAGAGCAGGGCGCAGATGAGCCCGCCCTTTGCCCGGGCCTCATCCACGACTGGATGAGGCTGGGCTGGGCCAGGTCCCTTGGTGTGAAGCCAGCACATCAGGACTCCAGGGTCGTTGCTTTGCTATAGCCAGCCCTCTTTGGATATTTCGTCCAGAGGTAAGGAGAAGGGAAAGCGTAAAACCGTTATGCCTTCTGCAAAGGTTCGCCCTTTAACTTTATCAATTAGCAGCTTTCTGAGAACAGCAATGGGGGCAATACCAAGTGAAATTGAGTCAGTGGAGGAGAGACTGGGGGTACACAAATAGCTCTACATAATGGCACACCAACAGACACAGATTATGCGCATGTCCGATTAATGGAGCTCATTGGTGATGGTGGTGATGGTAACCACAAAATCAAGAAATAGGAGGCCCAGCATTAAATGGCTCAGACACATGTAGGGATGTAGGGAATATTTGCACTACCCAACGGGGGGGAGGGGTTTAGACACTTTGTGCCCTCCTCCATCCAAAAAATCCAAGGCATTTGGTAAGGCCAAGAAAGATGCACCACCCATGTTAACACGAAAGAAAACTATGGCGCCTCTCCAAAGGAGAGTAGCAAGGGCTCAAGCTTCAGATACTGTTACGGGCCCCAAGGACATTGAGCCACTAGGGGATTCTGTGCAACTCAACATCTTACTAGCTTGCTAGAGGGTGTTATTAAGTCGATTCTCAAACCACTTGTAGGAGTATTAAATAGTATTGATGTGTCTTTAAAAATATTAATTGGTTCTAGTGTTTCTAAGATAACATCTGGCCCTGACACTGCCTCTAATTCCATTTCTAACCCCAATTCCAACACACCTCTTATAGCACCTCTTCTTTTGTCACCCCCAGTAAAAGACTGTACCTCTACTATGTCTCAGATTACAACATAACTAGCAAAACCACCAATAGCAGATGCCCACCTGATAGATGGTGGCCGGTCAGGTGCAATATCTGTGCGAAGGGAGCTTGGTGGACCCAAATCTACTGATAGTCATTATAACATACGTTCAGCTGGTCTTCGGAAAGACATCGCAAGAACACTAAACCATCCCCCCAAAGCAACTTCGTATGTTATTGTCCTTAAAAATGTCCCATCATTGCCAACCAATAAGGAATAAGAGTGGATTCAACTCAACTACATTGGTTAGCAAAAGCAGTGGATTGGTCAAGAGGTGATGTTTTGTTTCATAACATTGATAATGTTGAACGTGTTTCATGGGTGGGTTCACAGGGAAAAACTGAAACAGGCGACTGCATTGTTGTAAATTTCAGGGACAAGTCTTTAGTACACTGGTTAATGGATAGACTTTCCTGGAGTCAAGACGTGAGGGGCCTTATTAAAGTAGTACCATTAGGGTACTTTTATTAGCAACTTTTAGCCACTTTTCTCCCTTAGATCACGTGGACTGAATTCTCATGCTTTGGGCTTGCTTGGAAATAATAATTCAGATCTAACATATACACTGCCTCATGCTCAGGAATGGGGGTGAACCACCTAACATATTTTTCTATGCCCCAGATAGGTAGCGAATTCTACAGTGAATCCCTTATTGTCTTTTAACGTCAAGTTGCAAGGAGAGCTACCTTCTGTCCATGTGCGTGGTTTAGATAATTTAATCCCTCCTATTAAGTATAAGACAGTTAGTCCCACTCCTTCTGGTTAGCCGGATTCCTTTGCAGCATTAATTGATATGGTGCGTAAAGATGGCTGCGTCTCAGCTCCACGTTGTACAGAGAGAGAGTATATCACCCATATTAATACAACCAGTTACGGCATTTTTTTTGGGAATATTGCTTGGTTGCCGAATTAATTGGAATCCGAAGAATGGGTTGCCTTCATTGAAAAATACATCATAGTATGCCTACAGGAAACTTTTGATGCGTGATACTGTACATATAAATTGTTATTATTCTATCCATACTCCAGCCAAAGTCTCCTGAGGTGGACATAACAAAGGAGGATTATTAACTTTGGTTTCCACGGTACTGGATGGCAGATTAGGAAAAACACAGCTTGAGTCACCACATTTCCAGATCGTTAATATCCTATTCAGGAAAAATCTGACACTGGTTGTTGAAAATGTCTATCAGAATAACTTCAATACCACAAATACTAGTATTGCTCAAAAACTGGAAATTGCATTATCAAGACACATAGAAGAGATACATATGGATTTTGTAGTCCTCTTGGGAGGTGATTTTAATTGTAAACTATGCCCCCTTTCAAAACAGTCTGCATGTTAGTTTTTGGCTGGGGACACGACCGGTGGTCGTCATTTTTATCATAATCCTTGTGGGTATATTTTTAACTCACTCACTGCTGTCAAAATGATCTCTTTTTTTAACTGTTGATCTTATTGAAACACAAGGTTCCGATTTAGTAACATATCTTGGGAGAGGCCAAGGCACTTTAATTGATTTTATTGCTTAGTCTGAATATTTTAATTCACATTCTGTGATTTTTATTATACATAAAATCTGTTGTAGTGATCATTACCCCCTGTCTTTGGAGTTGAAGAGTCAACTTGATGATCTACCTGCACCCCCTAGATCATGCCCCTTAACTTATGTTAAAAATAAGGGGTTATTACAGAAGTGGTCTACTCTAAATCCTGATTTTGTTTTATAACAAATCGTAAAAACTAATTTAAGTCAGGTTCTGGCCTGCCTGGAAGAAAATATAAATTCCCATGTTATGATAACATCTTTCGGGGCCATAACTGAGATAATAAAGTTGCTATTAACTAAGAAACAATATGTCAGACCACTGAGTACTCAATGCACTCACTTCCTTAACAAATTAATTAAGACATTAAAATTTAAACCCCGAAATATACTGGAAGTTTAGCAGTCACACCTTGAATACAAGCAGGGGCCAGAGAAGTGCAAGCTAGAAATCAGTCAAGAAGCCTGAGCAAAGACTCTATACTTTATGTGGTAAATAGTCAATCAGGAGTATTTTAATGGCAGCAATAATGGTAACCTCCATGTGACTATTATGCCTGAGACTTGGGTAGATCACTTTTCTGGTCTTTATAAAATTCGTAGTGATCCTTATGTTAGTACTAATTTTCAATAAGGAGCATCAACTCTAACACCCCCGACATTAGATGAGGTCGACAGGGCCTTATCGCAGACTGTGAAGAACAAGGTCTCCGGCCATGACGGTATACCCACTTATTTGTTTTTTGGTAATATTCCCTTGTGACTCCAGCTGTTAACAAATATTTTGAGATGCTATGTGGTCCAAGGTCCCCCTAATGAATGGAGATCCGTCACAAAAGTCCTCATATTCAAAAACGGAGACAGGTCGGACCCCAAATGCTATCGGCCCATATCTTTAATCAATTGTTCCTGTAAGATCATGGACCCTGTGATGTTAGAGAGGTTGGAGACCTGGTTAACAGAAAATGGGAAGTTTTCAGATATCCACTACGGCTTTAGAAGAGGCCTGAATCTGCACCTGGTCATAGGCAAGTACACTCTAGCCAAGCCTGGATCCCTCTATTTTTGGTTCATTGACTTGACGTCCACTTTTGACTGGGTGCAGAGAGGAAGACTCTGGGAGAAGATGTTGACCATGGGCATTGAACCACCTATTGTGCATTTTCTAGCAGCGCTGCATCAGGGAGTGACGGGTAGAGTCCGATACGGAGCAGGTGGTGAACTCACTGCACCAATAAAGATGGATCGCCGGGTCCATCAGGGCTGTATTCCTGCCCCTTTTCTATTTTGTTTATATATAAATGATCTTAAAAGCCATATCAAAAACGGGAAGGTGGTGCTCCATTGATAGACCGTAGACCCCTACCAGAATTATTATATGCAGATGATTGTGTTCTAATGTCCAGAACTGGGGTAGTGTTGCAAAGGCTTTTAACTAGTTTTAATAATTTTATGGAGGATCTTGGCTTAAAAACTAATGTAGCGAAATGTCACATCATGGTGGTGGGTAAATCCTCCATGATTTTAAAGACATGTTTTGTAAATAACGACAAACTGTCCTACGTGCCCACCTTTTCTTATCTAGGAATTCTCGTTGACCCAAAAAGTTCTTGGTCCCATTTAGTAGAGGCAAGGACCAGGGGATTCAATCTAAATGTAGAGGCTATATTCAGATTTACCGGCCCACAAAAGCCATCATAGATATACTTTGTATGGTGCCGGAGTCTTGGGCTCCAGTAATATCATCGGCTTACAGACAGCTGAGTATATGTTTATGAAACGATTGTTGACAGTCCTTAAAAGCACTGCTGCCACCATCTGTCATAGTGAATTTGGTGTCATCCCACTGTCCTTTTGTATACAACTAGAACGTTTATTACTATGCCACAATATTTGGGCAAAAGAAGAAGCAGTTCTGAATCGCGCTGTCATTTTAGATTGTTTAGAATTGGATTGTGTAAAAAAAATCCCCTGGATTACCTATATAATTGACCATCTGGAGAAACTGGGACTGTGAGATTGTCTCAACAGCCCCAGAAAAATAGCTATAATATCAAGAGCAAAGCTGAAAAGAGAATTTTTAACACACTCCTATTTGATTAGAGACAACCAAGAGGTGGCAAAGAAAAGGGTTGTTGACCACTCATTGCAAGTTTGCTCTCTAGGCACTGAGCCCTATCTTTCTCTTTATTTTACCCATGTTAAAATGCTTTATCTCATAAGGTTCAGGATGGGCATCTCCCACTTACTGGTTTCATATCCTTGTAATGTGTATTGCGATGCCAAATTAGATTTGTGCCCATGTGATTCAGAGTAAGTCCAGAGCACCTTGCATTTTATGTTTTTCTGTAAACTTTATATTAACTCAAGATGTGCTTTTTTCAAACCACTGTTAAGAGTTCTCAATATAAGAAAGTGTTGGGCCGCATTACAATTATCTTTTGCTTTTAAAAGATGAATCTATTTGCCTTATGGTCTACAAGTATATTTCTTCTGCTGTTCGGCTACGGAATATTGTTGGAAAATGATTCTATATATGTTTTTTATGATTATCTGCTTTGGATTTAGATTTTCTTATGTTGACCTAATATATTACAATGATCAATCTTGACAATTGAAATTGACAACTATTTAAAGGGAATTTGTATATGGATGTTCCCCTTCTTATCCATCTATTAATTGTGACTGAAATATTGCAGCGCGTAGGCATTATGGCTACCTGTCTGTGGACAAATTGCTCTAAGAGACTGATATTTGGATATCTGTAATTGGTATTGTCATGGAATCATCATTCATTGTTTGTATTTTATTAATTTTATTGATTTATTCTCTTTGAAATGTTTTTATGATGCACTCTTTTATAGCTGGTATACAGCCAAATAAAGATTTTGACCTTCTGACTGGACTATACTCAACCAATCATATAAGGCCATCCATACATCCCCTCCCATGTGGTTGCAGCCAATCGCAGCACTCACCTGCAAGGGAAAATATAACCCTCCCAAGTTTCCCCACAGCCTGCTGCCTGCACTGTGGTACACGCACAGATTGGCAGTAGGCTACACTGTTGTATATGTTTTTGGTTGATAAATGCCTGGGAAGAGTAGGGAACGACCCTTGAACACCCAGGAGTTTGGGAGCTTTCTGTGGCTAGTTAATTTCTATGTGCCAAACACGGAAGCCAGTGGTGGATGTGTACTTCTAGGCAACCCTTTGTCGGTGCAGAGGCAACTGTGGTAGAATGCGGGCTCAAATTGAGAGTATGTTTGGCATCAACAGCATGGTCCATCAATTGAAGTATACCAGGGCAGATGAGTTTGACATTGAGTCAAACCTCATAGACTATATTGTATCCAAGTTGATGGAAAAGTTGGTAAGCACACGATTAGTGTGTTTTCCTATGTGTCTAATTTACCCATTAATGAATAGTGTAAACAGTACCTATGGCTCACATACCTTTGTCCTCAATATAACCATGCCCCCATTGCAAATGAGGCAAATGGCATGGCAATAGCGCTGGCACTATCTGTGCATCAGAACTCTTTGTGTCACTAAGTGGGACACACGGTGTTAGTGTCCCTTTAGTTGATAACATTGAGTTCCAGGGAAGCATAGAGCTGCCCATAACCCAACCAAACAACACATATGATGACAAACCAGGTAGTGCAGGTCAGCTCCAGAGTTGCTTCTTTCACCACAAGCATTTGTCAGATATAGTACAGAACATATGTTACACATAAAGTTGTCCGCAAAACTGTGGGAGTGCAAATTACATATAATGGTGCTGCACAGCTCAACTAGAATTTTCCCTATGCTGGCCATCAAACTGAGAAAATGCAGTATTGGGCGGTAGTAATTTATTAAGAGGCAATCTGTTAAGTTATACCGGACCACCTTACCAACTAGGGTGCTCATTTACAAGCTCCTAGCAATGCGACATTTTTCATATGTAAAAAAAAGTGAGGCATTGGCAGCAGAAGGGGCTTGCAAATTAGATCTTTGTTATTCTTAGCATACAAAGGCACCCTTGACTTTTTGTGCACAGTGTGTGCATTGTTGACATGATTGGTATTGCACAGACAGATTTTAAAAGATTTGTATGTGTGCATTGGAATGCAGCCCACGTGCAATACTGAATGACACATAGTGATATGCTGATGATCCTCCTTGTCATACCTATCCTGGGGAGTCACACATTATTGAGGCCTGCAAAGGTATTTACACAGCTTAGCTGACCAGTTAATGTGGCAAAACACATTTCGCTGGTCATGAACAGCAATTCCAATGTAAAATGTATGGCTCCTTTATGTCCACTATGACTACGATATGCAATTCTGCACAGGCGTGCCTGACTCCATACCCCTGAATGCATATCAAGTCCTGCATGCTGACTTTGCATGGCCTCATGGAGGTGATCTTGAGGCCAGAGCCAAAGGAACTGCCCTTAAATGAGACTCCCATTGTACATGACTCTAGTAAAAGAGGCTAAATATGTGTCATAAGGGAGCCCACGCACATGGTACTGTATCCAAGGGTATGCCGGCCTGATTCTGACACACCTCAACATGTCCCATATATGTTTGTGTTCAATTGTCTAATAACATAATTGGGGATGCATGGGGCATGTCTGAACAATATCTGGTACTCTGCAGCACTGACAGGCACACAATCCAGTTAAGGAACACAGAAGAATGATGTGTTTTGTATGTTGCATACTAATTTCCTGGTGCAGAAATGAAGACACAACATGGATATTGCAATACCTTGCTGAGTTTGGTATGTGAGTTATATAGATGCAGAGACTGATCAAAGTCAGCTACTATAGTGAAATATAGTAGTTATGAGGTGTAATAAGGGTTACGTAGCCAATAAGGATGCATATTTACTGTATTTCTGTTGCATGCAATATATGTGTTCTAAATTAATTGATCAGTTTTACCTGTTATGTTGTGTAGTTGAACCTGCCAGAAACAACAGATGGTGAGGTGAAGGGTTTCAAGGACCCCAAAATTACCAGTGAGTACCTTTGTCAATGTTATTTGTGCAGTGCAAGGATGGTGTGTGATGTAAGATGCTGTGTGAATTGACTGATTTAATGTACATCCCTATTACAAAGGCACTTTTGTATTATGAATAATAGGTCAGAAAAAGTGGATGTTGATTGTAGCATGTGCATCAGCCTCTGACAAATGTCAAGGAGGATACACCATCAATATGGGATAGACCACATGATAGAAGGTTCCACAGGGAAGCCATTATCACACTGGTAGATAATGTGAAAATATGTGGTAGTGGATAAACATCTTAACATGGCAGTGGCACATGCTATCAATCAATCAATCAGTACATTTGTAGAGCACGCTACTAACCAGTGAGGGTCTCAAGGCGCTGAGGAAAGGGGAGGTGGGTGCCGCTACTGCTCGAATAACCAGGTCTTGAGGTGTTTCCTGAAGGTGAGAGGGTCCTGGGTCAGTCGTACGTGTGCGGGGAGGGAGTTCCATGTCTTCGCTGCCAGGTAGGAGAACGATCTTCCTCCGGTGGTGGTTCTCCGAATCCGTGGGACGGTGGCGAAGGTGAGACTGGAGGAGCGGAGCTGGCAGGGTGGGGATGTGGAGGTATTCAGGGCCCATGTTTTGGAGCGCTTTGTGTGCGTGGGTGAGCAGCCTGAACGTGATCCTCTTGCTGACGGGGAGCCAGTGCAGGTTTCTCAGGTGGGCGGATATGTGGCTGTGGCAGGGGATGTCGAGGATGAGTCGTGCGGAGGCGTTCTGTATGCGCTAAAGGCGTTTCTGAAGTTTGGCTGTGGTTCCTGCGTATAGGGCGTTCCCGTAGTCCAGTCGGCTGGTGACGATGGCCTGGGTGACCGCCTTTCTGGTTTTGGTGGGGATCCACCGGAAGATCTTTCGGAGCATGCGCAGGGTTTTGAAACACGAGGACGAGACTGCGTTGACTTGCTTGGTCATCGTGAGAGAGGAGTCAAGGATGAATCCCAGGTTGCGTGCGTGGTTAGTGGGTGATTTTCGAGGATGAGGGCCTCCGTCTTGTCCGAGTTGAGCTTCAGACGGCTGTGCCTCATCCATTCTGCGACCTCTTTCATTCCGTCCTGGAAGTTGGCTTTGGCGGTGAGAGGGTCTTTGGTGAGAGAGAGTATAAGTTGGGTGTCATCGGCGTAGGAGATGATGTTGATGTTGTGTTTGCGGGCGATGGTGGTGAGGGGGCTCATGTAGATATTGAAGAGAGTTGGGCTGAGTGAGGAGCCCTGGGGTACGCCGCAGATGATCTTGGTGGCCTCGGAGCGGAAGGGAGGGAGGCGGACTCTCTGGGTTCTGTCGGAGAGGAACGATGTTATCCAGTCCAGGGCCTTTCCTTGGATCCCAGTGTTGTAGGGGTGGGTTATTAGGGTGCGGTGGGAGACGGTGTTGAAAGCTGCCGAGAGGTCCAGGAGGATGAGAGCGGCTGTCTCTCCGTTGTCCATCAGGGTCCTGATGTCATTGGTGGCTGCAATGAGGGCGGTCTCGGTGCTGTGTTTGGCTCGAAATCCAGACTGGGATGGGTCGAGCGAGCTGTTTTCTTTGAGGAATGCAGTCAGCTGTTTGTTTACGGTCTACTCAATGACTTTGGCCGGGAAGGGGAGCAGAGAGATGGGACGGAAGTTCTTGAGGTCTTTGGGGTCCGCTGTTGGTTTCTTCAAAAGAGCGTTGATTTCTGCGTGTTTCCAGCTTCCAGCGAAGGTGGCTGACGGGAAGGAGCTGTTAATGACGTCCCGGAGGTGGGGTGCGATGATGGTGTCGGCTTTGTTGAAGATGTGATGAGGGCATGGGTCAGAGGGGGAGCCGGAGTGGATGGTGTTCATGACGCGGGTGGAGTCTTCAGTGCTGATGTGGGTCCATGCGCTGGGGGCGGGGTAGGGGTCCGAAGCTGTCGTGTATATCTGAGATCTTGCGGTGGAAGAATGTGGCGAGGGAGTTGCAGAGGTCTTGCGACGGTGTGATGTCGATGTTGCTGGCACTGGGGTTGGAGAGCTCTTTGACGATGCTGAAGAGTTCCTTGCTGTTGTGGGAGCTGTTGTCCAGCTGCTCTTTGAACGATGTCTCTTTGGTGGTGCGGATCATCTGGTTGTATTCCCGGGTGGCGCTCTTGAGGGCTGTCATGTTTTCTGCTGTCTGCTTGTTCGGCCAAGCTTTTTTCGAGGGTTCGGCACCATTTCTTTGCGATTTTGAGGGCGTCTGTGAACCATGAGGATTTTCTGTTGCTAGTCTTGCCTGGGGGTTTCTTCAGTGGAGCGAGGTCGTCGGCGCAGTTGACATTGAGAGCATCCAATGAGCGGTGTCATGGTCCTCAATGTACTTAAAACAGTCCACATAGGAGATGTTTCATGGGTATTTGTGTGATGTGAGTTACTTATACAGCTTCAATTGTTCCATATAATACCTGCCAAACTTCTGTATGGCTAGCATGCATCCTAATATGGATTGTTGCCATATGCAGACATTGCATATCTGACTGTGGCAAATGCCAATGGCATAAAGGCCATTGCAGGATGCAGAAGGCGCACTAACGTTCCGTTAAGATGATCATACCATTGTTCCTAAGCATACTATGCATTGACAGGGTCATACCTAGATGTGCCAGGATGGTGCAATTGCACCGTGCAACATTTGCCATGCCTTTGTACTCTGGCCATAGTAAATCTGAGATGATAGATAATAGACATGTATGTGCTCCAGTCCTGGTTTTGCGTGAGTGGCGGGAGCGAGTACGAGGAAAGGAAGGAAGCAGGTACGCAAGCAGGCGGCAGCTGCGGCGGTGTCCCCCCGAGAAATCTGATTGGTTGAGAAAACCGAAACCCGCAACCCGCAACCCTGCACAATAGGGGCAGAGCCGGCGGAAACGGCAAAAACGTCGGAAAAGGCAGAAACGGCAGAACCGGCAGAACCGGCACTGCGGAGCTCCGGCGTAGCCCCGGCGACGTGCTAGGGGCCGCGCTGGTGTGTGGTGCAGAGCTGCAGAGACAGCGGAGAGAGCACCTGAAAGATCACCAGAGAGAGCGAAGAGAGTATCAGAGGACCGGCACGCCTGAGGGCTGTGCAGAGGGTGCTGGTGAGCAGCTGAGCTCGGGTCTGTGCCTGCAGTCGTTTGGGTGGGGAGCAAGGCGCCCATACAGGCTGTAGGCAACTAGGAGCAACTAGGAGCGTGAAGCAAGAGGCAGGTGAGCAGAGTGCAGCGTGGTGGCGCGGTGGGGCTGATGAGACCGGGGATACCGATACCGCTACAGCCATCCACAGCTACCCTCAGCCCACCCATAGCTTACATACTGCACCAGCACCAGCAGAGTGTGTTAGAGACCAACGAGAGCACCGACAGCATTGAACACCACTCTGCCCGGAATTTGACTTCAATCCATTACAGAGGCTGCATCCCCAGAGGGTTACCTGCAGCCAGCTCCGGAAATCACTAGAGACACTTAGTTTGTGACAGTGACCATGAGGGGCTGCGACTACGAAGTTGTGGTTTGTGGCTGTGGTTGTGGATGCAGTACTGAGCAGTGTTACCAAGCACAGGCTCTACCCTAGGGTTTCTAACTACCTGCCTCGTGTGTGTTCCTACTGCGCCATTGCTCCATCCTCTGCAAGAGTAGAGGCACAAGGAGGAGAAGAATCAAGAACAGAAGCGGTACTACCGGGTGATGAGCTTGAAGGATAAGCGCATTTAAAATACTAATGCTACTATTATAATAAAAATAAAAAAAAACTCTTACCGGCATATTCTGAGACACTCCTGAAAAGTCACCCATTAATATAAAATTTAACCTATAAATATAATTGCACTCATTGCCACTCGCCACCCATCGTCATCAACATCGTCACGCAATCTTCATCACGCCTCCTTCCTGACGGCAGCTGCACCAGGCTCGATGGGTGTTGTATTCCACTAGGGAGTCGTACTACACGGCAGAGAAAGAGGGAGCAGACAGGCTTGGGAGGGTGCGCGGATTGTGAGGATTGAGCTACAGGCTGAGGAGGGTGAATTCTAGATTGAGTTTGTTAATCCTAAAGACAGTCATAAACAATCATAAACAAAAAGCCAGCGATATAATGACTAACAATACTAACAATATGAGATCAGGAAAGGAAAGGACTATAGGTACAGCAACAAAATGCACAAAAAGAATGCAGCAATCTTCAGTATCAAAAAAGGTAAAAACCAACGCACCGGGGCTAACCCAATCTCTTATATCCCCATTGCGCGGATGTTTGAGAGGGCTGGTAAAATTCCAGATAAATTCCAATTTGCGAAGGATCCAACAGGAGCTTTTATGTCAATGAAATTGGAAGTAATAAAAGACAACCTACAGTCACCCATGAAACCTATGTGCAGTGAATCACATGACACGCTACAAACCAGTAACCAATTGGAACAAACAGAGCTAAATTGCGATAAAAACCACCTTGTAAACTTAGACACACCAATTTTAGACCACTTCCATTGGACAACACAGCAAGAACCCTCAATAGAGATACAAAACTGCAACATAAAGTCAGAGACTGAAAGAAGGGGAATTGTAAATCTAAGCAAATCACAATTACAAGCACTGGAAACTAGCCAATATGGTTATGAAGACGGAACAGAACAGAATGCCCTAAATTGCCCAATTGAAGTTAATGTTAAAATCTACAAACACTTGTGTATGCCCTCTGAACAAGGGGAAACCCACCTAAATCAACATGGGGTAGAACATGAACATATTAACAAGCCTGATATACATACTGAACCATCACTAAAAGAATCCAATATTTTTGGGGATCACTTTAAAGAACCGCAGGAAAACATTGATTTGGCCTCATCTATTGCTGCAAATCCTACTGATAAAAAAATGGCAGAACAAACCAAATCCGGGGAAAAAAAAAAACTACGTCGGAAAAGGCTCACACCCCAGAAATAGAAAAAAAACATAAAGAAGCAGCAATAACCTGGGATATATTTTACCAAACATCGTCCTTAACCCTAGAGGCACTCCATTACCAATCAAACAAAATGGACATACAAATTGATCTTCTTAAAATGATGGCAAATAATGTGGCGGGAATCAACAACAAACTTGCCCAACTAAATGACTTGATAATCAGGGCTCAAAAAGAAAATGAAAGAACGACCTCTGATTGTATCTATGTACCTATTATGGACAAACTAGCAGTATTACCGGCAGTTTTAACCAGCATAATAGAAGACACTAAAAGAAACATCAAAATCAAACAGGAGGAAGTTACGAAGAATAATACCCCTACGAAGCAAGAGGAATTAAACACAACTGGGAATGGCTTTTATAACTTTAAAGGGACAGAATCAAAAGAATCATTAAAACTCCCAGATAAAATAATTAGTTTACCAGCCCGCCAAATCATGGAGCTATCGGGGAACGAAGTTACATCTGTAGTCAACCACGAGGATCAAAGTGATAATCATACTGACTCAGACGGATTCACAACCATGACAAAACGTCAAAAGAAAAAACTTCGTAAAGCAAGAAAAAAAGATAAACGAAAATTAAATCCTACATTAAAAACAGACAATAATCCGATATCACCAATAACTGAAGATACAGTGAAAGATAGAAAAAACGACTTTCCAATTTTCGAAAAAAAATCAACAAAGGACCTAATACAACCAATATGCCACATAGTAAATGAAACTCAAATGCAGAACAGAAACGACAACGGAGTAAAAGAAGGACAAATGGGTAATGATTCCTTAGATAACCTGCGACAGATAACAAATCTGGATGCAATTCTAAAAAAAGAAGAAAGAGCATCTAGTAATTGTAATATAGACAAAATAAACAGAAGCAGTCCAACTATTACAATTCAACCAATACCTCCTCACCAAATACATGGCACTTCTGAGGAAAAAAAAGATTTAGATCGGGCCCTCACAGTGTCAAAGGCTGCAAATGGTCCCACAAATACATCAGAATGGGACCATTTACAGATTAAAAGCAGGGAAGGAAAAAAGTCAATTACCTATATACCCAAGCAACCTGAGATAAAAAATGTCCCCACTGTACAAAGCCCTATTAATAGTGAAAAAATTATATTTACTCCTCAATTTCAATCTAGAGGTAGGCAAGATATACTTAACAGGGGGAACTTACTTAGACTTTTCAAATCACTACCGGCACTGAGCAATATCGTCAGTAAGGATATCATCTCCGTCAAAGTTTTGGAGGGGAAACATAATACTCAAACCTCAACGCTAATAACATTAATGTCGCCAACAATAACCGAACAGATTATGAATGAACAAACCACATTTAAATCCTGGGGCATATTACTTACCAAAAAACTACCAGAGGTTTACCCCACTCCATTCATTGGAGAGGAAACAACACCAAAACACAAAAAGGTAGAAATACAGACTATTTCAGTTCTAAAAAATGCACTTGGTAGGTCCCCGACAAAAAATATATCTACCATTCCACAAAACACCAAAAATAGAAATTTAGAAATAAATGAAAAATGGGTAACTATGGCACTCCACAGTAATCAGAAACAATGATATGGTACCTTATCACAAATAGGAGACAAAAGCAATGAAAGTGGAATAATAAGAGTATGCTCATGGAACATAAATGGACTGAGAACTAAGATCTTAAATGCTCAGATCGAGTCCATAGGGGAAAATCACCAAATTATAGTATTACAAGAAACCTGGGAAACTCACCCATTTATGCTACATGGATACGCTGGCTATTATGAGCACGCAAAAAAAGAGCGAAGGTTCGGACGAGCCAGTGGTGGACAGGCAATATTTATTTCCAACACACTACAGGCACAGCATGAACAAGTGATAGTAGACAGTACTAATATCTTGATAGTTAAAGTGACCTATAAGAAAACTAACCAAATCCCTAAAACATTATATTTAATTACGGTATATATTCTGCCTACAAATCGGAGCAGGGAGGAAACCTGTAGAACCCTGAGCAATGCCCTTATCAATATAACGATAGAGGATCCCCTAGCAGATTTCCTTATTACTGGGGATTTTAATTTAAACCTTATGTCATCCCACACAAGAGACGATATAATATAATCCCAAAACCATCAACGGCTAATTCCTAAACAAGATCTAGGGATAAACAATAATACTGATGAGAACAGAAAGGGAAAGAAACTAGTAATGGACATTGAAGCAATGGGACTCCGAATACTTAACGGTAGAAAAAAACCAGACGTTCCACCACTAAACAGTTATTTTGGGCATAATGGATTCTCGAGGATCGATTACACCATGACTTCGTTGCATATGTTCCACAATATTATCTCATACCAACTAAGGAAAGTAAACGAAAGTGATCATGCTCAACAAATAATTATAATGAACATCGGACTAAATAGAAATAAGGAGTACCAATCGGCTCATGGGCATATTGGCACGACAAATTACAAAAAGTTGTTTTGGAATGTGGAAAACAAAGAAATAATGAATGATGAAGTGGAAAGGATTTTGGAAGCTTGCCTTAAGGACACAGCAGCAAAATCAGTGATAGATCAATGGGAAAACTTCACGGGGAAGCTGACCATACCACAAACCAAAATAAATATCAAGAAGAGCCAAAAATATAGAGACCCATCCAGGGATACTGAAAACCACTTAAATCTGCCATATACAATAAGGACATTGAAGAAAGAACGAAACAGGATTGCCAGGCTACTAAAGAAACCAGGGATAAAACTGGAAAATCTGGGAAAATTAAAGTCATTAAACCAAAATCTGAAGAAACTAATATGGGGTGAGAAAAATCTGGCAAAACAAGCAACTTGGGCAAAAGTATTCCACGCTAGCAAGCAAAAGAATACTAGAGACTTCTGGAAGATGATCAATAGCCTTGCTAGACCCAACAAGCAGGTAATCTCATCACCACTGACGGAGCAGGAATGGGAGATCTTTTTGAGGAGACATTTAAATCAGGACACTTCACAGTCAAGAACCCTTGAAAAGGGACAGGGGTGCAAAAAAGATAAATCTCCCTTTAATGATAAGAATTTCGACCCGCCAATAGTTATAGAAATAGAAGAGATAACTAAACTTATAAAAAAACAGAAAAACAGCGCTCCCGGACCAAATGGGATACCGTTTGCTCTCTTTAAAGAAAACCCAGAACTATGGGCGACCACACTAGAGAAACTATACATAGAAGTTATTAGAACTGGAACTGTCCCTAAGTCATGGCGAGGATCTTTAATAACTCCAATTTTTAAAAAGGGAGACTGGGCTCTTGCAGAAAATTACAGACTGATTAATCTTCAAGATACGGATGCGAAGCTATTTGCAAGAATTTTGTTAACAAAACTATCTGAATGGGTGAGAGAAACAAAGAAATTGCCCTTAAACCAAACAGGTTTTATTCAAGGCCTAGGAACAACAACTAATATAATGGTTCTGGCATTACTAATGGATAAATGAATCAGACTCAAACAACCCCTGTACCTATGTTTTATGTTATGTTATGTTATGCATTTTTTTATTAGGCGCACAGCTGCTCCAGCGAAGGAGCGTCCTGGCGCCGCGACAAGGTAGCAGCACAACACAACAGGATAAAAACAACAGTGAGGATGGACTAAGGGAACAGGAAAGTTTTCACCGCTCGGCGGAATGAGAGCAAGTCCCTAAGGGCGCGAATCGCCGGGGGGAGGGAATTCCACAGCGTAGCCGCGCGGACTTGGAAAGAACGTCCGCCGGCTCTGCTGCGCTTGACACGAGGGACAACCGCTAGTTCCAGATCAGCAGATCTTAATGCTCGTGCAGGGGTGTAGTGGGCCAGAAGTTTGGACAAGATCATGGCTGGGGATCCCTTAAGTATTTTGTAGGCGACACAGAGGATCTTAAACTGAATCCGCTGGGCCACCGGTAGCCAATGCAACGATCGCAGGGTGCTAGAGGTCGGACAAGATCTAGGTAGTCCAACCACCGCTCTCGCAGTGGCATTCTGAATCCGCTGCAGACGACCAATTTCTGCTTGGTTTAAGCCAGAAAATAAGGAGTTCGCGTAATCCAGCCTAGAGATGACAGTCGCTTGGATCACGAGTTGCCGGGTAGCGGCATCAAAAAACTTAAGCACCGGACGTAGTCCCCGTAGAATGCCAAAACAGCAAGCCGCCGTACGTTTAGTATGACATACAACCGTAAGGGTGGGGTCCAACCAGACTCCGAGGTTTTTAAGCTCGGAGACTGGGAGAGGTGTAGGACCCAGCTCCCCCGGCCACCATCTGCCTCCCCAGAGTTCCGGTTGCTTCCCAAAAATCATGACCTCGGTCTTACTAGCGTTCAGCTGGAGGCAGTTAGACGTCATCCATCCAGCGACCGCCCTCAGTCCATGTTGGAATCTGGGTGCATCCACATCCCATCCCCGCAGATCGTGACCGCTAGCTGGGTGTCATCGGCGTATGACACCATTGTCTTTACGTATAGATTAAACAACGTAGGACTCAGCGAGGAGCCTTGGGGGACCCCCAGATCCAGCAGATGGGGTTTGGACTGGTAAGGAGGGACGGTCACGCTAAAGGTCCGATTGGCTAGGAAAGACCGGAACCATTGGAGAGCGATGCCAGTGACACCAGCCTCCTCTAATCGACGCAGAAGGATGGGATGAGATACGGTGTCAAAGGCGGCGCTCAGATCTAATAGCACCAGCGCCGCCGTTTGACCCGCATCGAGCACGGAGCGCAAATGCTCTACCATATACAGCAGAGCCGTCTCCATGCTGTGGCCCGCTCGAAACCCATTCTGCGTCGTGTCGAGGATATCGGCTTGGTGAAGATGTTCCGAGAGGACCGCGTTGACATGCGCCTCAGTCACCTTGGCAGGCCACGGCAGAAGTGAAATTGGCCGATAGTTTTCGGGCTTACTTCCGTCCAGGCTTGGTTTTTTGAGAATAGGCCGCACCACGGCCTGTTTCCACTTGAGTGGGACTACGCCGGATGTAAGCGACGTGTTGATCAAAGAGCATAGCGGTGAGATGTCATGCACCGCCAGATCTTTGAACACAGCCGGGCAGAGCAGATCTGCTGGAGACCCCGACCTCACTTGACAAGCCAGTTTGCCAAGGCTTTCAGTTGTTAAGATCGGAAAAGAGTACAATTCCTCAACCGTCAAGGGTTTGAGAGGTGAATCTGCAGGTGGACTGGCCGGCGGAAAAGCCCGATAGATAGCGTTCACCTTCTCCACAAAAAAATCCGCCAGAATTTCACAATGCTCCACAGAGCTCTGGAGAGTAGCAGTCATCTTTTTGGTGGTAAGATCTTTCAACACCTTGAAAATAGTTTTAGAGGGATTGTCGCTAGTCCGAAATTGTAAGGCGTAAAAGGCAGCGCGGGTTCTGCACACTGCTCGATGGTAGAGTTTAACAGTGGCTTGGTACACGGCCTTCTCCTGGTTGTTATAGGTTTTACGCCATGCCCGCTCTGCACGCCTACAGGAGGTCTTGAGTACCCGCAGCGCATCATCATACCATGGGCTAGTATTTCTGGCCCCGGATTTACACCAAACTGTGGGGATAAGGGAATCTAATGCCCTAGTCACCCAATTACAGAAGCCATCATATCCTTGATCTATCGTACCAGTTATGTCTAGTGGATCGGACGATAGAAGCTGGTAGAATTCGTCCAGCTTTAGTTTATTCCAACGCCGTCTAGGGGTTGGACATGCCACTGGTTTGGACTGCATAACGGGTACGGGGCACTGGATCTGTATCAAATAATGATCAGTCCATGCCAACGGAGTGAGGCTAGTGATGCTGGCTTCCGCCAAGTTGGTGAAAAATGGGTCGAGAGTATGTCCCCCTATATGAGTGGGTTGTGCGATCATCTGGGCCAGCTGAAGCGACTCCAAATCTGCAATAAAACTAGCCACCGACGGGCTAGAAAGATTGTCAAAGTGCAGATTCATATCCCCAATAATGGAGAAATTGGAGCACCCAACAGCCAGCTTACAGATGGCGTCTGGTAATGCAGCTCTAAAGGCCACCTCACTCCCGGGGGGTCGATAGATCAATAAGCCCGACCAGGTGAAATTGGGCGTGATGGCAACTTTAAAGACAGCGCTTTCGCAGCCAGAGATCCTCTGTCCCTGCCACGAGCAAGGGTAGCAAGACTTGACCGCGAGAGCTATCCCTCCGCCTCTAGAACCTCGGTTGAGTGTGAATACCGAGTATTCCGGCGGGAACGCCAGGTTGACAATGGCTATATCGGCATCCTGCAGCCAGGTCTCTGTCAAGCAGAATATGTCTGGCGAGTCGTGGCATAACAGGTCGAAAATGTCCAAATGGTGCTTTACCAGCGACCTGGCGTTCAAATTCCAGATGCTGATAAAGGGAGATGAACCGGCAGCCACAGTGACGCGCTCCTTAAGTCCCCTTCCTAGGGGGGCGGGAAGATTGAACCGCCCACAACCACATGAAAGGGGGCCGCCTAGGGGGTCCACCCGCGGAACCTCACAGGACCCAGATGACAGACCGATGGCAACAATCAATCAATCAATCAATCAGTGACACTTATAAAGCGCGCTACATACCCGTAGGGTCTCAAGGCGCTGGGGGTGGGGGGGTGCCGCTACTGCTCGAACAGCCAGGTCTTCAGCTTCTTCCTGAAGGAGAGGTGGTCTTGGGTCAGGCGCAGGTCGGTCGGGAGGGAGTTCCAGGTCTTGGCGGCCAGGTAGGAGAAGGACCTTCCTCCTGTAGTCGCTCTTCGGATGCGGGGGACGGCAGCGAGGGCGTGGTTGGCTGATCGGAGGTGGCGTTTGGGAGCGTAGAAGTTGACAAGACTGTCTCTGGCATAGCACAGCATATTGGACCGATGGAAAAACCACAAGGGGCCACAGGCCTGTCCCGTCCTGCACGTCCTGTTGCGGACGGGCGCAGACGGGCAGGACTCTGGCACGACTCCGGCCACGCGAGGACACGCCCGCTGCGCGATCCCGCTGCGCTAAGGGAGGAGCTTTAAAAAGGTGTTCCCAGGCGGCACATGCGCAGTAAAGCGCTGGCAGTTCGAAATGCCACAGTTGACTCAACCCACTCCAAGATGTCAGCCAAAGTCGAGCAGGACACCCACCCCAGGACCAGACCCGCCCAAACGGCGGTGCAGGAAACAATTTAGTGTGCAGGTAAGGGGCAAGTTAAAACGGGGTCAAAGGACCAGCTTTCACAAATAATACAATTAAAATTAGCAATTTTCCTTAAAGCGCGCGCAGCGCTCTCGCAGCACTCAGCTACCTTGTCAGGGGCAGAGCCAGGCGGGACTCGCCTTAAAAAGGTGTTCCCAGGCGGCACATGCGCAGTAAAGCGCTGGCAGTTCGAAATGCCACAGTTGACTCAACCCACTCCAAGATGTCAGCCAAAGTCGAGCAGGACACCCACCCCAGGACCAGACCCGCCCAAACGGCGGTGCAGGAAACAATTTAGTGTGCAGGTAAGGGGCAAGTTAAAACGGGGTCAAAGAACCAGCTTTCACAAATAATACAATTAAAATTTGCAATTTTCCTTAAAGCGCGCGCAGCGCTCTCGCAGCACTCAGCTACCTTGTCAGGGGCAGAGCCAGGCGGGACTCGCCTTAAAAAGGTGTTTATAGATTTTAAATCAGCATTTGACTGTGTTAAAAGAGACATTCTGTGGAATAAATTGGAAAAAATGAATATTCCACTCCCCCTACTCAAGCTGATTCGACTTTTATATACAGAGACATGGGTAAGTGTGAGGATGGGGGACGGACAAACACTATCAAAGGAGATTCCAGCAAAGGAAGGCCTGAAACAAGGCTGTGTTTTAGCCCCCCTACTCTTTAATTTGTTTCTTGCAGACCTAATGGGAATACTGGATGAGGAGAATGCGCATCCACCGAAACTAGCTGATAAACGTCTCACGAATTTGATGTATGCAGATGACGTCATACTATTGAGCCATACCAAAGTGGGACTACAACGTCTAATCATGCGGACTCATACATACTCAAAAGAGAACGGGATGGTCATAAACGAGACCAAAACAAAGATTATGGTAGTGGCCAAAAACAACAAGAGAAGATATAAAAGTAAATGGATTATGGATACAATGGAGCTGGAGCAAGTAGAGGTATATAAATACCTGGGTGTGCTATTTGATGCGAATGGTACCTATCAACTGCAAAAAACTGAGATTCAAAGAAAAGCGAACTCACTAACTGCAGCATTCAGAATTGTGCAAAAGTCACTTCCCAGCCTCACCTATGGTCCCCTGCTGAATGTAATTGCCGCAAAACTCCTACCGACCATAACTTATGGCAGTGAAGCAATAATGGGCAAGGATAGTGATTCTCTGAATAAGATCATAACCAGAGCCTACCGAGCAATATTCCATTTACCAGCAAATGCGTCCCCCGCCCAAGTAAGGCTAGAGTTCGGACTGACCAACCAGCAATATGCAAGGCAAGGCCACTTTATAAAAGTATGGAATAAAATAAAAAATGACCATCAAAATAAAATATCGCAACTCTTATGGAGAGAAATAAATAAGGACACAAATTCTACTGCGTGGATCTACCTTAGGGAAGCAATAAAGGATTTTGCAATCATGCCAATATGGGAAAACAATATAAATAAGTCATCGTTCAAGAAAATAATTAACAAAACTGCAAATCATCTATCCATCTTAAACGATAAAGCTATCCTCACCAAAAGAAAACACGCATGGATGGTAATTAATGGATACAAAAAGAAGGAAATCCAACAATACCTGGTAACACCATGGACAAAAAAAAACAAACAGGTTCTCCTTAAAGCCAGATTTGGAATTATGCCAGGCCTATCTCACCTCCCCCCATGGGAGAGACCGAAAACTCAAATGAAATGTAGACTGTGTAACTATGGTGAGGAAGATATGCTTCATCTTCTCTGTACCTGCCCTAAGCTTCTACAGGAGAGGAAATCATTATTAAGTTTCCCTTCAAAGCACGCGGCATAAGGACATGTAGACAGGCCTTGATTAATTGCATGAACTCAAACGACATCATTTTAAATGCTATTTTTGTAAAGTTTTTAATGATAGTTAAAAGTAATCTAGATGTCATGACTATTTTAGATACCTAAGTATTTACAAATAACATTTTGTGTTTTTATTCAAGAATACAGTTTTTAGTCTTTGTCTGAGATGTGTAATATTGTAAGATTTTAAATAATCATCACAATAAACGATTTATTTATTTAATATTTATTATGTGTGTGCTCATTCTAAGCTGAAGAAGACTTTCGGCAGAAGGGGCTGCTACATTTTATTTACAGTTTTGAAAATATTATTGTTTTATGATATTTGTACCTGTTCCTAGTCACTCTTTGAATGACAAATTTAATTTTTCCTCAAACAAACAACATGACCCCAGAGCAGTTGAGGCAGCACAATATCAGAAAGGACTGTTACCTCCACAGATGTCAACTAGCAAATGCTCACAAATCAATGGGGAAGCATTATGTGGAGGAGAAAGCAGCTGGGAAAAGGCATTTCTTCCCACAGGGAAACCCAAGCTTGAGCAGGCCAAGCAAATGCAAAGATGCTCGAGCATGTAAAGGTACCTCCAGGGGACCGGTACCCAGCATCCCAGCAGCAAACCCACACCATCGGCAACCCCCAAACCTCAGCCCACAGGAGGGACTTACTCCTTTGAGAAGGGCATAAGGAAGGACCTTTTGGAGTTTAAGTTGAGAGTGGCAGTGCTGGAGCACAAGATGGACCTTGTTATAACTTTCCAAAAAGCAGCGGAGAGACCATAGCCCCACATAAGCCACAGGGAGCCTTTCTGCCATTCCCCCTGTACATTTATTGTTGTTGGTCATAATGGATTTATAGCTTAGTTTAGGTTAGTTAGTATAGTTATAGTGTAGGGTTGGTCGTTTCAGGGGTTTGGTAGGGGTGGATAAAATTTTAGTGTGTTGGGGTACTTTGTGATTTTTGGAGCTGGAGTCTGATATTTTATATATGTGTTTATAAAAATAGAAATACCAAAAAATATAAAATGTAGAAAATGGTTACCTGTAAGTAGCCTTCCTGCCAACCTATGTTGGCCAATATCCTCAAAAGGCTTTTTAAAACCTAGTCAGATTCTCAGTGTTACACAAACAAGATAAGCAATATGTCACCTCTAGTTGCCAATTCCAACATATCATTGAAAATCTGAGTGTATTTAGGGTACTAGACCCTATATGGAATAATACTAACAACATAATATAAATAAACAACTAGATTGATTTTAGCATCATTAGAAACTGATGGGCGCAGTGCACTAGGCACTAATGATTAAAAATGAAGGGCTAACAAGGAGATAAATTGATCCAGTTGACACCTCATAGATAAAGATTCAGTACACTGAACAGGTCTTTAAGGCACCAAGCCTAACTTCTGGTTGTAAGGATACAATATCGCTGAGAGACACATGCATTGGGTAATCAGACATTCTAAAAAAACCTACATGATATACCTCTGTCATTGTGATTATTACATGTCAAAAAATAAGAGGGGTGGCTCAGATGTCCCAGGGAACAGAGCACTTAATACCAGTGAAAGACACTAATTTCCCTTGCGTAAACCAGAACATACACACCTATACTTTCACTCCACTCAATCTAGAGAACACCCATACATTGCCAATCCCTTCATTTTACTGGTGAATATGTGTTTGTTTGGATCAACCTCAAACCAATTTAGAAAAAATATAAGTCCCTCAAATTCAGTTGTAGCGCTTACAAAATATGTAATTTTATTAAAACAATCAATGGAGTTATTTTAAAAACAATACAATTTACTTTGTACACTAGAATTTGCAATACATCTTCAAAACCATGGTAAAAAATAAATTTTGTTCATAAATAATATACAATTCCTAATTAATAAAAGACATACAACAATACAGTTAAAAACATCAGAATCCGTTTGAACAAGGAAACCCAATAGTCACAGGGTTTAAGCTATTATCTAGGTTGATCCAACTGTTATATATTCAGGGAAAAGACCTGGTAAGATTATTACTCCCGTCCAAGAAATTCCTACAGGTTGGATTCTTAAAACAACTTGCGTTGACATGTTTAGATGATTATTGAAACAATACTAATAAAAACCATCTTCTACAGGACTCAACATATATGGGATTTACTCCTCCACCCAGAAGATCTATAATCGTGGACAAAAGAAGTATATCATAAACCTATGTGGCCTGGTCTGTGTGAGTGAGGTAGCAATGGTCATGGACCGATTTGGTGGCTAATATATATATCTATTGATCTATCTATCTATCTATCTATCTATCTATCTATCTATCTATCTATCTATCTATCTATCTATCTATCTATCTATCTATCTATATATATATATATATATATATATATTACCTACTGGCGGTCGCCAGTAGGTATATATAGTTAGGATTTTTTCCCTATGGGATTTTTGAAAATTCTATGTCTAATAACTTTGGCGTTTGTGGACGAAATTGGCTGAAATTTTCAGGAAAATGGAACATTTTGTTTCTGAGCAGCCCCTGAAAATTTGGGGGGGGTTTGTCAAGGGGGGGCCGAGAAAAAAGGGGGTCCCAAAACGTGTTTTTCCAATGTTAATTTCCATAGGGCGGTTGGCCTCACTTTTAGCCCGAACGGCTGAATGGATTTGCACGAAACTTGGCAAAATTGTAGGGACTGTTAGCCCGATGTGCCTTTGCTAGGTCTCAATATATGTGCTCCAGTGGATTTTGAGAAATTACTGTTTAAAAAAAGATATATATCTGTAAGCGTGCTCTGGGCAGCGCTCCGGTTCGCGTACTTTACGCGTAACGGAACTTCGCGAAGCGAAGCTGATTGGCTCTCCGGTGTCTGTCAACATTCTAAACAGTCCGGAGCGGCCGCCATCTTGTCTCTCGGTAGGATCGAGAGACAAGAGGAGGCCAAAACAAAGGGGGAAATGACCATAAGGGGGCATAGTAGATCCTCCCTGAGCCCCTAGGTTTGATGTGGAGGCTTTAAAAGGGCCCCTCAGGGCAAAAAAAAAATAAAATATTTTTTTGTTTTTTGCGTGGGGAGCGCCCGGTTCGCGAACCGGGAAGCGTACTGGGGAGCGTACTATGAGGAAAAAAGAATGATAGACTTTTAAAATATTGTATGTTTATTGATTGTTCGTTTTGTTGTTTTTTTTTTGTTTTTTTTTATTTAAGTAGCAATATGTAGGTACCAATGCAGAGTCAAAAAATTAATATACACCGTCTCCTTTGTAGATATCTTGCATGTTGTTTCAGAAGTTATTGTGGAATATGGAATCCATATCATAGTCTGTCAGGAAAGCAGAAAGAACATGGAGGCAGGAGATGAAAAAGAGTTGTTAAATACACATTGGAGATAATATAGTTGGAGAAAGGAAGTAACTATGAGCAAAATTACTATGTAACATAAAAAAGCTGCACAGTATACTATAAGTCTGACTTTACATTATAATCAATTAGGTACTAGTTTATGAATTACATATAAAAATGATTAAAGTCTCGAACAATTTTTGATTATCAAATAATTTTATTTTTGTGATTCTTTTTCCAAATTTAACAGAACATTTAACAACAAATTGTCGGAAATGTCCTCATTTTCAATCAGCAAATCTACTGCATCTACACATTGAACTAATTCATGGTCCCGTGATTCATCCATGAAATCTGAGTCATCATTGTCCTCAATAACTTTTTCTGTGTTGTTCTCCAGAACAATTTTGAAGGAAATAATCTGCTCTCCTTCCATTTTCTTGCTGTAATTTGCATAAAAAATAAATATATCAGTAGAGATAGGGCACTGTTGGCTTTAAGTTCAGACAGGTACTTGTGAGTTTATAACAGAGAAGTAATCTATGGGCACTGTATGGTTTCAGGCGTGAAGTAGTACTATTAAAAAGTGCCTGTGAAGAAGTCTAAGTAAATTCATAATTATAGCACAGAAACCTAAATCAATCCATAATTATAATAAACAAGCCTTTCTCAATGTCTAACTCTTACAGAGGGACAGTATATAACTATCTGAAAATGTTTTCCCAAATTAATTTAAAGTGCATAACATAGTTCTCCTTTCAAATTTATAAAATAACATCTTACCTATTAAAAACAAGTTTAAGTTGTCAGTGAAAATGCACTTGCAATGTACTTCAGGAAGTAGTAGTCAAAATGGCTGTGTTTCTCTCTCTTTTTTTTATATATATTCAGATACATAACCAATCAAATGTCAGGTAAAAAAAGTAGAAAATGAAAGTAACATTTTAATTGGTTGTCAATTCCAACACTTCAGATGTGTTTTGTGAAGTAATTTACCTCAGGATATTTAGAGAGGTCTACAGGCTAAATGGCTAAATGGAATTCCAACCAAATTTGTGAAAATGGTAGGGATTGGTATGTAGTATGAGCTAATCTATATTTGGTGAGAGTGTCTCCAGTCGTTTTTCTGTAAATTACTTTCCCACCTTTTTTGATGGTGCGCTTCCCGGGGAGCGCCCCAGTACGCGAACTGGCGAGCGCCCCGGTACGCGAACCTTAAGCGTTACGGGAGTCCACCATTTTGTGTTTCGGTCGACTTAAGATACAAGATGGAGGGCAAATAATGTTCAGAATGGGTAGAAGGGGGCACGGTAGACTTATCTTGACCCCCTAGGTTTTCTGAGGTTGGCTGAGGAGGCTTATATGTGCGAAAAAAAACATTTTTTTTTTAAATTTCGCACGGTTAGCTTCCGGTTCGCGTACCGGGTAGCGCCCCGGGGAGCGTACTTTGTTGAAAATTAGTAAAAAAAGTTAGAGTAAAATTATAATTGTGAGTGATCAGATGTAGGGTAGCTCTGAGAAGAGCTTTTGAGTTTATGGTACATTTAGGTACTTATAAGTAGGTACCAATGCACAGTCTTAAATTCAAAATGAAAACTCTGTTGCCCTCATCTGAGAAGTGAACTCCATCTCCTCTGTAGATATCTTGCATGTAGTAACTCAAGTTATTGTTGTACATGGAGCCCATTCCATGGTCTCTCATGTAAGCTGAAACAGATTTGTTTACATGCTTCCTCGACTTCTCAATTTGTGGACAAAATTGGTTTGACCACCTCCATTTCTGTCTTTGGCATATATTTGAATATACCAAGGCAGTCTGAGGAAAAAGTGCCATTAATTGCTCAAAGGTGTCCTTTAAAAGCATTTCCAGACCTACCCCAGTCAAAGTGCCCAAATCATTACCTCCACAGTGCACAATTAACAGGTCAGGTTTTGGCAAATGCATAAAGGTTTTCACCAATGGTATCAATTGGTGACATTTTAATCCTCTGTGGCCAAACCACTTAATTTCCACATCTTGTAAATTGAGGTTAGGTAAATTTCTGTTCTCAGCATACCTCTGAGCCCAATAGATGTAACTATGTCCAAGAATCCAGACAGAAAACATGGTGAGAGAAGGTTCTCCTGCAGTCAGATGAAGTGTGGCAATGAAATGTCAGTTGAAAAAATAAGAGTTTAAAATGAAAAAAACTGTGGAGTTTCTGTGTTAATGAAGCAGTAACAGTGATTGGTGGATTTTGATTGCTGAAAACAGAAAGTTAGGGTGCATGGATGAGTTCTTTGAAAGATGTATTTTGAGTGGTCAAGAAAAAATCATTAAATGAAAGAATGCACTGGATATGCAGGTGCACTGAGAGTTCAGAGTTCAATTGAAACATTGTTGTGTGAACTTGCAAACACCAGAGGTCTTCCAAGAGGTGGTTGCTATGCAAAAAAAGCAGAGAGGGCAGAGGGGGGAAGGGTTTTGATTTGAAAAAAGTGCGGGAAGAGTTTTGATTGGGTGACATGAGTGATATGTGTGAAGAATTACAGCATTTCTGTGCTTTTGATAGCTGCAGACTCTAGAGTGCATACCTTTTGCTCTGCTGAAGACAAATTGGTGTGTTTCTGAGACTGTTTTGAAACTCATAAAGTATTTGCTAAGGTGAGAAAAGATTTATTTACTTTAGATAGAGAATAGTGTGCTTTAAGGAGAAAATTATGAAGAAAGTTGTGTTTTTCAAATGTTGCTTTGTCTCAAGTGTTTTACAAATAGATTTTGTTTCTTTGAGAAATTGTAATTGGAGAAAATGTGAAGTATTAGTACTGACAGGGTTTTTTTGTGCATAGGAGCTGTGGAGTGTTTTCAAATTATGACTTGAAAATCGTTTTTGAGGAAAAGGAATGGTTTTAAAATTTATGACAAGGACATAATGGTGTATGCTTCTTTATAAGGCAATTGGGTGTCTCTGATGTTATTTTTCCCATTTTAATGTAAGACATTTCCCTGTGGAGCAAATTGCTTGTAAATATGCTCCCACCTGTGCATGGCAAATTTAGATTTTGAATGTTTGCGTTACATAGCCATGTTAAAAGTGACCCAAACATGCTGCAAAGGCAATCAAAAAACGCTTTCATGTGTCTTAAGGACATTTTAAGTCATTTCCCCATGTGGAGTGTTTTCAAATTATGATTTGAACATCGTTTTTGGGGAAAAGGAATGGTTTTAAAATTTATGACAAGGACATAATGGTGTATGCTTCTTTATAAGGCAATTGAGTGTCTCTGATGTTATTTTTCCCATATTAAATTAAAAGACCTTTCCCCGTGGAGCAAATTCCTTGTAAATATGCTCCCACCTGTGCATGGTAAATTTAGATTTTGACTGTTTGAGTTACATAGCCATGTTAAAAGTGACCCAAAAAAGTTGCAAAGGCTTTAAAAAAACACTTTCATGTGTCTTAAGGACATTTTAAGCCATTTCCCCATGTGGAGTGTTTTCAAATTATGATTTGAAAATCGTTTTTGGGGAAAAGGAATGGTTTTAAAATTTATGACAAGGACATAATGGTGTATGCTTCTTTATAAGGCAATTGAGTGTCTCTGATGTTATTTTTCCCATTTTAATGTAAGACCTTTACCTGTGGAGCAAATTGCTTGTAAATATGCTCCCACCTGTGCATGGCAAATTTAGATTTTGAATGTTTGCGTTACATAGCCATGTTAAAAGTGACCCAAACATGCTGCAAAGGCAATCAAAAAACGCTTTCATGTGTCTTAAGGACATTTTAAGTCATTTCCCCATGTGGAGTGTTTTCAAAATATGACTTGAAAATCGTTTTTGGGGAAAAGGAATGGTTTTAAAATATATGACAAGGACATAATGGTGTATGCTTCTTTATAAGGCATTTCAGTGTCTCTGATGTTATTTTTCCCATATTAAATTAAAAGACCTTTCCCCGTGGAGCAAATTCCTTGTAAATATGCTCCCACCTGTGCATGGTAAATTTAGATTATGACTGTTTGAGTTACATAGCTATGTTAAAAGTGACCCAAAAAAGTTGCAAAGGCTTTAAAAAAACACTTTCATGTGTCTTAAGGACATTTCAAGTCATTTCCCCATGTGGAGTGTTTTCAAAATATGACTTGAAAATCGTTTTTGGGGAAAAGGAATGGTTTTAAAATATATGACAAGGACATAATGGTGTATGCTTCTTTATAAGGCATTTCATTGTCTCTGATGTTATTTTTCCCATATTAAATTAAAAGACCTTTCCCCGTGGAGCAAATTCCTTGTAAATATGCTCCCACCTGTGCATGGTAAATTTAGATTTTGACTGTTTGAGTTACATAGCCATGTTAAAAGTGACCCAAAAAAGTTGCAAATGCTTTAAAAAAACACTTTCATGTGTCTTAAGGACATTTTAAGTCATTTCCCCGTGGGCAGTGTTTTCAAATTATGACTTGAAAATCGTTTTTGAGGTAAAGGAATGTTTTTAAAATTTATGTGCGCCATATGCCCCCAAATTTCTTTTTCAGGGGTGCAGCAGGGTGTTCTTGAGACACCCCTGCAACCTTGGAAAAATTCCTAATTTGCGATGAGCTAATTCCTAATCGCAAATTGCACCTTCATTGCTATGGGCCTCCTGGCCCATGGAAATGAATGGGTAATTTGCAATTAGCAATTTGCTCATCGCAAATTAGGAATGGTAAAGAATCGCTATTTATTCCTTAAAATTCGCTATTTAGGAAATGCAAAATAGTTTGATGATACATATGGCGGTTTATCTCTAACAAGATAAGAAGCTTAGGGATAGATTTATGATGACTGGCGCAATGAGGTGGACATCACTTACTTCATTGGTAGGCCTTTACATGTATTATCTCCTCTGTATTCTTCAACAAACGTAACTTTGATCTGCAACCCTGAGTAGGCCTCACCTTAAACAAACCTCTGGATAGGCCACACCTTATCGTCATCCTGAATTAATCATTTAAAATGCTAGGGACAGATTTATGATAGGTGTATGCCTCTTTTGCGCCACTGTGCGTCACTTTTCTGATGCAGCGGCGGTGCAAAAGATTTGCTATGAGGCGACAAAATTACAAATTGATGCATTTAGGCAGATGTGTCATGCTGTAAAAAAACCGTGCCACATGAAACCGATGCAGCAGTGATGCAAAAATGCACCATGTTGCAAGACAGGCCTCACTTGGGGCCATATGTATCAAGCTAATCAGCATTCGCAAAGGCCGAAATTCTGCGAATTTCGGCCTTTGCGAATGCTAATTAGACAAATGGTATGTATCAAAGAAGTTTGATGCAAAATAAGGAATAGCAAAATTTGTTATTCCTTATTTTGCGATTGCACTGAAGCATTTGCAAATTTTGCGATTCCTTAAATGAAATGTATCAAACAAAAAATATGCAAAAAATGCCATTAAGGATTTGCAAATTACCACCAACTTCTAGTTGGTGGTAATTTGCAAATTCTTTTCAAAAAGCTTTTTTTCCAAAAAACAAAAGGTGCCATATGACGCCCATACATGCCCTTAGGGCATGTATGTGCGCCATATGCCCCCAAATTTCTTTTTCAGGGGTGCAGCAGGGTGTTCTTGAGACACCCCTGCACCCTTGGAAAAATTCCTAATTTGCGATGAGCTAATTGCTAATCGCAAATTGCACCTTCATTCCTATGGGCCTCCTGGCCCATGGAAATGAATGGGTAATTTGCAATTAGCAATTTGCTCATCGCAAATTAGGAATGGTAAAGAATCGCTATTTATTCCTTAAAATTCGCTATTTAGGAAATGCAAAATAGTTTGATGATACATAAGGCGGTTCATCTCTAACAAGATAAGAAGCTTAGGGATAGATTTATGATGACTGGCGCATCACCAGGGATGTGCCAGTCATCCTGCGCCGCTGTTCCGCCACCCATGGTGTGCTGCATTTACAATGCGGCGCACCATGGGGCAAAAACGGCACAGATGCGTGACGCATCTGTGCCGTAAAGGTGGCGCATTACTGGAGTTGTATCGCAAGTGCGATGCAGCTCCAGCAAGGCTCAGGGGTGCCCCATCTCCACAATGCTGCGTCAAGAACCATGCCTGCTTCAAGCAGGCGCAGGGTTTTGACGCAGCTTTGTCCTATCTGATTGTAAATGCGGCACACCATGGATGGCAGAGCAGCGGTGCACGTTAACTGGTGCATCCCTGGGGATGTGCCAGTTAACATAAATCTGCCCCTTTACATTTAAGTATGTGCAGGGGACACAGAGTCGGTGAGGCTTATCCAAGGTTAAGAAGAGATGAGTCCTATTCACTGAAAAATTGGACATAGGCTTCACCTCCTCAGCATCGCTGGACATGGCTAAATAATAGCTGCAAAATGTTACTCTTGTTAAACAATTTTACTAATATAATCTCTGAGATTTGTCTCTTACTCTGCAACATCTCATTGTTGTTATCTTTCTTTAAAGATAAAGACAACATCAACATGAGCGACAATCAGCAATCAGTTGATTTCGACCTCATCATTGAACTCGTAATTGAAACATCAGTGGATGTTGATCCCTTGGATGATTTAAATCCTGAGGATGAAGAAGAACGTGATGAGGATGCAGATTTGTCAGAATTGTATGACATAGGATGGGAAGCTGACGTGCTTGAGCCTATGGAACTATAAACATTTATTTTAAAAATTTATAATAAATAAAAAGTAAAAATGTAAACCGTTTGATTTAAAATTAAAAACACCTTTAAAAACAGGTTATGTCTAGTGTCTTCAATAAAATATTAAAATATGCTCATAAAATTAGATCAGAATCACATATAAAATAGTAGAGGTAAAATGAATATAAATTCCATTTATTTTCTGCTATTTGTGTATTATATATTTGCCAAGCACTAAAAAATCTTCTATGTAAAAATGTCAAGTAGTGTGTTAAGTTTTTGATGACTGTTATTGATTTACTGTTTGGTAATAGTGGTTAATAACATTTTTTATTATATTTTACCACAGATTCAACTGCAGATCATTTCAAGATTTCAGCATGCCAACCAAAGAAAGACTGAGAAAGGCTGCAAAACGTCAAAGACAGCAGGTCAATGAAAAAAAGCAGCAGTCCTCTAACAAAAAGATTTGTCAAGTCACCAAGAAAGCACCGGGTAAGAGTACAAAAACATTCATAAGAAATATCTGTAGTAAAAAAAATATTACTACAGAAAATGTTTCAGTCCAGAAAAAGAGAAGCAATTCAAACGGAAAGGAAAGGCCAATGAAAAATGTTACTGCTAGAGCAAGAGATAACTCTGTGCATGATAGTAGAAGGAAACAACAGTTTAGGGACATTCGTAAACGAATGTTCCGCAACAGGATAATTGGCAATTTGTTAAAAAATATTAAGAAAGGTCAACAGAAAGTGGTTTTTTATAAGAGAAAAAAAATAGTTGAGAAAGTTATTGATCAGGCATTTGAAATTAAACGTAAGTTATTTATTTTGATAATCAATAGAATTAGGAAGCTAAACAAGGCAATTTATGATTTCAAAAGAAATAGTAGATGGAAGAGAATAGTTAATCGTAGTAATTTTTGTGAAGTTTTTTCAGGAGAATGGATGCATAGTTCAAGCTGTGAGGCATTTTTTAATGAGCAGAGTTATTTCCAGGATAATGATTTGGTGCATGCAGTTGACACCAGTGGTCGAGCTTATGAAGTGAAAGATGGTTGTCCAGTTGAAAAAGAAAAACTTGTGACAACAGAGGCAGAAGAGGTGTTAGGTAATGAGGTTTTAGGAAGACGTCCTAAGGGTCCTGTGTATACCTGGAAGTGTAGTAGTATTTGCAGTGTGCGACAGGATTCCATCAATTTGCTTTGTGATTTAGTACGGTCATTTAATAAGAAAAGTTTGAAGCAGAAAATGAAGTTGTTGCAAGAATTAGATCCTTGCAGAGTGAGAGAAGTGACAGGTTTGCATGGTCATTCACTGGCTTGTCTTTCCAGGAGAGTATGCCAGAGTGTTTTTCATCATTTCAGGATGCTAGCAGTGCATCATAATAAAGTGAGGAAATTAGTTAGAATGTTGTATTATGCTAAGAGTCCAGCAATTATGCTTAAACAATTATGCGCTGCTCTTTTGCATGGTTCTGAAATAGATGTGAAGAATATATGTGAAGAAATTGAGTTTTGTTACTTTGGAAGTAAAGAGGAGAATGTTGAAATTGACCAAGAAGAAGTGGGTAATGTGGAAGATAGTGTACAGGTTTCCAGTACAGATAATTTCCAGAGGGAAATTGCGACGTTTCAGGTGAAATCAAGTGAGAGGCCAAATTTCACTTGTGTGTGTTGTCGACGCACTTATTATAAGAATCAGACTAAGTTAGTGGATTTATATGCAAAAAGTGAAAGGGAAAATAATAGTGAATGGAAGGATTTCACAACATACTTGATGGTAGAAAATTGTTTTGATTTGGGATTGGATCAACGTGTGTGTACTTATTGTTGTAACAAATTAAATCAAAACCAGATGCCTGCTAGAGCAGTTCATAATAATCTGGAATTGGTTGAGATTCCTTCTGAATTGAAGGATTTAAATACTTATGAATCTATTTTGATTCAAAGTATCCATCCCTTTCAGGCTATTGTAAGAATGGAGCCAAAGACAGGGAAATTGCCTCCATCAGATTTACAGAGAGGATTAAAGGGAAGAGTTGTTTATTTGCCTCTAGATTTGAAGAAAAACATTAACACAATTGGAGTAGAAAAAGTGGAAGAGGAACCTCTGGTTAATGGGGTTCCGACAAAGAATAAGAAAATATGGCAAGATTTAGTGGATGTTAGGAAAGTTAAAAAGGCAACATTGTATTTGAAAAAAAATAATAAATACTATAAGAATGTATATGTTGCAGAAGAGGAAGTAAGTGAGGAAGAGGATAGCGATTTGTGTGCTGGTCAAATTGAGAAAGTAGAACCCTCTACTAGTGAAGAAATATATGAACATTATAGTGTTCATCCTTTGCATTCCAAGGAAGTCATGGGGAATGCTATTGAGTTGTTTCAAATGAAACAAGCCAAAGGGAGTCCCATTAGTGTTTGGGAGGAAAGTTTGGAAGCTCAGTGTTTCCCACAGCTTTTTCCAACAGGTCAGGGAGGAAGATATGATGAGCGACCTCATCAAATTCCTGCTTCTGAATACCAGACTTTGCGATTGTATGCAGGAGATGCTAGGTTTCGACAATGCATTCCCTATTTGTTTCATCTCCTGTTTGAAAGCGATCTGTCTGGACTGTCATATGCAGTGAACCACATCTTGAAAAGTGGTATACACATGCAAAACATCTCGGCAAGTGACTTTATGGATAAAGTCAATGTCCAGGACAGTATTTTGGATTCTCACCTGATTAATCTCATGGCGTGTCAGCGTGGTACTAATGAGTACTGTTACCGTCGTCATGGTGATTTAAAATGTATGCTGAGGAACTTAGGAACTCCCACATGGTTCCTCACTCTGAGCTGTGCGGAGTATGGCTGGGAAGACTTACTTGAATTTCTACGAGAGGCAAAAGGAAACATCGAAAACATCGAATTCAAGACACCCGGAGAACTGTGCTCTTTGGATCCAGTCAATGTATGCAGGTACTTCAATCATAGATTTGAAGCTATGATGTCTTTCATCATGAATAAGAAGAATCCACCTCTTGGAGAGGTGTTGGATTTCTTCTGGAGAAAGGAGTACCAAGCAAGAGGTGCTCCTCATATACATATGTTGCTGTGGATCAAGGATGCACCTAAATTTGGAACGGATCCAGAAGACTCAGTGATGAGTTTCATACAACAGTATTCTACGTGTGCTGTTCCAAACGCAAAGGAGAAGAAAAGCCTAAGAGAAAAAGTTCTACGTTTCCAAAGCCATCGATGTGGAAAGTACTGTCGTCGTAAATTCCGAAACAAGGACAAGTTCTACACCAAATGTCGTTTCGGCTTTCCACGACCGGTGATTTCTAAAGGAAGAGTAAACAGTTTGATGTCTTTGCTGCGACATAATGTGATGAAGAAATCACCTAAAAACACATACAATTTGAAGAGGAACGAAGAGTCTAAGTACATCAACGACTACAACCCGGTGATTTTGTCCATGTGGAATGCTAACATGGATATACAGTTTGTGGCTGATAACTGTATGGCTGTGGCTCGGTATGTGACATCTTACATCACCAAAAAAGAGAAGACAGAATTGAAGGATATGTGGGAGGACATTTCCCATGAAAAGAGCCTCAGCAAGAAGTTGTACAGTTTCAGTCTGAAGATGTTGTCGCATCGAGAAATCGGAGCTTACGAATGTTCTGACCGGTTGTCTTCAGCAAGTCTCTATGCCAAGTCCAGGAGTATCGTTTGGGCGAGTCTTGGTCTTGCTGCAACGCGTAATCGAGTTCTGAAACCTGTGCGGGAAATTGAGTATTTGGCGGAAAAGGAGCCAAACAGTACCGACATTTTGAAGACCAACATGTTGGATACATATTATCCAAATCGAAGCAGTCACCTCGAGAATGTTTGTCTGTATGAGGTTCTTCAAAATTACATATTCAAGAGGAAAATCAAAGAAGATACTGAGAAAGGAGTGTATGCTGTAATAGGAAGTGAGGGATGTCTGGTCAAGCAAAGAAAATGCCACTTGGTAAACCATCGAAAATTGAGTGGCGAATCTCCTGAAAAAAAGGAGTTTTTCTATTTAGCACTTTTGCAACTTTTCAAGCCTTGGCGTGCAGAAGAGGAACTGCTTGGAGATTTCCTCTGTTACGAAGACTCTTTCAATGCTGCCAAGGAGACCATAGAATGTCCTGCTTTTCCCAAATATGTAGAAATGTTGAATGCGGAAATTGAGCAGGAAGCAACGATTGCAGCCGAGATTGCCAGAGACAGTTCTCAGGACAGTCAGAGTTCTGCTTCATTGAGTCAGGATCCACTAGGAGGACCTGTTATCGAAAATGAAGCTGCTACTGCTATGAATGAAGTGGAAAGAGCCATGACACATGCTCAGGAGGATGCGGTTAACTTAGAAGAGTTGGAAAGACAACTCAACGTTGAGCAGAGGAAAATATATGACGAAGTTACCATGCAAATTGATCATGGATTAAGTCATGACAAGAAAGAGTGCTCATGTACGTCGTTGAAGCCTGTCCGACTGTACGTGAGTGGAGAAGCGGGAACTGGAAAAAGTTTCCTTATTAAAGCAATTTCATGTTATTTGCAGGAAAGGACAGAGTCATCGCTGTCTTGTGTTGTCACCGCTCCAACTGGACTGGCAGCACATAACATTAAAGGGATTACTTTACATCGTTTACTGATGCTGCCAGTGGAGCATGACAACAAATTACAATATCACAAGCTATCTGGAGAAGCTTGTTGTGAAGTTTCATGAATCTTGAGGAAAATGAAACTTCTTATCATTGTTAAAGTAAGCATGGTTTTCAATGTCATGCTTGCCTTTGTGCATTTGAGAATGCAAGAAGTTCTCAAAACAGAGTATGATGTGTTATTTGGTGGCAAACACATCATTGTTTTCGGAGATCTTCTGCAGCTGACACCAGTGAAAGGGCAACCTGTGTTCAAAATGCTCACGCATGAAGATACCAGGAAGTGCCTAGGGAGCATTGGCAACGTCAATATATGGTTAAACTTCAATTATGCTGAACTGCATGAAAATATGCGTCAGGCGAAGGATGAAGTTTACAAGACTATTCTACAAGATGTTAGAATTGGAAAAGTGACCGAGCATGGGAAAGAAGCTTTACATGCACGATTACTGTCAAATTTATATCCAGAACAAGATGTTGTGCCTGAGAATATTTTTCAGAAAATTACTGAGAAGAAATCTGGAATATGTTTGATGCCAACTCTTGCAGAATGTGCCAAATTCAACAACAAAATGTTGCATTTAGAAAAGCAACAGCTTGTGACACTGGAAGCTATTGACAGAGTAGAGCATATGGGATCAACAATTATTTTGTCTGAGAATTTGAAAACAAAATTGGATTCATTAGAGAAGACTATATCTAAAACTGCAGGTTTTGAAAAGACTCTGAATGTGTGCTTGAACTGCCGTATAATTTTAAGAAGGAATTTACATGTTGAAAGAGGTCTGGTAAATGGATCAATGGGTAATGTTGTTGATTTTGTAAAATACAGAAATAGAGATGGAATTGAATTTTTAAAAATTAAATTTGATGGCATTGAGGAAGTACAGCTAATTGGTCGTTGTTCTGCTAGATTTTTGCTTGTGAAAGACTTATATGTTCGCCGTAAGCAGTTTCCTGTTTGCTTGGCATATGCGGTGACAATCCATAAATCGCAAGGTTTAAGTGTAGACAGTGCATTGGTGAATATTGGCAGTTCTGTGTTCAAGGAGGGTATGGCATATGTGGCATTGTCACGAGTTAGAACTTTATCGGGATTGTACTTGATTGAGTGTGATGTCACAAACATTTGTGCGGATCTAGATTGTGTTAAGGAATACAATAGGTTAAGAAGAGAGTATGCGCCACATTTGCCTCAATATCCTTTGTTTGAGAAACGAGTGGTAGGCCGGAAATGAAGAAATATGACCAATAATGGGGAGGTTGTAGCAAAAAGACGAAAAGTCGATGAACCTGAAAATATAAGCAGAAACAAAAAGGATTCTGTTGAAGATGTTGTTGGTTTTCAATTTGAAAACAGTTCTGGTGTCAACTGCTATGCTAATGTAGTGGTTAATGTTTTGTTTTCTCTAGAAAATGTAAAAGAAGAGATTGTGGTCAATTCTGATCAAAGATTTTGCAGTTTGTTAAATTCTGTGTTAGAGAAATGTAGCACTGATAGAACAAAAATAGAAAGTGTGTCTGAAATTCGAAATCTGTTAGACAGATGTTCAGGCCAAACACAATTCTCTCAAAATACTCAGCAAGATTGTCAGGAGTTTTTAATGTATATGCTTGATGTATTGCATGCTGAAGGTGTAGATGTAGATCACCTGTTTGGGCTTTCTTATCAATGGCAGCATGACTGCGAGAACTGTAGGGTATCAAGTACTACTAGTGTAGACTCAGAAAGATTTATATATTTAACTTTGCCAGACAGTAAATCAGTCTCTTTTAATAAACTAGTAAAAGCAGCTGATCACAACATGGAGTGTAGCCAATGTAAATCTGAAATGATGTCCACATTATTTATACGAACATATGGCCAGTATGTTATTTTAATGTTCCAACGATGTAGGCCTGATGGAACAAAATTGAAACTTTAATTAAAAATGTTGTGGCTTCACAGTTGTCAATATCAGGCAGGACTTTTGTAACTGCAGCAATTATATATCATGACGGTCCTTCAATATCATCAGGACATTACACAGCTTATTTAAAGTCTAGAAATGGCTGGTCATTCTGCAATGATTGTGTTTTAATTTTCAAAAAAAAATTGCTGTATGACCTTAAAAACTCTTACCTGGTGTTTTTAAAACCAAAATTTTAGGGAAAGAATCTCGGGATGTGCTCTGAGGAATTTCAAGAAGTTCTAATGGCTCCTACACGATTTGGCCTTGAGGATAAGTGTAGTACAGAGACATAACTTCTTACCATAACACTGGACGTCATGGAGAAATAAGTGCACTTTGAATGAGTTCAAAAAAACTGTTTCTTTTTATAAGCTAATTGAAGCAGCCAATCAAAACATGGAGTAGAGGGAATGTAAGTCTGCAATGCTGTCTACTGTTTTATATTGCTTTGTGATTAAAAGTGATGTAGAGAATTAAATAATTGTAGTAGTCATAGAGATAGTGTAAGTCTGCTTCATAGTAAGCAGTATCAGTGTCATAGGAAATGTAGAACATGACTGAGCAAGAAGGGGAAGATATTACTAGTCCAGGATTGTGAAAATGATCTTCAACATTTTTATTGTGAAAGTTGCGGAAATGCAACATGACGGGATTGGCTTACAAGAATTCTAAGAGTTATAAATGGCTCTGACATGATTTGGCCTTGTGGAAACGTGTGGTAGAGAGCAAGAAGTCATTTTTTGTATGTAACATGTTTTTCAAAACGATGGAGGTTTTCTTTCAGAAAGTGGCGGTCTGAAAGTAATAACAGCACAACAGAGTGTAAGCTGTTCATAGGACATCCTTCGACGTCATGGAAAGTAAGTTAACTTTAAGGAGTTCTGAATTCTGATTTGTTATGTTGTATGTTTTTTTTTTTCCCCGCTTTTATATGATGAATACCTTCAAGTCACTGTTTTTAGTGAAATTTGATACATTCTGAGAACAGCAAAAATAAACCATTTAACATGTATAATTAATTCTGTACTGTTTGCATTTATGATGTACATTTAGAACTGTGTAGGAGGCATGGAGAAGGAGAGGCTTCTGTAAGTGTCAAAGTTGTTGCATACAGTGCTCATATTCTACGTAGTCTTTCATATGATAGACTACATTTCCACAATGAGATACCTAAGCAAAGGAAACACAGGTGATATGATTGTGGAATGAGCAAAAAAAATTGCACGTTTTTCAATTATATTACCTGTGTTTCCTAACATTACACATCACATTGTGTAGATGAGGTTTAGGCCTGTTCCTGGAGACAGAGGAGGTCTGACATTTGTTCAAGAGTGCAGTGGACATGACACACTTGGTTGGTAGGCCTGCACATGTATTTTCTCCTCTGTATTCTTCAACAAACCTAAATTTCATCTGCAACTCTGAGTAGGACTTACCTGAAACAAATCTGTGGATAGGTTACACCTTATTGGCATCTTAAAACAATCATTTAAAATGTTAGGGTCAGATTTATGGTGGCCGTGCGCCTCTTTTGCTCCATTGTGGGTCACTTTTGTGTAAAAGATGCACCATGTTGCAAGATAGGTTTCAGTTCATCTCCAGCAAGATACCATTAGTTTAAAATTTATATAATTAGCACTGTGTAGGGGGCATGCAGAAGCTGAAGCTTTTGTAAGTGTCAAAGTTGTTCCATGCAGTGCTGCACTTCTGGGTACTGTTTAATATGCTGCACTACATGTGCACTATGAGATACCTAAGCAAAGGCAACACAGGTGATGTGATTGTGAAATGAGGAAAAGAAACTCCACATTTTTCAACTACATCACCTGTGTTTCCTAAGTTTACGAATGACATTGTGCAGATGAAGTTTAGGTCTGTCCATGGACACAGAAGAGGTCTGGCCTTTGTTCAAGAGTGAAGTGGACATGACTTTCTTCATTGGTAGGTCTTCACATGTATTATCTCCTCTGTACTCTTCAACAAGCGTAAATTTCATCTAAAACCCTGAGTAGGCCTCACCTTAAACAAACCTCTGGATAGGCCACACCTTATCGTCATCCTGAATCAATCATTTCAAATGTTAGGGACAGATTTATGATAGGTGTATGCCTCTTTTGCGCCACTGTGCGTCACTTTTGTGATGCAGCGGCGGTGCAAAAGATTTGCTATGAGGCGACAAAATTACAAATTGATGCATCTAGGCAGATGTGTCATGCTGTAAAAAACCCGTGCCACATGAAACCGATGCAGCAGTGATGCAAAAGATGCACCATGTTGCAAGACAGGCCTGACTTCATCTCCAACAAGATAAGAAGCTAAGTCTTCTGTAAATGTCAAAATTGTTGTATATTTTGCTCAACTTCTATGTACTCTTTGATATGCTAGACTCCATCTGCACTATGAGATACCTAACCAAAGGCAACACAAGTGATGTGATTGTGAAATGAGGAAAAGAAACTCTGTTTCTCCTTCAATCTTTTCCCTTGTCTTTTCTAATTTTTAAATACATGTTTTAATATTTTTCAAATGTTTGTTCTCTCTTTCACAGATTGAAAGTATAAAAACAAAAAGTAAGTAAGTTAACGACAATTATAAGGTAAATGTTTTGTACTCTTTTCGTTACATTTCTATCACATTCACCTACTAGTAGTTCGACAGCTTCATTTCTTTAACCCTCAGTTTCCTGCCTTTGCTACTTCCCTCATTCCTTTCTCTATTACCTACTTACTCTACTCCTTCCACTCCTTTTCTCAGTCCCTCTCTTCTCATAGTTCCTCACTCTTGTTCACTCACTCCGTCTCTATTACTCTTAGTGTCTTTGACTGATCACTCTTTCACTACTTGTTCATTATGCTTTCTCTCTGTAGTTCAAGCACACTAAGGGGCATATTATCAACACAGCCAATAAAATTATTGCTGTTTTTATTGGAAGAAAACTGTTGCAAAAGTGGTTTTAGCGGCAGTTTTCCGCTGCAAAAGCGGCTTTAGCGACATATTTCTGCTGATAAAAGCTGCAAAACTTTTATTGCCTATGTTGATGATATGGTTCTATGTTATTTACATTTCTTTGCTGTTTCAATTAATCTTTTCTGTTATTTTTTCTTTTCTGTTTTCTGTTTTTTCTCTCTGTTATTCCACATGTTTTAATCTTATTTTGAACATTCACTCACATTCTCCAAGAAACTCTTCTTTGTTATTGTTCTACTCTCTTTTTTTCTTTCACTTCCTTATCTATTTTGTTTTTCACAATTATACCCTCTTCCATCTTTTATTTATTTATTTATTTATTTATTTTTAGAGTTTTATATAGCGCGAACTTGAACCGATTAGGTTATCAAAGTGCTTTACATAGCACCAGTTCAGTTACATGTTATCAAAGCACTTTACATAGAATCAGTTACGTTACATAAGGAACACATTTCTTTTTGTTCTAGTGAATAGGGTTATCTCTTCACACGGGGGAAGGGATACACCTGGCTATACTTAGGATTACATGCGTTATAAAACAGGTACAACAGAAAAAAATTGCAAATGTACAAGAGATAGTCACACAAGGAGAAGGTGCAAAAGGATAAACTCTAGGCATATACTAGTGATATCTCTATCTACTTAGGGAGGGGATACACATGGATATACTCTAAGAGTCACATAGGAATGTTAGAGAGCAAAGCGGACTCCTGCATAAACCAGTGATTAGAGTTATCTCTATATATATAGGGATGGGGTAAAACTGGATATACTCTAAAAATCACATAGGAATGGGAAAGAACAAAGCGGACTACTGCATGTTCAAGTGATTAGAGTTATCTCTATATACATAGGGAAGGGATACACATGGATATACTCTAACAGTCTCATAGGCGACTAGTCGTTAGAGTTATCTCTATATACATAGTGAAGGGATACACATGGATATACTCTAAAAGTCACATTGAGACTAGACATTAGAGTTATCTCTATATACATAGGAAGGGATATGACCGGAAATACTCTAATGGTCACATAGGAGTGGTAGAAAATACAAAGGTCTACTGCATACACTAGTGATTAGAGTTATCTCTATATACATAGGGAGGGGATATGACTGAATAATCTCTAAATCACATAGGAATGGTATATGGTTCCAGGTCTAAAGCAAATACCATTAATTAGAGTTATTACAATAAGTCAAAGAGCAGAGTTCCATAAGTGTGGATGCTGTCACAGCACAAAGGGAGGGTGGGAGGGATGCAAGGGTATGGAGAGAAGGGGAAGCACAAAAGGGAGGAAACATTTGAGGATCATCCACGGGGAAAAGGGTTAAGGCCGAGGGCATGGTAGGAGGGCTAGAGTCCAGAGAAACTGTCCGAAAACAGCAGCCAAGTGTCGGTCAGGACAGAACAAAAGTAAATAAGTCCAGGAGAGAAGGTGGGAGCCCAGGTGAGAGATGACGCTGGAGGCCAGCCGCAGGCACTTCGCCATCTAGGAGAGCTTGTAGTCATCCGGCACGGTGGGCGTCAGAGAGCGCAAGGTGGTGAAGGTGTTGTTGCGATCACGCGTTGGCCGTGAGGCGCTGCCACGGCAGCCGGTGGGTTGTGTGTGGATACAACCACCCGGGAAGATGTGTGGCCTCCGGGAGCCATGAGCAGCACATTCAGAGCACTGGAGCCATTGGTGCCATGCTGCAGGGGGGTGAGGGGGGAGTGATCCAGGAGATCCGACTCATGTTGCAGGACCACAGGGCAAAACGGAAGTGGCAGAGGCCCCCAAAGCGGCAGCCGGCAGCAACATACCTATTGCAGCAGGTCGTGCCACATTCGGCGGATCGGTGATGCTCCCACTCGACCAGGTAAACCAACTACATGCTTACACGCTTCTTTGCATACCAGTTTTCAAACTTGCAAAGAAAGGCGGGGGGATGCCCAAGTACACCCAAACCTTTAAGGCAGGAGTGATCTTGCAAAATGTTTAGTCAAACCAATGGATGAAGGGACCTGACCTAGCCCCTTGATGTGATGGAAGCAAATTACCCCGGATACCAACTATGCCTTTTATGTACGAGACTACAATGGCATGTTCGGATACAAGACTCGTGTAACCAACAGGAGCATTTTAGGTTACCAATTGAAGTCTATCTAGTATTAGCTAGATTTGCTACTCCCAAATGTCCTGCCTCGCGACTACTCTCCCACCTCAGTCTCCCAGATAGTCAACTTTATTAGAAGGCAATGACTGGAAAGTCATCTTACCAGACAACCTAAATAACAGTGCTACAATGTATAACCCACGCCCCAAAAGCTCGTCGAAGGCACAGCACAATTAAGAGATGTTAAAACTGGTGGTACTCTAAAGTCATTGCCACTATGCAGTTCAAGACCACATTGAAACTCGCAATGGAACACTTAACTGCTTTCAAACTGACCACGCTTGGGGCATTTGTCAGTAGGGCTTTACTGGACCCTTAGACGACAAACTGGGTCCAATTCACCCACAAGTAAGCAAATCGCTTGCTTGTCATTGTGTGTACAAATCTGCTCAAACGGGGCCCATTTACTGAGCCCGTTCCACCCCCATGGAGATTGCACTTGCAAAATAGGGTAGCGTCGGCTTTTAGGCATCTTTATTAAACAGTGAAATAGACAGGGCTGCTGGGTTTAAGGCCTGGACCTATTGTTATCTATTTAATGTGGCCAAATGTACAATTTTTATGATACGAGTTACTTATATCATTCATGGAGGTGTTATCCGTGCAAACAGTTCAATCTTGTACTTTTTATGGACTAAATGGACAGAAACAGTATGCTGGAATGCCATATCTTTAAGACTAGGGACTAAACCAAATGCATTAAAAGCGTAAGAATGCCACCGTATGGGATAAACAAGTTTTGGGAGAGAGGTCATCACGTCTAGGCTTAGTATAGTATTACAAGACCGTAAAATGTCAACTGTAGGTGCAACGTGGACTCGCAGCCAGAACTATCAAATCACACGAACCACACATACTGCTCTTCGAAGCCAGACACTTGAGTGGACTAGTGACATCACAATCCGTTTGTGTTCAAACTGTGCATAGTTTTTTGGGTTTCATTGTCACCGCTTCTGTGTTAACTAGTGGCCATTTGGATGCATTACACGCAATTGGGACAGTTGACTTGCTTCGGTAAGGTCATGGCGCACTCGGTAAATAGATCTATTAAACAGTATCTCTGGATTACTCCCTATAGCTGTCTTTCTTTTAACATTACTCTCTGTTTACTTCCCTTATACTTACTCTTCTTTTTTTTTTTTTTTTTTTTTTTTTTTGGTTCGCTCCCGGTTCGCGAACCGGGAAGCGAACGGGGAAGCGAACTAAAAAAAAAAGAGCTTGCCAGAGTGCTAAACATTCTAGCAAATTTTTTTTTAAAGGGGAGGTAGTTCTGAAAAGAACTTTTTTTTAATGTTTTTGTTGTTTTATATTTTTTTTTTATTTTTCTGAACATTTTTTCTTTTTTTTGTATTTTTTGAACATTTTTATGTTTTTTTTTTGTTTTTGATGGAGGGGAAACAACAAAAAACAGGCATTGAAAAGGGCTCAACAGGAGCAAAAAAAAAAATTACTGTCTGGGGCGGTTAGGGCAATTGTGATTGTTAATAGCTAGGTTGATTAAATTAATGCTCATGTTACCACATGACAGCAATGCACCGCAATACATACAGGTATGTTTGATATGAGCAAAGTTCTCCTGAATGTTTGGCACGGTTTCCCGTGCCTCTGCTGCTGTCAATGATATTAGTGATGTTGACCTGGCCACAGGAGTTGTTGTTGGGTTATCTTGCATGTCACGTATCTCCGCCTGGCTGTAGTTCAGTGGATGCCACCTGGTCATGTGACGATGCATTGTATGGTTTCCGTAGCTATATTTTTTATCAGTGCCTCTAGATAACCGGTCTTTACAAATCAGGCAGGTGACATACCTAGCATTTACTTTTTTTTGCCCTGAGGGAGTGAAAAAAACTGCCAAATAAAGCTGGCTTTCCGATGTGAAACCCGGGGCAACTCCTGTAAGAACTGTGGTCCTTCGGTCTCCTCTTCCTCTAGTTCATCCTCTTCCTCCTCTGTCTGGCTGATAAACTGGGGAGGTGGTCCTCTCTTCCCATGAGGAGGTGGAGGTGGTGGTGGGGGTGCACCAGCTGAAGCAACTATTGAAGCCATTGCTCAACTCTCAAAAATGGTCTTCCTCTCACAAAGATGAAAGTCAGAGTGAGGAAAGAAGGAGGGGTTTTCATCATTTGGGAAAAACAATATTTCTAAACCAATGAAAAGTGTTATTTTTAGGTCACCTGACCTAGCCTTACATCATTATGAAACCAAAAGTGAAATGAACCAATGAAAAGTTTTATCAACAAGTCACATGACCTCTTACGCTTAAGTTACGCGCTGCGGAACGCGCCCCGGATCGCTTCCGGTTCGCTGCGCTTCGCGCCTCGGTTCGCGCTCCGGAGCGCTTCCGGGTGCGCTAACGCGGCGCGTCATAAGACGCATTACGCGGCAACGCGATACGTCGCGCTTTCGCGACGCGCCGCGGATCGCTTCCGGGGAGCTGCGCTTCGCGTCTCAGTTCGCGTACCGGAGCACTTCCGGGTGCGCTAACGCAGCGCGTCATAAGACGCATTACGCGACAACGTTGCGTCACGATGTTGATTTGTAACGCGGCAGTTGCGCTAACGGAACGTTTACCGGTTCGCGGACTGGGTCGCGGCATCAAGATGAGCTAACGGGAAGCTTCCCGGTTCGCGAACCGGGAGCGAACAAAAAAAAATATTTTAAAAAACATTATTAATAAACATATAAAATATATTTTTGGATTTAAAGAAGAATACATTTTACAGCTACAGATATTAGCTTTTAAAAAACCAATGAAATTCACTGAAAAAACCATAGGTTATAGACCATATATAGTTAGGAATTAGCATTTACAAAACCTTGAAAATTCACTGAAAAAACCATAGGTTATAGACCATATATAGTTAGGAATTAGCATTTAAAAAACCTTATTTTACTCACACAAAACCATTGAAATTCCATATATAGTTAGTTGTACTAACTATATATCATGCACCCGCAATCCACTGCTGATGATGTCACATATTACATCATTCATGACATGGTCAGTGACATCACTGATGACATCACTGATGACATCTCAAATGACATCACTGATGACATCACTGATGACATCTAAAATGACATCACTGATGACATCACTGATGACTACATTCAGTGACTGTATAATTCTGTAAAGTTAAAATATGTCTTACATATTGAAGAATGAGTGGATGTATAAGTGTCTTGATGAAGGATTTAGTAGGGGCATGACTGACTGTATGAGTGACTGATTAAATGTGTCTCACTGAGTGCATGGGTTAGTGACTAAACTGTCTTAATTTGTGCATCATTATGTCTGTTGTTCTGTAAACTGCTGCATGTGTTGATCAGTAGCTATATGATTAACTGTATGGGTTATTGATTGGTTGCCCAAGCATTTGTATGGGAGACTGAGTGTGTGTGTGGGTGGCTGGGAGGTGTATGACTCTTTGCATAGATGTGTGAGCAGTTGATTGACTAGATGTATGGGTTCAAATGTGCATGTGGAAACAGCTGTATGGGCGGTTGACTGTGTGCATGAGTGTATTGGTGAGTGAATGGATATCTCAGTGCTACATGTTAAAGTAAGTACATATGTAAAATACAGTACATGTGAGAGTTGACATATATAAATAACTGTGCATAAGAGCCAGTGAATGTGTGAGTGGCTGTATGGATCATTGTGAACTTGTATCCAGGATTGTATAAGTGAGTAAATATGTTTTAGTATATGTTTGAATAAGTAAGGTGTGTATAACTGTATAGTTGAGGAAATGGAGGTGTGATTGATTCTTTGCATGACTGACTAAGTGTCTGAGTAACTCCATGGATGAGTGACAGTCTATGAGTGTCTGTTTACACTGAGTGTATCTAAGGTTATATTAGAGTCTGAAGAGGTTCATCGTATTATCACATGAATGATGTCATCAGTGATGTGATCAGTAATGTCATTTGAGATGTCATCAGTGATGTCATCAGTGATGTCATTTGAGATGTCATCAGTGATGTCATCAGTGATGTCATTTGAGATGTCATCAGTGATGTCATCAGTGATGTCACTGACCATGTCATGAATGATGTAATATGTGACATCATCAGCAGTGGATTGCGGGTGCGCGATATATAGTTAGTACAACTAACTATATATGGAATTTCAATGGTTTTGTGTGAGTAAAATAAGGTTTTTTAAATGGTAATTCCTAACTATATATGGTCTATAACCTATGGTTTTTTCAGTGAATTTTCAAGGTTTTGTAAATGCTAATTCCTAACTATATATGGTCTATAACCTATGGTTTTTTCAGTGAATATATATATATATATATATACATTCACTGAAAAAACCATAGGTTATAGACCATATATAGTTAGGAATTAGCATTTACAAAACCTTGAAAATTCACTGAAAAAACCATAGGTTATAGACCATATATAGTTAGGAATTAGCATTTAAAAAACCTTATTTTACTCACACAAAACCATTGAAATTCCATATATAGTTAGTTGCACTAACTATATATCGCGCACCTGCAATCCACTGCTGATGATGTCACATATTACATCATTCATGACATGGTCAGTGACATCACTGATGACATCACTGATGACATCTCAAATGACATCACTGATGACATCTCACTTGACATCAATGATCACATCACTGATGATATCATTCATGTGACAATACAATGCATCTCCTCACATTTTAATATAACCTCTGTTTCACCCAGTGTTAAAAACAGAGTATAATTTTTGAAACCATTGACACACCAATACTAGTTACTACATACGTACTCACTGATTCCTACGTCTACACACACATTCACTCATTCACCCATACAATCATTCATACATACAATCACTCATGTTTACAACACAATCATATGCACTCATACACCTATACAGACACTCACACTCTGCCACTCATCCATGGAGTTACTCACACACCTAGTCAGTCCTGTAAAGAATCAATCACACTTCCATTTTCTACTCTATACAGTTAAACATAGAGCACCTTACGTTTTCAACCATATACTAACACATACTTACTCTCTTATACAATCATTGATACAAGTACACATTGATCTGTACAGAGTCACACACCTCCCATCCAGCCACACACACACTCAGTCTCCCATGCAAATACTTGGGCAATCAATCAATAACCCATATAGTTAATCATATAGCTACTGATCAAAACATGCAGCAGTTTACAGAACAACAGACATAATGATGCACAAATTAAGACACTTTAGTCACTAACCCATGCACTCAGTGAGACACATTTAATCACTCACTCATGCATTCAGTCATGCACCTACTAAATCCTTTGTCCAGACACTTATACTTCCACTCATTCTTCAATATGTAAGACACATTTTAACTTTACAGAAACATACAGTCACTGGATGTTGTCATCAGTGATGTCATCAATGATGTCATTTGAGATGTCATCAGTGATGTCATCAGTGATGTCACTGACCATGTCATGAATGATGTAATATGTGACATCATCAGCAGTGGATTGCAGGTGCGCGATATATAGTTAGTGCAACTAACTATATATGGAATTTCAATGGTTTTGTGTGAGTAAAATAAGGTTTTTTAAATGCTAATTCCTAACTATATATGGTCTATAACCTATGGTTTTTTCAGTGAATTTTCAAGGTTTTGTAAATGCTAATTCCTAACTATATATGGTCTATAACCTATGGTTTTTTCAGTGAATTTCAATGGTTTTTTAATAGCAAATATCATAAGCTGTCGAATGTCAAGTACGTGGTAAGTGAAAACATTTTCGTGTTTATGCACACTGATCTGCTTTGAATGGTGCCCCCCCCCCTCATTTCTATTAGGAGTACTCTCTCTTTGCAGATAGTGAAAGGTAGTTAACGCAGGTCTTTGCCCCCATTGTAATCCGTCGTGCCTGCTTCTCTCTCCATTTGATTCATTGTTATCCAAGTATTTACTGTTTTAGAATTAGTTCTCTTTGGTTCATTCTCTATTTACAAACAAACACAGAGTCGCAATACTCTGTTTAGTCTTTGCAGATAACGAAAAATCGTGTAAAAAAAAAGAAAAGGAATCGAGCAAAATCAGTAGGCCACTAATGGGATCTCTTTTTGACCTCGCTAAAATAGAAACATTAGGAACAACCCCTCATGACAAATACAAAACTAGTGAGATGAACTGAACTCCACACAATGATGGCTGCAAAACAGCTCTGCTCCGCCACCCACCCCGCCCAAAATAACGATAAAGAACGGCTGCCATGATTGGTTGCGGAATGACCACGACGGAGCTACGAAATGGTGCTGCTCTCATGCTAACCCCAGCTTCGGTCTGAAACATCCAGAAACACTGTAGACTACCAATTCGATCAGTTCCGATACCGCCCCAATGTAACCCGGTAGAGAAGAACTAGCCCTCCCCTCTTTGACTAATAGTTCTTGTTGCCTGTCCCTTCTGTTGTCATTTAACAGAACTATTTAGCCTGCTGAAAGGGGTTGTGTTCCGACCGCTGGTTGGTGGAGACATTTTGACTATATTCTGTACCTGCGTTGTCGCGTAATGCGTCATATGACGCGCCGCGTTAGCGCATCCGGAAGTCATCCGGGGCGCGCAGCGCGTAACGTAAGCATAACAAGTCATGTGACTTGTTAATAAAACTTTTCATTGGTTCATTTTACTTTTCTTATTGTAATGATGAAAGGCTTGGTCATATGACCTAAAAATTACGCTTTTCATTACTTCCGAACATTATTTTTTCTTAAATATATGTTATAATGTTCCAGGCTAATGTACTTTCCCGGAAATTTTACAACTGTCCTGCAAGTAAAATATATTCTTTTTTCGAGAAAAAGAGCGTTTCTTCGTCCCATGACGGAGCCGTTGAGCAAAAGAGGGTCGACCTGCTGTCTTAGTCGCCGATACGCCTGAATATGAGATTCTTATCGATCACTTTATGTTGCAGGAATAGAAAACACAACAGCCCTTGACCATTTATCTTTACTGCGTTCCTTCGTATTATACCTTTTACCCTTCATGTAATTGGTCTGCTTTATTTCACTTGCCTTTTAATGATTCTAAAACAGTCACTATTATTAAAAACTTTACCAATGTATATACTACTACCATGTTTTCTTTTAAAAACCTTTATTGTGAAAATTTCATTATAAAAATACGAGCCTATAACCACGTGGGCCTGCCACGGAGCAAACTGTAATCGTATATGATAAATAGACATTTACACTGTAGAGGAACATAACGGGCGGGCCATTAGGTTGCAAGAACTAAGGTGTCTAACAGTTACGGAATCGGTGGACGTACATTTTATAATTAAAATACGACAGGGCCAGTTACAATAAAATTATCTAGATATACATTTGCGGGCAAGTACCATGGGTGACGTTAATTCGAACTTTCAACAGTACAGTAATCAATAACACATCAGAACTTAATATCAATAGGGATGTCGAAATATTCAATCAATTCTCGTCCCCGCCCGCCATATGCTTCAAAACTGCATACGTATCTCGTGATTTCAAGGTTCTGCAACCAGTACACAACAAGGAGTTACGAGTCCCATTTATTCCGGCGCCATTTTGGGCGAGGACGGGCAGGTCCAGGATATAGTCAAAATGTCTCTACCAACCATCGACTATGATGATGTTCATATGCTGTATTTATTAGAGTAACACTCAGATGTCCACATGAAATAAATTTGCCACAATCTAAACATGTCATTTTAATCTTTCCAAAGTTCTTCTAAATATTTGGGACCGTTTCCCTTGCCTCTGAAGCTCTCAGTGCCACTTCTTTGATGAATGTACTAGCAGGTCAGGGGTTCTCCTCCAAATCTCTCTTTTATGCAGCACTATAATTAATTGGTGCCACCTCTCCATATGACGATGCATGGTATAGTTACCACAACTATATTTTTTTTCGGTTCCTCTAGAGAGTTCATCGTGGCAGATGAAGCGTGTAACGTACCGGGCATTTACCTTTTTTTGCATGTACAGGAAAGGAAAAAAAAATCGAGCGTCCGAGTTCTAAGGTGTCCCAGGGCCATTTTAGTGGACCAGGCCCAAATCCAAAGAACAGGCCGCCATTTTGAGAGTCCTGTTGCAGCCGCCTGTCGCTGTAGCATCAAGAGCAGCCGAAACTCAGCTGAATGGCAACTGAAACGGTAAAGGGGCGCCCCACTACAGCAGACGAGCCAGGCCCAAATCCAAAGAACTGCTATCTCACAGGCTAATGGGGCGACCCACGCCGAGTTTCAGCATTGTAGGATGACCACACAAGTACAGCAACTTGCTAGACATCACCTCGGTGCCATCCGGATCTCGGCGCCCCACTGCAGATGAAGTGCCTCTCAACTATGAAACCACCACGGTGACATCCGGATCTTGGCGCGTTGTGCTGCCTTCGGCCTATTCGCACATCGGTCCGCTACTGACGCCATCTCACAGGCTAATGGGGCGACCCACGCCGAGTTTCAGCATTGTAGGATGACCACACCAGTACAGCAACTTGCTAGACATCACCTCGGTGCCATCCGGATCTCGGCGCCCCACTGCAGATGAAGTGCCTCTCAACTATGAAACCACCACGGTGACATCCGGATCTTGGCGCGTTGTGCTGCCTTCGGCCTATTCGCACATCGGTCCGCTACTGACGCCATCTCACAGGCTAATGGGGCGACCCACGCCGAGTTTCAGCATTGTAGGATGACCACACCAGTACAGCAACTTGCTAGACATCACCTCGGTGCCATCCGGATCTCGGCGCCCCACTGCAGATGAAGTGCCTCTCAACTATGAAACCACCACGGTGACATCCGGATCTTGGCGCGTTGTGCTGCCTTCGGCCTATTCGCACATCGGTCCGCTACTGACGCCATCTCACAGGCTAATGGGGTGACCCACGCCGAGTTTCAGCATTGTAGGATGACCACACCAACTTGCTAGACATCACCTCAGTGCCATCCGAATCTTGGCATCTCAACGCCTAGTGGTATCTTGCATACAAAAAATATTGTTACGCTGCCTTTGGCCCCATTCGCACATCAGTCCGCAACTTAGACATCACCTCGGTGCCATCCGGATCTTGGCATCTCAGCGCCTTGTGGTGTCAGTCAGAAAATATTGTTGTGCTGCCTTCGGCCTATTCGCACATCGGTCCGCTACTGACGCCATCTCACAGGCCAACAGGGCGCCCCACGCCGACTTTCAGCATTGTAGGATGGCCACACCAGTACCACAACTTGCAAGACACCACCTCGGTGCCATCCGGATCTTGGCATCTCAGCGCCTTGTGGTCTCTTCTACACCGGAAATATAGTAGAAAATATTGTTGCGCTGCCTTTGGCCCCATTCACACATCAGTCCGCTACTGACACCATCTCACAGGCCAACGGGGCGCCCCACGCCGACTTTCAACATTGTAGGATGGCCACAGAAGTGCGACAACTTACTAGACACCACCTCGGTGCCATCCGGATCTTGGCGCGTTGTGCTGCCTTCGGCCTATTCGCACATCGGTCCGCTACTGACGCAAACTCACAGGCCAACGGGGCGCCCCACGCCGACTTTCAGCATTGTAGGATGGCCACACCAGTGCGGCAACTTCCTACACACCACCTCGGTGCCATCCGGATCTTGGCGCGTAGTTAAGCTGCAGCAGCTGCAAATAAGCTTCAGACAGTGTTACAACCGCTGCTCAGAACTCTCAACTATGACACCACCTCGATGCCATCCGGATCTTGGCGCGTTGTATTGCCTTCGGCCTATTCGCACATCGGTCCGCTACTGACGCCGCCTCACGTGCCAACGTATTTTCTCCGCATTTTATACCCTATGCCGCATAACAGGTCATGTGACTTGTTTATAAAACTTTTCATTGGTTCATTTTACTTTTGGTTTCCTAATGATGGAAGGCTTGATCATATGACCTAAAAACAACACTTTTCATTGGATGAAAACTTTTTTTCCCCCCCAAACGATGAAAGCCCCACCTTGTTTCTGGATGTTTCAGACTGAAGCTGGCGTCACCATGAGAGCACCACCATCTCGTAGCTCCGTCGTGGTCATTCCGCGAGCAATCATGGCAGCCGCTCCCCACCAGAAGCCTGCAGGAGTCGGGGACCCCAAAACTTTTGATGAATTCTCAAGGCGGAGGGGACGCTTTCGAGAATGGGGTCCAAGACCTAGCAGACAAGCGTCCGATTTCCAAGGTGTCCCAGGGCCATTTCAGTGGACCAGGCCCAAAAAGGAAACAGCCTGCCGCCATTTTGAGAGTCCTGTGGCAGCCGCCTATCGCTGCACCGCAAGAGTGGGCGCAACTCAGCTGAATGGCGGATTTTGACACAGTGGACCAAAAGCGGACGGAATGGCAACTGAAACGGTAAAGGGGCGCCCCACTACAACAGACGAGACTCCACCTGGAGAGGCCCGTTCACGCCGCCTCCCCCGGGGCGCTCCACGCCGTTATTCGGAGCAGCATTGTAGGATACCAAAACCAGTGCGGCAACTTACTGGACATCACCTTGGTGCCATCGTTCTGCTGCCTTGGAACTATTCGCACAACAGTTTGCTACTGATGACCCACCCCCCGCGACGCCCCACGCCGTTATTTGCTGGGTGGCAACTTACTAGACATCACTTTTGTGTCATCTTGATTTCGGCGCGTTCTGCTGCCTTGGAACTATTCGCACAACAGTTTGCTACTGATCACCCACCCCCCGCGACGCCCCACGCCGGAAATCTGGACGTTGTGCTGCGTTGGGACTATTCGCACAGCCGACCGCTACTTCGTTGTTTTTCTCTAAAAATGTTTATATGTTATTACTATTTTTGTTTTCTTGTATATATTTATAAATTATTAAAGTTTTATAATCTTACTACTTTGTCGGAGTGCTATATATTTTTAATGTGACACATAATTGTAAAAACTTTGATGTACAAAGAGTCATCCCTGGAATCTTCCGCTTCAGGCTCGGTCCCCTCCCCAATCACAATACAGGATGGTTTTCAGATAATAGCAACGCTTCTGCTGTGACGGATCTCATCGAGTGTGGGCCTTGATCTACTATAACTCCTTTGAAGAGGGGTGATTCTTTACAGCTGTGGCCATAAACTACATCTGCAGGGCTAGCTGATACCCTAGGACCAGCCTGGACAATCGGACACAGAGGAAAAGGAGTGTCAGAGGGTGCGGTAGTGAATAGGGCGAAAGGGAGGTGTCGGGCGGGCACAGGGTGTGATTCTCAGGGAAGAACAGCGCAGATGGGGGGAGGTTTATTACCCATGCATAAAACAGAGAGCGGGGGTGACCACTGCCTGGGGGAGATGCTTGCGAGGGTGGGGAGCCATGCTAAGGATCGACAGCGTTCACAGAGTGGATCTGGTCAAGGCATCTAAAATGGCTGCCGTGCACGACAAAAGTGTGGCATTTGAAAAAAGACAAGATGGCGCACACAATGTTTTTCAACAATTCCTGATTTCCTTCGAATCGAACGTTAACAGACGTTGGGGCATATTACCAAAGTTAAGCGATATTTATCCCTAACGATGCATTGCAAAGATTTTTTTACCGTCAGAAATTATCGCAGATAAACCTTGCTATTATCAAGGTTTATCGCAAATACGATAAAAAACGAGCGCAATGCATTAATGTCGCTGAAAACTCCGCGATATTCATGCATTACCGAGCTAATGCTCTTAGCCATGTTATCCACCTCCCATTGGATAACATGGCTAAGAACTGCTCAGGGCAGCTGTTACTTTTTGGAGATATTCGCGCTTATCTCGAATATTTCCAAAAGTTGATAATAGGAGATAGCGATGTTAGCGACTGTTTCCAGTCGCTAACATCTTGGCATGCCCACTTTGCATGTCATTAGTGATAAATATCACTCACATGCAAAGTGGGACCCAAGATGGTCGCTATCTCCTACTAGCCGTCGCTAACTGGTGTTAGCAACAGCTAGGTAATACACATATAATTTTATCTCCGCGAAGCGGAGCGCTGTTACAGATATATATCTTGTTTTTGAACGTTAATTTCTCAAAATGCACTGAAGCACATATATTGAGACATAGCAAAGGCACATCGGGCTACCAGTCCCTAATATTTTGCCAAGTTTCGTGCAAATCCATTCAGCCGTTCGATTATTGACATTTAGATACGTCTACAGCCTGAATGGCTGAACGGAATTACACCAAACTTGGCAAAATGGTACATCAAACCTAAGAGGTCAGGGAGGATCTACTATGCCCCCTTATGGTCATTTGCCCCTTCGCTTTGGCCTCCTCTTGTCTCTCGATCCTACCGAGAGACAAGATGGCGGCCGCTACGTACTGTTTGGAATGTTTACAGACACCGGAGAGCCAATCAGCTTCGCTTCGCAAAGCTCCGTAACGCGAAAAGTACGCGAAGCGGTGCGCTGTTACAGATATATATCTTTTTTTGAACGTTAATTTCTCAAAATCCACTGAAGCACATATATTGAGACCTAGCAAAGGCACATCGGGCTACCAGTCCCTACAATTTTGCCAAGTTTCGTGCAAATCCATTCAGCCGTTCGATTATTATTATTATTATTTTTTTTTGCCCCGCGGGGCCCTTTTAAAACCTCCACATCAAACCTAGGGGGTCAGCGAGGATCTACTATGCCCCCTTATAGTTATTTCCCCCTTTGTTTTGACCTCCTCTTGTCTCTCGATCCTACCGAGAGACAAGATGGCGGCCGCTACGGACTGTTTGGAATGTTGACAGACGCCGGAGAACCAATCAGCTTCGCTTCACAAAGCTCCGTTGCGCGAAAAGTACGCGTAGCGGAGCGCTAACCGGTCCGCTGTTACAGATATATATCTTTTTTTAAACGTTAATTTCTCAAAATCCACTGGAGCACATATATTGAGACCTACAAAAGGCACATCGGGCTACCAGTCCCTACAATTTTGCCAAGTTTCGTGCAAATCCATTCAGCCGTTCGGGCTAAAAGTGAGGCCAACCGCCCTATGGAAAACTCAATGTTAAAAACACGTTTTGGGACCCCCCTTTTTTCTCGGCCCCCACTGGACGAACCCCCCCCAAATTTTCAAGGGCTGCTCAGAAACAAAATGTGCCATTTTCCTGAAAATTTCAGCCAATTCCGTCCACAAACGCCAAAGTTATTAGACATAGAATTTTCAAAAAACCCATAGAGAAAAAATCCTAACTATATATACCTACTGGCGACCGCCAGTAGGTAATATATATATATATATATATATATATATATATATATATATATATATATATATATATAATATATATATATATATATATATATACATATATTCACTGAAAAAAACATGGGTTTCAGGGACGTTATAGTTAGATGGACATTTGACTCCTATAAAAATAGAGAAATTCACCAGTTATAGTTAGTTGAGCTAACAATAACTCTCGCGCCTACAATGCACTGCTGATGACACCTCAAATGACATCACTGAGTGGATATATAAAAATCTGGATAGTGTATTTAGTAGCAGTGTGATTGATGATTGATTGTTTACTTGAGTAATTTATAGTGTCTCACTAAATATATTGGATAATGACTAACCTGTGTGAATATCTGTATTACTTGGTCAGTTGTTGTGTAAACTGCTGCACCAGTTGGTTACTAGCTAAGTGAAACTCTATATTAGTTATTGCTTAGTTAACTGATTATTTGCAATGGAGAGTGAATGTGTGTGTGCTTCGGTGGGGGTCTGTGACTGCTCAAAGATATGTGAATAGTTAATTCAGTACGTATATGAGGTTAAGACTACTTATTGTAATACTTGTTTGCGTGAGTGAATATCTTTATGGGTGTGGCGATGAGCAAAAACATTTCCCAATGGCACATGTCCAAAAAAGTAGAAGAAATAAAAGACAGTGTTAGTGACAGTTGTGAATAGGATGTGTGCTAGTGTGTAATGTTAATATAAGTGTATAAGTATATTTGATAGTGTTCTGTTGATCATTGACAACATGTATGAGTGGATCTATATATTAGATGTGTGTGTAGATCTAGGAATTACTGAGCGGGTTTTTAGATACTTGTATTGCTGTGTCAATAGATTCAAATATGGTACTCTGTATTTTTCAGTGAGTGATGAATGGTTATAGTAGTGTATGATGAGGTGTATGTGATTGTCACATGGATGATGTCAACAGTGATGTCATCAGTGATGTCATTTGAGATGTCATCAGTGATGTCATCAGTGATGTCAGTGATCATGTCATTAATGATGTAATATGTGACATCATCACCAGTGGATTGCGGGCGCGAGAGTTACAGTTAGTACAACTAACTATGGTTTTGTCAATGAATTGCTGAGGTTTTTTGAATGATAATTCCTAACTATAAACCTGCCTGAAACCAATGGTTTTTACAGTGAATTTCAAATGTTTTTTAAATGACAATTCCTACTTATAATGTTGACCACTTCCCCATAATTTGAACAAGAAACGAAATCTGCAATGCTACCTAAAAAATCAAGCAACAGTTCCACTTACCACTAACAAATTAACATCAACATTTAACTAATGTAAGAACGTCGACTATGTACTGCGTGAATTACATCCAACTCACACCCATATTTAAAGAGCAATATGTGATAGAGGTTATAATTATACATTTCTGACACCAATCAAAATTACAATACCCAGCGGCACCACCACCACAACCCCCCCCCGGACCCCGCCTCCTTACTACCTCAGAGGCAGTGCAAAGCAGGACAACGGACCTTTCTAAAATAATATATCCCCTCAACATCACACTAGCTCAATGTACAGAGTTATGGCAACCAAGTATGTATAAGGGAAAGAACTCGAACATCAACAATAATGTACACAACGCTAAGACTACCAGTGAAATACTATATACAATTCACTATACAAACCAAAAACGTTTCTGAGTGTAGATATACCATTGATACGTGTAGTGTACTGAAACTGAATAGTTGACGCAACCATATTATCTCAGACACTTTGAAATAGTTCGGTCATGTAGCTGTGTTCACCCCCCCCTTGAAACAGAAGCGGAGTGGGCTAGTCCAACGTAAACAACATCAACTTAAGACTATAAATAATTAGGTTATGTCTTGGGCGTGGTTCACTTCTGCAAAGAGAACAGACTGCGCCGCAGAGAAGGTCCACACCCTGCCACATGGCTTTCGCCATGACCGCGTGCCTCCTCGATACAGGCCCATTGCGAACTCAGCGCCACAGCACCGCAGACTAATGTCTGTATTGACTACTGTCTTCGATCTACACTGCGGACAGCAGGGTTTACAACTTAAATTCAACTTTGGATCTAAATTTGTCGTTGGTATCTGTGCTGAGTACTGCCTTCAATCTACACTGCGGTCAGAAGAATTGACAACTTGATTCCAGTTGCGCATCAGCACTACAGAAAACATTGAATTCAGTCTCGATTTATTCAAAGCAAAGAATATTGTACTATGTCCTCACATTTTGTTAAAGTTTGAACAGTAGGAAATTCAGCCTTCATTTATTGAATGCAGAGACAATTGTACTACATGTCTTCAGATTTTGTTTACATAAGTGACAATAAACATTCGTACATGTCTGTGTCAACAACTGACTTCAATCTACTCTGCGTACCACAGGGTTCACAACATGATTTCAGCTTTCCATCCACACTATGGACAGCATTCAAGTTAGCCTTGATTTATGTAAGGCAGAGACAAATTTGTTAATGGATGCCACAAAAAACATTCCTCAATGTCTGTACAAAGTACTGTCTTCAAATGTACACTGTGATCAACAGAGTTCACTAGTTGATACCAGAAGCGCATCAGCTCTACAGACAATATTAAATTCATTCTCAATTTATTTAAGTCAGAGACAATTCTACTGTGTCGTCAGATTTTGTTAAGGTATGTGACTAAGAAAGCATTCCTTGATGTCTGTGTCAACTACTGCCTTCGATCTACACTGCGGACAGAAGGGTTCACAACTTGAATCCAGCTTTGCATCTATACTACAGACAGCATAGAAGTTAGCCTTGATTTATGTAAGGTAGAGATAACTTTGTTAAATGATGCAACAAAAACATTCCTCAATGTCTGTACTGAGTACTGCTTTTAAATGTACACTGCGATCAACAGAGTTCACCACTTGATACCAGAAGCGCATTAGCACTACAGACAACATTGAATTCATTCTCAATTTATTTAAGGCAGAGACAATTGTACTGTGTCCTCAGATTGTGTTAAAGTATGTGACAAAAAAGCATTCCTTGATGTCTGTATCAACTACTGCCTTCGATCTACACTGCGACCAGCAGGGTTTACAACTTGGTACCAGTGGCGCTTTAGCTCTACAGACAATATTAAATTCATTCTCGATTTATTTAAGGCAGAGACAATTGTTCTGTGTCCTCAGATTTTGTTAACTGTGTCAAAAAAGCATTCATCGATGTTTGTGTCGAGTAGTGCCTTCGATCTGCACTCCAATTACTTTGCCCTCGACCACTCATCATCGCAGGATACGTACACGCCAAGCGCCAAAGGTACAAGTAAGTCAGTGCACCAAAAATCATCCCTCAAACCTACACGAAATCGCCACGTGGCCTTACTAAGGCAGAATTCACAAGACAACTAATATTACTATCAGTATGGCCTGCCCAGACCATACATCATCGCAGGCTCCACAGAACCTTGTTGTTTCAGGTACCACTAACTCAGTGGAAAGCAAACTAAGTATAACGCCTATCAAACCCTACACAATATCCCTTTAGTATGCTTCCCTCAAAAATGTAATATATCACTTACAGATTTAGTTGAATAATAAAATGCACAATGCATACATGTTCGACCTTCCATTTCAATCATGATTGCAGATGATGCACTCCACGCTAAGATCTACACTGCAGACTGCAGGGTTTACAACTTGAATTCACCTTTCCATCTACACTATAGATAGTAGGGAATTCAACCTTGATGTATTTAATGCAGAGACAATTATACTGTATGTATTCAGATTTTGTTAAAATAAGTGAAAAAACATTCTTTTATAACTGTTCTGACTAGCAGCTTCGATGTACACTGTGGACAGTAGGGTACAGAACTTGAACGTACCTTTTGATCTACACTACAGACAGTATTAAATTCAGCCTCAATTTATTTAAAGCAGAAAAAAAATAGTGCTGTTGTACTGCTAGTGTGCACAAGCACCTTCAAACGTTGCATCCTGTGAACTATGGTCACAAAGAATGTAGAAGATTGCGCCAAAATGTACCTCCACCACCAGCAATACCAAGTACCTCTGGGGTATCACCTTCAACATCGCCACCAGACATACGTCCCCAATTTGTGAAAGTTAGAATGTACTGCGTGAAGTGGAATCATTTAATTTGTTATGGGGAACAATCAGTACACCTAGTTTGCACAGCAATTGATAACCATCGAGGCAAGTTCCCCCCCTCAAAGTTCATATAGTCCAGTATGCAACAATGAATGGTTTCAGTGCAGCCCGCTCAGACCACGCATCATCGCAGGGTGAGCACACGCTAAACACCAGACATACCACTAACTTAGTACACCATAAATAATCGCCATGTGCCCTTGTTAAGGCAAAATTCAATAGTCAAAATACATTTTTACCAGTGCGGTCTGCCTGAACCACGCATCATGGCAGTCTCCACACAAACCGCCCCTATCTCAGTGCACCACAACTCATGAACTCTTTACGATAGAATCTTCTGTGTATTAAACAGAATACAGGGCACATAGTGCACTTGAGCTGGGTTATTCTCCATCTTAGTGGTAATTTTGTAAATACAAAGTCTATTTTATATTTCATTTTGCGCCAACTTTTATTGTTTTACTTTGCTATCTTGCGCCGTAAAAGACATTGTCACCTCTTACCCTATCCTCGTGAAAGCACTCGGCTTCCTGCAATCTCCTCGGTCCACCAACAGTCATTAGCGGACTGTTTGTTGTGGAGGGGGACTCCAGGGGTAGCCGGTCATTCCAGAGTGCCTCACTTCCTGCCAGGCCCACGCAGAGCAGCCATTTAGAATATGTTAGTGGTCTAGTGCACCGGGACCAATTAGGACGAGCACTATAAGTCGGGTGAGAGTGGCGAACGCGCTCTTAAACAGAATACAGGGCACATAGTGCACTTGAGCTGGGTTATTCTCCATCTTAGCGGTAATTTTGTAAAAACAAAGTCTATTTTATATTTCATTTTGCGCCGACTTTCATTGTTTTACTTTGCTATCTTGCACCGTAAAAGACATTGTCACCTCTTACCCTATCCTCGTGAAAGCACTCGGCGTCCAGCAGTCTCCTCGGTCCACCAACAGTCATTAGCGGACTGTTTGTTGTGGAGGGAGACTCCAGGGCTAGCCGGTCATTCCAGAGTGCCTCACTTCCTGCCTGGCCCACGCAGAGCGGCCATTTTGAGCATGTTAGTGGTCTAGGGCACCGGGACCAATTAGGATGAGCACAATAATTCGGACAGATGCAGCAAACGCGCAGCCAAAGGCAAGCCCGTCTGCGCCCGTCCATGCCTGGACCAAGCCCAGGGCCAGTTCCCCTGGTTGCCTAAATATAATGCCTACTTGAATATCACATATCTATACAAGTTCTCAGTTGCACAACATAAATAATTCCAATAATAATCACTCCTGCCTTCCTTTTAATGAGGACGCGCTATTCAATACACAACTCTCTACCTGTCCTAAATGTAGGCTTAAGATAGAACCAACTAAAGCCCGCTCACTCCTTAGATCTCACACTCCTCTAACTAAACCTGACACTATTTGTTTTGCACTCTAAATGTCTGATCTCTACCTAAGCATAAGTTTGAAATACACAAATTTCTTACACATCAAAATTTGGACTTTATATTCCTAACTGAAACCTGGGGGAATCTATCCTCTGGTTCTGATTTCTGTGCTGCTAACCCTGAAGGTTACCGTTTATTTAGACAGGACAGAACGGGAAAGAAGGGCGGGGGTCTGGAAATTATTTACCGGGACAAATATACAATCAAAGCCGAGACCCCAAACTTCTCAGTATGTGAAGCATTATCCTTCTCTTTTACGCTGTCAGATACCCAATCTTTTAAAGGAACTTTAATATACCTACCACCAGGCTCTCGATCTGATTTCCGCACGGAACTACAAACCTTACTAGAATCAATAGCTGTTATACCTGAATTCACTATCCTGGGAGACTTTAATTTCCATTTGGAATGTCCCACTGATACGCAAGCCTCCTCTCTGATCTCTGATCTGTTATTATTAGGTTTACATCAGTTGGTCACCTTACCAACTTACAGAGCAGACCATACGTTGGATGGGCTATTTACTAACAATGGTAATATCTCTCTAAACTCAGTCAAAGTAGTCTAACTGTAAAGTAGAACATTAACACATCACACAGGACCACCGGTGATTGTAGGTGAAACTCATAAATATAAGTTGGATTCCCATCAAAGTCTTGTAATGATCAATTTTATCACTTGGCCATCCATCAGGGATAGTGTGTCTCTAGATCATTGAGACAAATACCATACCCTCCGACGGGGTTGGGTTCCGACCCACAATCACTCTTAGACCATGCGAACTTGATGTGGATGGGACCATGTGCAGTGCAAACACAAAAAGTGGTGACTTAAAATAGGATAGAGGGCAAAGCAAGATAATTTTATTGAAACTTGACCTCTTCCTAGTTAAAACCAAGAACAGTGCAAAAAAAGCAGTTTAATCAAATAGCTGCATATGGGCCAACATGTTTCAGCCATCAGGGAAAGGACCCTAGGCTTTCTTCAGGGCCTCTGTTCTAAACTTTAATGCTACTACAAGTGATATTCACACCCAAAGTATTAACTAATCCAAAATTGGGTGAATGAACCAAAAATATTCAAAAAGGATATAATAAACCGGAACTTGTTACTATTCCTCCGTGTCAATTGGCGTAGCTTACACCCAGATTGACCGGGGACTAGACCTCACCTCTCTTGGACCACGCTCAGGGATTATGAGGCCCCGCTCTGTATGTCGTTGCCTCTGACAGATCCTGAGTCAGGGGGAGGCAAAGATTATAATAAAAAAGCCAAAACGCTATACAAAGAGGCAATGACAAAATACAAACATTTAATTACCCTGCACAAGAGTAACTACTACTGTACTCATTTAGAATCTGAACAAAATTCTCCGAAAGAACTCTTCCAAGTTGTAACCAAACCTTCCACACCTCCAATAGGGTCCTCGCTCCAAGCTTCCCAAGACCTATGCAATTCGCTGGCTACATTTTTTAAGGACAAGGTAACTCGTATCTATTCTGACTTTGCCACTCAGATTAATCCAGACCAGCCAACCCTCAGAAATTCCTCTAATATGTCCTCTAATCCTATTTTTTCAGAATTCACGTAGGTTTCCCGTGAGCAGGTTTGCGAACTTGTCCTCTAAATCAAATACGGTTCCCCCTTAGAACCGTCACCACCTTCAATCCTTAAACTAATCCTGACCATTCTTAGTAACATTTTTATCTCTATTTTCAACACTGGGGTTTACCCAACAATCTGGAAAAAGGCTATCATTAAACCTTTACTTAAGAAATCCAACTCGGATCCGTTGGATCCTAAAAACTACCGTCCCATAGCATGTCTCCCTCTCCCATCAAAAATCATAGAAAAAAATCATTAATAATCAATTAACCCAATACATCGACAACAATGACCTGCTTGATGATACACAATTTGGGTTTAGGAAAGAGCATGGGACAGAGACAGCTTTTATTAAGGCATCAGATGACATCAGGATAATTCTGGATAAGAGTGGAGCAGCGGTCCTAATTCTGCTGGATTTATCCGCAGCGTTTGACACGGTCGACCACACCATCTTGATCGACCGTGTCTCCGCCATTGGCATCAATCAATTGGCTAGGTCCTTACTCACTTCTTTCCGTGAAAATCGGACACATTCTGTCAAGTTGGGCGACTTTCAATCTCTGGTCTTCTCCCTCCCATGTGGTGTGTCTCAGGGATCTTCCCTAAGTCCGACCCTATTAAATATTTATATATCGGACCTGGCGAGAATCATCAAAACCCATGGGATGGGGTTGACCTCGTATGCCGACGACACCCAACTTGTACTTGCTATCCATAACGATGAAGTTGAAGTGGCAGCCAATTTTCAGGAAGGAATGGGTGACATCAGTCTTTGGATGTCTCGCAACTGCCTGAAGCTAAGCTCCGACAAAACGGAGGTAATGACCTTCGGCAATTCAGTCCCAAGCTGGTCTCCTGCCTAATGGCCAACTGAAATGGGACCTCCCCCAATCCCTGTAACAAAGATTAGGAATCTGGGAGTGATGTTCGATGATAGACTCTCGTTTATACATCATGCTAATGCTCTGCTGTCTTCATCCTTCTTCACTCTCAAAATGATCAGAAAACTCCTTCCTTTTCTCCCACCGAATGCAGGAAAAACTCTGATGTGCACTTTAATCTTATCATCTTTTTAAATGCTCAGGAAAAAGTACTCAATAAATTGTAACTAATTCAAAATTCAGCAGCAAGAATTCTATCTGGCACATTGAAGTTTAAATCGATTTCCCCAGTAATACGCCAGCTTCATTGGTTGCCAGTTAGGAATCAAATTAAATTCAAAGCTCTCTGTATAGCATACAGAGCGTTTAATAATTCAGGACCTTAGTTCCTAAGAAGTTCACTAGGGCATTATACCCCCAGTAGACTACAGCGCTCCTCTGCTGCGTGCCTTTAACTGTCCCTCGTGCAAGGAAATCGTCATGGGGAGACAGATGCTTCTCAATTTCCACTGCGAAACTATGGAACACTCTACCCCCTCACATCAGGGCTAGCCCCTTTCTCCTTACCTTTAGGAAGTCAGTAAAAACCTGGCTTTTTAACCAGTAACCACTAGCTCTATCTGCTCTATACTAATGTTTTTCAGCGCTGAGACACCTCTGGTTATTGGTGCGCTATTCAAATTGCATAAATAAATAATAAATAAATAAATTTCACATACAGTGCTCCTACCTTTTACAGCAGAAGTAATAAACTGTTTATGATTAAAAATCTGCGTATGATATCATGATTACTATTCTACTTGTTATCTACAACAACGTAATAAAATGGAGTCAAGCACACGTGCCCGTATCCACTTCAACTATCTAACTGTGTCTGTGTATTTATTATGTTTATAAAATGCTGCTCCTCCGCCCTACCACATTATATTGTCCTATAAATAGCGTATCCAACCATCTTAAATCTGACAGTAAGTGTGGGCTAGTCCTCTTTTTTTTTTAGCATATTTACATAGCACTAAATCAACTCCAATCAGCAATTTACATGACCACCTTATTTAAAGTACATTTTCAGGCACGCATACATTACGTCATTACTCTACAATAACAGGATGTGGACGCAACTCCGAGCCTCGAACACTGATTCCCAGCACTAAGTTCTACAGTGTACCTGAATAACCATATACGTATATATATTAGCTGCCCTTCATGTGCCAAAAATTGCAACTTAAACCTTTCACAGCCCTGTATTATTACAGCTACAGCACTCCACTGAATGTACAACAAACATTCATAATCACAGAAATGCGTCATGTCCACCATCTTTTATGTATGCAACTATGAACAAATATAGAGTCAGTGATACCCCATACCTTCCATGTTGGCCAAGTTGTTGAACTTTACTGATATAATGACACATTTGCTTTTAAAACCCGGGTGACGTCAGCACTACAAAACGGACACCCGAATCACTTGATTTTTCATATAGCTAATTACAGAATCATGCCCATAGCTCCGGAATCGAGGTACAGAGCCTCACGCAGCACTGGCATATGTCAGGCCAGCCCACTCCCCTTACGCTACCAGGAAAAAACAAAAACAAAACATTGCCCATATTTCCATTGTAGTGATTTCTTAGTTCCAGGTCTAGTTGTCAGAACGACACAAACACACTCCCTAATGGCTGGTATACACCCACACCACACCGATCCAGCACATGCATCACTACACACTTGACGGTACCAATAAAAAAGACGGGGCGCACGTGCTCTACACCATTTTAGAGTTGCTACCATCCCAAACGCTGAGATGGCCCATCCTACTGGTTCAGACGCCTCATGTAGGCCCGAACCACCGAGTAGAAGGGTCCACCACTACGTGTGTGGCCTCTTTGGTTACTGAGTTAGTGGTACCGCAAGGACTGAGCCGGTGAGGAACCTGCAATGATGATGGGAGCATGAGTATGTCGTTAGCCATACCGATCTCAAGACTTGGCACCCTATGTCAGATTTCTTGGTGGCAGAGCGGGACTGCATGAATTAGAAGGTGTCCTGTCCACGAAAAGGTGAGCAGTGAGGTGTGGATGCGCATCGGAGGGAGTCGATGGGCTGCAGCAGACTGGATACAAAAAAATGACGCAACGATTTAGGCGTACGCAGTCCTATATACCGTATCTTATTGCATTTATATATTTTGTTTTCCAATATCAGGAACGTTTTTATAATCGTTCAAACGTCCGGAACATAAATTGTACAAATAGTTGTTTTGAAATGCGGGAGGGAAGATGTGTGAAAGAGCGATCTTATTGTACTCCACATTAAGATAGTAACAAATACCAATCATAACATCTTTCTTTTACTATATTTTAGATGTAGAGCTTCAGGGTGCATTATGTCCCGGCACGTGGTGAAAAACACACCAGTGACAGAAAGGTGAGCTGCGAATATTCTTTTCAGTCACTCTCTCACTTCCTTTCTCATTTGATAAAGAAATGACACACAATGTTAACAACCTTTTTATTATCTTACAGGTTGTGTTTCACAAATTGGCATCATCCCCCCCAAAACACCTACAAAGCTCTATGTTCGTGGATTCTGCGATGATGTGTGGCCATCGTAACAACGTCTGAGAAGGCTGCTTCGACACGTGGTGCACCCTCTTTGAATCACGCCAATGGCACAAGGTGAGCAAATAAGCTTGTTTCCGAAGCAAGTCATCTGTGAAAGGAGAGAGTGGGTAGTGTGCAGCAGCTTCACTGCGTAGAAATGTACAATTACCTCCGATAGGTTACAACAGTCTGAGGGGCAGATCTACAAGCCCGTTGCGCCAATTTTGTGTCACTTTAACATGGGAAAAGTGGCGCCAGGAGCTTCTAAATCCGCCTCTGACTTCCCAAGAAAAACACTCACCTCCGGACTCTGCAACTCAATGGGGTGCGACAGTCTAAGCACGCAATATTGAGAACTCATGCTATGCAGTAGGAGTGTATGGGATATACTACTTTGGAAAAAAAACAGCGCAGACACCTCCTTACAGTGGAAGTTGATGAAATACATTATCCTGAGTGTACAAGTAAATAAAGCAAAAATATACGTGTGCAGTTGTATGTACTATGCTATTACTAACTCTATATACTATCTTTCAGATCACTAAACTGGAGGGTGCACTATGAACTTGCACATGCTTGGACACACAATGGAGGCAAAAGGTGAGCTACGAGTATTTTCTCCAGTATTAACTGCTCCATCTATACCTTTCTCTCTCTCACAGTTTTAATGTCGTTTTTTGTCTCTGTCTCTCTCTCACTCTCTCTCACATTGTTTCTCTTTCTCTTTTAAAGGTATGGACGCTGATGTCCACTCTGCCATGTACAACTAAAGCTGAGTTCAAGTTGTGAACTCTGTTGGCCACTGTATTTACATAAGGTAAGCAGAGCAGCCTAGATATACAATGCCTCCGATTAAATGCATTAGAAATAAAAGAGCTTATTTACAAGCCCCTTGCACCACTTTTGCGTCACTTTTAACATGGGAAAAGTAACACAAAAATGGCGCAAGGGGGTTGTAAATAAGCCCTAAGGAATATTGTCCTGCATAATGACTCGATCTCTCACCTAATTCTATCTTATCTCTGAATCATCTTAAAGACCTGCTGGTCCATACTGCAAATCTGACCCACTAGGCACTTCCGTACAGACACCTCTTGAACGCGGGCCTATAAGAGAGGTGGAATGTATCAGGCACACTACAGACGTGCAAATAACAAATTATTGCCAAGTGTTACCTTAACTTGTAATGTTTGACCTCATTTAGTCACATCGATCTAATTTTGAGCACTTATTTTCATTTTTATTTTGCAGATTACCTACCCTACTTCTATTGGAGTCCATATCACATTTTGTTTAATTGTTTTTTTAAAGGTATTTTTCTAGTTATTTATTACATTGTTATCTTTAAGTTACGTTTCCAGTTATTCATTGTTGTTTTAATAAAAGTTAATTAAAAAAGTATATACGTCTTCTTTTTCTGACATTTCACTATTATTTAGTGTGATAATAATAAAGTTAGAAAACATTTATAAATAGAAATAATATTTATAACTTGAAGTATAATACTGAGGCTAACTCTTTACCAGCTCTTTACCAGAGGCTATAGCTACGACTAACGGCTCCTATGGAAACCTTTAAAACTCCAGCACAGTAACTGTTTTCGATTAGGTTATATATATATATATACCTCCAAAGTTTGTCCAAAAGAACGAGGCCGCACACTACAAAAGAATCCCTCCAACAAAAGCTTTATTCACTCCGTCCGGTTCATTTTTCTCTGCCTGACACGTTTCGGGCCGCATCAGCCCTTGTTCACAGGCTGAAACGGAGTCATACACCAGCGCAGTTCAACTCCATGACTGTATGTGATTTCTTATCAAGCCCCGCAGTGAGGTCTCTCAGGTGAGTCCGCTTACTAACGGCATGCTGGGACATGTAGTGTCTTGGGAGCATGGGGAAAAACATTTAGTTAAAACCCTCCAGTGGGTGTGTTGAATCCAATTTCAAATTAATGTTTGTTTGTTTATAGACTCTCCAGTGAGCCTCCGGACATTGGCTCCTTTTTTCCTCTGTAGCCGCTTCGGGCTGCGAACAGTTCTATGCCCCTGCAGCTCCATTATTGGTTGAATGGTGGTGCGTGGCCTCATGGCAGGACAGCCGTAAAATTGCCTCCCAAGTTTGTCCAAAAGAACGAGGCCGCACACTACAAAGGAATGCCTCCAACAAAAACTTTATTCACGCGTAGAGCTGGCACTCCGTCCGGTTCATTTTTCTCTGCCTGACGCGTTTCGGGCCGCATCAGCCCTTGATCACAGGCTGAAACTGAGTCATACACCAGCTTCCAGTTCAATTCCATGACTGCATGTGATTTCTTTTCAAGCCCCACAGTGAGGCCTCTCAGGTGAGTCCGCTTACTGTAATATAACTTTATTAAAACTAAAAGAATATTATTTTTATGATTAGCTCAGATAATGTCTTACCTTAATATTTATATTAAATACATCGCGGAGTCGCTCACTCATCGCGTCAAACACGTATATGACGTCACACGGAAACGCGCGAGCGTCACATAGTTTAATACATATATGTCATGTTATTTTAAAAAAAAGAAAATCTACAAATAAATAGATTAAAAAAAAATAGTAAATCAGTATAAAAAAATAAATGTAACAATTAATACAGTGAAAAAATTTCATTGAAAAATTCTTTGAAATTCACTGAAAAAAACATAGGTTTCAGACATGTTATAGTTAGGAATTAGCATTTAAAACAGCTTTGAAATTCACTGAAAAAACCATAGGTATCAAACAAGTTATGGTTAGGCATTAGCATTTAAAAAAGTTAGAAATTCACTGAAAAAACTATAGGTTTTAGGGGTGTTATAGTTAGCTAGACATTTCACTCGTACAAAACCATTGAAATTCCTCTGTTATAGTTAGTTGTACTCAATATAACTCACGCGCCCGCAATCCACTGATGACGATTTCACATATTACATCATTCATTATATGGTCAGTGACATCACTGATGACATCACTGATGACATCTCAAATGACATTACTGATGACATCATCCATGTGACAATCTGATACATCTCATCATAAACAAGTATAACCTTTCAACACTCATTATAAAATATGGAGTAACATATTTGAAACCATTGACACACCAATACAAGTTTCTAAAAACCTACTCAGTGATTCCTACATCGACACACACATCTAAACACTTACCTATAGATTCACTCATACATGCTCACAAAGATCAATAGAACACTATTAAATATACTTATACACCTACATCAACATTACACACCAGCATACATGACATGGTCAGTGACATCACTGATGATATCTCAAATGACATCACTGATGACATCACTGATGACATCATCCAGTGAATGTGGTTTGGTTTGTTATTTAAATATGTATTATATATATAGCAATCTGCATTGAAGAATGAGTGGGTATATCAATATAAATATCTGGATGGAGGATTTAGTAGCAGTATGATTGATTGTTTACTTAGCTAATGTATAGTGTTTCCCTAAATATATTGGCTAGTGACTAAACTGTGTGAATATCTGTATGACTTTGTCAGTTGTTGTGCAAACTGCTGCACCAGTTGGTTACTAGCTGTGTTATTGATTAGTTAACTGAGTATTTATATGGGAGAGTGAATGTGTGTGTGATTCGGTGGGGTGTGTGTGACTGCCCAAAGATGTGTGAATAGTTGATGAAGTAGGTATATGAGGTTAAGACTACATGTTATAAGAGTTGTTTGGGTGAGTAAATATCTTTATGGGTGTGGTGAAGAGCAAATATATCTCTCAATGGTACATGTCCAACAAACTAGAAAAATAAAAGGCAGTGTACATGACATTGTATATAAATAAGTATACATAAGACTCAGTGATTGTATGAGTGACTGTATGGATAACGGTATACTTGTAATAGTGATTTTATAACACACTAAGTATGAGTTACTATCTATATGAATAAATGAAGTGTTCTTTGTATAAGTGTGTATGTGAGTAAATGTAAGTAGGATCCATTGTTTGCATAAGTGAGTAGGATGAACTGCATAAGTGAATAGGATATGTGCTGGTGTGTAATGTCAATATAGGTGAATAAGTATATTTGATAGTGTTCTATTGATCATTCATTCCTATGGAAAGAAATTCAAGTTACTGGTAAGTACGCTTACAATTACTTTTCAGGGTCACTGCTGGGCTCAAAGATGCAGCACTGAGGTATCTCCTGATAATAGGTGAGTAAATCGGAATTCGTAGTTCGGCTGATTTTAGAGTGTCCCTAGCGTTAAACTAGCCCACTAGGTACCTCCAATAAGTGCCACAGAGCTGTATTGCAGAGAGGTGTAAAAAGGGGCGTGACCTCTGAACACCTGTCTGCAACGCAGCTCCCTGGCGCATACTGGAGATACCTGTTGGGCTATTTGGCCCTCAGGGACCCTCAATATTGAAAGAGAATTCATTCCCAAACTTAAAATCCACAACAGGGCGCGGTGGTGAAGGAAGGGGATGTGACCTAAGGTGACATGTCTGCAAACATGCCCGGTGGCGCGTTTTAAGTTCTGTGGGTTTCTGGGGGCCAACTAGCCCACCAGGTACCTCCAGATGTTCAGAGATGTGGCAATCAACTGTGTACAAGGGAAGGAACTTGCACATCAACAATAATGTATTTATTTTAATACTCGAATAAATAAAAAAAAATTGAATTGCACCTTTTTAAAACAATAAGGATAATAGGGGTTTTGGGTGGGGAAGTGTATTAAAATTGTGGATAGAAACTGTACACAGTAAACAATAAATATACTTGTTTAAAAAAATAAATACAAAGGTATTTATTTTAATACTCATATAATAAAAGAGATAAAGAATTAAAAGAAAAAGAAAGAGCAAATACGTATGAGGATATAAAATGAAAATAAAACTGTTTAACAAGTTTCACGTTTACAAAAACACGAGCGCAAGTTAAACAGTGGAAATGTGAGCGCGTGTCAACTGAAAAACGTGACAAAAAATGGGAGAAGCACTAAATTGGTTCCATAGTGACCTTAATAACCAAAACGTTTATAAACCACACCCGTAGGACGATTAGTTTTGTTTCTGTGATTTAATTACGGGTGACCAAACTATGAGCAAGATACAGTTTACGATCGTCAGATTCATCTTCAGTGTATCGTCCATTTCCTCAGAGGGAACATAAAAATAATGTATATATTGTTATATATAAAACATTATGTTCCCTCCAGAGGAGTTGGATGTATGTCGACGGAAGGAGGAAAGAATTTCTAAATGTGGTGTGTAAAAGTATAATTGTACTTTAGAAACAAAATGACGTAAGAACAGTTCATGTATTATCGTTGCGAATTCAAAATACTACGAAGACGCAGAAAAAATAAGGTTTGAAATATGCACAAATAAAAAAAAAATATCAAGTAATTCTCTTTTTTCTTCTAGAGTGAAAATTGGTTTATCAGTATGTATATAGTGTAGTACTGTGGCGTATTTTCACTCATGATGAACTGGAGGTTTATCGTTGCAAGCAGTAAACATGAAAAAAATATTATTGTCAATTAACAAATAATAAAATAATGCTTTTTAGCAGTCAGAATGTTTTCATAAAGAGTAATTGAAAAGAAATGTACAAAAAACAAAAAAGAAAGATGAAGTAGTGAGGGAGTGTTTGTAGTAGCACTTCGATTCTACTTTATCTGAAAGTAAATCATGCCCTCTTATAATAATAAGAATTTGGGGCAACACTTTAAAAAAGATTTGAATAGAAAATAGTGATTGCGGAGAAAAAAGGGAGTGTGTGCATATTTATATACCGCATAGTCAACCCAAAACTATATCAGCAATTTACATGAGCACCGTATTTACAGTACATTTTCAGGCAGGTGTAGATTACGCCATTTCTCTTCAATAACAGGATGTGGATGCGACTCAGAGGCTCGAACACTGATTTCCAGCACCAAGTTCGACAATGTACCTGAATGACCACATACGTATATATATTAGCTGCCCTTCATGTGCCAAAAACTACATCTTAAGGTTTTTATAGCCCTGTATTACTACAGCTACAACACTCCACTGAATGTACAACAAACATTCATATTCGCAGAAATACGTCATGTCCACCATCTTTTATTTGTGCAACTATGGATGGATATACGGTCAGTGATACCCGTACCTTCCATGTTGGCCATGCTGTGGTACTTTACAGATATAATGACACATTTGCGTTTAAGACCTGGCTGGTGTCAGCACTACAACACGGACACCCAAATCAGTTGATTTCTCATACAGCTCACAACGGAACCCTGCCCATAGCTCCGGAATCATGGTTCACAGCCTTGCGCAGTACTGGCATACGTTAGTCCAGCCCACTCCGCTTACACTTCCAGGAAACCAAACAAATTTAACAACACTTTCCTTACGCTAAAGCGACGATGCCCCCAATATCGTGAGAAAACAGCAAAAATTCATGTTTGCAAGTGAAAACCTTGTCAATATGAGACTGCGCTTAACATATCAATCCACCTCGCATATTAAACATGTTTAAGTCTACTTCAGAACGGATGTTAGGATCCGACATAAACCACAATTAGCGAGAGTTTTGCTATCGGTCCTCAAATCCAGGACCCCTTGTAAATACAGCGCTGCCTCCCTCTTCCATGTTATATCGTCATAGTGTTGTAATTCAGCAACGATTAGATTAAGCATTAGCAGAAGACATCTTGTATTTAGAGATTATCTTGCCCGTTTACAGAATCCATTTTGTATTTCTGTCGGCCATTTTGTTTGCCATGTGCTCTATCCTACCTTCCTGTTAACGGCTCTTCAAATCTGCCTAGAGACAAGATATGTTTAGTCTCCTCTGCTTTGCACATGCTCAGTTGAGCATGCAGCTGTCTCCAACTTGTAACTGTCAAGATGTGTCCACCAGAATTAGCCGACTGTCAGCCCTTCCCACTTGTTGCTAGCACACTCTCTGTATGACCTTATATGTATTTGAAACCAACACTCTGTGCCTTGTACTGCCTTAATTTCAGTCCCTGTGTGGGTATAAAAGGACCAAGCTTCTTCCAGTCAGTGTGCTACCTCATACTATACCGAAGGGTGTTGTGTGAATGTAGTTCCACCTCATGAGGTTTAATAAACTCTGTCTTTTCTATTCCAGTTTCTGTGCCAACTTCTTACTATTGGTCTGAGGACTGTAAGCAGAGAAGGGTGAATCCCTTGCGCTAGTAGGCCTGGCTGAGGCTTGCTACCACAAAATGTGCGCTGCCAACGTGGGGCTCATCGGCGACTCGGATGCCCGAAGGACTGGTCGAGACGAAGGATTGGAATCTTGCTTTGGACGTGATCACTGCCGGAGGAGACCCGAGTCTTGGCATCCACAGCGTTTTCCCTTTCTCTCAGATCCGACCATCCAGGTGGCGCCGATCTTCGACTGAGATCTCTTCTGTTGATTCGCCGTGCAGTGACCATTTGGTCAGTTTGAGAACTTGGCAGTAGGAACCTAGACACCATTTGATTGGTAAGAGCCGTTTTGCGGCACTTGCTGTACGCCTTGGATTGGTAAGGTAGTTTAGAAACGCTTACTGTGGCATTTGTATATGGAATTGGCCAAATATTGAACTCGTCCTATGAATATGAATATATATATATGTGTTGCAATACATTCAGGCAGGTAATGAGGAGATTTTTCTCTACTTCTAAGATAATTTGAACGGCGCAACACACGAAGAGTATTTTAAGCGCTACTTTGATTATAATACCGCATATTTTGCACTATTTTGGCATGCCTGTTTCCAGCACACTTCGTAAGATGTGTTGCTTTTTTAATGGTACCAATTTGAGAATCGATGAAGCACAACCGCCTCCCCCGGAGGGGACGCCTAATAGGGACATGTATATTAAATATGGTATTTTGTCCATAATATATAGCACATTGTGGAATAAATACACCCGCAAGGATCCTGAGTTGCGTTGGCCTATGCATGGGTCATTTGATTTGTGAAAGATTCAGTATGTGGAGCAACGGATGTTCAAGCGAAAGGCTAGGCAAGACATGTTTGACTGTGTGCGAAAGCGGGAGAAAGAAGTGCGTGAGCGAATGAAGCGCGAACAGGCCTTGATTGAAAAAGAACAGCGTAAAAGTGTGCATGCGAAAGCATTAGAAATGAAAAATAAAGAAGGGAAGATAGGGAGCGTCAGTTACAGGTACATGGCCAATACGCTATTCGTAGGCCTCATTATCCAATTCTTAATAAACCCCAAGATGATTCTCTCTTATTAGACCGTTGTCCACCTCCGTATACTCTTCCCTCTGCTCCTGATGAGTCAGATGAGGACTCTCCTGCGAAGCAGGATAAAGCCCGAAACACTCGCTCAATGTTAAATACCGAACGTTCCTCTCACATAAGATCTGCGGCGCGTAAAGCCGATCGTAGTACTAATACTGCTTCTGAAATTCTAGATACTATTAGGAATTGTTCAGAAAGGTAACAGAAATATTTCACTGAGATATTTGCTGCAGAGGTTCTTGAGCGATTTAGGAAATATTCGATGGAAGTAGAGCCAGATGATATAGCAGCTGATTGTAAGCAATTAAGTGAAGGTTCTTTTGTCTTCTCCCAGGTGGCTGACACGATCAAACGCGTGGTTAAACTACGTGATGAAGCAGTCCGTTTGCGGGAGGAGAATCAACATGGCACGAGCTTCGATGCCCGAAACAGATAAGAATTTTGTAATTAATGTGAAACCCATGCGGGAATCCGCGTCTTTATATGTTCCTCCAAAAGGAGCAGGTACAAGTGATGATAAGACTTCTACCGATGCAAAAGGGTACTTAATTTATAACTGGGTTTAGACTCCTTGGAACAGAGCAGATGTTATAGCCCTTAAAAATGCATTGCCTGATCCGTGAAAGAATCCAACAGTTTTGTATGAAGAAATTGAGGGTGCCATTAGCTCTTGTACTATGACTTTGTCTGACATTGATTTGTTTTTTGGATTAATATTACCGCCTGATATGTGGAGAACTGTGCGTAAAGTTGATGATCGTGAGGTATTTGGGGCCTTGTGGACAGATATAGAACAATTAGATAAAGATAGAGAACCTGCACTATATTGGTTAAATTAAAGACGATTATCCCCCCTAAAAAGATAGATTGGACTATGTTAGCGTCTTGCAAGCAAAAGATTGATGAATCAGTTTCAGACTTCTTCACACGCTTTAAAGAAGCATTCCACGATTTTAGTGGTCAGTCATTGACAGATGACACGGGTAGGCATATATTTGTCGATAAATATGTCACAAACCTTTTGCAAGAAATAGCTAGTCGCCTAAAGGTGAGTGAAAGTTCATGGACTACCTCCTCTCCGGTTTCTCTCCTAACTATGACTCAGTATTATGAACGACAAGAATTAGAAGGGAAAAGTAAGGAGGATAAAAAATCTAAAGAGTTAAAAACAAAGGTTATGATGGCTCAAGCTTATGGCCCACCTTCTAGAGGTAATAATATAGGTGTACCTGGATCTTATGGTTCGACTTTTCCTCCCTATCCACGTGTAGATTTGTCTGTTGATCAGTGTGCATATTGCAGACAATTCGGAGATTGGATTTCTAATTGACCAGTGCTACGTGCTCAGCAGGGTTCATGTGGTCGGGGACAAATGAGAAATCGTTCAGGATATTCAGGGCCTAGAGGAAATACAAATGATCATGCTAGGTTTGATACTAATACACGTGGACAAGAGGGGGCTAATACTTTTGACAGACGGAATCAATATCAAATGTCCGACTATGAGCCGTCTAATTTGGCAGATTCTGCTTATGCATAGGATTGCCTAGGATGGGGTAAGGAATCAGTTGAAGTTCCAGTAGATCAGAAGGGTCCCTATGTTACAGCACATGTTTTGAGTTCTACTGATCAGTTTCTGGCTGATACAGGAGCTACTCGTAGCACCTTGTCTAAACACTTGATTCCAAGGGCTCCCCTGCCTGGCTTAACTATTACATAGGTAGGTTTTGATGAAACATTCACCCTTAGCCCATTGTCACAACCACTTGCACTCCAAGTTGATAAGTTTACTGCTCCATGTCCATTTTTACTGTCTCCAAATACACCAGACAATATTGTGGGTCTTGACATGCTCAAATATTTCAGGGCCACGATACGATGTTCTCCGGAAGGAATACGGGTTATTTTAAATGACAACCACCCCATGATTGAGATATTCTGTATTGTTAAAGAGGATATTGCACTAGCCTCACTCCATAGTACTCTGTGGGCTAATTCAGACACTGACGTAGGGCAAATGATTATTTCACCAGTACATATTTGTGTCAAGGAGGGTGCTATACTGCCGAGATTGCCTCAGTATAAATTTTCTCGAGAAGGAGAACAAGCACTTACAAGTATTGTACAAGATTTGATTAAGGTGGTAGTGGTGAAAGAAGTTCCTTATAATGTCTGCAATAGTCCGATTCTTCCCATTTTGAAAAAAGATGCTGACACTAAGATTTATAGATTTATCATTGATTTGAGAGGTCAACAAGATTGTAGTACCACAGTACCCTGTAGTGTCTGACATAGCGACATTGCTTACCCTGGTCCCTCCAACAGCAACTAAATTTTCAGTAGTGGATTTGAAGAACGCTTTCTTTTCGATTCCTATTCATCCTGATAGCCGATATTTGTTCGGTTTTACTTTAAATAACAGATCATACAGATTTTGTAGAGTTCCTCAAGGGTACACTTAGAGTCCGAGTATCTATAGTCAAGCCTTAAAAAGACAACTTGATTCTTTTATTTTGCCTGAAGTTGTGGCTCTCATACAATATGTAGATGACATCTTGTTGGCAGCTGATACACCTGAGCAGTGTGAAAAATGTACTTTGTCCTTACTTTCTTTTCTTGCAACACATCACAATAAAGTATCACGGAAGAAATTGCAAAATTGCAGACTGAAGGGGACCTATTTAGGACACCTTATGTCTAAGGAGGGCCGTGCACTGACATCAGATCGCATTCAAGCAATTCTAGACACCCCAGTACCTTCCACACAGCAAGATGTTTGTGCATATATTGGTTTAACTTCATTTTGTAGGCAATGGATATTGGGTTTTTCACTCATTGTTAAACCATTGCCAGCCCTTTTGACTAAGAACACTCAGATTCCTCTTCCTTGGACAGATGCATGTCAAAATGCCTTTCGCCAGTTGAAACAAGCTCTTTGCTCTGCACCAGTGTTAGGTACACCAGATTATACGAAGACCTTTACACTCTATGTACACAAGAAAGATGGATGTGCATTGTCAGTTTTAGTACAGACACACGGTGACAAGCAGCGTCCCTGTGCATATTTTTCTGCAGTTCTTGATCCTGTTGCTCGTGTGTTGCCTGGATGTTTTCGTTCAGTTGCAGAAAAGCTGTGTCCATATGTCAGAGTGAAGGGATAGTTTTGTCACACAAACTGTTGGTGCGAGTACCCCATGCAGTAGATGCCCTTTTGAATCAGACTACAACACAGCATTTAACTAGTGCTCGCTTGACCGGATACGAATTGACACTGTTAGCACCTCATATTACATTGAAGAGGTGTGCAACGCTAAGTCCAGCCACTTTGTTCCATATCCTGCGACTCAGTCTCAATCAAAGGAACCTCATGATTGTATATTCCTTACTGAGGAACAGACAAAGGGTTGCATTGATTTGCAAGATATGCCCCTTCCAGATGTTGATGAGAAGCTGTGGGTTGATGGGTCCTGTTTGAAGTTACCAGATGGCACAACCTCAGCCACATATGCAATCACCACACTTGAAACAGTTGTGGAAACAGCGCACATACCACAGAAGTCGGCTCAAACAGCTGAACTAATAGCTTTGAGACAAGCATGTGAGCTTAGTACTGATTTATGTGTGAACATTTACACTGATAGCCGCTATGCTTTTGTAGTGGTTCATGATTTTGGCCTACTCTGGAAGGTAAGAGCCTTTCTAACATCCCACTGGATGTAGATAATGCCGGGAGAATTAGTACATAATCTCTTGACTGCACATACATATCCGAAGAAAGTTGCCACTATGAAGTGTAGCACACACAAGAAGATCACTGACAAAATAGGACAAGGAAATGCCTTTGCACATCGTGTAGCTTGTGAAACTGCAATACAGCGAAGTACTACATCTATGTACGTAGTAAAATAACAAGCTGAGCATTGGCATGATGCTAGAGAGGAAGTATTGGATATACAGAGATCTGCCTCTGTGGAAGAACTTGAGCAGTGGTCCAAAGTAGGAATGTTAGATGATGAGGGTTGTTGGTGTAAGAAAGAAATAAATAGGTGGAAATTGCCTGCAGCCTATTTACAACCTATGGTTCAAATGGCACATGGGCTAGCACATGTTGGAGCTCTAGCAATAACTAAATTGCTTACACAAGTCTGGGAGCATCCTGAAATTGCCAGCACAGCTAAAAGAGTGGTACAGTCCTGTGTGATCTGTTGGCAGTACAATCCTGGAAAAGGGACACAAACTCCTACAGGAGGGTTTGCTACTTCAACCACACCTTTTGAAGTTTTGCAGATGGATTACATACAAACTGGAACGCTGCAATAATCTAAAATATGTCCTAGTGGTGGTATGTGCCTTCAGTAAATTGATAGAGGCATACCCTACAAAAGATAATACTGCTCTTACCACAGCTAAGGTGCTTCTGAAGGATTTTTTGTATGGTGTTTGTAAAATGTTGTGGAGTGACAACGGACCTCATTTTATTGAGCAAGTTGTTGAGTGTGTCCTGAAAGAGTTAGGGATCAAAAAGAAATTCCATACAGTGTTCCACCCACAATCAGCAGGATTGGTGGAAAGGTATAACGCTACTTTAAAATTGAAGCTGGCAAAAATACTGGCTTCCACGTCTCTAAAGTGGCCAGATGCGCTGCCTTTGGCACTGTTATCCATAAGATCAGTACCACACTCACGATCAGGTCTTACACTGTATGAGGTGGTATTTGGAAGACCGACGAACATTTGGGGAGTTCCTAAGCCACGCCCCATACATAATGTACCTTGTGTTCTGTTGAATGATTATTTGGCACAATTAACTGACAGTTTGACCTCTATACACCAACAGGTTCGAGAAGCTCTTCCTGATAGATCTACAGGTGAGGCCCATGATCTCCTTCCCAGTGACCACATGATGGTCAAGGTCTTCGACAGATCGAACAGCTTGGAGCCGAGGTGGGGAGGTCCGGAGCAGGTGCTATTGGCTACAAGGACAGCAGTTCGAGTGACGAACAAAAAGAACTGGCTCCATACCACGCACTGCAAGCGCGTATCGCCCGCCTTGGTGGAACCTGCTGTGCTGACCGACCATCGAGAAATTCTGGAAACCGAGAAAGGTCAAGCTATCTCATCTGACGAGTCTACAGAAGTCTTCCTGGATCACACGATTCCTGGAACATCGTGATGCAATTTGAGACAGAGGAAAGAAACTGCAGTTTTGAACGAGACTGGTTGAGCTACCGCCCTGGGTTTGTGAAACGAAGAGCCAATAAGGCAAGGGGGGATCAGCCCTGCATTAGTGTAGTGACACCCGTCTTGGCCCGTGGTAAAGAAATCAATGGCTACCCAAGTGAGAAGAGCTCCAACGATTGTTTTCAACAGGTTCTTAGAAAGATCGAGCATTGGTGTCATTGAAATGAATAGGAAAATGATTTGTGCTGTAGGGTTTGTTGTTGCCCTGGTGGTTTTGGCAATAACCACTTGGTTCATTGAGAAAGCAGTTCCTGCTCGACAGATTTTTGTTGCAACTACTCCAGCTCCAGTGGAGCATCACTATTACACTCTTCCTTATCATGAGCAGAAATATAGAAAGTCCTATCTGAATAATTCATTCATTCAGATGTTGCATCATACCCATAATGCTACAAATACTACCAATTGTTGGGTATGTGGGATGATACCTGCACACCAGAAGAAAGGAGGAACACCTTTTATTCCTCTACCTTTTTCCCATAATGGTTCATGTCAAACTTGGTATGCCTTTTTGTTTGCTTATGGAAAGCCTTCAGTAGGTGGAATCATTTTTCGATTGAATAAAGAATTTTACCAAGATAAAGATGGCTATCCTCAAGCCAAAGGGACTAAATGGGAATGGGATGAATACCAACCGGACAATATTTCGACACCATATGTCTTCAAAAATGTGAAGAATATGAAGAACATTGGACCCGTTTGTGATTTCTGTAACCAGAGCAAAAGCAGATTTATGTATTGGCAGTATTGTGAGAATTCCCGTAGAATTAAGTGAATGTATAACTACGCTGAACATTGAGGGACATTGAGGGAATTAATAATAGTAGTTTTACCTTGTCGCACAATACCTACTTTGCGTGCTGTAATAAAGGATATTATCAATTACCTGTTGGGTGGTCAGGGGTATGCTACATATAATTTTTGTTACCACCTGTGTTTTTAGCACCTGCATCATATCATCTTGACCTGAAACTGTACAATGATATTTCTAAGAATAGATATAAATGGACAATAAGTACAGATGAGATTGACCAGACAGACACCGCTCTGCAATAATATGTTGATTTCAATTTGGGTTTATTTTTCTTTGTGGGTGCTGCATTGAATAGCAAAAAAATCAGACGATTGATTCGTGTAGTGGAAGCTGTCACCAATCAGACAGCTATGGCACTTGGGAACATTACGAAGAACTGCAAATTACAAGAATTGTAGCACTCCAAAATAGGATGGTGCTCGAAGGGATTTTTGCTGATCGAGGTGGTGCATGCCGCATCATCGGTAGCAGTTGCTGCATTTTTATACCTGACCACTGACCTTCAGTTTATGACCCAATCTCTAAACTGCATAAGATTGCTGCAGATATTCACCCAGAGACTGGTACATGGACATTTTCAAACTAGATATGGACACTCTTTGTTACTTGGGGCTGGAAGCTACTGACTATTCTATGTATACTACTGGTGATACTATTTACATGCTGTACTTGTATACAATGTGATCCCATGATTTGTTCCATGTGCCTCACAGCTTGTGCACCATCCAAAAGAAATATTACAAAAGAGCATCAAATGCTAAATAGTGAAGTTACTGAGATGATGAACATCAATGTACAGGATACATATCTAGATTACCCCAGATAAACAAATGTCTTCAGCTAATGCTGAAAGGGTCGTCTGTTGTAATTCAGCAGCGATTAGATTAAGCATTAGCAAATGCTCAGTTGAGCATGCAGCTGTCTCCAACTTGTAACTGTCAAGATGTGTCCACCAGAATTAGCCGACTGTCAGCCCTTCCCAATTTTTGCTAGCACACTCTCTCTATGACCTTATATGTATTTGAAACCAATACTCTGTGCCTTGTACTACCTTCATTTCAGCCCCTGCGTGGGTATTTATTTATTTATTTTATTTATATAGCGCATTATAACCCAGGGGTCTCTAAGCGCTTTGTCAGGGTCTGCATGGCGGTTCAGAAAGATACAGCTGGTCACGAATCAGGGGCAACCCCACGCTTCCTGAAAGAGCACAGTTTTTATTTTCTTTCGGAAGGGCAGCAGCTTGGTTTCTTTCCGCAGTTCCAGTGGCAATTTATTCCAGAGAGCTGGGAGTGTGTAAGAGAAAGCACGACCTCCCACAGTAGCCAGTCTACAGCGTGGTTGAACAAGGAGGGTAGCTTCTGCAGATCTTAATGAAAGGACCAAGCTCCTTCCGGTCAGTGTGCTACTTCATACTATACCGAAGGGTGTTGTGTGAATGTAGTTCCACCTCATAAGGTTCAATAAACTCTGTCTTTTCTATTCCAGTTTCTCTGCCAACTTCTTACTATTGGTCTGAGGACTGTAAGCAGAGAAGTGCGAATCCCTTGCACTAGTAGGCCTGGCTGAGGCTTGCTACCACAATAGGAACACCTACCTTACGTCTGGGAACGCCTACATTGCAACTCATTGTAGATACGATGCGAGCCCTCAGCAAACCGGCTGCTAACATGCATTAATGCATTTTAGTGTTCCCTAGTAAATAGGGCGATATAATTTTCACTGCAGTTTTGGCTTTTTTTTAAATATTGGGGTGAAATAGCACTTGTTAATATGCCCTCAAGTTTGCTATGACACTGCGGGAACCTTGACTCCTGCCCTGCCATAGCAACCAGCAGTGTCCCGAGGGTATGCACCCCGAGACACAGCAAGAGCCAATCCTGGGAGGTGGTGTTCCCCAAGACTTTCGACTGCTCCAGAATGGAGACCACGCAGCCCCCCTCCCAAAATATAAAAATCCCCAGAGGGTGGTAATCCTCGGGGATTAGGTGAACCTTTGACCTCCCTCACCCATTTATTTTGTAGCACTTATGTAATATTTTAGACCCCGGGATTTGACCATCCCAGGTAGCTAATTTTCAAACAAGCACAGGAGCCAGCGCTTCGTTTTTATTTTTTTATGGCAGATCCATGCACCCAGCACACATTTTACCGGTCTCCCCCCAAAAATAAAAAAATAGGGGGGCCCTAGGGGTCCTTGTGGGACCCACTGAGAAGGTCTATAGGGTAAAAATATTTCTTTCCTGCCCCTTTATACATTTTGAACACTTGTTCCACTAAATTCTAGATCCTCGCTTCTACTGAGGCACAAAATGGCTGCCAACACTTCCTGGTTTTGAATGTTGTTAACCATTTGACAGCCAATCTGTATTCAGCACGTGATCGGGACAGTGTGCTTATAGTCCGCACAAGATGCGCGCATCCACAGAGGTCATAGATATATATGTACTTTTAATTGTCACTCAGGAACTACTGAACGGATTCACACCATTTAAAAAAAAGCACAATCTGCGAACCAAACTCTACCTCTCTAGTAAATTTGGAGTCATTCCGTTCAGCCGTTCGGGCTGTAGCCCTGGCTAAAGGTCCCTATTGAAAATTCCATGGGGAAAACACGTTTTGGGACCCCCACTTGACGAATCACCCCCAAACTTTCAGGGAAGGAGCAGAACCAAGCAGGCCATTTTCTTGGAGAAATTGGTGAAGATTCGTCCACCGGCGCTAAAGTCATTCCAAATAGAATTCTGAGAAAATTACAAGTAAAATCTTAGCGATATCTAGAGATGAAGTACGGAATGTGTACGGAAATCTGTACAATTACGAGCACGAGCTGCATGCTGATTGGCTGTCAACTGTCTATCAACACTCCAGGAAGTGTTGGCAGCCATCTTGTTCGTCGCTAGAACAGATTGTCAAGAAAACAGTAAAACAAAGTTGAGAAATAGGGAAAGGGGGCAGGGTAGAAACATCCTGAACCTCTAGGCTTGCTCAGGGGGTCATACATGGATTTTTAGGCTCAATTTTTATTTTTTATTTAATAAAAAATCCCGGCGTACGCGTATGGTACTCGTATGCGGTGGAAAAGGGAAAAGAAACTACAAGTCTGTTTTATTCATTAGGTCTCGGGGGGCAAATTCCAGGGGCAATTTTTTTCATAATGGGGGGCTTGTAAGGTGCCCCAAGCCCTGGGGAATGCCATCCCTCTGTTGTTTTATTTTGAAGTTTGCGGGGGGGTTACATTCCTCCTCCCCTCAGTCTCAGTGACCGTAACCCCGACAAGGCTTTTTTTGAAAAATATATATTTTTTAAAGTGTTTTCAGCTCTCCCTCTCTCTCTCCCAGTACACGTCGCGGGGACCGCCACCTTCCTGGGGCAGTAATATGTAAAATAACTTTCCAGTCCCGGATACGTGGACTCCCTGGGGTTTTTTAATGTTGGGAGGGGGTCGCGCGGCCCCCTTAGCATAACCCTTGATGGTCCTGGGGTCCACCATCTCCCAGGGCCGGTGTTCTAACTATATGCTTATATCGTTCTGTACACCGCCTACGTTAGAGGGGTGCCGATACATGCAGGTTCTGCCTGTCTATTTGTGCTTCCCCATCTGGCTGTGCACACCCTATGCATGGAGAATCCAAAATGTGGTTGTTCGACAAACAAAATATCCTTAATAATGGTGGAATATTCAGGGTTAAGTCCATGCCCTAGAGAGACCCGCTTAAAATATAGAAAGAAAAGGCCTTTTCAATTCAGTTTTATCTACGCGTGTCCACCATTTTGAGCTGTAGCATGGATGGAGCCATGGCATAGCCTCGGAGCCTACAAAAAATATTATTTAATTGTAACCAACATAAAAAGGTTCCAGGTCGAAACAAATTATAATCTGTATTCCGAATTAGCTTTCGGTCCCTTCCGGTCTTTGTTAATTTAACATATTTGAACTTAAATCGCAACCGTCCACAGTCTTAATGAACTCCAGTTGTATACTTTAACTCTGAGTGGGGAGCTTAAAAATACATGCATCTAAGACATGGACCATAGTGCGGCTGCGCAGAATTACGCGCATGCGTGGAAATGCGGTGGGTGTACAGACAGATGGGAAGAGGCTATCGATAGAACACCGGCTCTTGCAGTGTCTCGGGGTGCGTACTTCCGGGACACTGCTGTTTGCTATGGTAGGGCTGTACCGTCGCAGCTCCCACTTTACCATAGAAAACCACTTACTTATTTGAAAAAGAGACCAAGTTAATCTGCTGTCTCTTTCAAGTAAGAAAAAAACATTGTTTTTCATCAGAGTGAGCAGCATGTAAGCTGCTGTCTGTGTTAAAGCAATGTGGGCTGTCGAAGGATGCAGGGAGCCGTCTGGCATCGTGGGGGCATTGGACTAAAAAAAAAGAAAAAAGTTATTTTTGGGAACTTACTTTACTGGTCAAAAAAAGATCTATATTTAGTATGTAAAACTTTCCGGGTTTTTTTCTGCACCAGTTGTACTCTCTGCGCATGCGCACCCTTGCATCCAAGCGGATGTTTTTTTTTTCTTCAAGTTCGCCAAGCAAACCTCTCCTCATTTCAGGTATTAAGTTTGACGCTTTTTTTCCCGGGTTTGGTGTGTCATCCGCTGCTATACTTTTGTAATAATAAGCATATTCTATATGTATTTGAAACGTATTGCCGAGGCGCCAAACGTTGATTATATACTCCGTCCTCCGCCATTTTAGTAGTTTTTCTCCGTTATTTTTATTATATCTGTTACTTTCATTTTACCCTCCGCTTATTTTCTCTTTGATCGATGAGATTTCCTGCCACAGACACCATGGTGTTTGTCCTTGGCCTCGGATCTTATCAGACTTGGTCACACGTATACCTAGAAACTAATTTGAAGGACGTAAGCCCCAGCCATTACAACGCGTGCTCGTCAACACAAAGACATTATTAAGAATATGCGTTTATCATGCGTGGTAAATGCATACTAGTTGTAAAAGCATGTGTGGTAAAGCCTTATGCGTGCTAATGGTTTCGTGGTGACGATCATGCATGCTTATTACCGCGTTGTAATGGCTGTTTCCCCCAGGACACTGCAGCAACCGGGTCTGGGCGTCGTGGACTCCAGGGCACCAGGCGGAGGGCCACGCAGCCCGTCTCATACAATATAGAAGTCTTTGTGGGGTTATTGTTTCCGTGGCTTGAGGGGCGTCATTGAGGCCCACACACCTAATTTTGTAGGGGGGTAGGTTTGCATGGGAAAATGTCGCAAGAGGTTTGTAAATGTGGTACACATTGTTTCGTATTAGTTTGATTTCTTTACCATGTTGTAGTATATCAAGAGAAAATATAACTCAGTACTTTTCAATCCTAGTCTTGAACATCTTACTATAGTACTACAACATTATAAATATAATTTTTATTGTGGACCGTCACCCCCCCAATCAAAAAGTAGTATGTCATTTTTTTTATTAACTTTTATTAAAAGAATAACTGTAAACCAAACTTAATGATAACTATATAATAAACAAGTAGAAAAATAACTTTAAAAAAACAATAGTATAAACAAATTGTGAAGTTGACTCCAAAAGACGTACGATTGGTAATTTGCAAAACAAAAAAGAAAATTAGAGTTTAGAATTATGTAGATGTGACTAAATGAGCTGAAGCATTGCAAGTCAAGGTAACACTACAATTTTACGTGTGAAGTGTGCCTGGTACATTTCACTTCTGTTATAGTGCCGCGTTCAAGTGGTTTCCATATGGATGTGCGTTACTGACACAAAAGTAGCACAACCGGATTGTAAATACGCCGACTTATTACAAATGCATTGCAATGAAGGCATCGTATATCTAGGCCTCTGTGCTTACCATTGTATAAACACTGCGGCCAAACACTGCGGCCAGTGGAATTCACAACTTCAATTCAGGTGTTGTTCTACAAGTCAAAGGAGACAGCAGTGTCTATAAGTTTAGAAGAGAAAGAGAAATGATGTCACAGAGAGTGAGAGATAGAAAGAGAGAGAAAACAACTTCAAAACTGTCTCGCAGAGTCCGGAGTTGAGATTGTTTCTCGAAAAGTCAGACGTAGATTTAGAAGCTGCTTGTGTCACTTTTCCCATGTTAAAAGTGATAGAAAAGTGGCGTAATAAGCTTGTAAATCTGTTCGGCAGACTGTTGTAACCTATCTGTTGTCACTGCTCGGAGGTAATTATACATTTTTCACAGTGAAGCTGCTGCAAACAACGGACTGTCTCCTTTCACAAATGAAGGTAACACTACAGTTTTACGTGTGCAATGTGCCTACTACATTTCAGTTCTGTTACAGTGCCGCGTTCAAGTGGTGTCTATATGGAAGTGCCTATTGCATTACTGACACAAAAGTGGCACAACGGTATTGTAAATATTAAGTATGGGCAAAATTTACGAATTCGCGTTCCGCGAATACGCGCGAAATCGAATTCGCAATCCGCAAAATGCGCGAATTTGCGGATTTTTGGTTTTTTGTATGTTCGCGGGTTTTTTTGCGTGTTCGCGGGTTTTTTGTGTGTTCGCGGGCTGCTTGCATGGCGAAGTTACCCATGCAGTCGTGTATGGGGACAGCACCCTCTGGTTCACCACTGCCACCCTCTGGTTCATCACTGCCACCCTCTGGTTCACCACTGCCACCCTCTGGTTCATCCCTGCCACCCTCTGGTTCACCCCTGCCACCCTCTGGTTCACCACTGCCACCCTCTGGTTCAGCACTGCCACTCTCTAGTTCAACCCTGCCACCCTCTGCTTCAGCACTGTCACCCTCTGGTTCACCACTGCCACCCTCTGGTTCACAACTGCCCCCCTCTGGTTCATCACAGCACCTCTGGTTCACCACTGCCACCCTCTGGTTAACCACTGTCACCCTCTGGTTCAGCACTGCCACCCTCTGGTTCACCACTGCCACCCTCTGGTTCACCCCTGCCACCCTCTGGTTCACCACTGCTACCCTCTGGTTCATCACAGCACCCTCTAGTTCACCCCTGCCACCCTCTGGTTCAGCACTCTCACCCTCTGGTTCACCACTGATACCCTCTGGCTCACAACTGCCACCCTCTGGTTTATCACAGCACCTCTGGTTCACCCCTGCCACACTCTAGTTAACCACTGTCACCCTCTGGTTCAGCACTGCCACCCTCTGGTTCACCACTGCCACTCTCTGGTTCACCACTGCCACTCTCTGGTTCACCCATGCCACCCTCTGGTTCACCACTGCCACCCTCTAGTTCACCCCTGCCACCATCTGGTTCATCACTGCCACCCTCTGGTTCACCCGTGCCACCCTCTGGGTCACACCTGCTACCCTCTTGTTCAGCACTGCCACCCTCTGGTTCAGCACTGTCACCCTCTGGTTCACCCCTGCCACCCTCTGGTTCATCACTGTCACCCTCTGGTTCATCACTGCCACCCTCTGGTTCACCACTGCCACCCTCTACCGAGACCTTTTGTGACGCAGCGGCAGCACAAAAGATGCGCCATGGTGCTGGGTATTAACAACGTGACGCATCTGAGAGATGCATCACGTTGTAAAGCCCTGCGCCATCAGGAGGCGTTCCGGCGCTGGAGAGGGCGTTCCTGCGCAGGAACGCCTCCTAAAAGTGGCTGAGTCAAATCTACAAGATTTCACTCAGTCACTTTTAGGCCAATGCTGTGTCAAAACCCTGCACCTGCTTGAAGCAGGCACAAGGCTTGATGCAGCATTGGGGAGATAGGGCCCCCCAGAGCATTTCTGGAGCTGCGTCGCAAGCACGACGCAGCTCCAGCAATGCGCTGCTTTTACGGCACAGATGCATGACGCATCTGTGCCGTTTTTGCCACATGGTGCGCCGCATTGTAATTGCGGCGCACCATGGGTGGCGGAGCTGCGGCGCACAATAACTGACGCATCCCTGGAGATGCGCCAGTTATTGTAAACCTGCCCCTATACATTTAGCCAACGAGGGAGCACTTACTGATTAGACAGTAGAAAGTACTCCAGTTGAGTAGAGGTATTGCACAAAAAGGTGGCATCTTCGTGGACAAACACGCAGGGCGGGATTCATTCTGCCCCCTGTTAGACTCGTTTTTTGTGCCCTTCTGCCCTCTGTTAGACTAGTTTTTCCCTTGTTTTTGTGCCCTTCTGCACTCTGTTAGACTCGTTTTTCCCTTGTTTTTCTGCCCTTCTGCCCCCTGTTAGACTCGTTTTTTGTGCCCTCTGTTAGACTAATTTTTCCCTTGTTTTTCTGCCCTTCTGCCCTCTGTTAGACTTGTTTTTTGTGCCCTTCTGCCCTCTGTTATACCCTTGTTTTTGTGCCCTTCTGCCCTGTTAGATTCGTTTTTGTGCCCTTCTGCCCTCTGTTAGACTCGTTTTTCCCTTGTTTTTCTGCCCTTCTGTCCTCTGTTAGACTGGTCTTTTGTGCCCTTCTGCCCTCTGTTAGACTCGTTTTTCCCTTGTTTTTCTGCCCTTCTTTCCTTTTTTAGACTGCTTTTTGTGCCTTTCTGCCCTCTGCATCACCACATCATCACTGCATCACCACATCATCACTCAGCGCTACCCCAGCATCACTCAGCACCACCACATTATCACTCAGCACCACCACAGCACCACTCAGCACCACCACAGCATCACTCAGCACCACCACAGCATCACTCAGCACCACCACAGCACCAATCAGCACCACCACAGCACCACTCAGCGCCATCACAGCATCACTCAGCACCAACACAGCATCACTCAGCACCACCACATTATCACTCAGCACCACCACAGCACCACTCAGCACCACCACAGCATCACTCAGCACCACCACAGATTCACTCAGCACCACCACAGCACCACTCAGCACCACCCCAGCATCACTCAGCACCAACCCAGTATCACTCTGCACCACCACAGCACCACTCAGCATCACCACAGCACCACTCAGCACCACCACAGTACCACTCAGCGCCTCCCCAGCATCAATCTGCGCAACCATTCAACAATAACTGGTTCAACTATGTTCTCTCAATGTTTCAAACTTTATTACAAATGTCACAAAAAGATGTTAATATTTCACTTCTGTTCTTAGATTTGCGTCACAATAAAATACACTGAACATAATCTTCACAAAAGTTATTTACAAAAGTTTAAGCTATTGCCATTATAAAATAAAATCACTTTTATTTAAGTATTAATTATTTAAAAAAATTAAAAGCCATTGTAATTTGTAACATTCAATACAGCTATGTCACGTAAATACAAAACATGTTGCATTACAAATGCTATACATGTCACATTTGCAAAAGTTATAACTATTGGCATTGTAAATGACAAAGCTATTAATTTAGCTATTTTCAAAACCAACACATAAATAAAAAAATTGTCATTTACATGACCAATAGTTCAAACTTTCCTAATGCGAGACCTATTGCATTGCAAATGCTTGTTTTTATATCTGTCAGTGCTTCCTGTTGAGGTTTAATTTTCGTGACAGGCACCTCATTGTCTACTTGTAACTATTCTCTGACCCTGCTTCAAGGGTCAGAGCAGGGTCAGAGAATAGTTGCAAGTAGGCAACGAGGCGCCGGGAACCACTTACAGGCTTACAGCAGCGGGTGCCCAAGTTGAAGTTAATTTCTTTGTAACCCTTTTGTAAAAGGTTACAAAAAATTAGCTTCAACTTTTGTACCTGCTGCTGTACCCCTGTAAGTGCTTGGCTGAAAATTCGTCCCCGCTGATTCGCGGATTTTACCGCGATTTCACGAAATCCGCAAATTCCGCGAGCAGAACAAATTTTCAGCCCATGCTTAGTAAATATTCCGACTTATTTCTAATGCATTGTAATGAAGGCATTGTATATTTAGGCCTCTGTGATTACCGTTGTATAAACACTGCTGCCAAACACTGCGGCCAGTGGAATTCACAACTTGAAGACACCTTTGCTTCTACACGTCAAAGCAGACAGCATTTTCTATAAGTTTAAAAGAGAAAGAGAAATTATGTCACAGAGAGTGATTGGAAGATGTTGCTCTACGTGTGGAAGAAGCCTTCACTGTAATGAAGAGAGTTAATCATTTCTACTCAGATAAGGTTGTATATAGCAGAGTGGAGATAGCAGCGTCCACAACTTTAAAAAAGAAAGAGAAACGATGTGAGAGAGTAAGAAAGAGAAAGGGAAAAAAGGACATTAAAACTTGGGAGAGACACACAGGACAGGGGAGGGGGACTTGAAGCCAGAGGCGAAACCACAGTCAAAAATATGGGGGGTGAGGGGGCTAGAAAAAATTTGGGGTGGGGGCTTAAGTTCAAGCAAAAAGAAGAGTGGAGCTGCAGGGGCTGTAAGCGGGGGGTGGGAATATCAAAGCCTCATTAACAAGCAAAATGTGTTTGAAAGACCTGTGACGTACTCGGGAGCGACTGTGTGTGGTCCCAGGAAGCTATGTCATCCTAGCTGAAGCCCTGTTATCCCAATGTTTTTTGCGCTTGCTGCATACTACAGATTCTCTCCTTTGACAGATAACTTACGTTGTTTCAGAAACAAGCTTCTTTGCTCACCTTGTGCTATTGCCGTCGTCCTTGTTACATAATCCATCGTGAAGCTGTACATCTAAAAGATATTAAAAGAAAGATGTTATGATTGGCAATTGTTGCTATATTAATTTGGAGTTAGATAATATTGCGCTTTTATAGACGTTGATTGTCACATTTCTACAAACTGTTTGTATTGTGAATATATTCCGGACATTTCAGCGATTATAAAAACGTTACTGGTATTGGGAAAAAAAATTAATACATTATGTAGGAGTACGTTCGTCTAAAATAGTAAGTCGCATTTTTGTATGTAGTCAGCTACAACCCTTTGACTCCTTCCGATGCATACTGCAGCCTCACTGCTCACCTTTTCATGGAAAAGACACCTTCTTCATGATGTAGTCCCGATCTCCAACAAAGAAGTCTCATATATGGTGCCGAATCTTGATATCTGTATGGCTAATGACATACTCGTGCTCCCATCATCATCATCGCAGGTTCTTCACCCGCTCAGTGCTTCAGGCCCCACTAACTCAATGACCAAAGAAGCCACCCATGTGGTAGTGGGACCCTTGTTCGGTGGTTTGGGAACAACTCTAAAATGGCGTACAACATGTGCGCTCCATCTTTTTAATACAAAGGGTCACGTGTGTAGTGATGAATGTGCTGGATGGGTGTGGTGTGGGTGTATACCAGCCATGAGGGAGTGTGTGTGTCGATCTGACAACTAGACCTGCAACTAAGAAGTCACTACAATGGAAATTTGGGCCTTATAGTGTTGTTCTGTTTTCCTGGTAGCGTAAGAGTGGCTTTCTTTTTTCTATGTGACGTTACGATACAGTCACTATGTATGTAGCCTAATTTGTGACACATTTTATTGTACAATGCGTTTAAAAAACTAGTTGTGGTAGGGTGCTTTTAAATTAAACTGCAAAGTCTGCTTACGAGTTTTCTGAGTGTAGAAGTATTTTTATTTCTATTTTCTATTCTATTATAATTGTGCTGACTTTTCTCCTTTACGGTACAAAAGGGGGTGGGGATGGACGGAGCATCAGAACCAATCAAACACTCACACCCAGTCAAAAGATCTGGGTTTGATCCATCACCGTTCTTTAGCCCACTCTGCCACCCCAGTTCAGACATGGCTATATGCAAATCAGTCTGACCCTGTGCCTTATGGGAACAGTCCAGCCTGAACTGCCAAGCCATGCCTTCCCTGGACCGGAAACAAGCTTCCGAGGACCGGTTTCTGGCATTCCAGCCATCTTCAGCCCGGCTTGCTTGAATCCAGTAGCAAAGTGAGCAAGGGACTCACGTCTGAGCATACCCTGCCACACTTATGGTGGCCAAAAGCGGTACAAAAGGGGGTGGTGATGGACGGAGCATCAGAACCAATCAAACACTCACACCCAGTCAAAAGATCTGGGTTTGATCCATCATCGTTCTTTAGCCCACTCTGCCACCCCAGTTCAGACATGGCTATATGCAAATCAGTCTGACCCTGTGCTTCATGGGAACAGTCCAGCCCGAACTGCCAAGCCATGCCTTCCCCAGACCGGAAACAAGATTCCGAGGACCGGTTTCTGGCATTCCAGCCGTATTCAGCCCGGCATGCTTGAATCCAGTAGCAAAGTGAGCAAGGGACTCATGTCTGAGAATACCCTGCCACACTTATGGCGGCCAAAAACGGTACAAAAGGGGGTGGTGATGGACGGAGCATCAGAACCAATCAAACACTCACACCCAGTCAATAGATCTGGGTTTGATCCTTCACCGTTCTTTAGCCCACTCTGCCACCCAAGTTCAGACATGGCTATATGCAAATCAGTCTAAACCTGTGCCTCATGGGAACAGTCCAGCCCTAACTGCCAAGCCATGCCTTCCCTGGACCGGAAACAAGCTTCCGAGGACCGGTTTCTGGCATTCCAGCCGTCTTCAGCCCGGCTTGCTTGAATCAAGTAGCAAAGTGAGCAAGGGACTCACGTCTGAGCCTACCCTGCCACACTTATGGCGGCCAAAAGCGGTACAAAAGGGGATGGTGATGGACGGAGCATCAGAACCAATCAAACACTCACACCCAGTCAAAAGTTCTGGGTTTGATCCATCACCGTTCTTTAGCCCACTCTGCCACCCCAGTTCAGACATGGCTATATACAAATCAGTCTGACCCTATGCCTCATGGGAACAGTCCAGCCGGAACTGCCAAGCCATGCCTTCACTGGACCGGAAACAAGCTTCCGAGGACCGGTTTCTGGCATTCCATCCGTCTTCAGCCCGGCTTGCTTGAATCCAGTAGCAAAGTGAGCAAGGGACTCACGTCTGAGCATACTCTGCCACACTTATGGCGGCTCTAAAGCGGTATAAAAGGGGGTGGTGATGGACAGAGCATCAGAACAAATCAAACACTCACACCCAGTCAAAAGATCTGGGTTTGATCCATCACCGTTTTTTAGCCCACTCTGCCACCCCAGTTCAGACATGGCTATCTACAAATCAGTTTGACCTTGTGCCTCATGGGAACAGTCCAGCCCGAACTGCCAAGCCATGCCTTCCTTGGACCGGAAACAAGCTTCCGAGGACCGGTTTCTGGCATTCCAGCCGTCTTCAGCCCGGCTTGCTTGAATCCAGAAGCCAAGTGAGCAAGGGACTCACGTCTGAGCATACCCTGCCACACTTATGGCGGCCAAAAGCGGTACAAAAGGGGGTGGTGATGGACGGAGCATCAGAACCAATCAAACTCTCACACCCAGTCAAATGATTTGGGTTTGATCCATCACCGTTCTTTAGCCCACTCTGCCACACAAGTTCAGACAAGGCAATATGCAAATCAATCTGACCCTGTGCCTCATGGGAACAGTCCAGCCCGAACTGCTAAGCCATGCCTTCCCTGGACCGGAAACAAGCTTCTGAGGACCGGTTTCTGGCATTCCAGCCATCTTCAGCCCGGCTTGCTTGAATCAAGTAGCAAAGTGAGCAAGGGACTCACGTCTGAGCATTCCCTGCCACACTTATGGCGGCCAAAAGCGATACAAAAGGGGGTGGTGATGGACGGAGCATCAGAACCAATCAAACACTCACACCCAGTCAAAAGATCTGGGTTTGATCCATCACTGTTCTTTAGCCCACTCTGCCATCCCAGTTCAGACATGGCTATATGCAAATCAGTCAGACCCTGTGCCTCATGGGAACAATCTAGCCCGAACTGCCAAACCATGCCTTCCCTGGACCGGAAACAATCTTCCGAGGACCGGTTTCTGTCATTCCAGCCGTCTTCAGCCCGGCTTGCTTGAATCCAGTAGCAAAGTGAGCAAGGGACTCACGTCTGAGCATACCCTGCCAAACTTATGACGGCCAAAAGCGGTACAAAAGGGGGTGGTGATGGACGGAGCATCAGAACCAATCAAACACACACACCCAGTCAAAAGATCTGGCTTTGATCCATCACCGTTCTTTAGCCCACTCTGCCACCCCAGTTCAGACATGGCTATATGCAAATCAGTCAGACCATGTGCCTCATGGGAACAGTCCAGCCCGAACTGCCAAGCCATGCCTTCCCTGGACCGGAAAAAAGCTTCCGAGGACTGGTTTCCGGCATTCCAGCCATCTACAGCCCGGCTTGCTTGAAACCAGTAGCAAAGTGAGCAAGGAACTCACGTCTGAGCATACCCTACCACACTTATGGCGGCCAAAAGCGGTACAAAAGGGGGTGGTGATGGACAGAGCATCAGAACCAATCAAACACTCACACCCAGTCAAATGATCTGGGTTTGATCCATCACCGTTCTTTAGCCCACTCTGCCACCCCAGTTCAGACATGGCTATATGCAAATCAGTCTGACCCTGTGCCTTATGGGAACAGTCTAGCCCGAACTGCCAAGCCATGCCTTCCCTGGACCGGAAACAAGCTTCCGAGGACCGTTTTCTGGCATTCCAGCCATCTTCAGCCCGGCTTGCTTCAATCCAGTAGCAAAGTGAGCATGGGACTCACGTCTGAGCATACCCTGCCACACTTATGGTGGCCAAAAGCGGTACAAAAGGGGGTGGTGATGGACGGAGCATCAGAACCAATCAAACACTCACACCCAGTCAAAAGATCTGGGTTTGATCCATCACCGTTCTTTAGCCCACTCTGCCACCCCAGTTCAGACATGGCTATATGCAAATCAGTCTGACCCTGTGCCTCATGGGAACAGTCCAGCCCTAACTCCCAAGCCATGCCTTCCCTGGACCGGAAAAAAGCTTCCGAGGACCGGTTTCTGGCATTCCAGCCGTCTTCAGCCCGGCTTGCCTGAATCAAGTAGCAAAGTGAGCAAGGGACTCACGTCTGAGCATACCCTGCCACACTTATGGCGGCCAAAAGCGGTACAAAAGGGGATGGTGATGGACGGAGCATCAGAACCAATCAAACACTCACACCCAGTCAAAAGATCTGGGTTTGATCCATCACCGTTCTTTAGCCCACTCTGCCACCCCAATTCAGATATGGCTATATGCAAATCAGTCTGACCCTGTGCATCATGGGAACAGTCCAACCCGAACTGCCAAGCCATGGCTTAACTGGACCGGAAACAAGCTTCCGAGGACCGGTTTCTGGCATTCCATCCGTCCTCAGCCCGGCTTGCTTGAATCCAGTAGCAAAGTGAGCAAGGGACTCACGTCTGAGCATACTCTGCCACACTTATGGCGGCTCTAAAGCGGTACAAAAGGGGGTGGTGATGGACGGAGCATCAGAACAAATCAAACACTCACACCCAGTCAAAAGATCTGGGTTTGATCCATCACCGTTCTTTAGCCCACTCTGCCACCCCAGTACAGACATGGCTATCTACAAATCAGTTTGACCTTGTGCCTCATGGGAACAGTCCAGCCCGAACTGCCAAGCCATGCCTTCCCTGGACCGGAAACAAGCTTCCGAGGACCGGTTTCTGGCATTCCAGCCGTCTTCAGCCCGGCTTGCTTGAATCCAGAAGCCAAGTGAGCAAGGGACTCACGTCTGAGCATACCCTGCCACACTTATGGCGGCCAAAAGCGGTACAAAAGGGGGTGGTGATCGACGGAGCATCAGAACCAATCAAACTCTCACACCCAGTCAAAAGATTTGGGTTTGATCCATCACCGTTCTTTAGCCCACTCTGCCACACAAGTTCAGACATGGCAATATGCAAACCAATCTGACCCTGTGCCTCATGGGAATAGTCCAGCCCGAACTGCCAAGCCATGCCTTCCCTGGACCAGAAACAAGCTTCTGAGGACCGGTTTCTGGCATTCCAGCCATCTTCAGCCCGGCTTGCTTGAATCAAGTAGCAAAGTGAGCAAGGGACTCACGTCTGAGCATTCCCTGACACACTTATGGCGGCCAAAAGCGGTACAAAAGGGGGTGGTGATGGACGGAGCATCAGAACCAATCAAACACTCACACCCAGTCAAAGGATCTGGGATTGATCCATCACCGTTCTTTAGCCCACTCTGCCGCCCCAATTCAGATATGGCTATATGCAAATCAGTCTGACCCTGTGCCTCTTGGGAACAGTCCAGCCGGAACTTCCAGGCCATGCCTTCCATGGACCGGAAACAAGTTTCCGAGGACCGGTTTCTGTCATTCCAGCCGTCTTCAGCCCGGCTTGCTTGAATCCAGAAGCCAAGTGAGCAAGGGACTCACGTCTGAGCATACCCTGCCACACTTATGGCGGCCAAAAGCGGTACAAAAGGGGGTGGTGATCGACGGAGCATCAGAACCAATCAAACTCTCACACCCAGTCAAAAGATTTGGGTTTGATCCATCACCGTTCTTTAGCCCACTCTGCCACACAAGTTCAGACATGGCAATATGCAAATCAGTCAGACCCTGTGCCTCATGGGAACAGTCTAGCCCGAACTGCCAAACCATGCCTTCCCTGGACCGGAAACAATCTTCTGAGGACCGGTTTCTGGCATTCCAGCCTTCTTCAGCCCGGCTTGCTTGAATCCAGTAGCAAAGTGAGCAAGGGACTCACGTCTGAGCATACCCTTCCACACTTATGGCGGCCAAAAGCGGTACAAAAGGGGGTGGTGATGGACGCAGCATCAGAACCAATCAAACACTCACTCCCAGTCAAAAGATCTGGGTTTGATCCATCACCGTTCTTTAGCCCACTCTGCCGCCCCAATTCAGATATGGCTATATGCAAATCAGTCTGACCCTGTGCCTCTTGGGAACAGTCCAGCCGGAACTTCCAGGCCATGCCTTCCATGGACCGGAAACAAGTTTCCGAGGACCGGTTTCTGTCATTCCAGCCGTCTTCAGCCCGGCTTGCTTGAATCCAGTGGCAAAGTGAGCAAGGGACTCACGTCTGAGCATACCCTTCCAAACTTATGACGGCCAAAAGTGGTACAAAAGGGGATGGTGATGGACGGAGCATCAGAACCAATCAAACACTCACACCCAGTCAAAAGATCTGGCTTTGATCCATCACCGTTCTTTAGCCCACTCTGCCACCCCAGTTCAGACATGGCTATATGCAAATCAGTCAGACCATGTGCCTCATGGGAACAGTCCAGCCCGAACTGCCAAGCCATGCCTTCCCTGGACCGGAAAAAAGCTTCCGAGGACTGGTTTCCGGCATTCCAGCCATCTACAGCCCGGCTTGCTTGAAACCAGTAGCAAAGTGAGCAAGGAACTCACGTCTGAGCATACCCTACCACACTTATGGCGGCCAAAAGCGGTACAAAAGGGGGTGGTGATGGACAGAGCATCAGAACCAATCAAACACTCACACCCAGTCAAATGATCTGGGTTTGATCCATCACCGTTCTTTAGCCCACTCTGCCACCCCAGTTCAGACATGGCTATATGCAAATCAGTCTGACCCTGTGCCTTATGGGAACAGTCTAGCCCGAACTGCCAAGCCATGCCTTCCCTGGACCGGAAACAAGCTTCCGAGGACCGTTTTCTGGCATTCCAGCCATCTTCAGCCCGGCTTGCTTCAATCCAGTAGCAAAGTGAGCATGGGACTCACGTCTGAGCATACCCTGCCACACTTATGGTGGCCAAAAGCGGTACAAAAGGGGGTGGTGATGGACGGAGCATCAGAACCAATCAAACACTCACACCCAGTCAAAAGATCTGGGTTTGATCCATCACCGTTCTTTAGCCCACTCTGCCACCCCAGTTCAGACATGGCTATATGCAAATCAGTCTGACCCTGTGCCTCATGGGAACAGTCCAGCCCTAACTCCCAAGCCATGCCTTCCCTGGACCGGAAAAAAGCTTCCGAGGACCGGTTTCTGGCATTCCAGCCGTCTTCAGCCCGGCTTGCCTGAATCAAGTAGCAAAGTGAGCAAGGGACTCACGTCTGAGCATACCCTGCCACACTTATGGCGGCCAAAAGCGGTACAAAAGGGGATGGTGATGGACGGAGCATCAGAACCAATCAAACACTCACACCCAGTCAAAAGATCTGGGTTTGATCCATCACCGTTCTTTAGCCCACTCTGCCACCCCAATTCAGATATGGCTATATGCAAATCAGTCTGACCCTGTGCATCATGGGAACAGTCCAACCCGAACTGCCAAGCCATGGCTTAACTGGACCGGAAACAAGCTTCCGAGGACCGGTTTCTGGCATTCCATCCGTCCTCAGCCCGGCTTGCTTGAATCCAGTAGCAAAGTGAGCAAGGGACTCACGTCTGAGCATACTCTGCCACACTTATGGCGGCTCTAAAGCGGTACAAAAGGGGGTGGTGATGGACGGAGCATCAGAACAAATCAAACACTCACACCCAGTCAAAAGATCTGGGTTTGATCCATCACCGTTCTTTAGCCCACTCTGCCACCCCAGTACAGACATGGCTATCTACAAATCAGTTTGACCTTGTGCCTCATGGGAACAGTCCAGCCCGAACTGCCAAGCCATGCCTTCCCTGGACCGGAAACAAGCTTCCGAGGACCGGTTTCTGGCATTCCAGCCGTCTTCAGCCCGGCTTGCTTGAATCCAGAAGCCAAGTGAGCAAGGGACTCACGTCTGAGCATACCCTGCCACACTTATGGCGGCCAAAAGCGGTACAAAAGGGGGTGGTGATCGACGGAGCATCAGAACCAATCAAACTCTCACACCCAGTCAAAAGATTTGGGTTTGATCCATCACCGTTCTTTAGCCCACTCTGCCACACAAGTTCAGACATGGCAATATGCAAACCAATCTGACCCTGTGCCTCATGGGAATAGTCCAGCCCGAACTGCCAAGCCATGCCTTCCCTGGACCAGAAACAAGCTTCTGAGGACCGGTTTCTGGCATTCCAGCCATCTTCAGCCCGGCTTGCTTGAATCAAGTAGCAAAGTGAGCAAGGGACTCACGTCTGAGCATTCCCTGACACACTTATGGCGGCCAAAAGCGGTACAAAAGGGGGTGGTGATGGACGGAGCATCAGAACCAATCAAACACTCACACCCAGTCAAAGGATCTGGGATTGATCCATCACCGTTCTTTAGCCCACTCTGCCGCCCCAATTCAGATATGGCTATATGCAAATCAGTCTGACCCTGTGCCTCTTGGGAACAGTCCAGCCGGAACTTCCAGGCCATGCCTTCCATGGACCGGAAACAAGTTTCCGAGGACCGGTTTCTGTCATTCCAGCCGTCTTCAGCCCGGCTTGCTTGAATCCAGAAGCCAAGTGAGCAAGGGACTCACGTCTGAGCATACCCTGCCACACTTATGGCGGCCAAAAGCGGTACAAAAGGGGGTGGTGATCGACGGAGCATCAGAACCAATCAAACTCTCACACCCAGTCAAAAGATTTGGGTTTGATCCATCACCGTTCTTTAGCCCACTCTGCCACACAAGTTCAGACATGGCAATATGCAAATCAGTCAGACCCTGTGCCTCATGGGAACAGTCTAGCCCGAACTGCCAAACCATGCCTTCCCTGGACCGGAAACAATCTTCTGAGGACCGGTTTCTGGCATTCCAGCCTTCTTCAGCCCGGCTTGCTTGAATCCAGTAGCAAAGTGAGCAAGGGACTCACGTCTGAGCATACCCTTCCACACTTATGGCGGCCAAAAGCGGTACAAAAGGGGGTGGTGATGGACGCAGCATCAGAACCAATCAAACACTCACTCCCAGTCAAAAGATCTGGGTTTGATCCATCACCGTTCTTTAGCCCACTCTGCCGCCCCAATTCAGATATGGCTATATGCAAATCAGTCTGACCCTGTGCCTCTTGGGAACAGTCCAGCCGGAACTTCCAGGCCATGCCTTCCATGGACCGGAAACAAGTTTCCGAGGACCGGTTTCTGTCATTCCAGCCGTCTTCAGCCCGGCTTGCTTGAATCCAGTGGCAAAGTGAGCAAGGGACTCACGTCTGAGCATACCCTTCCAAACTTATGACGGCCAAAAGTGGTACAAAAGGGGATGGTGATGGACGGAGCATCAGAACCAATCAAACACTCACACCCAGTCAAAAGATCTGGGTTTGATCCATCACCGTTCTTTAGCCCACTCTGCCACCCCAGTTCAGACGTGGCTATATGCAAATCAGTCAGACCCTGTGCCTCATGGGAACAATCTAGCCCAAACTGCCAAGCCATGCCTTCCCTGGACCGGAAACAATCTTCTGAGGACCGGTTTCTGGCATTCCAGCCGTCTTCAGCCCGGCTTGCTTGAATCCAGTAGCAAAGTGAGCAAAGGACTCACATCTGAGCATACCCTTCCACACGTATGGCGGACAAAAGCGGTACAAAAGGGGGTGGTGATGGACGGATCATCAGAACCAATCAAACACTCACACCCAGTCAAAAGATCTGGGTTTGATCCATCACCGTTCTTTAGCCCACTCTGCCACCCCAATTCAGATATGGCTATATGCAAATCAGTCTGATCCTGTGCCTCATGGGAACAGTCCAGCCCAACCTGCCAAGCCATGCCTTAACTGGACCGGAAACAACCTTCCGAGGAACGGTTTCTGGCATTCCAGCCGTCTTCAGCCCGGCTTGCTTGAATCCAGTAGCAAAGTGAGCAAGGGACTCACGTCTGAGCATACCCTGCCACACTTATGGCGGCCAAAAGCGGTACAAAAGGGGGTGGTGATGGACGGAGCATCAGAACCAATCAAACACTCACACCCAGTCAAAAGATCTGGGTTTGATCCATCACCGTTCTTTAGCCCACTCTACCACCCCAGTTCAGACATGGCTATATGCAAATCAGTCTGACCCTGTGCCTCATGGGAACAGTCCAGCCCGAACTGCCAAGCCATGCCTTCCCTGGACCAGAAACAAACTTCCGAGGACCGGTTTCTGGCATTCCAGCCGTCTTCAGCCCGGCTTGCTTGAATCCAGTAGCAAAGTGAGCAAGGGACTCACGTCTGAGCATACCCTGCCACAGTTATGGAAGCCAAAAGCGGTACAAAAGGGGGTGGTGATGGACGGAGCATCAGAACCAATCAAACACTCACACCCAGTCAAAAGATCTGGGTTTGATCCATCACCGTTCTTTAGCCCACTCTGCCACCCCAGTTCAGACATGGCTATATGCAAATCAGTCTGACCCTGTGCCTCATGGGAACAGTCCAGCCCGAATTGCCAAGCCATACCTTCCCTGGACCGGAAACAAGCTTCCGAGGACTGGTTTCCGGCATTCCAGCCATCTTCAGCCCGGCTTGCTTGAATCCAGTAGCAAAGTGAGCAAGGAACTCACGTCTGAGCATACCCTGCCACACTTATGGTGGCCAAAAGCGGTACAAAAGGGGATGGTGATGGACGGAGCATCAGAACCAATCAAACACTCACACCCAGTCAAAAGATCTGGGTTTGATCCATCACGGTACTTTAGCCCACTCTGCCACCCAAGTTCAGACATGGCTATATGCAAATCAGTCCGACCCTGTGCCTTAATGGGAACAGTCCAGCCCGAACTGCCAAGCCATGTCTTTCCTGGACCGAAAACAAGCTTCCGAGGACCGGTTTCTGGCATTCCAGCCGTCTTCAGCCCAGCTTGCTTGAATCCAGTTGCAAAGTGAGCAAGGGACTCACGTCTGAGCATACCCTGCCACACTTATGGCGGCCAAAAGCGGTACAAAAGAGGGTGGTGATGGACGGAGCATCAGAACCAATCAAACACTCACACCCAGTCAAAAGATCTGGGGTTTTTCCATCACCCTTCTTTAGCCCACTCTGCCACCCCAGTTCAGACATGGCTATATGCAAATCAGTCTGACCATGTGCCTCATGGGAACAGTCCAGCACGAACTACCAAGCCATGCCTTCTCTGGACCGGAAACAAGCGTCCGAGGACCGGTTTCTGGCATTCCAGCCGTCTTCAGCCCGGCTTGCTTGAATCCAGTAGCAAAGTGAGCAAGGGACTCACGTCTGAGCATACCCTGCCAAACTTATGGCAGCCAAAAGCGGTACAAAAGGGGGTGGTGATGGACAGAGCATCAGAACCAATCAAACACTCACACCCAGTCAAAAGATCTGGGTTTGATCCATCACCGTTCTTTAGCCCACTCTGCCACCCCAGTTCAGACATGGCTATATGCAAATCAGTCTGACCCTGTGCCTCATGGGAACAGTCCAGCCCGAACTGCCAAGCCATGCCTTCCCTGGACCGGAAACAAGCTTCTGAGGACCGGTTTCTGACATTACAGCCGTCTTCAGCCCGGCTTGCTTGAATCCAGTGGCAAAGTGAGCAAGGGACTGACGTCTGAGCATACCCTGCCACACTTATGGCGGCCAAAGCGGTACAAAAGGGGGTGGTGATGGACGGAGCATATGAACCAATCAAACACTCACACCCAGTCAAAAGATCTGGGTTTGATCCATCACCGTTCTTTAGCCCACTCTGCCACCCCAGTTCAGACATGGCTATATGCAAATCAGTCTAAACCTGTGCCTCATGGGAACAGTTCAGCCCGAACTCCCAAGCCATGCCTTCCCTGGACCGGAAACAAGCTTCCGAGGACTGGTTTCTGGCATTCCAGCCATCTTCAGGCCAGCTTGCTTGAATTCAGTAGCTAAGTGAGCAAGGGACTCACGTCTGAGCATACCCTGCCACACTTATGGCGGCCAAAAGCGGTACAAAAGGGGGTGGTGATGGACGGAGCATCAGAACCAATCAAACACTCACACCCAGTCAAAAGATCTGGGTTTGGTCCATCACCGTTCTTTAGCCCACTCTGCCACCCCAATTCAGACATGGCTATATGCAAATCAGTCTGACCCTGTGCCTCATGGGAACAGTCCAGCCCGAACTGCCAAGCCATGCCTTCCCTGGACCGGAAACAAGATTCCGAGAACCGGTTTCTGGCATTCCAGCTATCTTCAGCCCGGCTTGCTTGAATCCAGTAGCAAAGTGAGCAAGGGACTCACGTCTGAGCATACTCTGCCACACTTATGGCGGCCAAAAGCGGTACAAAAGGGGGTGGTGATGGACGGAGCATCAGAACAAATCAAACACTCACACCCAGTCAAAAGATCTGGGTTTGATCCATCACTGTTCTTTAGCCCACTCTTCCACCCCATTTCAGACATGGCTATCTACAAATCAGTTTGACCTTGTGCCTCATGGGAAAAGTCCAGCCCGAGCTGCCAAGCCATGCCTTCCCTGGACCGGAAACAAGCTTCCGAGGACCGGTTTCTGGCATTCCAGCCGTCTTCAGCCCGACTTGCTTGAATCCAGTAGCAAAGTGAGCAAGGGACTCACGTCTGAGCATACCCTGCCACACTTATGGCGGCCAAAAGCGGTACAAAAGGGGGTGGTGATGGACGGAGCATTAGAACCAATCAAACTCTCACACCCAGTCAAAAGATTTGGGTTTGATCCATCACCGTTCTTTAGCCCACTCGGCCACACAAGTTCAGACATGGCAATATGCAAATCAATCTGACCCTGTGCCTCATGGGAACAGTCCAGCCCGAACTGCCAAGCCATGCCTTCCCTGGACCGGAAACAAGATTCCGAGAACCGGTTTCTGGCATTCCAGCTATCTTCAGCCCGGCTTGCTTGAATCCAGTAGCAAAGTGAGCAAGGGACTCACGTCTGAGCATACTCTGCCACACTTATGGCGGCCAAAAGCGGTACAAAAGGGGGTGGTGATGGACGGAGCATCAGAACAAATCAAACACTCACACCCAGTCAAAAGATCTGGGTTTGATCCATCACCGTTCTTTAGCCCACTCTGCCACCCCAGTTCAGACATGGCTATCTACAAATCAGTTTGACCTTGTGCCTCATGGGAACAGTCCTGCCCGAGCTGCCAAGCCATGCCTTCCCTCGACCGGAAACCAGCTTCCGAGGACCGGTTTCTGGCATTCCAGCCGTCTTCAGCCCGGCTTGCTTGAATCCAGTAGCAAAGTGAGCAAGGGACTCACTTCTGAGCATGCCCTGCCACACTTATGGCGGCCAAAAGCGGTACACAAGGGGGTGGTGATGGACGGAGCATCAGAACCAATCAAACTCTCACACCCAGTCAAAAGATTTGGGTTTGATCCATCACCGTTCTTTAGCCCACTCTGCCACCCCAGTTCAGACGTGGCTATATGCAAATCAGTCAGACCCTGTGCCTCATGGGAACAATCTAGCCCAAACTGCCAAGCCATGCCTTCCCTGGACCGGAAACAATCTTCTGAGGACCGGTTTCTGGCATTCCAGCCGTCTTCAGCCCGGCTTGCTTGAATCCAGTAGCAAAGTGAGCAAAGGACTCACATCTGAGCATACCCTTCCACACGTATGGCGGACAAAAGCGGTACAAAAGGGGGTGGTGATGGACGGATCATCAGAACCAATCAAACACTCACACCCAGTCAAAAGATCTGGGTTTGATCCATCACCGTTCTTTAGCCCACTCTGCCACCCCAATTCAGATATGGCTATATGCAAATCAGTCTGATCCTGTGCCTCATGGGAACAGTCCAGCCCAACCTGCCAAGCCATGCCTTAACTGGACCGGAAACAACCTTCCGAGGAACGGTTTCTGGCATTCCAGCCGTCTTCAGCCCGGCTTGCTTGAATCCAGTAGCAAAGTGAGCAAGGGACTCACGTCTGAGCATACCCTGCCACACTTATGGCGGCCAAAAGCGGTACAAAAGGGGGTGGTGATGGACGGAGCATCAGAACCAATCAAACACTCACACCCAGTCAAAAGATCTGGGTTTGATCCATCACCGTTCTTTAGCCCACTCTACCACCCCAGTTCAGACATGGCTATATGCAAATCAGTCTGACCCTGTGCCTCATGGGAACAGTCCAGCCCGAACTGCCAAGCCATGCCTTCCCTGGACCAGAAACAAACTTCCGAGGACCGGTTTCTGGCATTCCAGCCGTCTTCAGCCCGGCTTGCTTGAATCCAGTAGCAAAGTGAGCAAGGGACTCACGTCTGAGCATACCCTGCCACAGTTATGGAAGCCAAAAGCGGTACAAAAGGGGGTGGTGATGGACGGAGCATCAGAACCAATCAAACACTCACACCCAGTCAAAAGATCTGGGTTTGATCCATCACCGTTCTTTAGCCCACTCTGCCACCCCAGTTCAGACATGGCTATATGCAAATCAGTCTGACCCTGTGCCTCATGGGAACAGTCCAGCCCGAATTGCCAAGCCATACCTTCCCTGGACCGGAAACAAGCTTCCGAGGACTGGTTTCCGGCATTCCAGCCGTCTTCAGCCCGGCTTGCTTGAATCCAGTGGCAAAGTGAGCAAGGGACTGACGTCTGAGCATACCCTGCCACACTTATGGCGGCCAAAGCGGTACAAAAGGGGGTGGTGATGGACGGAGCATATGAACCAATCAAACACTCACACCCAGTCAAAAGATCTGGGTTTGATCCATCACCGTTCTTTAGCCCACTCTGCCACCCCAGTTCAGACATGGCTATATGCAAATCAGTCTAAACCTGTGCCTCATGGGAACAGTTCAGCCCGAACTCCCAAGCCATGCCTTCCCTGGACCGGAAACAAGCTTCCGAGGACTGGTTTCTGGCATTCCAGCCATCTTCAGGCCAGCTTGCTTGAATTCAGTAGCTAAGTGAGCAAGGGACTCACGTCTGAGCATACCCTGCCACACTTATGGCGGCCAAAAGCGGTACAAAAGGGGGTGGTGATGGACGGAGCATCAGAACCAATCAAACACTCACACCCAGTCAAAAGATCTGGGTTTGGTCCATCACCGTTCTTTAGCCCACTCTGCCACCCCAATTCAGACATGGCTATATGCAAATCAGTCTGACCCTGTGCCTCATGGGAACAGTCCAGCCCGAACTGCCAAGCCATGCCTTCCCTGGACCGGAAACAAGATTCCGAGAACCGGTTTCTGGCATTCCAGCTATCTTCAGCCCGGCTTGCTTGAATCCAGTAGCAAAGTGAGCAAGGGACTCACGTCTGAGCATACTCTGCCACACTTATGGCGGCCAAAAGCGGTACAAAAGGGGGTGGTGATGGACGGAGCATCAGAACAAATCAAACACTCACACCCAGTCAAAAGATCTGGGTTTGATCCATCACTGTTCTTTAGCCCACTCTTCCACCCCATTTCAGACATGGCTATCTACAAATCAGTTTGACCTTGTGCCTCATGGGAAAAGTCCAGCCCGAGCTGCCAAGCCATGCCTTCCCTGGACCGGAAACAAGCTTCCGAGGACCGGTTTCTGGCATTCCAGCCGTCTTCAGCCCGACTTGCTTGAATCCAGTAGCAAAGTGAGCAAGGGACTCACGTCTGAGCATACCCTGCCACACTTATGGCGGCCAAAAGCGGTACAAAAGGGGGTGGTGATGGACGGAGCATTAGAACCAATCAAACTCTCACACCCAGTCAAAAGATTTGGGTTTGATCCATCACCGTTCTTTAGCCCACTCGGCCACACAAGTTCAGACATGGCAATATGCAAATCAATCTGACCCTGTGCCTCATGGGAACAGTCCAGCCCGAACTGCCAAGCCATGCCTTCCCTGGACCGGAAACAAGATTCCGAGAACCGGTTTCTGGCATTCCAGCTATCTTCAGCCCGGCTTGCTTGAATCCAGTAGCAAAGTGAGCAAGGGACTCACGTCTGAGCATACTCTGCCACACTTATGGCGGCCAAAAGCGGTACAAAAGGGGGTGGTGATGGACGGAGCATCAGAACAAATCAAACACTCACACCCAGTCAAAAGATCTGGGTTTGATCCATCACCGTTCTTTAGCCCACTCTGCCACCCCAGTTCAGACATGGCTATCTACAAATCAGTTTGACCTTGTGCCTCATGGGAACAGTCCTGCCCGAGCTGCCAAGCCATGCCTTCCCTCGACCGGAAACCAGCTTCCGAGGACCGGTTTCTGGCATTCCAGCCGTCTTCAGCCCGGCTTGCTTGAATCCAGTAGCAAAGTGAGCAAGGGACTCACTTCTGAGCATGCCCTGCCACACTTATGGCGGCCAAAAGCGGTACACAAGGGGGTGGTGATGGACGGAGCATCAGAACCAATCAAACTCTCACACCCAGTCAAAAGATTTGGGTTTGATCCATCACCGTTCTTTAGCCCACTCTGCCACACAAGTTCAGAAATGGCAATATGCAAATCAATCTGACCCTGTGCCTCATGGGAACAGTCCAGCCCGAACTGCCATGCCATGCCTTCCCTGGACCGGAAACAAGCTTCTGAGGACCGGTTTCTGGCATTCCTGCCGTCTTCAGCCCGGCTTGCTTGAATACAGTAGCAAAGTGAGCAAGGGACTCACGTCTGAGCATACCCTGCCACACTTATGGCGGCCAAAGGCGGTACAAAAGGGGGTGGTGATGGACGGAGCATCAGAACCAATCAAACACTCACACCCAGTCAAAAGATCTGGGTTTGATACATCACCGTTCTTTAGCCCACTCTGCCACCCCAGTTCAGACATGGCTATAAGCAAATCAGTCTGACCCTGTGCCTCATGGGAACAGAACTGCCAAGCCATGCCTTCCCTGGACCTGAAACAAGATTCCGAGGACCGGTTTCTGGCATTCCAGCCGTCTTCAGCCCGGCTTGCTTGAATCCAGTAGCAAAGTGAGCAAGGGACTCACGTCTGAGCATACCCTGCCACACTTATGGCGGCCAAAAGCGGTACAAAAGGGGGTGGTGATGGACAGAGCATCAGAACCAATCAAACACTCACACCCAGTCAAAAGTTCTAGGTTTGATCCATCACCGTTCTTTAGCCCACTCTGCCACCCAAGTTCAGACATGGCTATATGCAAATCAGTCTGACCCTGTGCCTCATGGGAACAGTCCAGCCCGAACTGCCAAGCCATGCCTTCCCAGGACCGGAAACAAGCTTCCGAGGACCGGTTTCTGGCATTCCAGCCGTCTTCAGCCCGCCTTGCTTGAATCCAGTAGCAAAGTGAGCAAGGGACTCATGTCTGAGCATACCCTGCCACACTTATGGCGGCAAAAAGCGGTACAAAAGGGGGTGGTGATGGACGGAGCATCAGAACCAATCAAACACTCACACCCAGTCGGGCTGGACTGTTCCCATGAGGCACAGTGTCAGACTGATTTGCATATGGCCATGTCTGAACTGGGGTGGCTGAGTGGGCTAAAGAATGGTGATGAATTGAACCCAGATCAGTTGACTGGTGGTGAGTGTTTGATTTGCTCAAACGCTCCATACATCATCCCCTTTTGTATTGCTTTGTTTGCCCTAAGTTGGCAGAGTATGTTCAGAAGTGAGTCCCTTGCTCACTTGGCCACTGGATTCAAGATAGCCTGGCTGATGAGGATTATGAATCCAAAACCGGTCCCAGGATGCTTGTTTCCGGTCCAGGGAAGACATGGCTTGGCAGTTCGGGCTGGACTGTTCCCATGAGGCACAGGGTCAGACTGATTTGCATATGGCCATGTCTGAACTGGGGTGGCTGAGCGGGCTAAAGAATGGTGATGGATTAAACCCAGATCAGTTGAAGGTCTCTGTAAATGAAATGGCAGTTTGAAAAGTAGCATTTTTTCAAAAATGGTGGACAAAATGCAGTTTTGAAAATAGAAAAGGAATGTTTAGTTGTTCAAGAACATTCGACACCAAGCTAGGATGAATGTTTCTGTTTTTTAAAAGCCTGATTTTTATTGGTTAAGAAAAACTGATAGAAAAGAACGTTACGTAAGATAAGCTGGTATATTCTCAAGTCAAGCACACTTGCTGTTTTAGTTTACAACAATGTATGATGAACTGTTCACCTGTGTGCTGAGTTAGGTGTTCCCTGAAGTGTTTCTATGGTAACTGGCAGATTGTGGAATGGGGGAAGGGTTGAAAGTATTGTCAGTTGGAAAGGGTGCAAAAGTTCAAGCAATATAAAAGTGTGTTTCGTTTTGATGTAATGTGGGAATAAATGTGATTTTTTTTATTTATTTGTATATGTATGTAGATTGAGTGTGTAGATTGACAGGAAAAGTTTGCTATTTGCTATTGGACTTCCTGTCCCCATAGGTCTGCTTAGGGGGGTTTACAATGATCCCCAAGGTCAAAATCTTTGATGGCCTTTGTTGAGCCTTTGATGGCCCTGATGACCACCACCTGCCAGGGCCGGCTCCTGTAGTGTTACGGGGTGCCTATCCCTGGGAAACTGCCAGGCGCGCAACACCCATTGGGCACACGGGGCTTTAGCCCCCCCCCCCTCGTGTGTGTCAGCCCAGGCAGAGACAGCTTCGCGGGCTGGCGAGCATCTAATTGAGCTGCACCCGAGTACTTAACATGTCTTTTAAAGACCATTTACTTGTAAATGAGGATTTTGTTGTGTGTTCACCCCTTCTTACAGCCACTCTGTCCGTGGTTGGAAGAATTAGCCCCCCCAAAATATTTTCCAGCCCCCCTGAAATGTGGCTCTCGTTGCCCGCCTGCACACTGCTGTTTGCTATGGTAGGGTAAACAAAACAATAAAGACCCACTCCACCGGCGTACGTCCAAATCAGTGACTAGAGGGGGGTGTTCCAAACGTCCTACTCCCTACAATTCTCTTACCAATTTTGTAAGAGACACTATGCACTGTTCTCCGCCAACATATAAAAACCTGTTCTCCCAGGCCACACACCAGAACCCACACGTTCGGTGTACCCGAATATCGAGAAACACCACTGCATCCACACCCACCGTTGGACACTGCTCCTACTAGAGCAAAAAATGTGAAAGACGCAAGTGACACCTCACGGAAACACCACCTTCGGGGTAACTGATACACAATTTTCATACAGGCCCCTGTCTCATCATCGGTTATCACCTGCGTCTTTATTGTTTTGTTGATTTTGAGTGGAGGGCGACCCGCTCCAGTATCCCTCTTTGCTCCTATAATTGTTTGAATGCTATGGTAGGATGACAGTTCTCTTTCAAGTAGGAAAGCAGATTGCTTTTCGTCTGAGAGAGCAGCATGTAAGCTGGTCTCTCTGACAAAAAGCAATGCCGGCTCCCGAAAGACGCAGGGAGCCGGCTGGAACCTTGGGGGTTTGGGGGCTCCCCCTATGGTGCTGAACGTTATATTTGAGCCCCGGGGGATTGGGTCCCCGGGGATTGAAAAATATTAGTGATAGATGCTATATATATTTTTTTTTACGGTATATTTAGTGTACGCGTACTGTGGGAATTCTGAAAGTCATTTCATAAGCGTACGTAAGCAAAAAAAATCAATAAAAAATATATATTTTACAGATATCTATCAAATGTATGTGTTTATATGTTGGTTGGTTGTAATGAGACCTTTTCTTTTTATTGGTACGCATAAGTAAGTGATTATGCATAGTCTAAAATAGTTGAGGAGCAGTGTTTTATACAGTGCTGAACTTTTGACCTCTTGACTTTTGCATGATATGTTGGGGGTAGGGTGGAAAGTTATGTCATTTGGAAAGGTTTGAAATGTTAAAGCAATGGAAATGTGTGTTTTGTTTCGAATTAATGTGTGAAGGATTTTAATTGGTTATTTAGATTTTATGTATGTGTAAAATGAGAGGGAAAATGTTCCATTACGTGGTTCTGCTGCAAACACTGAACTAGAGAGATTCTGTATAAGAATATCTACTGTGTGAGTGGCATTCTTCCTAATCTACAAATCAATTTGAAAGGTGAGTTGATAAATTGAATGGGAATGTATGTGGTGCATGTTTGTACATTAAGGAATTATGGGGCATATTATCAAGACAGGCTTGATAATATGCTCTACGCAATTCCAATTGAAGCCCATGTTAGACATCCAACATGGGCTTCGATTGGAATTGCATAGAGCATATTATCAAGCCCATTATCGCTGCTTTATCGGCAGTTTTCTGCCGAATAAGCTGCAATAACTTTATCCCGTGTGTTGATAACATGCCCCTATATTCGTCCCTTGTTAAACGTTTTATAGTAGTAAATGTGTTTTGCTATAATAATGCATGCTGTTATGTTTTATTGCTTAATATCATAGTGTGCGTCTGTGTACTTTAAGGAATTATGGGCCATAATATCAAGAAAGGACGATACATCATCAGCATTTTTATCGGCAGGAAATTGGAGCTAAAGCGGCCATAATGGGCTTGATAATATGCCCTTGTGAATTCCCATCGAAGCCCAGGTTATGGTGTTAACCTGGGCTTGTATGGGAATTCACAAGGCCATATCATCAAGCCCATTATTGCCGCTTCAGCGGACGTTTCCTGACAATAAAAGCGGCGATAATGTGTCGCCCTTTCTTCATATTATGGGCCTATATTTGTTCCTTTTTCCATAATTTCTAGCCTTTCTTTTTATACTTCCCTCTGTCTCCTCTTACTCCTTTCTCTCTCTTGGTACTACTGTCTTTTTCTTATATTGTCCTCTGTGGTGATATTGCCGTTCTTTGTCTTTATATTTTCCTATTTCTTCTCTTATTCCTTCTTTCTCCTCATTTTCTTTCTGTTCTCTTCATATTTAATTTTTTTCTTGATACTCCCTGTTAGGTCATCTTTCTTGTTTGTCTCCTTCTGTATATAGTCTGGGTCGATTTACAAGCCCCTTGTGCGTCTTTGTTGTTTTATTCTGTTAGTTTTTTTGATGTAATGGTGGCATAAATAATGTAGTAAATTGCATATGTATTTAGAAAATGAGTCAGTGTTGTTCACTGAAATGTAGTAATTATATACATGGAATATGTATAGTCACTTAAAAGTTTTTCGGTAGTAAATGATAAAAGGCATGGTCTCATATTTTTTTGTCTAATATCACACTGTGCATGTGTGTACATTAAGGGATTATGGAGCATATTATCAAGGACCGGTGTTAAAATTATCGCCGTTTTATCGGCCGGAAACTGCTGATAAAACGGCGATAATGGGCTTCATAATACGCCTTTGTTATTTCCTGTAGAAGCCCATGTTAACACCAAAACATGGGTTTCTATGGGAATTAACAAGCCCATTATCGTCCGTTTTATCGGCACTATCCGGCCGATAAAACAGCAATAATTTTAACACCGGTCCTTGATTATAATAAGGAAAATGTAGTTGGTAAGCTTTCGAATTGAAAACAAAATTGTTTGTTTTAGTAATCAATAGAATTCGATCACTAGATAAACCAATCCATTTAATGAAGGCCAAAAGTAAGCGGAGAAGTGTAATTAACAGAAGTAATTTTTGTGAGTTTTTTTTGGGTGAATGGAAACATAGTTCAAGTTCTGAGCCTTTTTATAATGAATAAAGTTATCTTCAGAGTAATTAGTTGTTGCATGCAGTTGACACTAGTGGTCGTGCTTATGAGGTTAGAAATGATTGCCCTATTGAGAAAGAGAAAATTGTTCCTAGAAATGCAGAATTGGTGTTAGCTGATGAAGTTTTAGGGAGACGTCCTAAAGCTCCCGTGTACACTTGGAATTGTAGTAGTATTTGCAGTGTACGGCAAGAATCTATTGATTTTTTACGCAATTTCTTACGGAACTATACTAAGAAAAGTCTTAAGCAAAAGATTAAGATGTTGCAAGGACTAGACCCTTGCAGAGTGAGAGAAAATACTGGTTTCAAGGTCATTCTCTGGCTTGTCTTTCTAAAAGAAGTATGTTGAGGTGTTTTTCACCATTTCAGGATGTTAGCAGTACATCATTCTGAAATGAGGAAATTAGTCAGAAGATTGTATTATGCAAAAAGTCCAGCTCTACTGTTAAAAAAGTTGAACAGTGCTCTTTTGCATGGATCTGTATCAAGTGTAGAGAACGTTTGCGATGAAATTGAGGTTAGTTATTTTGGTCCTGAGGAAGACAGTGCAGAAATTGAGATATTAACAGAAGGAAATGTAGAAGAGAATGTACAACATTGTAGTACAGATCATTTTGAGCAAGAAATGACAAAGTTTAAGGTGATTTCAGGTGAAAGGCCAAATTATTGCTGTGTGTGTTGTCGACGAACTCATTATAAAAATCAGACCAGGACTGTTGATCTGTATTTAAAAAGTGAAAAGGAAAATAATGATGAGTGGAAGGATTTTGCAACTTATTTGTTGGTAGTAAATTTTTTTTACTTTGGGTTCTGATCAGCGTATTTATAAATATTGTTATAACAAATTAGACGAGAACAAAATGCCTGCTAGAGCTGTGCATATTAATCTTGAGTTGGTAAATATTCCTTCTGAACTGATGGATTTAAATACCTATGAGTCTATTCTTATTCAATGTGTGCATCCATTTCAGGCTATTTTTCGTATGGAGCCTAAGACAGGAAAATTGCCTCCTTTTGATTTACAGAGAGGATTAAAGGGAAGAGTTGTATATTTGCCTCTAGATTTAAAGAAAAATATTGAAACAATTGGTGTAGAAAATGTAAAGGATGAACCTTTAGCTATTCTTGTTAATAGCGTTCCTACTAAGAGCAAGAAAATCTGGCAAGAGTTAGTGGATGTTAGGAAAGTGAAAAAGGCAACATTGTATCTGGTAAAAAATAATCAATATTACAGAAATGTGTTTGTGAGAAAGAAGAAATAACTATAGAAGAAGATAGTGACTTGTCAACTGGATAAGTTGAAAAAGTGGATGTGTCCAGAATTGAAGAAATCTACGAACATTACAGTGTTCTTCCACTGCATTCCAAAGAAGTGATGGGGAATACTATAGAGTTATTCCAAATGAAAGAAGCAAAAGGAAGTCCCATTAGTGTATAGGAAAAAAGCTTGGAAGATCGTTGTTTACCTCAACTGTTTCCCACAGGAAAAGGAGGACGATATGATGACCGACCTGTGCAGATTCCTGCATCTGAATACCGGACATCAAGATTATATGCAGAAGATCCAAGATTTTGACAATGTATTCCGTATTTGTTTCATCTTTTGTTTGAGAGTGATTTGTCTGGACTTTCTTATGCAGTACACCATATATTGAAAACAGGTGCACATCTGCAAAATGTTTCGGCAAAGGAATTTCTGAATAAAGTACTGCAGAAACATAATGTTTTGGAATCTCAGCTAATTATTCTCATGGTGTGTCAGCGTGGTACTAATGAGTACTGGTACCGTCGTCATGGAGTACTGAAATGTATGCTAAAGAACTTAGGAATTCCCACATGGTTCCTTACTCTAAGCTGTGCTGAATATGCTTGGGATGATTTACTTCAATTGCTTTGAGAGGCAAATCCAAATTTACTAAATATTGAATACAAGACACCAGGAGAATTGTGCTCTTTGGATCCAGTTAATGTATGCAGGTATTTCAATCATAGATTTGAAGCTTTGATGTCTTTTATCACCAATTAAAAAAATCCTCCTCTTGGAGAGGTTCTGGACTTCTTTTGGAGAAAGGAGTATCAAGCAAGAGGTGCTCCTTACATACACATGCTAATATGGATCAAAGATGCTCCCAAATTTGGAACAGACTCAGATGATACTGTGTTGTCTTTTATTGAAGAATATGCTACATGTGATATACCCAAAAGTACACAAGATAAGGACTTATGACAACAAGTCTTAGGATTCCAAAGCCATCGTTGTGGGAAATACTGTTGTCGAAAGTACAAATCTAAGGACAAATTCTACACCAAATGCCGTTTTGGATTTCCACGTCCAGTAATATCGAAAGGAAGAGTGAACAGTTTTATGTCATCTTTGCGACATACTATCACAAGAAAGTCTCCCAAAAATATGTACAACTTAAGAAGAAATGAAGAGTCAAAATACATAAATGACTATAGCCCAGTCATTTTGTCTATGTGGAATGCTAATATGGATATTCAATATGTTGCAGACAATTCCATTGCTGTTGCTCGATATGTAACATCGTACATAACAAAATCAGAAATTAATTGAAGGAAATGTGGGAAGAGATTTCCCACGAGAAGAGTCTAAGTAAGAAATTATATACTAATAAGTCCAATTGGTCGCACATTGCTTGTCCTATCAGCGTGTTGCCCCAAAGCATTGAGGTCATTGAAGTAAGCATCAGCGGGTGCGCCTCTGCCAGAGTCTTGAGCAAAAATCACTGTCGCGTTGGCCATCCCTGGACACGTGTTTCGAGGTTGTTACCTCTCGTCAGCAGGGAATAGGCATATATGTAGGGGTGCTGCGTAGGCTGGCAAAAAATATTCTCAGGTCCGGTACCACTCGTGGCACGCAGGTGCGTAACCAGGGCTCATCAGCCCCAGCAGCTCAAGGGAGCTTGAATATAAAAGTAAGTCCAATTGGTCGCACACTGCTTGTCCTATCAGCGAGTTGCCCCAAAGCATTGTGGTCCATGAAGTAAGCATCAGCGGGTGCGCCTCTGCCAGAGTCTTGAGCAAAACTCACTGTCGCGTTGGCCATCCCTGGACACGTGTTTCGAGGTTGTTACCTCTCGTCAGCAGGGAATAGGCATATATGTAGGGGTGCTGCGTAGGCTGCCAAAAAATATTCTTAGGTCCGGTACCACTCGTGGCACGCAGGTGCGTAACCCGGGCTCGTCTGCCCCACCAGCTCAAGGGAGCTTGAATATAAAAGTAAGTCCAATTGGTCGCACACTGCTTGTCCTATCAGCGTGTTGCCCCAAAGCATTGTGGTCCAAGAAGTAAGCATCAGCGGGTGCGCCTCTGCCAGAGTCTTGAGCAAAAATCACTGTCGCGTTGGCCATCCCTGGACACGTGTTTCGAGGTTGTTACCTCTCGTCAGCAGGGAATAGGCATATATGTATGGGTGCTGCATAGGCTGCCAAAAAATATTCTCAGGTCCGGTACCACTCGTGGTACGCAGGTGCGTAACTCGGGCTCGTCAGCCCCACCAGCTCAAGGGAGCTTGAATATAAAAGTAAGTCAGGGGGCGGAAGGCGATTTCCTAGCCGAGTAGCACAGTTTTTTAGGTGCAAGAAAGTCCATCGTGGCAGTGTCGTATCTGCATTGTGAATATCAGATTGCTGGAAGTCGGCAAAAGCAGTAGCGACAGCTTTGTTAGTAATTGTGGTGAAATTTTGTTTTCCCGCCGTTTTCAACCCTATGCTTTGAGTTTTACCTAAGAGGGTGACCCTTAGCTGAAATGGAACTGCAAAATGGTCGGACCATGATAGTGGAAGGGGCGCACCCACACGAATTCGATCGTCATTTGAAAAAAAACTTCAAGGGTGTGGCCCGCAATGTGAGTGGAGGTATTCACTTATTTTGGGAAGGCATAACCAGGTGGCCTATAGCACAGAATCCCGGAAAAGCTCTCAGTGGGAGTAAAATTTATGGAGAAATACAGTGCCTGATAGTGATCAGAGGCTGAGGTCAACGGTTCAGAACGACAGGTCAAAGTATCCTTAACCAGGATACCTAAGCCTCCCCCACGTCGTCCTTCCCTGTCCAATCTGGTAAGGGAATAACCCAACGGGATAGCCTCCACTAGTTCAGGACCAGAGAAATCATTAGCCCAGGTTTCGGTGATAAACACCCAATCAGGGACATTTTGGAGTACAAAGTCCTTAAATGCAACATTGTTTTTAATCAAGGACCGAGAATTGAGGAGGAAACTGAAGAACTTGGTAATTTTTCGCTCTCAGGGAATACTTACTAATATAACAAAAACTTGGCACAGAAGCTGTAATATGAAAAGACATCTTTATTAAACTTGCCATAGTGAGGCCACGTCACCCAGAAGCCGTAGCAAGTGGATGAGGTAGTCTCAGGAATGAAGAGGACAGAGGCCTTTTATATGTTTTTAGTGTTACATGACTTAGTACAAAAAAGAAAGGGGCAGTTCTAGCTTTTGCAAACATGCAAAAAAACAACATTCCTTCTTACACAAGCTGCAGAAACCCATAATAAAAACCCGGCACATCCCCATCGTAAACAGGCCATAAAGAAGGGAGCAGAGACAGGTGTGAGTAAGATAAGACAGGGTGTGTGTGCGATGAAAAGGTTTATGGCATGTTGTGCCTTGATGCTATCTCGCTCGGCCACTGGGAAAGGAACTGGCCGGGCAGGTTCGGCCTGGGGCAATGGTTTCAGCTTGCCCACGTCACAGAGAAGTCAATTAAGGTGTACGTGTCCTTTGGAATCGAATTTGGCTGTAGTTATAAGCCTATGTGAGGGCAACTCACAAAATGGCTGCTGTACACAAAATGGAAGCCAAGGGTTCAGGACGAAAATGACGATTTCGAGGTGAAATCGTTACTGGAATATGACGAAAATGCTTGTACATAGTGTACTAGCCATTCTCGGTCTTTTGATATAAAAATCGTCATGCTACGACAAAGTTTATTACACGAGTCCAGAATTTTCAGTACCACAAAACCCTGCCACGACCTTTCCTGTTGCATGGGGTGGACTTTAGAAGGCGAGATGGAAGGACAGGTTTCTTCTACCCCCTTAGCAAGGAGGCCACACCAGCTACATGAGAAGGGCCCTTTTTTAAACAGAGTTTCTTCTCTCAAGAAATGTACACAATAAGGCAGATTTCTCATCCCAATGTCCAGCTAAACCCCCCTTGAATACCTTAATTTGGGCCCATAGTCTGATTGGAGAGGGGCAGCATCCCCGCCCCCGGTGCGGACTTGGCACGGACGGGCGCAGACGGGCTTGCCTTAGGCACGCCTTGGGCGCGCCAGCGACGCGCTCGCAGCACGGAGCCCAAGGCATGCTGCTAAAGTAGAGGGGAGATGGCCTAACACTAGAGCGCTAACCGCCCAGTCTCCGCCCATCGACCAGCCGGCCGAGGAGCAAATGGCGCCGACTAAGCACCCTCCACACAAAGGGTAAAAACGTCGGTGGACCGGGGTGCGCGGCAGACTAAGGCTTCCTGTAGTCAGGTAAGCAGAGGCAGTGCACAAATTAAAAATAATGGTTTAAAAATATAAAAGCGGCACACCACAGTTAGTTGCAAAAATGTATATGCACCGAACAGAATTGTTACAGCACACAACATTCAGTAGGTTAAAACTAATGGAAAGACCAGAGGAGTACTTTAATTTTGTGCGAGTTCATGTTTAGAGAGCTGCACTTTATGTAGTTGGTGATGTCCTTCATTGTGTCGTGGAGGTTGCTTTTGGTGGTATGTAGATTCTTGGTAAGGAAGAGGATGAGCTAGGTGTCATCGATGTAGGAGATGAAGTAGAGGTTGTGATGGTGGGCTACATGTGTGAGGGTGGCCATGTAGATGTTGAATAGCGTCGGGTTGTGGGATGAGTACTGGGGGACGGAGCAAATGATGTCGGTTCTTTTGGATTAAAAGGCTGGGAGGCAGACGCTCAGGATTACTGTACGTGAAACCATAAGGGACTTGTTGTTGTATATTTTGTCAGCATATATTTGTAAGTAATATTATTTACAGTGTATGAAAATTAATCATAATGTTTTGTTATGTTATGCTCGTTTGAGATGTGTCATATTTACGTAAGAAATTGCTTTTAAAAAAACATTTAAGATATGTTTTATTTCTATTTTTTAGATTGTTATTGAGAATGTTGAATGGTTTTTTTAAGATAATCTTACTGATTGTCTTTTTTTTGCCCGCTGTTACGTGATGAGTACCATTGAACTCACTGTTTCTTGTGAAATTCAATATATTCTGAGAACAGCAAAAAAGTCAAATGTAATACTTTACAAATTATTTTGTGTTGTAAAAGATATATTGTAACTGTATTTTTTGGTGTCTTCCACAGATGGTAATTTTATAATATATCATATTTTTATTATTTAATATGCTTAAGGTAAGTACAATTAACTGTTAAAAATGGTCGATGGAATGTGCTTCAACCGAGCTGAAGTAACTAATCATGGACAGAGAAGATAAGTGTGTAAAGATGGTTTGTATCTTTTAAAGATATTTCAAAAAATTATATTCTGAGTGTACCTGTCAGAACCCGTCATCAATCAGTGGATACGATAATGACTTATCTAAACCTTAGCTGCCGCAGGAGAGATGAAGAATCCGCAAGGAAATATACTTGGAGTGCTTTAGTGCAACAGAGGAATTCTAAGATGGCCGCCTCGAGGAAAGACACAGTGGTGTTCTAGTGATTTACCACACACCTGTGGGGAATCTTTGGTGAGGCGCGTCCTCCCTAACGAGTGCGCACTTCACCTAAGACGTTCCTGAGTTCAGACCCATTTTCAATTGCTTCATAGATATTCCTGAAGAGAAAGAGAGTTAAAGAAGGTTACCTGTTAAACTTACCTTAGTTATCGTGCCCGCACCTAGAATTCAGCTTGGAAGAAGCCCGCACATTGCACAGCGGTTGATTTTCCCGTCGCGGCTCCTTCAGGGCAGACGAACTCAGCCGTGTTCAGCACCTGAAGAGCAGAGAGAACAAGAAACCATACAAGAAACCTAAGTGATACCTTATAGTCAACAAAGGTATATTCTTGGAAAATAATCGTATGACAAGTTACTGAGGGACTAAACTTACCTGACATTATAGAGAATATTGAATGTACTCACTCAATGTATTTTCTCTAACCTAAAAGAAGAAACAATAACATTCGTGATAAGCAAGGTCTTATGGGAAAAGAACACATTGAGTAAGGAATACCAGAAAGACTGTTGAATTAAGAAGGAACGTTAGTGAAAAACACAAGATATTCAAGGATTTACAGAATAGATAACAAGCAACTGTATAAAGAAAGGTTAGTAGAAAAACGCAAGGAAATTAATAATATAAAAATTAGACAATAAACTGAGAGGTCCAGGTAATGAATGTTACGTAAATATAGGTTATAAGCAGTAAGAAAAATAAAGCTACAAGGTTGCAGATAAATACTAGAGGAGAAGCTAGTTCGAAAGTCCAAGGGGTAGGTAATTAGCAGGGTTAGACTAAGTTATAGATGAGGAATAGAGATAGAGTGGGGTAGGTTATTAAATAATTGTTCTTTGTTAGTTTCCGTTATGTATCCATGTGAAGGGATTGTCTGTGAATAAAACAAGACAGCCAGAGAGAAGGTGCCAAGGAGGAAATGCAGTGGTTGCGAGCCAGTCTCTTTTTATTTATTATTTTTTTCTATCCCCCTTCTCCCTTGTGTTTTGTTTAGAGATTAGATTAAAAAGTTTGGTATTTGGAGGGGGAGTTGGGAACTAGCGTCATCTGTTCCTGTGCAAGTATTCGGTAAGAGTTTCTGGGCTTAGTGTTCCTGACAGTAGCAGTGTTCTATACCTGTTGTTGTGAGTATTTTCGACTTATATAAGGAATTACTACTTTCTAATTATGTTAAAAGGTAAGTATTGTATAGGTCTTTAAGAGTTTATTTGTGTGAAAACATGTGAAGTGTTCAAAAAGTAGTGTGATAATGATGTATAAATATACACAGATACACAGTGTTATTCTGGACAATCAATAGTATCTTTTGCATTTTACTAAAACACATTTACTATTTTGGAATGGGTAAGGTGAATAGACATATTCTACATTTTTTAGTAGTGTATTTTACTATAACAGCCTGAGTTTTTTCCTATAGTCATAAGAAGTGACTGGTTTCAAAATTTAAAAAAAGCTAAGAACAGGATATCCTTATAAGTAATTATATTTATATAACTTTGCAAAGGACTAAAACTCCTCTAATGGAATGTTATTAGATAATAGTATTTATATAGTATTTTTTGTAGGGCAAAATAGGTGAAAACAGTATTTTTTTATTATATATTGCGAAAAGTGATAAAATTAACTGTTTATATTTTTATGAAGGAAAAATAATGGAAAGAGAAGAGCCTCATACTGAGGAGATTTTGGATATTACCTTGAGCGTAATTGAAGAACTAATCGTATCTTTCACAGGCAATGAGAGTGAAGAAGGGGAAATTAGTGCTGAAGACATGAGCTATGATTTCGAAGACGAAAGGTTTGATACAGATTTTCAGGAAGCATTAAATGATGTTGAATTTTAGAACAAATTAATTCAGAAACTGCTAACGAGGGAATTGATCTGTATGACATATCTGATGAACTTGTTTTAGAAGGTTTGTTAAATTATGAGATGTTACAAGAATAATTTATTGTTTAAAAATAATAAAGGTTTGAGCACTATCTACTAATGTATTCAGTGTACTAAAAGTGAAGCACTTATAGATTCAGTTATATATTCTTTAAATGTTTGTATTGATTTAAAATATGCAAAGTGGGTCTGAGGGTATGGATTGCTTAAAATCCGTAAGGAGTATACATGCAGCCTTGTATGCACCTACAAACTTGTGTTTTATACCTTCAATTCCCCAGTCTGTATCCTTAGACTTCCACCAAACACTCTGACACCGCTGTTTTAGTATTGTAGTGAGCCAGTCAGCAGTATGTTATTTTCCATTGTACCATGGTAAAACTGAAGCTGTAATAAATTTAGTGAGGAACTTTCTTTGCAGAACTGTAATGATCCGCTCACTATCTAGATACTCATGGATTAAAACAGGCCTTAGTCCATAGACTGTTTCAAACCCCTATAGACTGTGCATGCAGTCTTCTATGCACTAGCAAATTTGTCTTTTATACCTTCAATTTACCAGTTTGTATCCTTACATTTCCACCAAACACTCTGTCACTGTTGTTCCAGCAAACACTCTCACACTACTGTTTCAATATTGTAGTGAGCCATTCAGCAGTATGTGTTTATCTGTATACTGTGGTGAAACTGGGGCTGTTATAAATTCAATCAGGCTCTTTCCTTGCAGAACGGTAATCATCCACTCACTACCTAAGTACTCATGCAGTAAAATAGGCCTTAGGCCATAGACTGTTTCAAACCCTTATAGACTATGTATGCAGTCTTCTATGTACTAGCAAATTTGTCTTTTATACCTTCAATTTACCAGTTTGTATCCTTACACTTCCACCAAACACTCTGTCACTGTTGTTTTAGTTTTGTAGTGACTCATTCATCGGTATGTAGTAATCCATTCACTACATTAAAACACTAATGAGCACATATACAATAACTGGCATATCCCCAGAAATATGCCAGTTATTGTGCACCGTGACACCACCACCATGGATGCGCCGTATTTACAACGTGGTGTTCATTGGGACAAAAATAGCACATATATCTGATGTATGTGTGCTGTATAGGTGGTGCATTGTTTGAGTTATGTTGCAAGTGCAACGCATATCCAGCAATGCTCTGTGGGCCCTATGCTCAGACTGCTGTGTCAATCCCTACACCTGCCTCAAGCTAGTGCAGGGTTTTAACACAGCATGAGCCCAAAAGTGACAAAGTGAAATCTTGTAGATTTCACTCAGCCACTTTTAGGAGGTGTTCCTGAGCCGGAACACCCCCTGCCCCCCATGTAGGAATGTCTCCTTTTGGTACAGGGATTTACAATGTGATGCACCTCCCAGATACGTCACATTCTAAATACCACATACCATGGCACATGTTTTGCACCAGCAAACACAACAATGATGGACAGAATGTGGATCAATGTCACACATTCACCCCAGTCCAAAGATCTGGGCCCAAATCCATCGTTTTTCCACTCCACACCACCCTGGGTTAGACAATGGCGATATGCAAATCAGCGCTGACCCTGTGCCCCATGGGAACAGTCCAGTCCGAACTACAAAAGCCATGTCCTTCCCAGAACGGAAACAAGCATCCGAGGACCGGCCCGGTTTCGAGGTAACACCTCTCTTCAGCCTGGCTAGCTTGATTCCAGTGGTGTGGAGTGCCTGGGACTCACGTCTGAGCATCCCCAGTACACTTAGAGTGGTAACTGCAAACACAACAATGATGGACAGAATGTGGATCAATGTAACACATTCACCCCAGTCCAAAGATCTGGGCCCAAATCCATCGTTTTTCCACTCCACACCACCCTGGGTTAGACAATGGCGATATGCAAATCAGCGCTGACCCTGTGCCCCATGGGAACAGTCCAGTCCGAACTACAAAAGCCATGTCCTTCCCAGAACGGAAACAAGCATCCGAGGACCGGCCCGGTTTCGAGGTAACACCTCTCTTCAGCCCGGCTAGCTTGATTCCAGTGGTGTGGAGTGCCTGGGACTCACGTCTGAGCATCCCCAGTACACTTAGAGCGGTAACTGCAAACACAACAATGATGGACAGAATGTGGATCAATGTCACACATTCACCCCAGTCCAAAGATCTGGGCCCAAATCCATCGTTTTTCCACTCCACACCACCCTGGGTTAGACAATGGCGATTTGCAAATCAGCGCTGACCCTGTGCCCCATGGGAACAGTCCAGTCCGAACTACAAAAGCCATGTCCTTCCCATACATGTTTTGCACCAGCGCTTCATCAGAAAAGTGATGCAACGGCGGTGTAAAAGAGGCAAGAGGGTGTTGTAAATCTGCCCCTAACAAACACTTACAAATTCACCCAGGCAGTTTCACTACAGTGCATTCTTTTTGAATTTACTTTTGTTATTTTTTACATTAAAAATATGAAATGTAACTTTAAAAATAAAATAAATATAAGTATTTATAATAAAAATGTAGGAAATTACTATAAAAAGAAGGACATATAATAATTAATACATTTTAAAATCATCATTTTCAAAACCTGTGAAATTCATTGGAAAAACCATAGGTTTCAGGCACGTTATAGTTAGGAATTAGCATTTAAAAAACCTTTGAAATTCACTGAAAAAACCATAGGTATCACACATGTATTAGTTAGCTGGACATTTCACTCATTCAAAACCATTGAAATTCCCCCATTATAGTTACTTCAGCTAACTATAACTTACGCGCCCACAATGCACTGCTGATGACATCACATATTACATCACTCATAAAATGGTTAGTGACATCACTCATGACATCACTGATGACATCTCAGATGACATCACTGATGACATCACTGATGACATCATCCAGTGAATGTGTGTCTTTCTGAAAAAAAAGGTTTTTTATATATGTGTATCTAAAGGTCGATGGAAGAATAGATGGGTAAATGAGTGTGTAAATGCATGTTTTTTTTGTAAATTTGATTGTATAACTGACTTATTAAGTGTATCATAGTGAATACATGTATTAGCGAGTAATGTTTAAATATGTAAATATCTGTATCAGTGTCTCACTTTGTGTATAAGTGGCTGCATGGGTTGGTGGGCAGCTACACGAGTGTCTATATGAGTTATTAGTTTGTTTTTTGAGTATCAGAATGAGTGTCTGTATGGTTTGATGTGTGTATTACTTAGCGCACAGATGCATGAATAACTGACTCACTGTATGTGTTTTGAAGACAGCATTTGTGCAGGACTGTACGGGTGGATAAGTGTGTGTATGGTTGTGTTAGTGAGTGAATAACTGCCTCAATAGTGTCTTTCTGAGTAAGTACATATGTTTTAAACTAGTTTATGTGAGTATTGATGTATATAAGTAAGGATATATGACAGTGACAGATTGGAAGAGTTCCTGTATAAATAATAATGTGTTTCTATAACTGATTGTTTAAGAGAGTAAGTATGTGTACGTTTCTGTAAAAGTAAGTGTAGTGGTGTGTGTATAGCTGTCTATGCAAATAAATGGATGTTTGATAGTTTATTTGCATGTGTGAGTATGTGTGTGAGTAACTCAATGGATGAGTGTCGGTGTGTAACAATATGTTCAGGTGTATGAGTACATATGATGAATGAGTACATGTATGAGTGGCTATATACAACTGTTGGTGAATGAGTGGATGTGTATGTAGATTTTGGAATTACTGAATAGGTTGTTGTAACTGGTATTGGTATCTCAATTGTCTAGAAACTTTTAGTTTCTATTTTTGAATGTGTGTATCAAAGGTTATATTAGGCTGAGAGGAGGTCTGCCACTCTTTCACAAGGATGATGTCATCAGTGATGTCTTTTGAGATGTCATCAGTGATGTCATGAGTGATGTCACTGACCATGTCATGAGTGATGTAATATGTGACGTCATCAGCAGTGCATTTCAATGGTTTTGTATGAGTGAAATGTCCAGCTAACTATAACATGTGTGAAACCTATGTTTTTTTCAGTGAATATTATATATATATTATATATATATATTATGCTTCAACTTTTTAGAAACACACAGTCATTGGATGATGTCATCAGTGATGTCATTTGAGTTGTCATCAGTGATATCATCAGTGATGTCAATGACCATGTGATGTAATATGTGACATCATCAGCAGTGCATTGCGGGAGCGGGAGTTACAGTTAGCTTAGCTAACTATAACGGACGAATTTCTCTGGTTTTGCATGAGTGAAATGTCCGACTAACTATAACGTCGCTGAAACCTGTGGCTTTTTCAGTGAATTTCAAAGTTTTTTTAAATGCTATTTCCTAACTATAACGTCCGCAAAACCTATGTTTTTTTCAGCGAATATATAATATATATATTGATATATATATGAATGATTGTGTAGTATGTAGGATAAGGTAGTGTGGGTTAGGTTAGACTAGTTAGTTAGTGTAGGTCAGGTTGTTTTATTATTTTAGCATTTCCTGTTGACATTAAATGCCATTGTTTGCTACATACAGGTCTACATCATGATTTACTGTGTTGCAGTTAGCCTGTCTGCTCAGGTAATGGTATGTACATGCAGTTGTCTTTACTAGCAGTGTTATGCAACATGGGTGAGTAGGTGATTTTCCTATGGACAGAGAGCTGTCGGGTTGGCCATGGGTTTACATATTCAGTCTACAGACATTGCTTAGCAGTGTATGTAGCAATTATGATGGAAATGGATACTCAGTGCAACACATATTCATATACAATTTTTCTGTGTGGTTATGTCATATGACATGCATTGGGGAGATTTTGAGGTCAAAACATTTGTACAAATTGAATTTTGTTGTCTCACACACCAATGGCTGCCCTTTACAAACTCACTCTTGCAGCATGTACCTGTAGGCTCAATGTTGTTTGTTTGCTAGTATCCATGGGTAGACCCGGCACCTGTAGTTTGATTCCATTCACCATTGACTGCATGATACCTGTTGCACTTCATGCTTGCAACCTTGAGAAACCCCTTGCTAGTCAACACTCACATAGGGTTAACCAAATATTTCTCACTGTCTAGCATTGTGCCTGACTCCAAACAATACATGTCCCTTTGGCAAGTAGTTGAGGTCTTTGTCTCACAAAAGGTACAATGAGCAACTTGGTCCAGACTTTAACAGAAAGAAAATGCACAGGTACTACTGAGCACATTCATTTACATGTGCTGATACTTATGCAGCTCACAGGGACAGTTCATAGGACAACAACCCCAAAAGATATTTTAACCATTAGATGTCTAAACAAAGTCCAAGGGGAGAACATGTCATGGGAAATGTCGAGGAGAGAGGAGTGCTTCAGAGAGGAGGATGACCACATTGTCATTAGGGAGCATTCACCATTTTGACAGTCGACAAAGTGTTGAGGTCAATAGGGGGACGCAAATTGAGGACAAAGCCAGCTGATTCTCATTGACATGTTTATAAGCACAGGGCAAAGGAGAAACTGCCAATGGAATGGAATGGAATTGGATTTGTAGAGCGCGTGGCTACCCGGGGGCGCCCAGTGCTGATTTTGTGGAGCTGGCTAAGGAACAAAGGTGATCTAGGGGAAAAGGTACGCTTTCAGGAGTTTACGGAATTTCAGTAGGTTGGCTTCTTTCCGAATGTTGAGGGGGAGGGAGTTCCAGAGCTTGGAGGTGTTATAGGAGAAGAGGTGTCCACCTGAGCATGCCTTCTTGATTCTGTGAGTGTTTGCGAGGAAGAGGTGGTCAGATCTTAGCTTTCTATTGGCTTTGTAAGGAGTAATCAAGGCTCTTAGAATAGGGGGGTCCTTGCCCTGGAGGATTTTGTGCGTTATACAGAGGGACTTACATTTAATTCTCTCCTGGATTGGAAGCCAATGGAGGGAGCTTAGGGCTGGTTTGGCTGAGAACCGTTTTTTATTTTTGTCCCTGTGAGTAGTCTGGCTGCCAAATTCTGGACAAGTTGGAGTTTGTTTTTTAGAAAAGACAACCATAGCACCGGGTTATGTGCATATTATTATTACAAAGCTGACAGTTGACCCCTATTTAATAAATCACCTAACAATATTTCATATTAAAAATATACATTTTTTTATTCATTTGTTTTTTTGGATATATGATCAATATTCTTTCTTATTTTTTCATTTTCAAAACATAGAAAATTGTACATCTGGTTTTGTTTAGACAATCAATTCATTAATGTTGCCACTCATCATGATAATGTTTGTACAATTCTCTTTACATAAGATTATCTATTCAACACCAATAATAAAATACAATGTGCCAAGCTAGCAATTAGACGTGTTTATATACAGAACCAAGTATTTCCAAATCAACGCGTTTCGGCATAGCCTTCCTCAGGAAATTCTGTATAATTTCAGTTTGATAACTATAAAAATAAGAAAAACATCTAATTCATATATATATTTTTTATAAGAGTCAACAACCATAGCTTAAACGTTTTATTATGCTATCACAAGCTTATTTCCCTCTTTCCATCGAGACACCCTAACCAAAAGTGAGAAGTGAAGGTGATTATGCCACCTGAGAACTATACATAGTTCGTTGCCTATACTATATTATTAAAAACAGGTGTATTTACAATATCTATATACATATGTGCAGTTAATACAATAATTTATACATTCCTCTAAGCACAATCCTATACATTTACATCTGAATACCAATATATATTACAATAATTTATACATTCCTATAAGCACAATCCTATACATTTACATCTGAGTACCAATATACATTACATTTCCTGTTTGGCATTAAATTCCCACTTAAATTATTAAACTGTCTATTCATATTATTAAGAAGGGAATAATGGAGGTAAGTTGAGCATTGCAGCTGATCCAGAAAGCCCAGTTACGGCTTGTTGATTGACTAACGAACTAACTAATTGATCTGTCCTTCCACAGGAATAAGTACATTAAGTGTGGCTCTACCCTATAGTTTATGATGAGGGTAAGGGGCCACTCCAAACCCTCTCTACTAAAACTATGGAGAAATAGGACCTGATTACCTTGCACTAATCTCCATGATTGAAACTTAATGATCTTTATACTATTTTTAGTGGTATAATCTAATAAAAGGTACCTGTTTAATTTGGTAAATGTTGGTCACATGGGTTGCGTTATGTAGATCTGATCTAGAGTCACAGTTCTGGGTATCCAATTATATCCTCCTTAAAAGTGTCTAAAAATTAAATGATACACGTGCTTCTTTTAGCCTGATTCGAGTTGAACGTTAAGACCTACAATTTGGTGCCAATGATTGTGGTCTTACCTTTCTCTAAAGTAACACTTCCCATCGATATTACTTCTCCGTAGGTGGAATACACCTTATCGGTGGCGTTTTAATTATTTAGCTCTAAATGTGTAAAAATAAAATATCATTACTGTCGTTCCTCATGCTCAACTCAATTTTTCACTAACTAATTTTATATACCAAAAAATGTACCTTTTGTCCTGGTAAAGTACTCATACGTCATGACGATATACATGTTCTGCAAAACGGTCCCTTTCAATGTGATCTCCAGTACTCTAAAAGATGGATAATGCTTAATGAGACACCTGTTTATCGTCGTTGAGACTATTTACAATACGTATTATATATTCTACGGAAGTAACAGCTGCTAAATTACTGCGTGCTTGAGTTACAGGACTTAATCAGCCAGTAGAGATTAAAGATGGGCGAGACCTCTGCTACGAGGGCAACATGCGGCTAAAAAGTGAATGTAAACAGTGTGATACTCCGGCGGACAACGCCGGTCTATGTATCAACTATAAGCCGCTATACATGCTACATTCTGAAATATGCATGTAATTATAAAATTTAAATGTATTGCCCAAAAAAAAGGTTGCAACGCAACCAGGGTGTTACTCCACAGGACAAGGCTGGTGTATTCGATAACTATAAGCCATTGTAAGCGCGTATTTATTAAATTTAATCGTGTTGATAGCAAACTGCAGCGTAAGGCTGTCAGGAAACAATTATGCTTATGCACTCAACCGCATCGTCGAGTACGATAAAGATAAACAAACATCAACACATGACCACGCTGGAGTATCTAAACCGTGGAGAAAACGTACTTGCTCCGTAAACACGTCGTTCCAAAATATTCCTCCTTGTATGGGCGCCAATAGGATTAAATGGCCCAGCGAGTGAGTCGTATTTAAAGGTGGATTTGGCGCGGCATAAAAGGCAAAATCGCGCGATACTTTCCTACTGATCTCAACACTCATGAGATTTACGTCCAGGAGCTCCATCTTTAAATAGGGTTATGTCGTAGGGATATGTAAGTCCTACGTCAACCCTGGACTTATAATTCGCCCGTAGTGTCTCAAATTAAACGGGGACACCAATGTCCAGATTACCAAACTATGAGTATTAATACAACCCTGGAATTAAACTATTCTAAGATCACTATCAGATAGTGATAGATTAATGGTTAGACTCCCTTGTCACTCTTACTATGTCGGCTGTATCTGAGGGTTGTTTGTGACCGCTTAATGAACAAGGCATTTTCTCATAGTCTCAATGGTCGCCATGTTGAAACGGTGGAATATAGTCAAAATCCCAATACGCGATATCACTTTAAGTGTGACTTCTTTTTAGCCTCATGTCACTACGACAATATGAATACGGCAATTAACAGTATAATTGTGCTAGTGTTTATTTGTAGCGAAAATATATAGCGATATACTTACTAGAGTATTATAACTTATTGTGTCTGGGTGCCGTCTCCACTAATCACCTTATTGCATATCTTTTTATTATAATATATCACCATGGTTTAGGATGTACTACCAGGGGCAAGATATGATATAAACTACAACGGATTACACCACATATAGTAGAGGTATGTGTTATCATAATGTACCTAGGTGTGGCTCCTTCGACTCATCTTTTTAATGAACTCCACACTACTATAAAAATTAAACTAGTTCATATGTTTGGATTTCTAATAACTGAAGTTGATAGTTGGAGTTTGTTTATGACTGTTTCCGGGGCACCTAAATAGAGGGCGTTACCATAATCCAGTCTAGAGAGGATAAGACCCTGAATGAGGAGTTTCTTAGAATGGGGGGATAGTAGGAGGAGGATTTTCCATGCGGTGCGAAGCAGGCCAAAGCAGACTTCAGCGGGTCGCCGGGCCTGGGTTTAGAAGGTGAGGTCCTGGTCGAGCCAGAAACCTAGACTTTTTATTTCTTTTTTTGGGAGTGGGCTGGCCCCATACATGTCGGCCACATGGAGTTGGGGATGAATTCAGATTTGTTGCCCAGCACCAGAAGCTCTGTTTTATCTCTGTTGAGTTTGAGGAGGGAATTATTCATCCAGCCGAAGATTTCTGTGAGGCAGGACCGTATGTTTTCAGTGGAGTGATTAGTCTGGTTTAGTGAGATGACCAGTTGGTTGTCGTCTGCGTACGAGATCAGTTTAATAACAGAGGGGGTAACAATTTCCTCCAATGGGGACATATACACAATAAATAGTGTAGGGCTCAGGGACGAGCCCTGAGGCACCCCGCATTGGAGAGGGATGGCTCTGGAGCGGACGTTGCCTTCAGAAACCTGGTAGGTTCTGTTTTCAATGAATGAGTTAAGCCAGGCTAGAGCCGACCCTGTGAATCCCAATCTGCTGAGACGGTGAGTCAGGATACGGTGATCTATCATATCAAAGGCTGCGCTTAAATCCAGGAGGCTCACAGCTGCTGAGCCTCCTGAGTCCAGGATCTTCGTTGCCTCTACTACAACTGCCACCAGAGTGGTGTCCGTGCCCTGGCTGGGACGAAAGCCTGTCCGGGAGCAGCGTAGGAGTCCAACGGCCTCCAGGAAGGCAGAGAGTTGTTGGTTGAAGAATTTTTCCACCACCTTGCTGATTCCTGGTAGTGGGGAGATGGGCCAGTAGTTAGCCATCTCCAGGGGGTCTAGAGGAGTTTTTTTTAGCAGTGCTCTTACTATGGCTCTTTTCCAGTTAGGGGGGAGAGTGCCATGTGTTAGAGAGGCATTGATTAAGTTAGTGATAGGGGAGGCAATAGTGGGTGTCACTAGCTTCAGAATATTGAGGAGTGCGGGATCTAAAGGGGAGCCACTTTTTATTGTTTCTATGATTGGGGGAGCATCTCCACTGTGAGTGGGGAGAAGGAATCTAAGTGGAGAGCGCCATTTGAAGGAACTGGGGGAATGTGTTGTGGTGGCTGATCATTGGGTGGGGGAGTTTTTAGGATATTTTGAATATTGGTCGAAAAGAATTCTGCCAGTTCATTAAATCTACGACCTGAGAGGTCGGGCGAGGGGCTGGTCTGGGACTTTCAAAAGTTCTTTAACCCTATCCATGCTGCCATCGGCCATTGGCCGACGGCAGCACTACCTCGCTGGTGCTGCCGTCGGCCAATTGCCAACGCGGCTCCACCCGTTTTGCGGAAGTGCCGCGCTTCCGCAAAACGGGCGGCGCAGCCAACGGGTTAACTATGCAGAATTTTCCCTAGATGAGTAGCACAGATGAATGCTACTGGATACTTTTACGTGAGAAAGAGGTGCAGTCCACATCTTTCACCTCTGTTGTATGCGGCGACTCCTGTGAGGGGGGTGTTGTAGGTGTGGGAGCCAAGGTAGACACACACATATCAGAGACTAGATGTGGATACCATATCTGCAACAGAATTAATCTGTGGCAACAAATGAGGCAGCACAGCAGTGAGGAGGATCTGCTGGTTTTGCAACACAACAGCAATGTTGCAGTGGTAGGCATCCATGGTAGCAAAATGGGAGACCTGATTCCACTCCATGGACTGCAAGATGGCTCTGATTGACCCCAGGTGACTTCCAACCTTACTGGTGCCACTTTGACAAGTGATTTGCTCATGTCTCTGCCTCATGACACAAGCAATGTCAGTCAGGGTCTGATGGAGGCCATGGAGCAGAAAGTAGGGGCATTTTATGGCCTCAGTGCTGTCCCTTTTAGGAGTGAGACACCCACAGACTCCATCTAGGGTGGTGACATAGTCTCCATCCCTGCCCGCACCTTCTCTACCATCTCCTACTGGACTCCTATGGCAGTGCATTGGAAAAGTTTTGCAGTTAATAAAATCCAAAAAAAGTCTTCATACAGGTTCCATCTGCGCAAGTGCATCAGTAATTTAAAAAAACATAAATACACTGATTGTCACTCACTATTCGCTATTAAAATTGCTGCCAAATGGTTTAAGATACACTTGGTGTAAATATTCAATGTTGGGCCCTATAAAAACTGTATAATTCTTCCCACACAGCCTTAAACATCTGTGCTTTCTGTAAAATGTGAAATATCTCAAATGATTCTCAACTGTGTGAGAGATTATCTTCGTGGTTAGGGTGGTTCATGATTAGATTACTGCTCTTTTAAGGATCTCTATTTGAAAATTTCATCCCCGAATAACATCATCGCACTAAATTCTATCCTCACGTCAACCCAAAATTCGTTAACGGCGAACCATCTCCTGCTCAACGCTTCCAAAATGGAGTTCTTGCTCATCTCCCTGCCGAACCACACCCCCAAGATCGATCTCTGGTTGCCTCACCTCAGGGCACTCAACTGCACTTCGATCATCATAGACTCAGCCAAATCGCTCTGATTTACAATGGACAAGCACCTGAGTATGAAGACTTATATCAGCAATGTTTGTAAGGGAGCAAACCACCTGATGAGGACACTCAGAATGATCAAACCCTTCCTGCCACAAAAGGATTTTTAAGCAGATGGTACAAGCTCTTGTCCTACCAAGGTTAGACTATGGCAGTGCAACTCTCTGTGGCCTTCCTAAATACGCCTTGGCTCCACTTAGGGCCTCCATGAACTCTGCAGCAAGACTGATCACAGGCTCCAAATGAAATGAGCACATTTCCCCAGTCCTTAAATCTCTCAACTGGCTACCCTTTGAAGCACGAATCCAGCTAAAGTTTGCAATCCTGACGCACAAAGCCCTTCACTACAATAGTCCCACATATCTAGCGCAAAAACTTGAATTATCCTGTGGGGTGAGGGCATCTAGAAGTGCCTCTATTCTCCTCCTGAAACCTATCATCCGTAGCAAAAAGAGAACTTGCCACCAAGCCTTCTCTGGGGCTGCCCCTAAAATATGGAACTCTCTTCCTCCGGAGGTATGCAGACTTGCCTCGACAACGGCTTTCAAACTGGAAGCCAAAAGATTCTTAATGAGCAAATTCTTACCACAAGGGGCTGTGGGACTCATAAGGCGGCTGTTTCTTTGTTCCTAGCTCCATGGCACAACTAACAGTCACGGACCGTATCGTCTGCATAATATTGTCTCCACAATTGCTGTCTATATTTCAGTTTGTCCTCCCTACCAACTTATTGTAAAGCGCTCTGATATCCCTCAGGATCTTGATCGCACTTTATAAAACTTAACAAATAAATATATCTGACTTGGCAGTTTGCCTGTTATATCTAGACATTTTATGAGTTTGGTAATCGCCTGTGACATGGCGAGCTGTTATTGATTGATATGGGTTAGGCAGCACCCCATATGTTAGTAGTGCTGGAAACGGTGTCAACTCTGAACAACCGGGCCCATCCTTGTCAGCCACTGACCTTCCCGGACTCGTGTCCTTTGGAATTGCTAAGTAGTTCTCCCTATCTCTTGACATTTCCCTGTATGACATCCTCTGACTTATACATGTAGCACAGTGAGACAGTTTTGGACCAGTTTCCCACATGGTACACACTTTATCTTCACCCAGATTCACCCGACATGCAGAATGACGTACCACAATGGACTGTTGTCTGTAACGCATAACCAGCTGCAACACAAGTGTGACCCAGTCAGACAATGCAGTGCATGTGTATTGGTGAGGGTACCTTGCAGTACACATGCCCCTGCTTACTAGAGTGGCAGTTCGAAGTGCACAGCAAGCACAGACTATTCACTGCACTAGCAGGGACCCACCAGGACCACACGCCATCAATAGTTTAGACACACATGGTCCTCTGGTGTACATCACTTCCAATAACCCACATGCTCAGTCAGATATAGTGGATGAGAGGTATTCAAGTGGCTGAAACCTGTGGGCACTGACCTTGCATGCCAGGACAGCTGTGTGATATGTAATGTAATCTAGGCTACTTTAGATATGGCTCTTGAAATGCCCCTATGTGTAGATACGTCCAATGGCCTACAAACCCCCCACTCCTCAGGTGGGTTGTTTCTCCTCTGACTAACCCATTGCATGCCAAGGATTTCCAGGCTAGCTTAGTGTGCATGGACCAAGATGAGACAGAGGGATATATTTACAAAAATATTGTGCAGCGTGGTGGTGCAAGCAACATTGCTGCACCCAGCTGTGTCATTAGAAAAGTGCAGGTATTGTCATCTTTACAACAATACGACGCATGTCTGTGCTTTCCTCTGTGCTGTCACACAATAGGCTGGCTACCTCCAACGCAGGTACCCTTGCACCATGGCAAAAAAATGTGGGTGCATCGCTGCAGCAATGCAGCTATGCACCAGTTCTTGTAAATATATCACCATGTTCATGCGTATGCATTAGACCCATGTATTTTTGACTTGAAGGGCATTATTGTTAAGTATTTCACATGCAATAAAATACGTTCACCCAGGCAATTCATTTGTTTTGGTTATTGTTTCAGTGCTATTTCGTCCATTACTCCATTGAACAAGTAGGAAAGGTCTGCAGCAGCAACCCAGTCAACCTTTAGAGAGAGCCAATGAAATCTGAACTCTCAATGACTCTGTAATGGGTTTCTTGCTTCAGCGAGAGAAGCGCTCGTATCTAAAACATACAAATTTGGTTTGAACACGGGCTCAAAGTAATCAGAAAGAAGACCTCCATTTCGTAGTAATCAAGTGCGTGCAGCAGAAAGGGGATACGCTTTTCATGAATGCTGTTTTGTACCTGAAAAGCATACCTAATGTAAATCAAGGAATACGAAAGGATGTAATGCTTTTGGCACAAAGGAAGAGAACATTATTGTGCACCCAGAAAAATACAGTGTTTTCGATTTCTCATTTTCAGACAATTTTCTTTCTCATCACGACACAGCTTCACACCATATAAGATCATTTGGACTTTAGAGTTGATTCTCTTTCCTAGACATTCAAATCTATCTTGTCATTATACCATATATTAGTGTATTGCTAATTGTTCCTTCTAGACAACATATTCACCATGACTTGCAGACATTGATCCAAATTGCAGCTTGTAGGTGCATATTAGAAAGCACTCCCTTTGGTTGCTGAAATGTCGACCACTTCACAGTTCGAATTAATCAAATTACTGCGGAAACACTACAATTATGTGATGCATAAGAAAAATTTCTAGTTACACCAAACAGAAATGGCTGGTTTCTTAATAATTTCTGCAGAACAACAGTTCCATCCAGGCCATATACTAGGCAAATGTTGTTTAATCATTCCTAGGCCCATAAATGAAAGCATCAGTTAGGAACGAGGATTATTGAGACTGTTTTTTTTAATCTTTAACGTTGATACAGCAAAGAAATCATCAAATGGCACTGTTTGTGTGCAGGAATGAATGCAGTAATATTAAATCGGCATATCCAGGGATTATCAGGTGTTCTTCACCTCTCCACTGCACTTTTCTGAAAGAGGATGAGAATCAATGGAGCCCTCATACCCCGACGGATTCGGCAAGGGAGGAAAGAGACCTGATAGGACCGCTGGTCTGCAGTGAGCAGAGAAAGCCGGCATGGAGAAACCCTGCTGATCCCGTGTACAACTGATACCATATTTTAATTTAAACTTGATTAAGATATTTCCATAGTTTATTTCACTGGTTTAATGCGGTGCAATCATCATCTCTTCAGCTATATACATATGAAAAGGAGAGTTGATATTGAGTGTTGAATGATGTTGACCTACTGTTTGGCCATGGACCACATAGTCTTCTGTACTTTAGTGATGGTTGCCAGAGTGAAAAACATAACAGGGGTGTCCGGTGACCGGTCATGGTCCCATGTGAGGATATACCACATTGATAGTAGACTTTATTAGGCTTGAGCGAGACCTCCTCATTGTTGTATCTTGATTGCTGGGTGCAAGAAATACATTGCAGAATTTCTTTGCTAGTATCCTTAATTGTTTTAGTGCTGACAGAGTAGAGTTGCCCCTAGCTTCTATTCTGGCCAATGTCATCACCTGAGTTAGTGAAATTAAATTCTTGGATGTATGACACAAACTATTACAACGCATACCTTTACAATGCGTTTTTTACATTGCAACTTCCATTACAACGTATGCCATTGCATGCAAGCCATTATACTGCATGTTCCATTACAGCGAAAACTACTATTCTAACACCTGCTTACCTCAGGGAAGGTGCTTGTCAGTAAGAGATATGTGTTGTAATGGAAATGGTTTTGTATTGATCGCGTTGTAAAAGCATTGCGTTGTAATGCCTGCATTGTAATGGATGCTTCCCTCAATTCTTCAGCAATTTTTTTCTGTTGAAAAAGAAAAATGATACTTCATTGAAGCAATAGCTCAGGTTTCCATCTCTTCATGGACAAATTGATGAGAGTCACAGAGCACAATTAGGATTCTCAGCCGCATGGACAATTTATTCATTGATACATATTTGGCTGAAAGTATATTGATCTTAATCAAACGTTTTAGGGGGTAAAACTGCTAGTTAAAGCTTTTCAGTAGCTCTTTCTAGGTATCAAAAACATGGGGGGAGGGGCTTAAAGAGAAAATCTCTGATATGGTCTCTTACCAGGTTCAGAAATAGGGTCAAGGCATGATTATCAGTTTCATTAATGTGTGTCATGCAAATGTAGGTCTAAAAGTTCTTTATTCACATCTCTTTTCTTTGAACAGTTGTTTTAGAGTTCACCCTCTAAAAATGATGTGGCTGGTGAAAAAGTCTAAACACTCTATTCATTTCAGATATGGCAACCTGTGACACACTCAGATTGATGCATGGCTATAAGTAAGCTTGTACTGGCAGTTGTGTGTGTGCCATTGTTATTTACTGATTGTGGTCATCTACCCTTACTTCAGTAAACAGTCTCACTTTCAGCATTGTGACAAGATGGATACCACGTCATCTCCTCAGTCGAGGATCCTGAAATGTATTGCCGCATTAACCCTTGAATGGCTGGCATGTAAACAGCCAATGTAACATTTGGGCAGAGCACACCTGATACAGCTATTTCACACACAGAAGAACTGATCAGAGAAGATTCACATGATGGTACTAAGGTTTTACCGTACATTGGCCAACTGTGCCATAATGATTCTAAGTTCCAATCATTAACTAGACAGGTGGAAACGTAGCGTATAGTATGAATGTCACTGCTTATGGCCAGTTGTCTAACTGGGATCACTGCAGTTAATGTACACCACTATTCACAAAGAATGTTAGAGAGTGGGGTAAGAACCCACCTCAAATACTAATCACAATGCTCTTTAGTGTGAACCACAAAAATCAAAAGAATGTATGCAAGACTGAAAGAGCAATAATGTGAAACCTTAACCCAGGAGTAATCCCAAACTAATTTAGACAACTTAGTAAACTTTAGTTAATAAGATGACATCAAAATGACATAAATACATTCAGTAGAACCATAGTTATGAGTTTTTAAAGGTTTAGTTAAAAATATTGCCTAATGGTGCAAATTACCAGATGCAAGTCTCTGGTCGCACAGGACTGGAAAAAAGTCACAAGTTCAGGCCAACCACGTTAGAGTGCTGGCCGGACCAAGTTCATTCCACTGAAATTTTACCTTCTTACTTTGATGCCATGACAGTGCAGTGTGACTCGGCAGGGTTCTACATTGTTCTACGTCACGTTTTGTTGGATCTGGTGATACTTTCAGTGAGGAGCAGTGTGGCATTGTGGGGCTTGGCATCCCTCTATGTTGAAGCCAGTGTAGCCACCGATCAGGAGCAGCACAATGCTGTGATGCATATCTCTGCAAGGCTCTGATTAGAATCAGGTGAAGCCACTGAAAAGACGGGGAGAAGTGCTGCAAATCAAGGCCCTGCATTGCTTTGCAGTGTTCTGCATCAGATCTAGTAAAACCTTCACTTTCACATTTTAATTAAAGCCCAATGGTCCAGGACCTGAGGAAAGCACTTGGGGTCAGAACTCACTTCCACAGACGCTAGACGAGGGGACCAGCTTAGGTCCACTTGGGTCTGGTCACCTAAAAAGCAGCAAATACCTCCATAAGGTTGCTGTGTCCCTGTTGCTCAAATAGGAGGCCAATCAACTTACCCTTGGAGTCACTTCTGGGGTCCTGGGTTCAAGCCAGGCAAATACAGTCCTCCTTCACCAGACAGCAGGGCAGTATTTCTTCTAAATCTTCTTAGACCCAGGAGTGTTCTGATTTCAGGTTCGCGGAATTCCACTTTTATCCCCAGTGTGAGGCTGTGGGTGGGGGACAACCCTTTTTAAACTATAATACTGGTTCTGATAACTTTTTTCCCTGATTTTGACTCCAACCAGCCTAGTGAACTCATCAGTCACTCCTATGGTAAGCCTTTACAATCCTGAATGCTGAGTGCTGGGTTTTGTGTGAGAGGATGCCCATGCATAACCAAGCTAAGTTTTCTTTAGCTGCATGGAAACATGTAGTGTAACCTGTCAAACACTTTGAAATGCTACCCTCACACTAGTCCTAGAGGCGGATGTAGAATTCAACCGTTCTTCATAAAATAGAATTGGATGCCACTAAGTACAACGTGTTTCTGTATTACGCAAGCCCTAATGTAATTAAAAACAGGAACAAAGAGCATTGCTGTCCTCCACATTAGTCTTTAGACATTTATTGAGCCTTTTTGTTGTATCAACTACCCCGGCCAAAGGCAGTGTGAAATTTGCGCACTTGCTCCCTTTCTTGGCTGGGGTTATCAATTCTTCTTCTCGTAATACAAATTCAAAGTGCAGGCCCTTTATTTAGCCTTCTTTGTAACTATTACTCGTGAATAGCAGTAGGTAATTTCAACACTTGCAGCCTTTCTTATTACTTAGATTATTCATCTTCCACTCAATCAACACATCATCTACACATATACACACCTACTTGTAGCCTTTCTTGGCTATACTTAACAACTATTCTTCTATTTCATATCTGTATTCAAAGTGCAGGCCCTTTATCGAGCCTTTTTGTTGGAACAACTACCCCGGCTGAAAGCAGTAGGAAATTTGCACAGTTGCATCCTTTCTTTGGACGCACAGTCTGTGTAATGAGCTGGGTATCCAAAGATCTACTTCCCTAATAAGACAGTGGTTACTTTGCTCGACTGCAGTCTTTTTAACTTTTTACCTTATTCATCTTCCATTCAATGAACACATCATCTACACATACGCACACCTACTTGCTTCCTTTCTTGGCTGTGGTTATCCACTATTCTATTTCATATTCGTATGATAACTGCAGGCCCTTTATCAAGCCTTTTTGTTGTAACAACGACCCCAGCGAGAGGGGGGAAGATGGCGGCCGAGTAGAACGCTCGGTCGAAGAGCTCCTGACACCTGACTCCTCTGACATGAGGAAATGAGATAGATAACGCGAAGAAAAGCACCAGAAAATACCAAAAACAGATGGAAAAATGCAGCGATACTCCGCAAATCTATACATAAATTAAAGGTACGAAATAAGGCATTCTCGTTGGGATCCGACCCGACTCGACTGTTGGAAGTGGCTGAGTCAACAGAGGTCAATTGAGGGATGGTAGCTTACCTTCCGTCAGAGTGCGATTCCCCGCTGGAGACGGACACTGCTTCGCGAGCCCCTCGATCCTCCGGTCGTGCATGGAGCGTCGGATCCGGCGAAGATGGTGAGACCGGATGTGGCACCGGGATCTGGGCTGTGGCAGCAAAAGCAAAGGCAATAGCTGGAAAGGCATCCGGGAGAGTGTGGTACCTGTTCCGGGGCGTGAGCGGCAGAGCCTTATCAGACGACGCGAGCCCAGGGTTTTGTTTCCGGAGCAAGAGCAGCAGAGCCTCGGCAGACCATGCTAGCTTAGCGGTGGGGCTGCGGGGAGGCGGCTGGAGCGAAAAATGCGCCTGCAGCAGTGAAAGCAGACCGGACTACAACATTAAAAGAGGCAAGTGGGCTGATTTTCTCAGGAGTACATATATACTTGAATTTCAAGGACTAACAAGCAAAAGAAGTACTGGAAAATTAGGAAAGGACAGGGTACTGAGGCATATGAGTGCTAGACTAAGAGGCACAGAGGAGGGAGGAGAGGGTGGGTGTAGCGAAGTCCCCGAACAAACCGAGACAGTGGAAGGCTTGGAAGCTAATACAGAAAATAAACTGGTGGGCGCTCCAGGCAAACAAGAAAGGCAGGTTATATCGAATTATAGCCTGCGAAACAGGAACTTCCTTAAACAGGAACAATACCCAAAAGGAATCTCTCCCAGAGAGATTAAAAAAAGAGTCAGAAAGCCACCTAAAGAGAGCTTAAAAATAAATACTGAAGCCTAAGCCGAAAGCGAAAAGATTTCAACCAAAAACAAAACTGATATATCACAGAAAAGAAATATTAAGATAACACCATCACTAAGAACCTACTTTAAAGTTCAGCTAAAACAAAACTCTCACACTGAGGAGCTGGGACAGCTACCGACACAATCAACACTAGAACGTCCTATTCTAATACAGCAAAAAATCGTGCCTCCTCCAGTATTACCTGTCCTACGACAAAATTCACAAGCAAACTTAGACCACGAAAAAATACCACCAGTTAGCGGTAAGAATAAGAGAGATAAATTCACCATATCAGAAGCCAAGCAGGACAAAATTCAAGAAGCATGTGAGAAACTAGACAACAAACTCAACGCATTGGGAGACAGAGTGACTGCTATAGAAAGCGAAGTTGGCACCTTAAATAAAAAGGTGGACAAAAACCAAAAGGAGATAAACTCCCTGAAGCAGGAGAGCAAACCAATGTATGAGAAGATGGAATCGCTTGAGAATCAAGCTAGAAAAAACAACATAAGGATATTAAATGTGCCAGAAAATCAAGAAGGTTCTGACATTAAGAAATATGTGGTGGAATTACTATCAGAGCATTTCCCATGGGCAGATAGAGCGTCGCTCGAAGAAGACATACAAAGAACACATAGGGATCCATTCAGTAAGAACAAAGAGAGAAAAACACCAAGAAAAATACTTGTGAACTTCAAAACCTTTGTTTTAAAAGAAAAAATCCTGGGAGAGGCATTGAAAAAGGGTAACTTTAACAAAGATAACTGGTCCTTTAAAATTAGATCGGACATGTCTAAAGCCTCTCAGAATAGACAGTGGGAGTTAGGGAACCTAATGCCAGAATTACAACAACTTGGCGCAACGGTGCAGATGAAGTTCCCTCCTTCGTTAAGGATAATGTGGCGAAACAAAATGAGAAACATAAAGGACCCAGAAGAAGTAAAATCTCTCTTAGATTTAATGCGAGAAAAAATCATGTCGGAAGAGCCGATAAGATAAAAAAGAAATCCTTCCTATCATATATTTGAGTTTCAGCTGCAGTACAAAAAGAAAAAAGTTGATTAATGGTGTACGCCGTTGTAAGAAATAAAACTTTTAAACACATATATGTCAAGAGTCAGGGGTAAAGGAGCCGTAAAGGGTTAGGAAAATAACCCTAAGAAAAGAAGAAGGAGGCTTCCCAGGGAGGGTAAAAACAAAACCACTAAAAAGAAAACACAAAAAATACACAATTCAGAACGAGGGTGGGGAGCAAAATAGGGACAGGAACAATACCCAAAAGGAATCTCTCCCAGAGAGATTAAAAAAAGAGTCAGAAAGCCACCTAAAGAGAGCTTAAAAATAAATACTGAAGCCGAAGCCGAAAGCGAAAAGATTTCAACCAAAAACAAAACTGATATATCACAGAAAAGAAATATTAAGATAACACCATCACTAAGAACCTACTTTAAAGTTCAGCTAAAACAAAACTCTCACACTGAGGAGCTGGGACAGCTACCGACACAATCAACACTAGAACGTCCTATTCTAATACAGCAAAAAATCGTGCCTCCTCCAGTATTACCTGTCCTACGACAAAATTCACAAGCAAACTTAGACCACGAAAAAATACCACCAGTTAGCGGTAAGAATAAGGCACAAATTAAGCTGACTTTTCCGACAACCAGAGAAGCAAACAGGGAAGAAGAAGCAAATATCGACCTCCCAGAGAGCATCATGGCAACCGGGGGCGCTAAAGTCACGGGTACCGTAGAGACAAGGGAGGAAACAATAGATGACGAGAATGGGATGCTTGCGCCTGAGTTACAAAAAATGGGACATGGTATTCCAAAAAGCCACACAGACTAATTCCTCGAGAAAATATGGGCGGAGATGAGAGATAAATTCACCATATCAGAATCCAAGCAGGACAACATTCAAGAAGCATGTGAGAAACTAGACAACAAACTCAACGCATTGGGAGACAGAGTGACTGCTATAGAAAGCGAAGTTGGCACCTTAAATAAAAAGGTGGACAAAAACCAAAAGGAGATAAACTCCCTGAAGCAGGAGAGCAAAACAATGTATGAGAAGATGGAATCGCTTGAGAATCAAGCTAGAAAAAACAACATAAGGATATTAAATGTGCCAGAAAATCAAGAAGGTTCTGACATTAAGAAATATGTGGTGGAATTACTATCAGAGCATTTCCCATGGGCAGATAGAGCGTCGCTCGAAGAAGACATACAAAGAACACATAGGGATCCATTCAGTAAGAACAAAGAGAGAAAAACACCAAGAAAAATACTTGTGAACTTCAAAGCCTATGTTTTAAAAGAAAAAATCCTGGGAGAGGCATTGAAAAAGGGTAACTTTAACAAAGATAACTGGTACTTTAAAATTAGATCGGACATGTCTAAAGCCTCTCAGAATAGACAGTGGGAGTTAGGGAACCTAATGCCAGAATTACAAAAACTTGGCGCAACGGTGCAGATGAAGTTCCCTCCTTCTTTAAGGATAATGTGGCGAAACAAAATGAGAAACATAAGGGACCCAGAAGAAGTAAAATCTCTCTTAGATTTAATGCGAGAAAAAATCATGTCGGAAGAGCCGATAAGATAAAAAAGAAATCCTTCCTATCATATATTTGAGTTTCAGCTGCAGTACAAAAAGAAAAAAGTTGATTATTGTGTACGCCATTGTAAGAAATAAAACTTTTAAACACATATATGTCAAGAGTCAGGGGTAAAGGAGCCGTAAAGGGTTAGGAAAATAACCCTAAGAAAAGAAGAAGGAGGCTTCCCAGGGAGGGTAAAAACAAAACCACTAAAAAGAAAACACAAAAAATACACAATTCAGAACGAGGGTTGGGATCAAAATAGGGAAAAAATAGAGAAAAAAATCCTCAAATGCCAGAAAAAATGGAAAAATGAAAAGGAGTTGCCTATCCTACACAATAAAATAAACAGTATCCGGGATTGGGAAGTGCTAGGGAGAAATGGAGCAGATGGGGACTATGAGTAAAAATGTTAAAATTCTCTCCTGGAACGTAAATGGGATGAGGACAAAAAGCAGAAGGAATAGGATTTTTGAGTACCTTAGAACATCAGATTGTGAAATAATTATATTACAGGAGACACATCTAATAAAAGAAGAGTGGGTCCAAATAATAAAGAATCTGAGATGGGTAGACAGATACATATGCACTACACAAGAGTGTAACATTAAAGGGATAGTGATAATAATTAAAAAGGCACTTAAAGCTACCCTAGAGTCGGAAGAAGTAGACGGTAAGGGGAGATGGGCAATAGCGAAACTAAGGATTGAAAATAGCTCTTACACAATAGCAGGATATTATGGACCCAACTTAGATGACGCAGACCCCTTACGAAAACTCTACTCTCATTTATTACTAGCCACCACCCCAATAATCCTGGGAGGTGATTTTAACCTCATAATGGATCCCAAAATCGATAGGTTTCCCCCGGGCAGGCAGGCAAACTTACCAAAAATGAGGGAGTGGATTAGTATATACAAAAGAGACTTAGAACTGATAGATATTTGGAGAGAGAAAGGGGAAAAAATCACCCTTTTACATTGCACAACAAAAAACTAGGACATAGGTCGAGAATTGACTACTTCCTCATTGATAGAGACTTATCAGTGAGAGTAAAAAACTTAGTTCACCTACCGGCTCATTTATCAGACCATTCTGCGGTCCAATTAACTCTTCAAATAGAGACAACAAAAACGCAAAAAAGATTTACGGTAGAACGGTCCATACTAATAGATCAGCAAATTGTAATGGAACTTAAAATAGAAACAGAAAATTTCTTTGAAAATAATAAAATCGGTACGACTAAACAGATTACTTGGGATACTTACAAAGCAGTACTAAGGGGAAAACTACTAAGTTTGGGGGCATATAAAAATAAAAAAATCAAGCAAGAGATAAAAGATCTGGAAAACAACATTTACTCCCTAGACGCCGAACTAAAAGTAGAACAAGACACAACCAGGAAAAAGGAATTGGAAAGAAAGAGGCAAAATCAGAAAGAAAAACTTGAGGATACACTAGAAGACAGAGTGCGTACAAAATGGGAATCAAGCAAATTAAGAAATCATGAATACGGAGAAGGGTGTGGAAAGTGGCTTGCGTGGAAATTAAGGACAGATCAAACCAGGAACAAAGTAGGGAGTATACATTTAGACGGCCAGGCAAACCAAAGTACTGATGAGAATGAAATCAGACAAGAGTTCAAGAAATTCTTCACAGAACTATACACGGAAGATACTAACCCCTTAGAAGGTCAGATTGATGAGTACCTTGATGCTATACCATCTTTAGCCTTAACAGAAGAAGAGAAGGAAGAGCTGAATAAAGAGATTCAAATAAGTGAGGTAGAGGAGACAATCAAAAACCTAAAAAAGGTAAAGCAGCAGGCCCAGACGCCCTACCAAACAAACTCTATATGATATTAAACGATACTCTGTCACCATACATCACAGAGTTGGCAAACCTGACCCTCAAACAACAAAATAAAATCCCCGACTCCTGGAATGATGCCGTAATAACTGTCATATTAAAACCAGGCAAGAACCCTAATAGATGTGAGTCTTATAGGCCTATATCGCTGCTTAATGCAGATTATAAAATCTTCACAAAAATTATGGCAGCCCGGTTAGGAAGAGTAATGCCCCAACTTATAAATACGGATCAAAAAGGATTTATTAAAGGAAGACAACTGCATGAAATTACTCATGAACTCCTAAGTACCATCGACATAGCCACACAAGAGAAAATCCCGCTCACAATACTTACCATCGATGCCGCTAAGGCTTTTGATAGAGTTAACTGGCTCTTTCTTGAGAAAGTCATGAACAAGAACAACATAGGCCAACCGTTTACGCACGCCATGAAAGAAATCTACAAAACACCAAGGTCAAAAATTCTAGTTAATGGCAGCCTGACAGAGGACGTGATCATAGGAAGGGGAACCAGACAGGGATGCCCTCTCTCACCTCTGCTCTTTAACTTATATATTGAGCCGTTGGCAAACAAACTAAGAAACACTAAAGAAATAACTCTGTTTACGCATCATGATTGGGGAAAAAAAGATCGCATTGTATGCAGACGACTTGATGATCTTTACGAAAGATTATGTTAGCTCTAAATCGACCATAGAAGAGACCTTAAGTACGTTTGGAAAGATCTCAGGCTACCTAGTAAATCACTCTAAAACTGAAATAATGACCTGGAATACACATTTCAAAAATTCAAACATCAAGAAGGAAATAAAATATCCAGGAATCTTAATAAATCATGATCTTGAGAAGATTCCACAGCGTAACCTAAACAAAGTGGCAGGAGAAGTGAGAAAATTACTTAAAGTGTGGTCCAGTCTCCCACTTAGTATTATTGGAAGATCAAATATTATTAAAATGTCGATTTTGCCCAAGTATACATACCTTTTTAACACCATTCCCTTGGAATTTGGAAATTGCCAGCTTTATATGGGCCTTGAAGGGAACGAGGATATCTTGGAAAAAACTCAGAAGAGGTAAACAAGACGGAGGATTAGCAAGCCCAGACCTGACGGAATACTACAAGGCGTTTCAGTTTAAAAACATGCGGACATTGTTCAAAACTCATCATTATTATCCAAAACATTTGCAAGTACTGACAGAGTCAGTAGATCACTTCCTATTCAAATTTGGACATCCAAATACTTTAAAAAAAATAAAACTGAAGACTTTAAGAGAGGCAGCGAACCTGTGGACACAAATTAGAATAACCCTGAACATTCAATATTACAGTACATTGGCCCCCATATGGGAATCGCCAGGAACCCCAGAATGTCTAAAAGACTCAATGGCAAACCCCCTGAAACTAGCCAATATTAACTATTGGGGTTGGTTACTAAAAGGATCCTCTCTGGTTACTTGGGAAGAACTACAAAGTATTACCAATGATTCAATTGCCAAATTTAAATATTATCAAATGTCAAGCTGGGCCAGAACCATCCGTATAAATAATCAAGACACCGGAAATCTGGAAAAAGATATTGTAAAAAACTCACAAATCAACAAAGAGGTTGCAAAGTGGTACTGGGCCCTTATCGAAGCAGCAAATAAAGATACACAGATTGAAGACGAAATCTGGGGGAGAGATCTACAAATACCCAACCTGGATAACATATGGGAAAAATCTGTAGGAAAATGTTGGTCAACCCTAAAGTCAGCGGCTCTGAAAAGAAACCACTTATATACAAAACACCGTGCATACTGGACTCCGAAAAAGCTTTCCAAATTCAAGAATGCTGGCGTAAAAAAATGTCCGAAATGTGGGGAAGAAAAGGCAGATGACGTCCACATGTTTAAAAACTGCCCATCTCTGGAAGGTTACTGGGAAGAAGTTGGTAAGACCGTGAGCATGATCATGCATAAACAACTAACTGTAAGTACAACCCTAACTCTTTTTGGGATAGAAGACACTAAAGATGGAGGGAGATTAACTAAATGTCATGAGAACCTTCTTTGTGTGCTAATAGTACTAGCAAGGAGGGAGATCTGTATCAACTGGCTTAGTGTATCACCTCCAACACATGGAGCATGGATGGATTCTGTCATAAGGGTTAACAAATTAGACAGAAAGGGAGATTTAAATTTTGGGAAATCTTGGAAAACCATCTAAACTCCAATACAGGGTTGGTACAAACGGTCCAATGATTAATGCGAAATGACATCTGGTGGACGAGTAAAATACTTGTCGAGTAGTCAAGGTGGCTAGCTCTTACCTCTATTGCAAACCAGATCTGCCAATATGTAATGGTTTAAGGATACTCCTCTGAGAAATTCGAAAAAATTTGGCAACCTCCCAAATACGAAAGACCAAAGGGCTACTCCGGTAAACACAATCAGAGGCAGAAACCTAAAACTCCATTCACATAAAAATTCGCAATATGAGGATTTAAAAAAAAAACAACGACCCCAGCCGAAGGCAGTAAAAAATTGCACACTTGCTGCCTTTCATGGCTAGGGTTATCAATTATTCTTGAATTTCATATTCTGATTCAAAGTCAAAACCCCTTAGCGAACCATTTTGTTGTACCTGCTACCCAGGCCAAAGGCAGTAGGAAATTTGCACACTTGCTGCCTTTCTTGGCTGGAGTTATCAATTATTCTAAAATTAATTCAAATTCAAAATGCAGGCCCTTTATTGAGCCTTCGTGGTAACTACTACCCGGGAATGGCAGTGAGTAATTTGCACACTTGCATCCTTTCTTGCGTCCTTTCGACCGCACAGTATGTGTACTTTGTGCACTTGCATTGTTTGCTTGAATGTGATATCCATTTCTCAGGCTCCCACTGCAGAATCCGACGCACAGTCTGTGTAATGGACTGGAAAACCAAACACCCACTTCCTTTACAAAGCAGTGGGTACTTTGCACGTCTGCTGCCTTTTTTAATTTTCACCTTATTCTGCATCCACTAGCAGAAACACACCTACCTGCTGCCTTTCTTGACTGTCTTTGCCAACTATTATTCTAATTCAAAGAAGAGGCCCTGGAAAGAGCCCGGTGTTGTTATTTTTCAGCCCTACGGCCCAGAGTGAGAACTTAGTGGACTTGCTTTGCTTCCTTAGATGTGGTAGTCATTTCTCAGCCTCCCACTGCGGAATCCGACACCCTGTCTGTATAATAAAAAGGATATCCAAAGATCCACTTCCCTGACAAGACAGTGGGTAGTTTGCGTATCTGCAGCCTTTCTTATTTTTCACCTTATTCATCTTCTACTCGATCAAGACATCATCCACACGTACACACACTTACTTGCTGTCTTTTTTGGCTTGGGTTATCAAATATTCTTCAATTTCATATTCTGATTCAAAGGCAAGGCCCTTTATCGAGCCTTTTCATGTAGGTACTACCCGGCCAGAAGGCAGTGAGAAATGTGCGCACTTGCTGCCTTTCTTCGCTGGGGTTATCAACTATTGTTCAATTTCATATTCTGATTCAAAGTGCAGGGCCTTTATTGAGCCTTTTGTTGTGTCAACTACCCCGCCTGAACCCAGTGGGAAATTTTCACACTTCCTGCCTTTCTTGGCTGGGGTTATCAATTATTCTTGAATTTCATATTCCAATTCAAATTCATGGCCCTTTATCAAGCCTAACTACTTCCGCGGCTAAAGGAACTGGGTAATTTGAACACTTTTGAAGCCTTTCTTATTTTTTACATTATTCATCTTCCACTCAATCAACACATCATCTACACGTACACACACCTACTTACTGCCTTCCTTACCCATGGTTATCAACTATTCTTCTATTTAATATTCGTGTTCAAAGCACAGGCCCTTTATCGAGCCTATTTGTTGTAACAACTACCCCAGCCGAAGGCCCTAAGAAATTTTCACACTTGCTGCCTTTCTTGGCTGGGGTTATCAATTATTCTTCTTGTAATACAAATTAAAAGTGCAGGCACTTTATTGAGCCTTCTCAGTAACTACTACTTGTGAATGGCAGTGGGTAACTTGCGCACTTGCAGCCTTTCTTATTTTTTACATTATTCATCTTCCACTCAATCAACACATCGTCTACACATACACCCACCTACTTGATACATTTCTTGGCTATGATTATCAACTATTCTATTCCATATTCGTATTCAAAGCACAGGCCCTTTATCAAGCCTTTTTGTTGTAACAACTACCCCAGCCGAAGGCAGTAAGAAATTTACACACTTGCTGCCTTTCTTGGCTGGGGTTATCAATTATTCTTGAATTTCATATTCTCATTCAAAGTCAAGGCCCTTTATCGAGCCTTTTTGATGTAGCTACTACCTCGGCCGAAGGCAATGGGAAATTTGTACACTTGCTGCCTTTCTTGACTGGAGTTATCAATTATTCTAAAAGTAGCTACAAACTCAGGAACAATATTTTCATTTGGAAACAAATTGCAAAGTAATCGTATCTGTAAAACTTCTTTCCATGTTCAGTCATTTTTACAATTCTTATATCTTGTAGAATAGTTCCATAATCAGCATAATTTGCTTGTCGCATATTTGTAATACATTTCTTATATTCAAAATATGACCAAATGTTAACATTTCCAATGCTACATTACATCTTTTACTTATACTACCTGTGGAGCATGACAACAAATTGCAATACCACAAGCAATCTGGAGAAGCTTGTTGTGAAGACTCTTGAAGAAAATTAAACTTCTCATTATTGATGACATAAGCATATTATCAAACGTAATGCTTGCCTTTGTGCATTTAAGAATGCAGCAAATTCTTAAAACAAAGTATGACATATTAGTCTCAATTTCTTTAAGGCAGAGACAATTGTACTATGTCCTCAGATTCTGTTAACTGAACAAAATAGCATTCATCGATGTTTGTGTCGAGTACTACCTTCGATATACATTGCAAACAGCAGACTTCACAAGTTCAATTCCCTGGGCGTAGTTCGCGTAGCTACGCGAAGACGCACTTGCACTCCGCGAGCTACGCGTAGCTCCGCGGACATGCGTAGTTGCTTGCTAGACCCGTTCGCGCGCCGTTTTTCGTCTTCGGGAGCGCGGTGCGCGTGTTCGGGGTGCTGCCTGCATGCTCGAGATAGCTAGCGCGCTAAGTTACTCAAGAGGTTTGTCCCGCCCGCTTGCGTTCCCTTATTTCCTGTTCCGGGTCACAAGTAACGTGTTCGCGTTGTGTTAGACATGTTCGGGAACTCATCTTCTCGTTCGCACTGCCAAAGTGCGTGATCGCGTCAAATATCGCGCGAACTTACCCCGGCGGTCGCGACGGGCGGAGCCATCTTGGATTTCACACTCTGGCTATGGTTTTGGGCCTACTTTAGCATCTAACTCCTATCTCTTCCATCCTGGTCTTTTCACTCACTTTTTCAAACTTTCTTTACTTATTACCTATCTCTCTCTGTGCCTAGGTTTATATTTTTCATTTTATTTTTACTTTTACAACTTTTTTGCAACTTTTCTCTTGTTTTATATTACTTCCTTCTTTTACCTTGCTTCTTCCTTCCCCTACCTTTTTGTCTTCAACTTTTCTTCTCCCCTCCACCCAGAACCATGGTGAAGGGTGCCAGCAGCATCGGCGGCTCAAAGGGCAAAGCGGCTGTGCCGAAAAAAACCCGGCTGCCTTGCGGCAGAATGCGCCCCGCAGGAGTGACGCCCCGCCAACTTTTTGGGGAGGAGGAGGTGGCTGCCCTGGTCTTTTTTATCCAGCGCCACCTCCCCTTGACTTTGGCAGCAGGCGGCAGGCCCGGCTCCGGCTACCAGCGCATTGAAGAGCGTCTCCGGCGGTGGGCGAAGGTGCGCCGGGCAGTCTTCCGCTGCTCCGGTATCCGGCGTACCCACCATCAGCGACATTTTGGACCGGGAGCAGGACCTGTTGGACCTGCTTGGTGTCGAGGTTGTGGGTCTTGGTGAGTGGCTACCCCAAAAATAAAGTGTGTGTGTATATATATATATCCTGAATTCCGTTCCTCACAGGCACATGCAGTTTCCTCTGCTGGCAAGTAAACACCGGACACGGACCTCGAGGTACTTCACAAATTTATTTCGCAGAAAGAGTCACAGACGTTTCGGCTCAGCGGAGCCTTGATCACATGACAGCGTTTGTATTGCAAGGTACACCTTTTAAAGTGCTAGTGTGTGATTTAACTGAGATCACCTGTGCAAAATAGTGACTAGACATAAAAGACATACTAAGTCAGGTACCCAATACTTTTGAGTCGGTATTTTCATAAGATGTGAAATACATTTAAAGAATGGCATGTAGAATACATTAAATTGTTATTTACAATGCTAAACAAATTCCATCAATACTGTTTAGGCAAAACTCGTTCATTGGACAATAATTGTAAAATACCATCAGTAGTAAAAACGGATAAATAGATTAAAAAGAACCTTTTTGTCGGACACATTTCCCGTATGTCTACCACTTGACTATATACATCAGCGACATTTTCTCTGGACCTAAAAAGTGCAGAATGCTATAAAGTGCTATGTGCCAATATTATAAAGTGCAAATTCATGCTAAAGTGCATCATCCTAACAAATGTGCAAATCTAGCAAAACTGTGCAAATATGCAATTTTTACAATTCATAGGCCCAACTGTAGTATATTTGAAAAATGCGAACAAACTTCATCTGATGTAGAAAGTGGTAGGGATTTCATAAAGGTTCTCACCCGTATACTATCTCTGATATAGCCAAAGGTATTAATTGGTCATACTATGTATGATGGATTCCTAAGTCACATCCCGAATTAAAACTATTTACATATAATATGAAATTCTCTACCTTATCTGTGTGCCATTGTTGGTATGTCTAAAAATTTAAGTGTGAGAGAGTGAGTAAAAACTAACAGGGTCATAAATACCCAAGAAAAACCCAACCCTAAACAATAAAAAACAATAAAAAATCCAATGTTAGGTTCCCTATAGTGTATTACATTGTATTGGTTCCTAACCTGGTTAAAGTTGTGCACAGTGATAAAAACTTGATTAATATAAATGAAATAAATTTCCTATAGCAGCAGTTCCTACAATATTTATTGGTGTGTGCTCGCAGCCCCCACGGGGTCTGTCACAACAGTCACCCAGCCGGATGACCGCCCTGGACATTACCCACATGGGGGAGAGTCCACCACCAAAAATATTATTCTAATTTTAGAGCAAGCAAGTGTGGAGGTCCTCTGTCACATTCAACCCAAAGGGCACCTTAGAATTCAGCAGAAGAATATATTTTGTTTCGAGCTTCCTGAGCCTGGTTTCCCTGTCTCCACCCCGTCTGCTATTGATGACCGAATCGATAACCCAATATTTTAGACCCTTGTTGTTACTCTGATGTTGGTCTCTAAAATGGCGCGCCACTGGATAAGTGCTGTCCTCATTTGTTATTGCTCGCAAATGCTGCAATATATGTTTGTGGACCGCATTCCTCGTGCTGCCCACGTATTGTAATCCACACGGGCAGCATAGGACGTAAATGGCGAATTCTGTCTTACATGTTAAGACTTGGGTTATCACATGATTTTTTCCAGTAAATCCATCCTTGTATGTTTTCTTGTTAATGCCATGGGTACATGCCTTGCAGACCTTACAGTTATAAAAACCTTTATTTTTTTGCCACCACTCTGTTTTGATAAAGGGGTCAGGATTAGTTTTAACAATGTGATCCCTTAAAGAGGGGGCCCTGCTAAAGGTTAATGATACTTGTTTAGGCAGTGCACTGCCTATCACATTATCTTTAAGCACTGTAGGCCAGTGTTTGTTCACTATTCTTCTAATTTGTCGATGTTGACTAGTGAACCCCGTTATTAACCTAAAGCATTCAGGTTCAATCTTTTCAGGTATAGCTTTGTCCTGTCCCATATCTGGCTCCCTGTCTACTTTTCTAATCAGGAGCTCCTCTCTGCTCATATTCATGGATTTCTGGATAGCTTGATCGACCACTTTTCTGGAGTAGCCTCTCTCCAGGAACCTGCTTCTGCTTTCACTCTGCGCCTGCTCCAGATCTATGGGGTTGCTGCAAATGCGTCTTAAACGCAGCATCTCCCCATATGGGATACTGGAGATCAAATGTATGGGGTGGGCACTCGCAGCATGAAGAATGCTGTTACCAGCCGTCTTTTTTCTAAATACCTTTGATTCCAAACGACTGCCCTTGATGTAGAGTTCGGCATCGAGAAATGTGACTTTTTCTTGGCTCAGAGTCGCTGTGAATCTGAGGTTCAGGGGATTGTCATTTATTGCCTCCACAAATTTCTGGGCTTCTTCATAGCTACCTCTCCATATGACGAATAAATCATCTATGAAGCGGAACCAAGCCACTAGATTGTTCCTAATGACATGTTGGTACCCATAGCCGAGGACCAGCTCCTCCCAAGCCCCCATGTGCAAACATGCGTAGCTCGGAGAGAAGCTGGCCCCCATTGCTACTCCCTGCTTCTGACGGTACAGTTGTATATATATATATATATATATATAGTAGTATAAATATTGTTATTGTATCTTTGTAAATATTGGCTGAATAAGTAACGTGATGACTGTTGCTCCTAGTTACATTTCCGATGTATTCCGGTATATCTACTGTAATTATATGACAGTGTTCTTCTTCACTGACTCTTGCGTGTTGTTTCAACTTGGCGCTAGCTGTTGCTGTTTATTGATGTGAGATTTTCTTTGTTGTAGAGAACTGAAGTTAGTTAATGCTATTAATAGAGTCTTCTCCTTCCTTTGTCCGTCAGTGAAATAGCGGTGGATGGATAATTGTACGTAGTTTGCATATTGTAGCATTTTTTTCACGGCCTTCTCTTCTGCATGAATCGAATCCTCCTCTGGCAATGAATGCTAAAGTTACTTTGTTCTTCTTACCTCAGCCAGGGCCGGCTCTAGGCATGTGCAAGCTGTGCAACTGCACAGGGCCACCAAACTTCAGGGGCCACCGCACCAATATATATCCTCAATTTAATAATCCTCTGAGGATGGATACATATTTGCGTTGCGGCCCCTGGCATGGATTTGTTGCCTCCGGCTCTGTTCCACTTCCAAACACCCTGACTGACTCCCCCTCTTCACTGTCCTCCGTCCTCCGCCCGACCTCCTCTTCTGGGGCCCCCTACCTACGCTCCCTGCCCAGGAGGACCACCATGAGCCTAGAGCCACCCCTGCCTCAGCCCTCCATAGAACTGATGTAGTTTGTTTAATGAGTGGTAGGCTTGGCAGCAGTAGCATTCAGTCAGTAGCAGAACAAAATATGATGCAACGAACGTACAATTTCGTGTATGCACAACATTTCTGCATGTCTCCTCCTTGTGATCTATGGCATTTTGCTGGCAAAACTGAAAAAGAAATGGCTACTCACAGATAATTGATTACCCCATTCTTGAATCTCTTGAATCGGTGGTGTTGTTCAGGTGTTACTGCCTCTGTGTTACTTATTAATCTGCAATCAGAATGTTTATGGAACATGTGATTTGTTTTCTACAAGTATACAGTCAGTGAATCCTGCAAGGCAGTCGTCATTTGTTAGATCAATGTTTGTTTCTTTTAATGTTCTAGCAGTGTTTTTTGAAATGATGTCTATGTTTCACAGCACTCAATGTTTTTCTCTTTGTTTATTATTTTTTACATGAACCACAGAACCCAGGGGCAAGCAGAATGCAGGGACCGAGTCGGCGGGTGAACAACCACGGACACAGAGCTCCTCTACTGAGGATCCTGCTGCTGTCCCCAGTAAGTCCAACAGTGCTTGTTTTTTCCTCTGTAATGTGTCTGTTTTGGCAATTGACACCAACCAAGTATGCATCCAGAATGATGTTTGTCTAGTATTTTGTAAACGTTAGTATACCACTACTAGTCTTGTGGGTATTCTATCTTCTATGGAGTCATATACATATTACATAACTATGTATGCACCAGAAAATTTGATGTTGGTGCTGATAGGCAGGTTGGACCTTACTTACACCTCAGTCACAGAACTCTGAGGAACGCACAATTCACTGAACGACAACCTATATGGGCTCAGTCATTGGTCAATTATTCAATTATCACACTCCTGAACCCCAATACCAAGATGCCCAATGCTTTTATTACACAAACCATTACCTAAGAAACCCCCTTTTGCTCACTCACTCGCGTGAGTCTACAAGACAACAGACACTGAAAATAAACTTCAGAGTCAAAGTGGTACTTCAAAAGCTTTATTTTGTTAGAAGTAAGTAAGTAACATCAATGTTTTTAAGTTGTTCCGTGAAATACGTCGAGGGGCCACCAGAAAAAATCCAGAGTTAAAAAAGGCAGAATAAAGTAATCAACATTTGTACAGCTACTAGTGCACAATAGGGAAATGTGGGAAATATCGGAGACCCCTCACCATTGAACGTATACTGGTTACATATGCCTCTTTTTTTGTAAGCTCTGGAAATGTCCGCTTCGTAGAAGGAAATCTTCTCATCTGCCGAAAATTAATGACAAAAGTGGTGCACGTTAGACAGTATGAAATACATTTAGGCCAGTTTTATGCAGCCATGCTAAAAAGAAGTTGTAACCTGTAAGCAAACTCTATTCCACAATCCACATAGAAAACTTAAATACGGGCCCTTTTATTTTCCAACCTCTTCAGGTGTATGCATTGAACAATGATGTGTTGCCTCAAAGGCGTCTTCTCGTACTGCGCAACAAGCTGCGAGTTAGCATGCGCAAAACTGGATACATTGATGTACAAAGGTTACATAGTTCACTTCCAATTTCCAAGGACTAGAGTAGCAGGACAGATGAGATGAGCTTGGGTACCATACCATAACAATGAATGCTAATATGTGTAGTGACTCTGCTGTACTATGCAATGTGGACTCCTACTGATTACGTACGTTGTACTTAACTGTTTTGAAGAACTCCATTCTTGGTGAACAAGTACAAAGGGGGCTGTGCATCCATCTAAAAAGGTGTACTTATTTTTATAGGTGCAGAACCCTTACCATCCACCAGTGCCGACGGGGACAGCGGCGCAGCTTCAGCGATCCCGGCGGGGACAGGAGGACCAGAGGCACCTACACCTACACCAGCAGCAGTGGGGGGGGAGCCAACAGCGGCGGGCGATGGTAAGTTACATTCAATAGTGATCCGCATTACTTGGTGGGAGGGGAAAACTTCCTCACTGTACTCTACTGGACAATATATGATGTTACCTTTACTTGTCATTACCATGCTTAGCATTACCACTACAGTAATGCAGGTGGCTGATAGCAGTCGGATGCATGGGTTGTTGTTGAAGCATGGAAAGGGGAAAACACAGCTGCCAGCGTGGTTGGGAGACACACCCAATACCGGTGGTTAGTGGATAGTCTCAGCAGCAGCGGTGTTTTGGGCATACCCAAAGGCAAGGGAAGGAGGGGACGACTGGGTGCATGGGTCGTTGCTGGTGAAACACAAACCAAATAAGGTTTGTTGCGCGATATAAAGAATGATAGTCTCTACTAGACATGTACTACTAGCTGCCCCCTGTTAATTAATGTTAGTTTGAGACTGTTCCCGCCTTCCCGGAATCAGAGTATATAATATAAAACGAGATATGAAAAAGACAGGTGTTCGTTCTAATGTGTGTGACCGTTGAAGTACACCCATGCTACTAGGGCAGGCATAATGCCGTGCCAAAAAGTCCAACAAATTAATATAGGCCGTAGAATGTTCAAGATAGATGCAACACAATTTTTTGTACTCAGCTTGCTTGCTAGTGCTACTGTGCCGCCCACTATGTGTTGAATCAATGTTGTGTTCTTGATTTGCGGGGATTTTGGATTACAACAATTCTGTTTCTTTCTTTATAGTTACTCCTTCCAAAAAACCTACAAGGAAGGAGTTGGCAGTCCGGGCCCGGCAGCGGAAACTGCAGGCTATCGTAGAGGCCTACCGCCGGCTGGTGGATCAGGCCGAGGAGGAGGAGGAGGAGGCGGTGGCAGCAGCTGCTGCCTCTTCCAATGCCCCGGCCCCCAAGCCTGCAGGACTACGTCGCCGTGGTCAGGCAGCCGCCCGCCGCCGAGTTGTTACATCTTCGGCGGCCCCCCCACAACAACATGCGTGCAAATGTAGGTGCCGGGAATTCCAAGAAAAGATTCTCCGCCGGGTAGCGACTAAGTTTGAGGAGGAGCGGAAGAAGCTGGAGGACGGAATAGAGGAGCGTGTCAAGATCATGGTGGACAAACACCTGAAAACCCGCCGGCTTTGAAATGGACCCTGTTGTTTGCCCCTTTTTAAAGCCTTTTGTTGGTGGGTGGGATGTGGGTGTTGGGGTGTACATTTAACTTTGAAATTTGGTTGGGGTTAGGGGAGGGTAGGGACAGCTCTGGGCCTGGGGGTAACATTTGATATATATTTTATTTTTCTATCATCGTTATGTTAAAATAAAAATGAGACAAAGATATTTTCAAAAGAAAACATTTGAAGTTCATTTGTGTTTGTTGGGGGGGTGGAGGGGGGACTGTTTCACCAAATAATGTACGTTGTGCAACATCACAACGTTTAATTGGGCATGCAGGTCAGGGGGGACAGTGCTTTCGAATTAAAAAATATATTGTCCACATCTTTAACATGCAGACAGGTAGATGCGCTAAACCCTCACCGAGTTCTATTTGTAGTATTAGAAGAACTACCAGTCTGTCTTGCGTTATACCTCACAGCAAACTTATCTTACCTGTGATTGCTGATGATGACGTGGGCTGCAATTGTTTCCCAAGACAATGGATAAGAATCTGTTGTTCTGAACTTCTGTGATAGTAGATAGTAGTAGACAGACCCTGCCAGTAGCATTTTGAGACAAAAAGAAAGAGGCAGTCATTTTCGTGATAGACAATGTGGGGGTAGTATAAGTATTAAGTACAGTAGATTACACGACTGAGCCAATACAATTTTGCAACTGCTAAACTGAAACAAAACAATGGTTTTGGGGACTGGAAAGTAAGTGCAAGAGAAGATAAGAAGTTCAACTGTAGTTGTAGTACTCACGTCAACGTCAAACTTTTCTAAATCATAATGCTGTAAACTTAAACACAAACAATGACGCCAATTCATTACGTATTGGTTGTTTGATGGTAATGGTAAATTAATTGGCATTATACACAGAGCTTGAGTTGGGAAGCAGAAGAAGATCCCGGCCATGCCTTGTTGAAAATGAGTCTGACACTATTGTTGCTTTTCACCACATCTGCCCCAGCAAGCGCGTGATCAAATTGTTGGTGTATATTTAATGTAACAAACATCGCACCTCAATGAAACCACGCAGCCCGGGGGAAGAGGGTTAGGGTTTGTTGAATGGATGGGTACGGGGGTTTGCGGAAAGGTTTGAGAAATAAAAACAGTACGCATGTAGACAACAAAAGCAAAACAATGAAGACGATGATTTATGATGTTGAATTTGATCCACTAGCCAATGAATGTAAGGAATAAATGTAGAACCAGGATACGCAGAATATCATTCTTTGTTTCCCGCCATCCAATTGCTTGATGATGATGATTAGTGGTAATGGACGGTGAGTAGACGCTCATAGTATAATAGCAGTGGGTGAACAACGTCCAGCCTGTGTGGATTGAAAAAGAAAAGGCAAATACAAAAGAATGTGAATGACCTAAACAAAGTGTATTTGAAATACAGTGTAGATCAACAAAATAATACAAGCGGAATAGTCGTAAAGAGAGAGAGGACTTTCAGACTGAGGCGGCTTTGATACAATATGTTATGTATAAGTCTACTAGTTGCACATCATTATTAATCTAGAAGTACAAGAAAAGATAGGAGCCAGCACAGAACAGACCCACGACACAGGGTCGCAGTAACACAAACTGCATTTACCTAACAATTTGCCTGAGCCAGAGAAAGGGGCATAAAAATTAAAAAAGCAACCTAGCGTTTTCAAAATTAATCAACCAAATCAATGCGTCATTCCCAGTGAGCAATAATACCACTATTGTACTGTACCACTGCACAGTGCAGTGCACACACATGAAGTAGCCTGGGTCTACTCTACTGTGCTGTGCCTCTTATTTGTATTTACCTTGTATTCCACTCCAAGAAACATCGTACATCAATCAGCGCAGATCGAACTGACTGGCAGCGTGCAATGATATGTGTGGGGTCACCATCATTATCAGGTCTGGCACGTCTAGTCCAACAGCACCAGCAACTCAGTCTACTCTGTAGTGAGTGACTACGAACGATAAATTAAGTACTGACTGCACCTGTAGTAGTAGGATCACAAGTGCGTAAATAATTTATATTATTAAATAACATGGAAAAAATGCCCATCACGTGAGTCTGAACTTACTAGTATACTTTAATTCCATGCACATTTGCTCAGAGTCAGCTAAATAAACATCCTATGCAATGCATTGCATCATTCATTTAATATACCTGTCTTGCTCTTGTCTTTCACTATCAGATGATTGATCACAGATGCTGCCGAGCCTTTTAAAAATCACATCAAGTTGACTTCAGTTGTGAATGCCTGCTCAAGTATTGACACTGAAGAGTCTCTATGAATGCCTGCAGACAGAGGTGGTAGCCTTAAGAGTAAGACAGTGATGAGTTGCAGATTTCAAATGATATAGAGGATGGCTGTAGTCATGACTGTATGGTTCACTTGTTATGGAGGGACTGTTAGAGGCTACATTATTGTACTATACTCCATCTACATACAACATCCAATGTATGGCTGGCAAGATGGAATTGTATTGACTTGAGTGGGAGGCAAGAAGATGGAGCAAGACTCTGAGGAGTGCTGCAGTCAACAAATGCACAGGCGTGCAACTCCAGTAGGTAAATAAAAAGATACAGTGAAAATAAAAGCAGTCGTGCAACTCCAGTAGGTACATAAAAAGAATCAGTTGTGGGGATGGATTTGGTTGTGGTTTTTTTTATTTGCAGTTTAGCACCAGAAAGCCATTGTTAATAAGAAAATAACACAAATAAAGGAAGGGAGAAAGTAACAATTTAAAAGCCTAGCTGTCAGGGAAGAGGAGCTCGTCCTCAAACTCTGTGCGTTCGGACAGAAGTAGGTCATGTAACCCAGTAGTGAGGAGGTCTTCGGACACGCTTTCTTCATCCTGCGCTGATTCACGTACTTGATAGTCTGGTGGTATGAAGCGTTGATTCATTTTTATCATTGTCAGCCGCTCCACGCTTTTGGGGAGAGACTAGTCCTTTTCGATGTGACAATGGCACCAGCAGCACTGAAAACCCGCTCAGAAGAGACACTGGCTACAGGACAAGCCAGATACTTTATCGCCAGCCTGCTCAGCACTGGCCACTGTCTCCTTCTTTCATACCAATAGACCAATGGGCTTTGCTCCATGAACACCTCTGTTGTGTCATCCAGATAGGCCTGAACCATGCGCTCAGTGTTCATTGGGGCTCGGCTTTGCTGGTCCTCTTTTCCCTTTGCAACAGCAACGGACTTACCCATCCCTTTCTGTAGAAAAAAAGCAGTTATGCTTTTGGTTGGGTCTGCTGAATCAGATCGTGTAGGTGCTGCTTTTGGTACTGTTGGTGCCTGCTGGAAAGCAGACGCACTGCTCTCATGCTGTGAAGAACTTGCGTCAGGAGTACTTGGACTGGCCTGGGCTGGCAGTGGCAGGCCTTTAAGTAACAGCCGTTCAGTTTCTAACTCATTAGCCTCCGCAGCTATGGAAGTTTTGTACTTGTCAACATCCTCATCTGAAAAAGGAATTACTGCGCTACTGCTGAGAAATAATTTGTACCGTGGATCCAAGATTGTTGCAGTTATGTAATGTTCACCTGACACAATATTGTTGAGCCTTGCGTTTGTACACAAGCGGTTGGTTAAGCCCTTGGCCAAGGTATATGCATCAACTTTTTGTTCGTCACCTTCGTATGTTTGACAGACCTCCTTCACCTGTTGCTCAAGCATGTACAACAATGGGATGGCTTGGCCCATAGTACAGTCCTCCCTGCTAACTGCACGTGTGAAGACCTCAAAGGGTAGTAGCATCTCTGTGATGCATTTAATGAGGTCCCACTGCCACATCTCAATGGTCAGGGCTTTAAGATTAACAGTAGGATCCCCTAATCTTCTTGACATGACATAAGCATTCAGTGGGATGTACTGCTCAAAGAGACGCCCAAGCATGAAATAAGTTGAGTTCAAACGTGTTGGGACCTCCTGGATCAGTGCTTTGACTGGCAAGTTATGCTCACGCTGAATGACCCGTAGCAGCTTCCGTCCTTTAAAAGAATGGTTAAAGTGCGTGCATATTCTTCTGCAGATGATCAGTATGTTGCTGACTTTGGCTTCAGTTTTCAGAAAGTCTTGCACGACTAAGTTAATGCAGTGTGCCAAACAGGGTACCCTGAAATAATGTCCTTCTCTCATTGCCTTCACTACATTACTGCCATTGTCGGTGGCAACAAAACCAATCTTAAGGCCTCTTGGTTTCCGCCATTCAAAGACCTTGGTGTTAAAGTCAGACAAAATGTTTTCGGCAGTATGACTTTTGTCCATACCAAACATGGCTATAGTTGCATGTCTGCGCGTATCATTAAAAATTCCAGCAACGTCACGGAGGCCTGAAGTTAACTTGTCTTTAACACCTGCAAAAGAGATCCAGTGTGCGGTGATGCACATGAAATCTGTAGCATCGCAACTGCTCCACATGTCTGTTGTCAGGTGGATACAATGGACAACACTCTGTTGTAAGGCTTTCCCAATCAATTCCAGCACGTCGTGGTGTAGTGCTGGAACAGCAACTCGGGCAAAATAGTAGCGACTGGGAACGTTCCATTTTGGGCAGAGGGTTGCCACTAATTCCAGAAATCCAACAGCCTCAACAAATGAAAATGGGAGAAGGTCCAGTGCTAACATTTTCGCAAGTTTGGCATTGTACAAACGTGCTACTGGGTGGTTCCACTCGTACTTTCCCTCCTGCCTAAACATGCTAGGAATGGTACGCTGCTTTGCATTTCTTTGAGTTATGCTAGACGGACCACCTTGCATCGCAGACTTTGCAATCCTTGGTGTTTCCAGCTGACTCTGGTGCCACTGAGAAGTTGCTGATGCGGAGGATGTGGACTTTACCACTACAGTGCTGGCGACAGGGCTCCTTTGTGTACCACTCCTAGATAGAAGGTCATCGTCTCCCTCTTCTTCTACCTCCTGGTCAACCATGAGTGGACCTTGTACCACTGTATCCCCACCAACAACAGTGCTAACATTTTTTAAGCTTGCAAGGTGGTTCTCCCACCTGATCAAGTGTGTTTTTTTCAAATGGGTCGTTTGGCCTCCAGTACCATAGTTTGTACTAAGCTTACCACGACTAACATTGACATGACAAATGGTGCATACAGCAATGTTCTCCTGAACTGGGTGAACCGTAAAGAAGTCCCACACTGGAGAGGTAAACTTTTGTCTCCTGCCATAGGAAGAGGAGGACCCACTGCCAATGCCGGATGGACTGGAGGATTGTTGAATTTCACTATGTGACAGCTCAGTCCTAGTACTGCCACTACCTCCTTCTGTTGAAGTGGCACTTCTGCTGGATGTCGGATGCTGCCGGGCCTTCGCTGATGAAAAAATGGGAGCTGGTGTTACTTTGGGTGTTGAGTGTGTAGGAGTTATGCGTGCTACCTGCTCATCACTAATTGCAGCATTTCTGGATAGGGTGAAAATGTTGGTCTCTACATCCTCTGCACCAGGAATAACGCTCGTGATGATGACAGTGTCAGACCCGTCTTTATCACCAGCAGTATCCTGCTCACCTACATCGGCCTCCATAGGTTCAAGCCTGCCTGGAAACTTCCTTTTTCCTAGCCTGGTCTTCTTGGGATGTCTCTCCTTTGAATGCGCAGATAGTTGTGGCTGCCAATCCATATCAAGGTCATCGGAAGGGATGCTTGGCGAAGAACTCGATGCACTAACCCTCCTTTCCCTTGGTGAATTCAAAGGAAATAGATCACCTCCAGAAGTGGCTTCCTCTTCTTCTTGCTCGGAATGAGGCTCTACTTTCTGAACTGCCCCGACTTCGGGAGGAACAACTACTACTATTGCGTGCGGAGATGGTGGTTGTTGTTCTTGAGGAAGTACTATTGCGGGCTGTGGTTCTTCAACAACAAATGTTGCGGCCGGTGGTTGTGGTTGTTCAACAACTGTTGCGGGCGGTGCTTGTGGTTGTTCAACAACTGTTGCGGGAAGTGGTTGTGGGTGAACAACTCCTATTGCGGGCGGTGGTTGTGGTTGTTGAACATCTACTGCTGGCGGTGGTTGTTGAGCACTTCCATCTTGCGTGGATTGTGTACTACTTTGAGACAGCGATACGTTTAGTTCAGGCTCAGTATCACTGCTCGCAAACAGAAGGCTGGCTACCTCTTCGACCCTCATCATGTGCTTGGCCCTGGGATGCTGGCTTGCCCCCACTAATGCGGATGTGCTGGTCCCAGCTTGCACCCCAGACACCGCTGCTGCAGGCGTACCTTTTGGGGTCCCAAAAAAGGTTTTGGGGTTCATACCAGACTTAAGTGACACTTCCTTCTTCTGTTCCTTCTTCTCAGCAACTTTCTTCGTGGTGGAGGACCTGGTAGCTTTCTTAGGGCCCATCTTCTTCTGATGTCAGTCAGCTCACAGCAGCACAAATTGCAGAGATGTCTGGTCAGATGAGTCACACACCACACGTGGCGTACAACTGAAGGACGTCCGTCTGGCAGTAGAACGAGCGATGGATGAAAAAACAACCAGCAACTTCTCAGTCTTTTTTTGTGCACCTACAAGTAAAGAAGGCAGAACAACATCAGTCAAACAAGCAGTAAGGCAACATGAACAATTGAAAGACACACAGGCCAATGTATAAAAGACAAAACAGAAGACTAATAATACCAGTCCAGCACCACAGCTCAAAGCCACATGAAGTCCAGAAAGAACCAATAAAGTCAAGCAGGCCTATATATACCAATATGGACAGAAAAAGGAGGATGCCTGCTGCACATGACAGGTTAATGCAAGGAATAAAATACCCCATGGCTAAGACAGAGGTTGTAAACCTAACACCGCAAAAACACATACAAACAAACCCCTGCCCAGACAACACATTTTGGAATGCAATGCCATACACACATGCCCTAATGATGTTAATTGCATACACCGAATTAAAACAGCTACATAAAGGCAGCACCCCCGCTAACTACTACCTCTGGGACTCTGGCCTACTGTCAGATCAGACCAAAAGCTGGGAGACCAATGATAAATGCACAAAGGAAGTACCTACAAAATGGCCGCCACCACATGGCCTAGCCACCCCCAGCAACATGAAAAGAAAGAGAAAAAAGAAGACAGACAATAAATGCCTATGGGAAAGGGACAATGCTTTGTTTTGCTTCACAAAGTAGCCGCACCGCTGCCCACGTGGTCAGCCCACCCACAAACAAGAAGACAGACACAGGAATTGTTCCAGGCTCCAAAAACTACAACCAAATGACAACTTCTGTTTTTTTGGGTGCACAAGAAACACATGCAACATTTTCGAGAAACTTTTATGCAACTCGGGACATATTGTCCGCGAGAATGCAAAATCGGCGTGTTCGGCAGCGCGAATAGAAGAAAACGTCGTTTTCGCGTTCCCGAGCAAGTACATTGAGATCGCGAACAAGACAAAAAATGTAATGTCGCGTGTCAAGAGTTGATTAACTTTAATGCACCTATGGCTATGAGTAGTAGTAACTCTGCCCTACTGCCAGAATAGTCAAAAACCTTGGATGCCTATGGCAAAAGCACAAAGGAAGGACACACAAAATGGCCGCCACCATAGGGCCTGGCCACCAACAACAACATGGGAAATTCACAAAGGATGTATACACAAAATGGCCTCCACCACATGGCCTGGCCACCAACAACAACATGGCAAAATCACAAAGGAAGCATACACAAAATGGCCGCCACCATAGGGCCTGGCCACCAACAACAACATGGAAAATTCACAAAGGATGTATACACAAAATGGCCTCCACCACATGGCCTGGCCACCAACAACAACATGGCAAAATCACAAAGGATGTATACACAAAATGGCCTCCACCACATGGCCTGGCCACCAACAACAACATGGCAAAATCACAAAGGAAGCATACACAAAATGGCCGCCACCATAGGGCCTGGCCACCAACAACAACATGGACAACTTTAATGTATACACAAAATGGCCTCCACCACATGGCCTGGCCACCAACAACAACATGACAAGAAAGAGAAGACAGACAATAATGCCTATGGCAAAGGGACAATGCTTTGCTTCACAAAATGGACACACCACCACCGCCCAAATCGGTCACCCCACCCATAAACAAGAAATCATTACATAGAGGACAGAAAATGGAAGTGGTCCATGCTCCAAAAAGAGAAAACTACAACCAAATGACAACATAAATGAGGACTTTTTATAGCACAAGAAACACATTAAACATTTTCGGCGTGTTCGGCAGCGCGAATGGAAGAAAACGTTGTTTTCGCGTTCCCGAGCAAGTATATTGAGTGCGCGAACAAGACAAAAAATGTAAGGTCACGTTCTCACACTGTGCGAAGTTACCAAAACTACCCAAGCTGTATTCCTAGGGTTACCTAATGTCAGAAATTGACAGAGTATTTAAACACACCCAAAACCTGAAATACCCCACACATTAAAATAAGATTTTCTACATCAATCCAAGCCATCCATGATTTTCAAAATAAGGGTACACCACAAAAACAGTTGATTAACTTTCATGACCCTATGAGTAGTACCTCTGGCCTACTGGCAGAGTAGGCCACAAGGTTGGAGGCCTATGGCAAGAGCAAAGTGGCTGGAAAGTGGAAACATAAAATGGCCGCCAACACATGGCCAGGCCAACCACAGAAAGTTAATACAATGAACTCAAGCATGCCTACACACTAACTACATCGAGTACTAGGGTCAGCTATTGGCTTAAAAAATAAAAACATTTCAAATTCCACAAACAGAAATTCCACAACAGACATTGCTATTGCATAATGAACATAATCCAATGCCATCCATGATGTTTGTTTACAAACTGGAATAAAAATTTAAACACACACTACAGAAACATGATTGGACCCATGGGTACCTCTCTATGTAGCCTGCGATGAAATTTAAAAAAAAAATACAAGTTGGGACCTCATAAAAGTACAGGCCTCCATCAATAATTTAATTCCAGGATTGAATACTGTAGTTAAAAAAAACTCAAATCAAACAAACACAAGTCTACATCATACTCACTCATACATTACACAAACTTACTTGAAAAAGAGAATTCCAAATCCAAAAGTCCTCAATAAATCCAAGAAAAATCAGTAATGCAGCCAACACACACAGAAAGTGATCCTTCCAGGTCAAAATCCAAAGGAAAGTGAGCACCACATGGACAAAGCACTGGGAGGAGCCTGGTGGACAGGAACAGGAAGTTGTAAACTCAAAGGCCCTTCCTCCTTACTCTTCAAAACAAGAGTAGAAACAAAAAGAGGGCTCCTTCCCCCCCAAAAATACAGCCAAAGGTACAACTTTAAGTTTTTTTTGCTTTTTTTCCCTAACCAAAATGGTAATTTATTATGGTTTTAACATGCTCGCGAGTTATTCTGTGCAAGAATGCAGTTTCTGCGTGTTCGCCAACTCGATCTTACCAACAAGCATCCTCGCGCATCCTTATGACGCTATCGCGCATCCAAATGACGTTATCGCGTTCGCACAGTCGCACAGGATTGTGCGAGAGTGTTTCCAAACATGGTGGCACACGCGACCAGGAAAAAGCGAACGCAGAACCAAGGTAAGCCATTGCCGCGCACGCGATAATGTTATTCAGCGCGCGAGAACTACGCTACGCACCGGATCACGGAGTAATCAACAGCTTCGCAATCTCCGTAGAACGCGGAGTTGCCAAAACTCCGCAAGCTCCGCGAACGGAGCGTAGTTCTTCGCCCAGGGTTATTGCATGTAAAGGCTGAGAACTGCCTTCAATCAATTCTGCGCTCAGTAGAGTTGGCAACTAGTTACCAACAGCACCAGCACTACAGAAAACATTCAATACAATCTTGATTTATTTAAAACAGAGACAATTTCACAATGTCCTCAGAATTTCTTAAAGTTTGAACAGTAGGAAATTCAGCCTTCATTTCTTTAATTGAGAGATATTTCTACTGTATGACTTCAGATTTTGTTTAAATAAGTAACAAAAAGCATTCCTCCATGTCTGTGCCAACTACTGCCTTCGATCTACACTAAGGACAGCAGGGTTCACAACTTGAAATCAGCTTTCCATCTACACTATGCACAGCATTCAAATTAGCCTTCATTTATGTAAGGCAGAGACAATTGTATTAATGGATGGCACAAGAAACATTCCTCAATGTCTGTACTAAGTACTACCTTCAAATGTACACTACGAACAACAGAGTTTACCTCTTCATACCACGAGTCACATCAGTACTACAGAAAACATTGAATCCAGCCTTCCTTTATTTAAGGTAGAGACTAATGGATTCTATGTCTTCCGATTTTGTAAAAGAATGTGACAAATAGCATTCATCTATAACTGTGCTCACTAAACCCTTCAATCTACACTGCGGACAGCAGGTTTCACAACTAGAAGTCACCTTTCCATCGACACTAAGGACAACATTGAATTCAGCCTTGCTTTATTTAAGACAGATAATTGTTCTGTGTCCTCAGATTCTGTTAACTGTGACAAAATAGCATTCATCGATCTTTGTGTCAACAACTGCCTTCAATCTACACTGCGGACAGCAGGGTTCACAACTTGAATTCAGCTTTGGAACTAAATTTGTCTTCAATATCTGTGCTGACAACTGCCTTCAATCTAGTTTGCGGTCAGTAGAGTTTAAAACTTGACAGCAGGAGCTCCACTAATACAGAAAACATTCAATCCAGCCTTGCTTTATTTAGGGTAGAGACTAATGGATTCTATGTCTTCCGATTTTGTAAAAGAATGTCACAAATACCATTCATCTATAACTGTGCTCACTAGAGCCTTCAATCTACACTGCGGACAGCAGGGTTCACAACTTCAATTCAGCTTTGCTTCTACATTAAGGTCAGCATTGAATCCAGCCTTGCTTTACTTAAGGCAGAGACAATTGTACTCTGTCCTCAGATTCTGTTAACTGTACAAAATAGCATTCATCAATGTTTGTGTGGATTAGTACCTTTGATCTAAATTACGGACAGCAGGGTTCACAACTTCAATTCAGTTTTGCATGTAAATTTCTCTTCAGTATGTGTGCTGAGAAGTGCCTTCAATCAATTCTGCACTCAGTGGAGTTCACAACTAGATACCAAGAGCGCCAGCACTACAGAAAACATTCAATACAATCTTGATTTACTTAAAACAGAGACAATTGCACAATATCCTCAGATTTTCTTAAAGTTTGAACACTAGGAAATGCAGCCTTCATTTATTTAATGCAGACAAAATTCTACTATATGTGTTCACTTTTTGTTTAAATAAGTGACAAAAACCATTTGTCTATGTCTGTTAACAACTGCCTTCAATCTACACTGCATAGGGAACGTACAAGCTCAGCACCAAAGATACTACTTACTCAGTGCATCATAAATCATCACAAAGAAGAGAGAACACTTTTATGTCACAGTGAGGAGACATACTGTGCCTTTTAAATGGAATTGATGCAGAATTCAATCAACAAAAGACATTACTTCAATTAATGTACCTCCCCCCGACCACACATCATCACAGGGTACGTTCAAACTCAGTGCCAAAGGTATTACTAACTCAGTGCACCACAAATCATCACCACGTGACCGTATTGAATGAGATGACTTATTTAGAAAAAATATATCATACTTTTTGAAGATATACTTCAACTTACTTCTGTGAATGGACAACCAATATTTATTAGAAAACTTGATTTTAAAGACTTTGCTACCAATGGGTCCTGCTTGGACCACGCATCATCGCACATTCCACGGAACTTTGTTGCTTTAGATGCACACTTGCTTCCTTTCTTGGCTGGGATTATCAATTATTGCTCAATTTCATATTCTGATTGAATGTCAAGGCCCTTTATTGAGCCTTTTTGTCAATTCTACTACCCCAGCTGAAGGTTAATACTCCAAAAGTAATCTGTAAAATGTGCCAAACAACTCTTTAAATGGGTGATCCATACAAAGAATACTTCTTTAGCACAGCAAATATAGTGAGAAACATGAATAACTTGCACCCCATTAACTTTGCTTGAGCTGCAACACAAAGATTGAAGGGCAACCCACCTGCTGCTGCACCAAGCACATCAACTGCTGCAACAGCATCTTCGGAAACCAGTCCATACTCACATATTAATCTTGATTGTGGTAAACTTAAATTTCTATGCATTTATTGCGATGAACTTTTGTGTTACGTGAAATAGTCTATCAACCTCATCAAAAATAAGAAACAGGAGCATTGCTGTCCTCAACAGCAGTCACTACACATTTATCAAGATTTTGTGTTGTAAGAACTACCCCATTCGAAGAGAGAGGGAAATGTGCACACTTGCTGCCTTTATTGGCTGGAGTTATCAATTATTGTTCAATTTGATTTTCTGATTCAAAGTTAAGGCCCTTTATCAAGCCTTTTTCATGCACATACTACCCCAGCAGAAGGCAGTGCAAAATGTGCGCATTTACTGCCTTTCTTTGCAGAGGTTATGAACTATTGTTCAATTTGATATTCGGATTCAAAGTCAAGGCCCTTTATCTAGCCTTTTTGTTGTAACTACATCCCCGGCTAAAGGTGGTGATCAATTTGCACACTTGCAGCCTTTCTTGTTTTTGACATAATTCATCTTCCACTCAATCAACACATCATCTATACGTACACACACCTACTTGCGACCTTTATTGGCTACGGTTATCAACTATTCTTGTATTTCATATACATATTCAAAGTACAGGCCCTTTATCAAGCTTTTTTTATTGTAACAACTAACCCGGCCGAAGGCATTAAGACATGTGTACACTTGCTGCCTCTCTTAGCTAGGGTTATCAATTATTCTTGAATTTTATAATACAGTTGTGATAAATGTATTTAAGAAAGTGAAGAATTTTTTTTAAAAAAACACATTTTATAAGAAAAAGAAAACTATAGAAAATCTACTTGAGAATTTTTTTAATTTGTTTTAGTAATCAATACAATTCGATCACTAGATAAACCAATCCCTTTAATGAAGGCCAAAAGTAAGTGGAAAAGAGTGACTAACAGAAGTAATTTTTCAGAGGTTTTTTGGGTGAATGGAACCATAGTTCAAGGTCTGAGCCTTTTTTTATTGATAAGAGTTATCTTCAGAGTAATGATTTGTTGCATGCAGATGACACTAGTGGTCGTGCTTATGAGGTTCGACATGGTTGTACTATTGAGAAAGAGAAAATTGTTCCTAGAAATGCAGAAGAGGTGTTAGCTGAGGACGTTTTAGGGAGACGTCCTAAAGCTCCAGTGAACACTTGCAATTGTAGTAGTATATTGTAAGTCAAGAATCTATTGATTTTTTATCCAATTTCCTACATAACTATATTAAGAAAAGTGTTAAACAAAAGATTAAGATGTTGCAAGAATAAGACCCTTGCAGAGTGACAGAAAATACTGGTTTGCAAGGTCATTCTCTGGCTTGTCTTTCTAAAAAAGTTTGGCAAAGTGTTTTTCACCAATTCAGAATGTTACCAGTTCATCATGCTCAAATGAGGAAATTAGTCAGAACATTATATTACGCAGAAAATCCAGCACTAATGTTAAAAAAATTTGAACAGTACTCTTTTCCGTGCATCTGTATCAGATGTAACAAATGTTTATGATGAAATTCAGCTTAGTTACTTTGGTGCTCAGGAAGACAGTGCAGAAACTTAGATATTAATAGAAGAAAATGTGGAAGAGAATGTACAATGTTGTACTGTACAAAATTTTGAGCAAGATATTCCAAAGTTTAAGGTGATTTCACGTGAAATGCCAAATTATTCTTCTATTTGTTTTCAACTAACTCATTATAAAAATCAAACTAGGACTGTTCATCTGTATTTAAAAAATAAAAAGGAAAATAATAATGAGTGGAAGCATTTTGCAACTTATTTGTTGGTAGAGAATTGTTTTGATTTGGGTTCTGATCAGCGTATTTGTAAATATTGTTATAACAAATTAGATGAGAACAAAATGCCTGCTAGAGCTGTGCATAAAAATCTTGAGTTGGTAATTATTCCTTCTGAACTGATGGATTTAAATACCTATGAGTTTATTCTTATTCAATGTGTGCATCCATTTCAGGCTATTGTTCGTATGGAGCCTAAGACAGGAAAATTGCCTCCTTCAGATTTACAAACAGGATTAAAGGGAAGAGTTGTATATTTGCCTGTAGATGTTTTATAAAAAATTGAAACAATTGGTGTAGAAAATGTAGAAGATGAACATTTAGTTATTCTTGTTAATGGCGTTCCTACTAGGAGTGAGAAAATCTGGCAAGAATTAGTGAATGTTAGGAAAGTGAAAAAGGCAACGTATCTGGTAAAAAAAACTAATCAATATTATAAAAATGTGTATGTGAGCTGTGCTGAGTACACTTGGGATGATTTACTTCAATTTCTTCGAGACACAAATCCAAAGATACTTAATATTGAATACAAGACCCTGGAGAATTGTGCTCTTTGGATCCAGTTAATGTATGCAGGTATTTCAATCATAGATTCGAAGCTATAATATCTTTTATCACCAATAACAAAATTCTCCTCTTGGAAAGGTTTTGGATTTCTTTTTGGAGAAAAGAGTATCAACCGAAAGATGCTCCTCACATACATATACTAATATGGATCAAAGATGCTCCCAAATTTGCAACTGAGTCAGATGATACTGTGCTGTCTTTTATTGGAAAATATGCTACATGTGATATACCCAAAAGTACACAAGATAACGACTTAAGACAACAAGTCTTACGATTACAAAGCCATCGTTGTGGGAAATACTGTCATCGAAACTACAAATTTAAGGACAAGTTCTACACCAAATGTCATTTTGGATTTCCACGTCCTGTAATATTGAAAGGAAGAGTGAACAATTGTATATCATCTTTGCTACATACTGTCACAATACAGTCTCCAAAAAATACATACAACTTAAAAAGAAATGATGAGTCAAAATACAAAATTGACTGCAACCCAGTCATTTTGTCCATGTAGAATGCTAACATAGACATTCAATATATTGCAGACGATTCCGTTGCTGTTGCTCAATATCTAACACCCTACATAACAAAATCAGAAAAAACAGAACTGAAGGAGATGTGAGAAGAGATTTCCTACAAGAAAAGTCTAACAAAAAAATTATATAGTTACAGGTTAAAGATGTTATCTCATCGAGAAATTGGAGCTTACGAATGTTCAGATCACTTATAATCTGCAAGTCTTTGCTCTAAATCTAGAAGAATAAATGTGGCTGAGTCTAAGTCTTCATGCAACACGAAATCGAGTACTTAAATCTGTACAAGAAATTATATATTTAACTGAAAAAAAGCCAGAAAGTATAAGTATTTTAGTGTATTGGTTCATAACACTTCCTATTCCAACTGTTCAAAGATCCCTCCCTTTTTATTCATTCTACTTTGACTTCCTAAGAAGGACCATCTCTTCTGAGAATCCTATCAAATAGAAGGAAGATAACCATAATAACAGCAATGGTTCATATTCAAGCTTTTCTTCCGAAATAGATTTCATTCCTGAAGAGCCTCCAAAGAAGAAAAAAGCTCTAATTTGGAACTTATTTACTCTCCCTGAAGGGCAAAAAAAGGTTAATGCTCCGTTAGTAACCTGTACAATTTGACAAAACAACTCTTTAAAGGAGTGATCCATCCCAAAAATATTCCTTTGGCACACCAAGTATGATGCAACATATCAAGAACTTGAACCCCAATAACTTTTCTCGAGCTCCAACACGGAGGTTACAGGAAAACCCACCTGCTGCTGCACCAAGCACATCGATTGCCGCAGCAGCATATTCAGCAAGCAATCCACATTTCCTGATTCCGGTGAAATTAACATTCTATGCATTTATTGTGATGAACTTTTGTCTTACAGTCTATCGACCTAATAAAATGCAGGGAGCACGAGCATCACTATGCTCAACATTACTTTTTTTGACATTATCTTGTAATTGGTATTAACTACCCCAGCCGAATGCACTGCTAAATTTTCACACTTGCTGCCTTTCTTGGCTGGGATTATCAATTATTCTTCAATTTCATATTCTGATTGAACGTCAAGGCCCTTTATCGAGCCTTTTTTCATAGCTACTACTCCAGCCGAAGGTTAATGCTCCAAAAGTAATCTGTAATATTTACCAAACTACTCTTTCAAAGGATAATCCATCCAAAAAAGACTTCTTTGACACAGCAAATATAGTGCGACACGTGAAGAACTTGCACCCCAACAACTTTGCTTGAGCTGCAACACAAAAATTGCAGGGCAACCCACCTGCTGCTGAACCAAGCACATAAACTTCTGCAACAGCATCTTCGCAAAGCAGTCCATACTCACATATTAATCTTGATTTTAGTAAACTTAAAATTTCTATACATTTATTGCGATTAACTTTTCTGTTACATGAAACATTCTATCAACTTCATAAAAAACAGGAATAATTGATAACCCCAGTCAAGAAAGGCAGCAAGTGTGCAAATTTCTAACTGCCATAGGTCGGAGTAGTTACAACAAAAAAGCTTGATAAATGTCTAATGAGTAATGTTGAGGACAGGTATGTTCCTGTTTCTTCTTGTAATACAAATTCAAAGTGCACACCCTTTATTCAGCCTTCTTGTTAACTACTTCCCATAAATTGCAGTGGATAATTTCCACACTTGCATCCTTTCTTCCGATGCACAGTGTGTGTAATGAGCTGGGTATCCAAATATCTACTTCCATGATAAGGCAATGGTTACTTTGCACATCTTCAACATTCCTAACTTTTTACCTTGCTCATCTTCCTTTCAATGAACACATCATCCACATGTACACACACTTACTTGCTGCCTTTCTTGGCTGGGGTCATCAATGACTCTTCAATTTCATATTCTGATTCAAACTCAAAGCCCGTTATCGAGCCTTTTTAATGGAGATACTACTCTGGCAGAAGGCAGTAGGAAATGTGTGCACTTGCTACCTTTCTAGGCTGGAATTATTGTTCAATTTCATATTCTGATTCAAACTCATGGCTCTTAATCGAGCCTTTTTGTTGTAACTAATTCCCCAGCTAAAAGCAGTGGAAAATTTGCACACTAGCAGCCTTTCTTATGTTTTACATTATTCATCTTCCACTCAATCAACACATCATTTACAAATACACAAACCATACTTGCTGCCTTTTTTAACTGGGGTTATCAATTATTCTTCTATTTCATATTCTGATTCAAAGTCAAGGCCCTTTATTGAGCCTTTTTGTCATAGCTACTACCCCAGCCGAAGGTTAATACTCCAAAAGTAATCTTTAAAATTTGCCAAACAACTCTTTCAAAGGGTGATCCAACCAAAAAATACTTCTTTAGTACAGCAAATATAGTGCGACACGTGAAGAACTTGCACCCCAACAACTTTCTTTGAGCTGCAACACAAAGATTGAACGGCAACCCTCTTCCTGCTGCACCAAGCACATCAACTGCTGCAACAGCATCTTCAGCAAGCAGTCCATACTCACATATTAATCTTGATTTTGGTAAACTTAAATTTCTATGCATTTATTGGGATGAACTTTTGCGTTACGTGAAACAGTCTATCAATCTCATCAAAAACAAGAAACAGGAGCATCGCTGTCCTCAACATTAGTCATTAGACATTTATCAAGCTTTTTTGTTGTAAGAACTACCCCGTCCGAAGGCAGTGGGAAAATTGCACACTTGCTGCCTTTCTTGGCTAGGGTTATCAATTATTCTTCAAGTAATTCAAATTCAAAATGCAGACCCTTTATTCAACTTTCTTGGTAACTACTTCCCGTGAATGGCAGTGGGTAATTTCCACACTTGCATCCTTTCTTGCGACGCACAGTCTATGTAATGAGCTGGGTATCCAAAGATCTACTTCCCTGGTAAGGCAGTGCTTACTTTGCGCGTCTGCAGCCTTTCTTACTTTTTATCTTATTCATCTTCCATTCAATGAACACATCATCCACACATACACACACTTACTTGCTGCTTTTTTTGGCTGGGGTTATCAATTATTCCTCAATTTCATATTCTGATTCAAAGTCAAAGCCCTTTATCAAGCCTTTTTCATGTAGATACTACCCCGGCAGAAGGCTGTGGGAAATTTGCTCACTTGCTGCCTTTCTTCGCAGGGGTTATCAACTATTGTTCAATTTCATATTCCTATACAAAGTGGAGGCCGTTTATCCACCATTTTTGTTGTAACAACTACCCCGGCTGAAGGCAGCAAGAAATATTCAATGAACACATCATCCACACATACACACACTTACTTGCTGCCTTTCAATTATTCTTGATTTCATATTCTGATTCAAAGTCAAGACCCTTTATCGAGCCTTTTTGTTGTAGCTACTACCCCGGCCGAAGGCAGTGGGTAATTTGCACACTTGTCGCCTTTCTTATTTTTTACATTATTCATCTTCCACTCAATCAACACATCATCTGCACATACACACACCTACTTCCTGCTTTTTTTTAACTGGGGTTATAAAATATTCTTGAATTTCACATTCTGATTCAAAGTCAAGGCCCTTTATCGAGCCTTTTTGTTATAGCTACTACGTCGGCCAAACACAACACGACATGGCAGGACTAAGAAAAGCATCTAAATCTACAGCACTACATGCCAAAAAGAAATGCTTCCTGTGTAAGTGACATTTTCCATTGTTAAGATATAAAATCTGTCAATAGAAAAGAAACATGTTCTCAGTGAAGTGAAATGACTTTTTGTGATATATTGAAACTATTTTCACAACTTCTTTACTGTTGTATATTGTTACAGTGTTTTTTTCCTCCTCACGTTCAATATCTTAAGCTACACTGCAACTATTTTCACAACTTCATTACTGTAATATCGATGTTTGTAGTACTCACATAAAACATTTTATGACACCTTGAAACTATTTTTAAAACTTGTTTACTATAATATCAGTGTTTCAACTGCATTCATAAAACTTTTTTGGATATATTGCAACTATTCTAAAACATTCTTTTCTGTAATATCAGTGTTTGAGTTGGTAACAGAAAATAAATGTGATACATTGTACTGTGTGGCTCACTACAATATTAAAACAGAAATGTGATAGTGTTTGCTGGAACTGTAAGGATACAGACCGGGGTATTCAAGGTATAAAACACAAGTTTGATGGTGCATGGAAGAGCGCATACATAGTCTATAGGAGCTTGAAGAAGTCCATGCCTTAAGGCCCACTTTGCATCATTAGTACTTCAGTACTACCTGAATGATTCCAATTCTGCAAGAAGATTGTCTCAAACCGTTATTATTTTATAATAATAAATGTATTCATGTAACATCTCATAATTTAATAGAAATTTTAAAATCATTTCATCATGTATTTAATTTTCCTGCTTATCAATTTCAAAAGTCATATAATCATACTCGATGTCATCTAATGCTTCCACAAAATCAGCATCCAAGATTTCGTCTACAAAATTACAACTGATATCTGCAGCATTAATTTCTTCCTCTTCATTGTAGCTATTACAAAAAAGTATGTTCAGCTCTTCTATGACACTGTTATTAATTTTGAAACCGTCTTAAACTTGTTTTGTTGATTTTGCATACTATTTTTCTTATTTTTTAGGTCCTTCTACAAAAACATAAACACTTCATTCTATCCTGACTATAATATCAGCATATTTTGTACTTGAGTGTATATTATTTTGAAAACATTAGAAAAATAAATACAATAAATACAGTGTCACTATGCATTGTGTCAAGTGCTTTACTTAGCATATACAAGAATATGTTACTTTTCATTGTAATCACATACAAACCAAAACAAGATACAACACTGCAACTAAAGCACATTACATAATGGTACAAAGCATCTCATTGGAATGTTGGGTATTAGGATAACATACGCAACTCACATATAAAATGATTTTAGAAACTTGTTACTTTTTCGATGATAAGGATTAGTAATATCTTTCCGAGAACATTTGAATATATAAAAGTGTAAAGTAAGAGGTGAAGAACACAGATAACAAGTTACATCCCAAGATGCAAGAATGGATGAAAAGGGTGGTCAAAAATCTCCATGTACAATACCCAGTGGAGACGTTTTAAAAGCGGGTACACTCAAGGAATTCTATAATGTGCAATACGTGTTGATGATAACACCACACAGAATGGGCAAGAACAGATAAAATAATGGATTGTATGTGCTTGGACTATGATGAGAATACACTGTAGAAGGACCACGGTCACGTGCAAAGATTAAATACTTAAGACATAGCAAACAAAGTGACAACAAGAACCAGGAGGGTCCAAGAGTGGTGGAGGATGGGTTTCTTAACCCGTGTCCTACCTACTGTGTTGTAAACTTAAAACAGTGACGACAGCAGTGCCTAGGGTGGAGAAAGAGAAAGGAAAGGAGTAAACTACATATCTACAGATGTACAGCTATGTTCAGAACACTGAATAAACAATCTCAGATACAAAAGAAAATACACAAAACATACACAAACGAAATCTCCACAAATAAGACGGTGAATCTTGAACACAAACAGGTAAGTCAACAAAACAACAAAAAGGATAAGGACACTGCAACGGACGCTACGCTGTAGAACTCATTGTTAGGTCCATGAAAGTGTGCGGGCAGCTGGTAGGAGCCTACACAGGACGATGGCAGTATGAGGCCCCTGGAGAAGCTTGGGCGAGTGGCGGTCCCAGGGGCTACAAGGTAGGGCCGTGAGCCCCCCGCTGCATACTTCAAAATAAAACCCCAGAGGGTGGAGTTCCCAGGGCTCAGAGGGCCTTACAAGCCCCCCATCATGGAAAACAAATAGCCCCCCGGGGGCTAATTAAGAATCAAACAGACTTCTATTTTTTTTTCTTTTCTGCCGCGTATGCATACAATACACGTACCCCGCGATTTCCTATTTTTTTTAAACAAATACAAAATTGCGACCTAAAGATCCATGTAGGACCCCCTGACCAGGCCTAGAGGGTCAGGATGTGTCTACCCTGCCCCATTTCCTTATTTTTCAACTTTCTTTTACTGTTTTCTTGTCACTCGGTTCTACCGAGGCACAAGATGGCTGCCAACACTTCCTGGTTTGCACTGTAAACATCCAATCAACATGCAGCACGTGCTCCTAATTGTATGGTTTTCGGTACACTTACTGTACGCATAGGGGGAGGGGGGCAGCTGAAAACATACTATAATTTTTTTTTTTTTAAAAAGCTCCCTGTTAACTCGCGTGCCCGCAATGCACTGCTGATGATGTCACATATTACATCACTCATGACATGGTCAGTGACATCACTCATGACATCACTGATGACTTCTCAAATGACATCAGTGATGACATCACTGATGACATCATCCAGTGAACGTGTGTCTTTCTGAAAAATAAATATTTTTTATATATGTATATCTAAAGGTCGATGGAAGAATAAATGGGTAAATAAGTATTTAATTGGATGTTTTTTTGTAAAATTGATTGTATAACTGACTTATTAAGTGTTTCTTAGTGAATGCAAGTATTACCAAGGAATTTTTAAATATTTAAATATCTGTATCAGTGTCTCACTTTTTGTATAGGTGGCTACATGAGTGTCTATATGGGTTACTAGTTGGTTTTTAAACTATCAGTATGAGTGTCTGTATGGTTCGGTGGGGAATATTACTTAGCGCATAGACGCATGAATGAGTGACTCACTGTTTGTATGTGTTTTAAAGACAGCATGTGTGCAGGACTGTATGGGTGAATGAGTGTGTGTATGGGTGTGTTAGTGAGTGAATGACTGTCTCAATAGTATCTTTATGAGTAAGTACATATGTTTTAAACTATATGTGAATATTAATGTTTATAAGTGAGTATATATGAGAGTGAGAGTTTGGAAGAGTTCCTGTATAAATAAGTATGTGTTTCTATAAGTGATTGTTTAAGAGAGTAAGTATGTGTACGTTTCTGTAGAAGTAAGTGTAGTGATGTGTGTATAGCTGTATATGCAAGTAAATGGATGTTTGATACTTTATTTGCATGTGTGAGTATGTGTGTGAGTAACTCTATGGATGAGTATCGGTGTGTAACAGGATGTATAGGTGTATGAGTAAATATAATGAGTGAGTACATGTATGAGTGACTATATAGAACTGTTGGTGTCTGAGTGGATGTGTATGTAGATGTTGGAATTACTGAATAGGTTGTTGTAACTGGTATTTGTATCTCCATTTTTTTGAAAATTTTAGTTTCTATTTTTGAATGTGTCTATCAAAGGTTATATTAGGGTGAGAGGAGGTCTGCCACGCTTTCGCAAGGATGATGTCATCAGTGATGTCATTTGAGATGCCATCAGTGATGTCATGAGTGATGTCACTGACCATGTCATGAGTGATATAATATGTGATGTCATCAACATAGCTGAACTAACTATAACGGGGGAATTTCAATGGTTTTGTATGAGTGAAATGTCCAGCTAACTATAACGTGTGTGAAACCTATGTTTTTTTCACTGAATTTGTAAGGTTTTTTAAATGCTAATTCCTATCTATAACGTGTGTGAAACCAATGGTTTTTCAGTGAATTTGCAAGGTTTTGTAAATGCTAATTCCTAACTATAACGTGTGTGAAGCCTATGTTTTTTTAGTGAATTTCAAAGGTTTTGTAAATGAAAATTTTTAAATGTATTATTTATTATATTTCTTTCTTTTTATACTAATTTCTTACATTTTTTATATAAATATTTATATATTTTTTATTTTTTTTAATTATATTTCATATTCTTATTGTAAAATAATAACAAAACTAAATTATTTTTTTGAATATATTTTTTTCCAATATATTAAAATTGAATTCTATATAATTCCTTTTTCTTTGTTTTTTTTGGGGGGGAAATCATTCCGTACCTGTACGGTAACGGAATTACACCAAATTTGTCAAAGAAGTAGAGTTCAGTTCACAGATTTTGCTTTTTGTTAAATGGTGTACATCCGTTCAGTAGTTCCTGAGAAAACCCCTATAGACTATGCATGTAGTGTTCTATGCACCGGGAAACTTGTCTTTTATAGCTTCAAATCCAGAATCTGTATCCTTACACTTCCAGTAAACACTACCACACTTCTGTTTCAGTATTGTAGTGACCATACAGCACTATGTGCTTATCTATACACTGTTCTAAAAGAATCCATTCACTACATTAAAACACTAATTAGCAGATGTACAATAACTGGTACATCCCCAGAGATATGTCAGTTATTGTGTACTGTGATATCAACTCCTTCTGGCGCAGAGCTTTATAATGTGATGCACCTTCCAGATGTGTTACATTGTAAATACTACACACCATGGCACATCTTTTGCACCACCAGTGCATCACAAAAGTAACGACACAGCTGTGTTAAAAGAGGCACAAGGGGGTTGTAAATCCACCTGTAACACATAGAAAGTCATCCAGGCAGTTTCACCAGCAGTGCAAATTGAAGCATAGGCTTGTAACATATTTATGTGCATATGTTACATTCAAGTGCTTTGGAGGTACTACAGAATACTATAGGTAAACTGCTTATAGATTTATGCTGTAGCAGTTCTTTATAGTTCTGCACTTTCACATTCACCATACACTAATATTATATTTATTCATTCATTTATGAACTACACATTAATTCTGAGAAACTTGTATACACTAACATAGAAATACAGTTCTTTCTTTGACCAGTGAAGGTAGTTCTAAAAAGAACTGTTTTTTTTGTGGTTTTAGTTTTCTATTTTTTTTGTGTTTTTTCAACAATTTTTTTTTTATTACCAATAAGATGGAACTGGAACCCAAAACGTGTCAAACAGGAACAAAAGAATGGGGAAAAAAAACGAATGTAGAGGACAGCGATGCTCCTGCTTCCTGCGTTTTATCAGGTCAATAGACTGTCCCCATAACACAAAAGTTTATAGCAATAAATGCATAGAATTTTAACTTCACCAAAATCAGCATCAATTTGTAGGTGTGGACTGCTTGCTGAAAATGCTGCTGCAGCAGTTGATGTGCTTGGTGCAGTAGCAGGTGGGTTGTCCTGCAACCTCCGTGTTGCAGCTCAAGCAAAGTTGCTGGGGTGGAAGTTCTTCACGTGTCGCACCATATTTGCTGTGTCAAAGGAGTATTTTTTAGATGGATCACCCCTTGAAAGAATTGTTTGGCAAATTTTGCAGGTTACTTTTGGAGCATTAACCTTTTTTGCCCTTCAGGAAAAGTAAAAAACCTCTAAATTAGAGCTTCTTTCTTCTTCTTTGGAGGTTCTTCAGGAATGAAATCTCCCTCTGAAGAATAGCTGGAAGATGAGTCCATTGCTGTTATTATGGTGATCTTCCTTCTATTTGACTAGATTCTCAGAAGAGATGCTTCTTCCTTTAAAGTCAAAGTAGAATGATTAAAATGGGATGGAACTTTCAACAGTTGAAATAGGAAGTGTTGTGAACCAATCAAATCTCTTCTTTTAAAAGTCACATGGCTTTGCGTACGCTTACGGTGGGCTTACGGTACTCTTACGATGCGAGTACGCATGACGTTCCACCGCGATTTGTGTAATTGCTTTTAAAAGAAATATACGATTGTTAAAAGTTTTAAAAAACTATTTTCATAATTATCCCAGATAATTTCTACCCTTAGTATGTACATTAAATACATAAATATATGTTTTTAAACAATTAAAAACATTGGTGCCTTTCGCGTACAGGGCGCCATACATGACGTCACACGGAAGCTTTGATGCGATGCGTAATGTCAAAGCGTATTCGTAGCGTATGCGCGGGTACGCGCTGAGTATGATTAGCAGTACAAAGCATGGTGCGATCACCCTCTCAGTGTCAAATCAGAGCACAGGGCGCGCTACGAGAATGATTACAAGAGGTCACTCATTTTATATTCGATTCTGGGCCTGCCTCTGCGCACATGAAAACCCCGCCCCGTCTCTCTCTGTTGTAAATTGTTGGTGCACACACTCACACTTGCACAAGCGCGGTGCATGCCCGCCCACACTCCCCAGATGTCACCACCTAGCTTTCTTGCTATTACTAAGCCTGGAAGCCAATACATTAGCCAATGGGAGGTCCCCCAGGGCCATTATTCTTGTAGAGCGTGAAAACGCTACCAATGACGGCCCTGGGCTTGGTTTGGTCAGCCCCCGAGGTTCCCATATAATGCGGGCACTGACGTGAGCATGCTCTCTTTTGCCTGCCTGTGCTGCGGTGAGAGACAGACTGTCGTCGTCGATTGTACTACGAACTGTTTGCTCGAGTGGAGGAGGACTCGTGACACTCGACGTGGTGTCACTGCTGCTTCCGCTCGGCCAGGCCATCATAGGGGCGGTGGCGGCTGCACCCATGCCCAGCCCACCCCAGGCTCAGCCAAAGACCCGGCCTTTGAAGACAAGACAAGAGACGACAGAAGCAAAGGTAAGAGAAGCCGTGACAACATCATCCTCCGCTGTAAATTGTACCTGCATGATAGTATTTTTTTTTACTGCGTCACGTGGCCCTTTTCAGCTCTGTTTTGCTTTATTTTTGAGCGCCACATGCTTTGTGCTTCATCGTATTTGCTCCCTCCTAATCCTCCCCTGACTTTTAATATTTATTGCTGCCTCACATGGCCTTCCCAGGCCTCTATTCTTATTGATCGTATATTGCTGATCGGAATATTTCCAACTGCGTCACGAGGCCCTCCTCGGCCTTTTTAAAATATATTGTGCGTGCATGAAATTCTGTGTCGTATGTTTGAACTGTGTCATGTGATTTAGCCTGTATTATTATAAATTGTGCGTTCATAATAGTATTCTTTTTTTACTGCATCACTTGCCCCTCCCAGCTCTGTTTTACTTTTTTTTTGTGTGCGACATGATTTGTGCTTCTTCGTATTTGCTCCCTCCTAATCCTCCCGCGACTTTTAATATTTATTACTGCCTCACGTGGCCTTCCCAGGCCTCTATTCTAATTGATCGTGTATGGTTGAACGTTAAGCTTGTTTCCTAAACAACAACAAGTTATCTGTCAAAGGAGAGAATATGTAGTATACAGCAGGCGCACAATACCCATTAGGCTAACGGAGCTTCAGCCCCCCACCCATCGTCTGTGTGTCTTCCACGTTTTAATGTCCTTTTATCTCTCTTTCTTACTGTCTCTCACATTGTTTTTTTTTTCCTTTTTACAGTTATGGACGCTGCTGTCTCCACTGTGCCGTATAAAACCTTACCCGAGTTTAAGTGGTGAACTCTTTTGGCTACAGTCAAGCTTGCTTCAACCCTCTTTTAATCATATCTATGGCACTAGGTGAGCAAACAAACTTGTTTCCAAAACAACAACAAATTATCTGTGAACGGAGAGAGTCAATAGTGTGCAGCAGCTTGACTGTGTAGAAATGTATAATTACCACAGAGCAGTGACAATAGATAGGTTACAACAGTGTGAGCAACAGATCTACAACCTGATTGTGCCACTTTTGTGTCACTTTTAACATAGGAAAAGTGGCGCAAGGAGCTTGTAAATCTGCGTCTAACTTTAAAAAAAATCTAAACTCCAGACTCTGCGAGTCAATGGAGTGCAACTGTATAGGTACGCAATATTAAGTACTCACATTAAAATTCACTTTTGACATGAGTTTCGCAACTCATTTTACGGTGATTAATCAAATGTTCTTCTGTTTGCTTCACCAAACATCCTTCAGGAGCAATCACGGCATATCGAGCAACAGCAATGGAATTGTCCGCAACGTATTGAATATACTTTGACGTATACAAACAGAGTTCAATTGAAGTTGTGAACTCTGATGGCCGCAATGTTTATACAAGGTAAGCACAGCGGCCTAGATATACAATGCCCCCAATTAAATGCATTAGAAATAAATTGGCGTATTTACAATCCCGTAGTACCACTTTTGTATCAGTAACGCTGTATGCACTTCCATATAGACACCACTTGAACGCGGGACTATAACAGAAGTGAAATGTACCAGGCACACTGCACACGTAAAATCATAGTGTTACCTTGACTTGTAATGTTTTACCTCATTTACTCACATCTACATAATTTTAAACTCTATTTTGTTTTGCAGATTACCTATTGTACGTCTTTTGGAGTCCACATCACAACTTGTTTATAATGTTTTATTAAAGTTATTTTTGTACTTGTTTATTATATTGTTATCATTAAGTTACATTTATAGTTATTGTTGTTTTAATAAAAGTTAATAACAAAAACGACACACTTCTTTTTTGGGGGGTGGAGGGGTGACGGTCCACAATAAAAATAATATTTATAATTTGAAATACTATTGTAAGATGTTCAAGAGTAGGGTTGAAAAGTACTAACTGTACAATAAGTTATATTTTCTCTGGATGGACTACAACATAGAAAAGAAATCAAACTAAAACAAAACAATGTGTACCACATTTACAAACCTCCTGTGACATTTTCCCGTGCAAACCTACCCCTCTACAAAATTAAGTGTGTGGGCCTCAAAAACGCCCTTCAAAACACGGAAACAATCAACCCCCAAAGATTTCTATATTGTATGAGAGGGGCTGTGTGGCCCTCCGCCTAGTGCCCTGGAGTCCATGACACCCAGACCCGGTTGGTGCAGTGTCCATTGGGGGAAACAGCCATTATAACGCGGTCATAAGCACGCGTGATCGTCACCTTGAAGCCATTAGCACGCATATGGCTTTACCACGCATGCTTTTGCAACTGGTATACATTTACCACCCATGATAGAGGAATAAGCATGATAATGGCTTTCTGATGACAGACACGTGCTGTAATGGCTGTGGCTTACGTGCTTCAAATTAGTTTTTAGGTATACGTGTGACCAAGTCTGATAACATCGGAGGCCAAGGACAAACACTGTAGTGTCTGTGGCAGGAAATCTCATCGATCACAGAGAAGATAGGCAGAGGGAAAAAAGAAAGTAACAGGTATAATAAAAATAACAGAGGAAAACTACTAAAATGGCGATGCACGGAGTATGTAATCAACGTTTGGCTCCTCGGCAATACGTTTCAAATAAATATAGATAGAAAATAATTATTAATATATTACAAGAGTATAGCAGCAGATGACACACAGGGTCCGGGAAAAGAAAGCGGCAAATTTAATACCTGAAATGAGGACAGCTTGGCGAACTTGAAGAAAAAGAAAGAAACATGGGCTTGGAAACGAGGCTGCGCATGCATAGAGAGTGCAACTTGTGCCCAAAAAAACGGAACGTTTCACATACTATCATAGAAATATAGCTCTTTTTTTCACCAGTAAAGTTAGTTCTCAAAAATAACTGTTTTTTTTTTAGCCCCAATGCCCCCATGCTCCCTGAGCGCTCCTGCGTCCTTCGAGAGCCGGCATTGCTTTGTCAGAGAGAGCAGCTTACATGCTGCTCTCTCTAATGAAAAGCAATCTGCTTTCCTGCTTGAAAGAGAGTGCAGATTAACTTGCTCTCTCTTTCAAATGGGAAAGCGGTTTGCTGTGGTAAAGTGGGAACCCCGAGACACTGCAGGAGCCCTGGGAGGCGGTGGTCACCAGGGCCATCAAGGGCTCCAGGAGGGGGGCCACGTGACCCCTACCCAACATTAAAAAGCCCCCGGGGGTGCAGGTCCCTGGGACTGAAAGGTCATTTTACATCTTACTGCCCCAGGAAGGTGGGGGTCCCGGGGCGTTTAAGGGGGGAGGGACAGCTGAAAACATACTTTTTTTTTCATTTAAAAAATCCCAAGGGGGTGTTGGTCCCCGGGGCTGCAGGGGGCCTTTCAAGCCCCCCATTATGGAAAAAAATTGCCCCGGGATTTGGCCCCCCGGGGGCTAATTAAGAATAAAACAGACTTCTAGTTTTTTTTTTCCTTTTCCACCGCGCATATAGGCGTACCCCGCGATTTCCTATTTAAAAAAAAACTTTGGGGCCTAAAGATCCTTGTGGGACACCCTGAGCAGGCCTAGAAGGTCAGGATGTTTCTACACTGCCCCTTTTCTTTTTTTTCAACTTTGCTTTACTGTTTTCTTGTGACTCGGTTATACCGAGGCACAAGATGGCTGCCAACACTTCCTGGTTTGGAGTGTTGACAGACAGTTGACGTCCAATCAGAATGCATCTCGTGCTCGTAATTGTATGGATTTTCGTACGCGTGCAGTACTTCGTCTCTAGATATCAGACAGTTGACATCCAATCAGCATGCAGCTTGTGCTCGTAATTGAATGGATCTCCGTACGCGTGCAGTACTTCGTCTCTAGATATCACTATGAATTTACTTTTGATTTTCTCAGGAACTACTGAACAGATTTACACCATTTAATCAAAAGCACAATCTGCTAACCGAACTCTAACTCTCTGCCAAATTTGGTGTAATTCCGTTCAGCCGTTCGGGCTGTAGCCCTGGCTAAAGTTCCCTATGGAAAATTGCATGGGGAAAATACGTTTAGGGACCCCCTTTTTTCTTGGCCCCCACTTGACGAATCGCCCCCAAACTTTTAGGGAAGAAGCGGAGAAGAGCTGGCCATTTTCTTGGAGAAATTCGCGAAGATTCGTCCACCGGCGTCAAAGTTATTCCTAATAGAATGTTGTGGATTTCCTATGGAAAGTAGGTCCTAACTATAAATACCTACTGGCAACCACCAGTAGGTAATATATATATATATATATATATATATATATATATATATATATATATATATATATATATATATATATATATATATATATATATATATATATATATATATATATATATATATATATATATTACCTACTGGCGGTCGCCAGTAGGTATATATAGTTAGGATTTTTTCTCTATGGGTTTTTTGAAAATTCTATGTCTAATAACTTTGCCGTTTGTGGACGGAATTGGCTGAAATTTTCAGGAAAATGGCACATTTTGTTTCTGAGCAGCCTTTGAAAATTTGGGGGGGGTTCGTCAAGGGGGGGCCGAGAAAAAAGGGGGGTCCCAAAACGCGTTTTTCCCATGTTAATTTCCATAGGGCGGTTGGCCTCACTTTTAGCCCGAACGGCTGAATGGATTTGCACGAAACTTGGCAAAATTGTAGGGACTGGTAGCCCGATGTGCCTTTTGTAGGTCTCAATATATGTGCTCCAGTGGATTTTGAGAAATTAACGTTTAAAAAAAGATATATATCTGTAAGCGCGGACCAGGCAGCGGTCTGGTTCGCGGACTTTTCGCGCAACGGAGCTTTGTGAAGCGAAGCTGATTGGTTCTCCGGCGTCTGTCAACATTCCAAACAGTCCGTAGCGGCCGCCATCTTGTCTCTCGGTAGGATCGAGAGACAAGAGGAGGCGAAAGCGAAGGGGCAAATGACCATAAGGGGGAATAGTAGATCCTCGCTGACCCCCTAGGTTTGATGTGGAGGTTTTAAAAGGGCCCCGCGGGGCAAAAAAAAAAATAATAATAATAATCGAACGGCTGAATGGATTTGCACGAAACTTGGCAAAATTGTAGGGACTGGTAGCCCGATGTGCCTTTGCTAGGTCTCAATATATGTGCTCCAGTGGATTTTGAGAAATTAACGTTCAAAAAAAGATATATATCTGTAACAGCGCTCCGCTTCGCGTACTTTTCGCGTTACGGAGGTTTGCGAAGCTGATTGGTTTTTCGGCGTCTGTAAACATTCCAAACAGTCCGTAGCGGCCGCCATCTTGTCTCTCGGTAGGATCGAGAGACAAGAGGAGGCCAAAGCGAAGGGGCAAATGACCATAAGGGGGCATAGTAGATCGTCCCTGACCCCCTAGGTTTGATGTGGAGGCTTTGAAAGGTTCTCGCAGGGCAAAAAAATATATACCGTTTTTTTAGTTTTTTTGCGTGGAGTGCGCTCGGTTCGCGAACCGGGAAGCGTTCTGGGGAGCGTACTTTCTTGAAAATTAGTGAAAAAAGTTAGAGTACAATAATAATTGTGAGTGATCAGATGTAGGGTAGCTCTGAGAAGAGCTTTTGGGTTTATGGTACATTTAGGTACTTATAAGTAGGTACCAATGCACATTCTTAAATTCAGAGTGAAAACTCTGTTGCCCTCATCTGAGAAGTGAACTCCATCTCCTCTGTAGATATCTTGCATGTAGTAACGCAAGTTATTGTTGTACAGGGAGCCCATTCCATGGTCTCTCATGTAAGCTGAAACAGATTTGTTTACATGCTTCCTCGATTTCTCAATTTGTGGACAAAATTGGTTCGACCACCTCCATTTCTGTCTTTGGCATATATTTGAATATACCAAGGCAGTCTGAGGAAAAAGTGCCATCAATTGCTCAAAGGTGTCCTTTAAAAGCATTTCCAGACCTACCCCAGTCAAAGTGCCCAAATCATTACCTCCACAGTGCACAATTAACAGGTCAGGTTTTGGCAAATGCATAAAGGTTTTCACCAATGGTATCAATTGGTGACATTTTAATCCTCTGTGGCCAAACCACTTAATTTCCACATCTTGTAAATTGAGGTTAGGTAAATTCCTGTTTTCAGCGTACCTTTGAGCCCAATAGATGTAGCTATGTCCAACAATCCAGACCGAAAACATGGCGAGAGAAGGTTCTCTTGCAGTCAGATGAAGTGTGGCAATGAAATGGCAGTTGAAAAAATGAGAGTGTAAAATGAAAAAAACTGAGGAGTTTCTGTGTTAATGAAGCAGTAAGAGTGATTGGTGGATTTTGATTGCTGAAAACAGAAAGTTAGTGTGCATGGATGAGTTCGTTGAAAGATGTATTTTGAGTGGCGAAGAAAAAATCATTAAATGAAAGAATGCTTTGGATATGCAGGTGCACTGAGAGTTCAGAGTTCAATTGCAACATTGTTGTGTGAGAGGTCTTGCAAGAGGTGGTTGCTATGCAGAAAAAGCAGAGAGGGGGCAGAGGGGGGAAGGGTTTTGCTTTGAAAAAAAGTGAGGGAAGAGTTTTGATTGGGTGACATGAGAGATCTGTGTGAGGAATTACAGCATTTCTGTGCTTTTGATAGCTGCAGACTCTGGAGTGCATACCTTTTGCTCTGCTGAAGACAAATTGGTGTGTTTCTGAGACTGTTTTGAAACTCAAAGTACTTGCTAAGGTGAGAAAAAATTTCTTTAATTTAGATAGAAAATAGTGTGCTTTAAGGAGAAAATTATGAAGAAAGTTGTGTTTTTCAAATGTTGCTTTGTCTCAAGTGTTTCACAAATAGATTTTGTTTGTTTGAGAAATTGTAATTGGAGAAAATGTGAAGTATTAGTACTGACAGGGCTTTTATGTGCATAGGAGCTGTGGAGTGTTTTCAAATTATGACTTGTAAATCGTTTTTGAGAAAAAGCAATGGTTTTAATATTGATGAGAAGGACATAATGGTGTCTGCTTCTTTATAAGGTAATTGAGAGTCTTTCCCATTTCAATGTAAGAAGTTTGTCTGTGGAGCAAATTGCTTGTAAATATGCTCCCACCTGTGCATGGCAAATTTAAATTTTGAATGTTTCCGTTACATAGGCATGTTAAAGGTGACTGAAACATGCTGCAAAGGCAATCAAAAAATGCTTTTATGTGTCTTAAGGACATTTTAAGTCATTTCCCCATGTGCAGTGTTTTCAAATTATGAGTTGAAAATCGTTTTTGAGGTAAAGGAATGTTTTCAAAATTTATGTGCGCCATATGACCCCAAATTTTTTTTTCAGGGGTGCAGCAGGGTGTTCTTGAGATACCCCTGCACCGTCGGAAAAATTCGTAATTTGCGATGAGGTAATTGCTAATCGCAAATTGCACCTTCATTCCTATGGGCCTCCTGCTGCATGGAAATGAATGGGTAATCTTGCTGAAATGCAAAGTCGAATCTGTATTTAAAAGGGTCTGCACCTCTGTACGGGTGTTCGCTATGTGAAGCACGAAAGTTTCACGGGCCGAACTCAAGGCCACCTCTCTCTGAGACAAAAGAGCTCTTATTCTTGCCATGCTGTTGAAATGTGCTCCCAAGGTTGGTATTTGTGGCCAGATTGAAAACTCCCTATGTTCATGTGTGGGAGGAAATAGAACATTTCTGCAGCAAATAACCCGTTCATTTACTGTTACGATAAAATGAATACTTTTAATTAACCCAGAACAATCTTCATTATTGAGCATCAAATAACTACCATTTTCCAAGAACTTGAACGTGGGGATGATAGCAGGAACTGGCGTGCCTTGCAACACGCAAGCCATATTTGGTCGGTGTTTGTTGCATGAACCGTGTAACTGTCTGTGCCTACACATTAGTGAATGATCTGGCGTCTTAGTGCATTCCTCTCCATTCAGATAAAGTTCTTGATCATCTTTGAAAATCTGTATGTGTATGGAAGCGACCAGACTTGATAAAGAAAACCACTACCTAAAGGTTAATAACGACCTATTGGTATATATTTCATACAATTTGAAAACTTATATAAAGCAAAAGGCAGCGTTATTAAACCGTGGATAAGGCACGTTGCCAAAGCAGTCAACCTTTTGGATTTATACTGGAAATGTTAAAGGAAGAATTACGGAGTAGGGCCTGTAAATCTTTAATAGACAACGAGTAAAATTACTCCAACCATCGTATTCCTCTAACTCCGGGATAGTAGGGGTGTTTAATTTTTTAGAAGTAGCCAATCCAAAGCATTTGGTCTGGGAAATTGTTTCATTCACAAACAACATATGTTTTGGGATGAGACATGCACGGTGGAAAGCCTCAGTGCCTTGTACCTGCCAGGTTCGTGAACCCCAAACTGATGTAGATCCTGGATATTTTTACTCTGTATTACGTTAGCATGGTCTCATTACTGGTTTAAACGCCATTTTTCCTTTTTTGTAAGTTCTGCACACGACACTTAGTTGTTGCTTTAGCTTTCAGCCTACCTGCGTCAAGATCTATGCCTGCTTCAAGCAGGCGCAGGGTTTTGATGTAGCTTTGTCCTATCTGATTGTAAATGCGGCACACCGTGGGTGGCAGAGCAGCGGTGCACGTTAACTGGTGCATCCCTGGGGATGTGCTAGTTAATATAAATCTTCCCCTTTACATTTAATTATGTGCAGGGGACACAGAGTAGGTGAGGTTTATCCAAGGTTAAGAAGAGATGAGTCCTGTTCAGTGAAAAATTGAAGATAGGCTTCAGTATATTATATACTTAAGTAGTGTGTTAAGTTTTTGATGACTGTTATTAATTTACTGTTGGGTAATAGTGGTTAATAACATTTTTTATTATATTTTACCACAGATTCAACTGCACATTATTTCAAGATTTTAGGATGCCTAGCAAAGAAAGAGTAAGAAAGGCTGGAAAACGTCAAAGACAGCAGGAGCATGGAATATTGCAGCAGTCCTCTAACAAAAAGATTTGTCAAGTCACCAAGAAAGCACCGGGTAAGAGTCGAAAAACAGTCATAAGAAATATGTCTAGTAAAAAAAATATTACTACAGAAAATGTTTCACTCCAGAAAAGGAGACCGAATTCAAATGGTAAGGAAAGGCCAATGAGAAATGTTACTGCTAGAGTAAGAGATAACTCTATGCATGAAAGTAGAAGGAAACAACAGTTTAGGGATATTCGTAAACGAATGTTCCGCAACAGGATAATTGGGAATTTGTTAAAAAATATTAAGAAAGGTCAGCAGAAAGTGGTTTTTTATAAGAGAAAAAAAATAGTTGAGAAAGTTATTGATCAGGCCTTTGAAATTAAACGTAAGTTATTTATTTTGACAATCAATAGAATTAGGAAGCTAAACAAGGTAATTTATGATTTCAAAAGAAATAGTAGATGGAAGAGAATAGTTAATCGTAGTAATTTTTGTGAAGTTTTTTCTGGAGAATGGATGCATAGTTCAAGCTCTGAGGCATTTTTTAATGAGGAGAGTTATTTCCAGGATAATGATTTGGTGCATGCAGTTGACACCAGTGGTCGAGCTTATGAAGTGAAAGATGGTTGTCCAGTTGAAAAAGAAAAACTTGTGAGAACAGAGATAGAAGAGGTGTTAGGTAATGAGGTTTTAGGGAGACGTCCTAAGGGTCCTGTGTACACCTGGAAGTGTAGTAGTATTTGCAGTGTACGACAGGATTCCATCAATTTGCTTTGTGATTTTATACGGTCATTTAGTAAGAAAAGTTTGAAGCAGAAAATGAAGTTGTTGCAAGAATTAGATCCTTGCAGAGTGAGAGAAGTGATAGGTTTGCATGGTCATTCACTGGCTTGTCTTTCCAGGAGAGTATGCCAGAGTGTTTTTCATCATTTCAGGATGCTAGCAGTGCATCATAATAAAGTGAGGAAATTAGTTAGAATGTTGTATTATGCTAAGAGTCCAGCAATTATGCTAAAACAATTATGCGCTGCTCTTTTGCATGGTTCTGAAATAGATGTGAAAAATATATGTGAAGAAATTGAGTTTTGTTACTTTGGAAGTAAAGAGGAGAATGTTGAAATTGACCAAGAAGAAGAGAGTAATGTGGAAGATAGTGTACAGGTTTCCAGTACAGATAATTTCCAGAGGGAAATTGCGACGTTTGAGGTGAAATCAAGTGAGAGGCCAAATTTCACTTGTGTGTGTTGTCGACGCACTTATTATAAGAATCAAACTAAGTTAGTGGATTTATATGGAAAAAGTGAAAGGGAAAATAATAGTGAATGGAAGGATTTTACAACATACTTGATGGTAGAAAATTGTTTTGATTTGGGATTGGATCAACGTGTGTGTACTTATTGTTGTAACAAATTAAATCAAAACCAGATGCCTGCTAGAGCAGTTCATAATAATCTGGAATTGGTTGAAATTCCTTCTGAATTGAAGGATTTAAATACTTATGAATCTATTTTGATTCAAAGTATCCATCCCTTTCAGGCTATTGTAAGAATGGAGCCAAAGACAGGGAAATTGCCTCCATCAGATTTACAGAGAGGATTAAAGGGAAGAGTTGTTTATTTGCCTCTAGATTTGAAGAAAAACATTAACACAATTGGAGTAGAAAAAGTGGAAGAGGAACCTCTGGTTATCTTAGTTAATGGGGTTCCGACAAAGAATAAGAAAATATGGCAAGATTTAGTAGATGTTAGGAAAGTCAAAAGGGCAACATTGTATTTGAAAAAATATAATAAATACTATAAAAATGTATATGTTGCAGAAGAGGAAGTAAGTGAGGAAGAGGATAGCGATTTGTGTGCTGGTCAAATTGAGAAAGTAGAACCCTGTACTAGTGAAGAAATATATGAACATTATAGTGTTCATCCTTTGCATTCCAAGGAAGTCATGGGGAATGCTATTGAGTTGTTTCAAATGAAACAAGCGAAAGGGAGTCCCATTAGTGTTTGGGAGGAAAGTTTGGAAGCTCGGTGTTTCCCACAGCTTTTTCCAACAGGTCAGGGAGGAAGATATGATGAGCGACCTCATCAAATTCCTGCTTCTGAATACCGGACTTTGCGATTGTATGCAGGAGATCCTAGGTTTCGACAATGCATTCCTTATTTGTTTCATCTCCTGTTTGAAAGCGATCTGTCTGGACTGTCATATGCAGTGAACCACATCTTGAAAAGTGGTATACACATGCAAAACATCTCGGCAAGTGACTTTATGGATAAAGTCAATGTCCAAGACAGTATTTTGGATTCTCACCTGATTAATCTCATGGCGTGTCAGCGTGGTACTAATGAGTACTGGTACCGTCGTCATGGTGATTTAAAATGTATGCTGAGGAACTTAGGAACTCCCACATGGTTCCTCACTTTGAGCTGTGCTGAGTATGGCTGGGAAGACTTACTTGAATTTCTACGAGAGGCAAATGCTAACGTAGAAAACATCGAATTCAAGACACCCGGAGAACTGTGCTCTTTGGATCCAGTCAATGTATGTAGGTACTTCAATCATAGATTTGAAGGTATGATGTCTTTCATCATGAATAAGAAGAATCCACCTCTTGGAGAGGTGTTGGATTTCTTCTGGAGGAAGGAGTACCAAGCAAGAGGTGCTCCTCATATACATATGTTGCTGTGGATCAAGGATGCACCTAAATTTGGAACGGATGCAGACGACTCAGTGATGAGTTTCATAGAACAGTATTCTACGTGTGCTGTTCCAAACGCAAAGGAGAAAAAAAGCCTAAGAGAAAAAGTTCTACGTTTCCAAAGCCATCGATGTGGAAAGTACTGTCGTCGTAAATTCCGGAACAAAGACAAGTTCTACACCAAATGTCGTTTCGGCTTTCCACGATCGGTGATTTCTAAAGGAAGAGTGAACAGTTTGATGTCTTCGCTGCGACATAATGTGATGAAGAAATCACCTAAAAACACATACAATTTGAAGAGGAACGAAGAGTCTAAGTACATCAACGACTACAACCCGGTGATTTTGTCCATGTGGAATGCTAACATGGATATACAGTTTGTGGCTGATAACTGTATGGCTGTGGCTAGGTATGTGACATCTTACATCACCAAAAAAGAGAAGACAGAATTGAAGGATATGTGGGAGGACATTTCCCATGAAAAGAGCCTCAGCAAGAAGTTGTACAGTTTCAGTCTGAAGATGTTGTCGCATCGAGAAATCGGAGCTTACGAATGTTCTGACCGGTTGTCTTCAGCAAGTCTCTATGCCAAGTCCAGGAGTATCGTTTGGGCGAGTGTTGGTCTTGCTGCAACGCGTAATCGAGTTCTGAAACCTGTGCGGGAAATTGAGTATTTGGCGGAAAAGGAGCCAAACAGTACCGACATTTTGAAGAGCAACATGTTGGATACATATTATCCAAATCGAAGCAGTCACCTCGAGAATGTTTGTCTGTATGAGGTTCTGCAAAATTACATATTCAAGAGGAACATCAAAGAAGATACTGAGAAAGGAGTGTATGCTGTAATAGGAAGTGAGGGATGTCTGGTCAAGCAAAGAAAATGCCACTTGATAAACCATCGAAAATTGAGTGGCGAATCTCCTGAAAAAAAGGAGTTTTTCTATTTAGCACTTTTGCAACTTTTTAAGCCTTGGCGTGCAGAAGAGGAACTGCTTGGAGATTTCCTCTGTTACGAAGACTCTTTCAATGCTGCCAAGGAGACCATAGAATGTCCTGCTTTTCTCAAATATGTAGAAATGTTGAATGTGGAAATTGAGCAGGAAGCAACGATTGCAGCCGAGATTGCCAGAGACAGTTCTCAGGACAGTCAGAGTTCTGCTTCATTGAGTCAGGATCCACTAGGAGGACCTCTTATCGAAAATGAAGCTGCCACTGCTATGAATGAAGTGGAAAGAGCCATGGCACATGCTCAGGAGGATGCGGTTAACTTAGAAGAGTTGGAAAGACAACTCAACGTTGAGCAGAGGAAAATATATGACGAACTTACCATGCAAATTGATCATGGATTAAGTCATGATAAGAAAGAGTGCTCATGTACGTCGTTGAAGCCTGTCCGACTGTACGTGAGTGGAGAAGCGGGAACTGGAAAAAGTTTCCTTATTAAAGCAATTTCATGTTATTTGCAGGAAAGGACAGAGTCATCGCTGTCTTGTGTTGTCACCGCTCCAACTGGACTGGCAGCACATAACATTAAAGGGATTACTTTACATCGTTTACTGATGCTGCCAGTGGAGCATGACAACAAATTAGAATATCACAAGCTATCTGGAGATGCTTGTTTTGAAGTTTCAAGAGTCTTGAGGAAAATGAAACTTCTTATCATTGACGAAGTAAGCATGGTTTCCAATGTTATGCTTGCCTTTGTGCATTTGAGAATGCAAGAAGTTCTCAAAACAGAGTATGATGTGTTATTTGGTGGCAAACACATCATTGTTTTTGGAGATCTTCTGCAGCTGACACCAGTGAAAGGGCAACCTGTGTTCAAAATGCTCACGCATGAAGATACCAGGAAGTGCTTAGGGAGTATTGGCAACGTCAATATATGGTTAAACTTCAATTATGCTGAACTGCATGAAAATATGCGTCAGGCAAAGGATGAAGTTTACAAGACTATTCTACAAGATGTTAGAATTGGAAAAGTGACCGAGCATGGGAAAGAAGCTTTACATGCACGATTACTGACAAATTTATATCCAGACGAAGATGTTGTGCCTGAGAATATTTTTCAGAAAGTTACTGAGAAAAAATCTGGAATATGTTTGATGCCAACTCTTGCAGAATGTGCCAAATTCAACAACAAAATGTTGCATTTAGAAAAGCAAGAGATTGTGAAATTGGAAGCTATTGACAGAGTAGAGCATATGGGATCAACAATTATTTTGTCTGAGAATCTGAAAACAAAATTGGATTCATTAGAGAAGAGTATATCTAAAACTGCGGGTTTTGAAAAGACTCTGAATGTGTGCTTGAACTGCCGTATAATTTTAAGAAGGAATTTACATGTTGAAAGAGGTCTGGTAAATGGATCAATGGGTAATGTTGTTGATTTTGTGAAATACAGAAATAGAGATGGAATTGAATTTTTAAAAATTAAATTTGATGGCATTGAGGAAGTACAGCTAATTGCTCGTTGTTCTGCTAGATTTTTGCTTGTAAAAGACTTATATGTTCGTCGTAAGCAGTTTCCTGTTTGCTTGGCATATGCGGTGACAATCCATAAATCGCAAGGTTTAAGTGTAGACTGTGCATTGGTGAATATTGGCAGTTCTGTGTTCAAGGAGGGTATGGCATATGTGGCATTGTCACGAGTTAGGACTTTATCGGGATTGTACTTGATTGAGTGTGATGTCACAAACATTTGTGCGGATCTAGATTGTGTTAAGGAATACAATAGGTTGAGAAGAGAGTATGCGCCACATTTGCCTCAGTATCCTTTGTTTGAGAAACGTGTGGTAGGCCGGAAACGAAGAAATGTGACCAATACTGGGGAGGTTGTAGCAAAAAGACGAAAAGTTGATGAACCTGAAATTATAAGCAGAAACAAAAAGGATTCTGTTGAAGATGTTGTTGGTTTTCAATTTGAAAACAGTTCTGGTGTCAACTGCTATGCTAATGTAGTGGTTAATGTTGTCTTTTCTCTAGAAACTTTAAAAGAACAGATTGTGGTCAATTCGGATCAAAGATTTTGCAGTTTGTTAAATTCTGTGTTAGAGAAATGTAGCACTGATAGAACAAACATAGAAAGTGTGTCTGAAATTCGAAATCTGTTAGACAGATGTTCAGGCCAAACACAATTCTCTCAAAATAGTCAGCAAGATTGTCAGGAGTTTTTAATGTATATGCTTGATGTATTGCATGATGAAGGTGTAGATGTAGATCACCTGTTTGGGCTTTCTTATCAATGGCAGCATGACTGCGAGAACTGTAGGGTATCAGCTACTACTAGTGTAGACTCAGAAAGATTTATATATTTAACTTTGCCAGACAGTAAATCAGTCTCTTTTAATAAGCTAGTAAAAGCAGCTGATCACAACATGGAGTGTAGCCAATGTAAATCTGAAATGATGTCCACTTTATTTATACGAACATATGGCCAGTATGTCATTTTAATGTTCCAACGATGTAGGCCTGATGGAACAAAATTGACAACTTTAATTAAAAATTTTGTGGCTTCACAGTTGTCAATATCAGGAAGGACTTTTGTAACTGTAGCAATTATATATCATGATGGTCCTTCAATAACATCAGGACATTATACAGCTTATTTAAAGTGTAGAAATGGCTGGTCATTCTGCAATGATTCTGTTTTAATTTTCAAAAAAAAATTGCCATATGACCTTAAAAACTCTTACCTGGTGTTTTTAAAACCAAAATTTTAGGGAAAGAATCTCGGGATGTGCTCTGAGGAATTTCAAGAAGTTCTTATGGCTCCTACACTATTTGGCCTTGAGGATAAGTGTAGTACAGAGACATAACTTCTAACCATAAGACTGGACGTCATGGAAAAATAACTGCACTTTGAATGAGTTCAGAAAAACTATTTCTTTTTATAAGCTAATTGAAGCAGCGAATCAAAACATGGAGTAGAGGGAATGTAAGTCTGCAATGCTGTCTACTGTTTTACATTGCTTTGTGATTAAAAGTGATGTAGAGAATTAAATAATTGTACTAGTCATAAAGGTAGTGTAAGTCTGCTTCATAGTAAGCAGTATCAGTGTGATAGGAAATGTAGAACATGATTGAGCAAGAAGGGGAAGATATTACTAGTCCAGGATTGTGTAAATGATCTTCAACATTTTAATTCTGAAAGTTGCGGAAATGCGAAAAGACGGGATTGGCTTACAAGAAATCCAAGAGTTATACATGGCTCTGACACGATTTGGCCTTGTGGAATCGTGTGGTAGAGAGCGAGAAGTCATTTATTGTATGTAACATGTTTTTGAAAACGATGGAAGTTTTCTTTCAGAAAGTGGCGGGTTGAAAGTAATAACAGCACAACAGAGTGTAAGCTGTTCATAGGACATCCTTGGCCGTCATGGAAAGTAAGTTAACTTTAAGGAGTTCTGAATTCTGATTTGTAATGTATGGGTTTTTTAAACACAATCATTTTGATTGTGTTTTTTTTTCCCCGCTGTTATATGATGAATACCTTCAAGTCACTGTTTTAGTGAAATTTGATACATTCTGAGAACAGCAAAAATAAACCATTTAACATGTATAATTAATTCTGTTCTGTTTGCATTTATGATGTACATGTAGAACTGTGTAGGAGGCATGGAGAAGGTGAGGCTTCTGTCAGTGTCAAAGTTGTTGCATACAGTGCTCATATTCTACGTAGTCTTTTATATTTCATTACTTTCACTGTTTCTGACAGATCTAAAAAAATTTTTTTTAAAAGAACAGTAAGTATAAGGGAAGGAAACAGACAGTTATGTTAAAAGAAACACAGCTATAGGGAATAAACTAGGGATATTGTTACCCGCAATCCTCTGCTGATGATGTCACTGAGCATGTCATGAATGATGTAATATGTGACATCATCAGCAGTGGATTACGGGTAATAGTATCTCTAGTTTACTCCCCTATAGCTGTCTTTCTTTTAACATAACTGTCTGTTTCCTTCCCTTATACTTACTGTTCTTTTTTATAAAAAAATTTTTTTGGTTCGCTTCCGGTTCGCGTACCGGGGAGCGAACTGGGAAGCGAACTAAGAGAAATAGAGGTTGGCACAGTTGCAAATATTGTACCAATTTTTTTATAACGGGGAGGTAGTTCTGAAAAGAACTTTTTTTTAAATTGTTTTTGTTGTTTTATATTTTTTTTATTATTTTTCTGAACATTTTTTTTACTTTTTTTGAATTTTTCTGAACAGTTTTATATTTTTTTTGTTTTTTTTTCGGAGGGGGCAACGAAAACGATTCATTGTAAAGGGCTCAACAGGAGGAAGAAAACAAAAAAAAGAATTTATTGTTTGGGGAGTTTCGGACAAACATGAGCATGATTGTTAATAGCTCTGTTGATCAGAGTGATGCTACTTTCTGCGTAGCAAATGATTCCACTGCAATGTACGCAGACTTGTTTTACTTCACGAAATCTCGTTTGTATATTTGGCACCATCTCCCTGCCCTCTGGTCCCGTTACTTCCGGTACAACAGATCTTCTGGCCATAATAGGGAGATTATCTAGGTCGTCCTGTTCCTCTTCTTCCTCTTCTTGCTGAATTATAACTTTAGCAGGTGGTCCACTCTTCCTTGGATGTGGTGGAGGTGGTGGGGAAGCACCAGCTGAAGCTAGTAAAGAAGCCATTGCTCACTGGTAACAAAGGGTCTTTCTCTCACAATGATGAAAGTCAGAGTGAGGAAAGAAGGAGGGATTTTCACCATTTGGGAAAAAAAATAGTTCTCAACCAATGAAAAGTGTTCATTTTAGATCATATGACCTAGTCTTACATCATTAGGAAACCGAAAGTGAAATGAACCAATGAAAAGTGTTATTACCAAGTCACATGACCTGCTGTGTTTACGTTACGCGCTTTGCAGGGCCTCCCGGTTTGCTTCCAGAAACCTGTGCTTTGCGACTCGGTAAGCGTACGAGTTCGCTAACGTAGCACGTCATATGACGTATCACGCGACAACGCGAAACGTCATGCGGACGGGAGGCGTCACGATGTTGTTTTCTAACGCGGCAGTTGCGGTAAAGAAACGTTTACCGGCTCGCGGTCTATTTCGCGGCATCAAGGTCAGCTAACGGGAAGCTTCCCGATTCGCGAAGCGGGAACGAAGAAAAAAAAATATTTAAAAAAAAAAATTATTCATAAACATATAAAATATATTTTTGGATTTAAAGAAGAATACATTTTACAGCTACAGATATTAGCTGTTAAAAAACCAATGAAATTCACAGAAAAAACCATAGGTTATAGACCATATATAGTTAGGAATTAGCATTTACAAAACCTTGAAAATTCACTGAAAAAACCATAGGTTATAGACCATATATAGTTAGGAATTAGCATTTAAAAAACCTTATTTTACTCACACAAAACCATTGAAATTCCATATATAGTTAGTTGCACTAACTATATATCGCGCACCCGTAATCCACTGCTGATGATGTCACATATTACATCATTCATGACATGGTCAGTGACATCACTGATGACATCACTGATGACATCTCAAATGACATCACTGATGATATCTCATTTGACATCAATGGTCACATCAATGATGATATCATTAATGTGACAATACAATGCATCTCCTCACACTTTAATATAACCTCTGTTACACCCAGTGTTAAATACAGAGTATAATTTTTGAAACCATTGACACACCAATACTAGTTACTACATACCCACTCACTGATTCCTACGTCTACACACACATTCACTCATTCACCCATACAATCATTCATACATACAATCACTCATCTTTACAACACTATCATATGCACTCATACACCTATACAGACACTCACACTCTGCCACTCATCCATGGAGTTACTCACACACCTAGTCAGTCCTGTAAAGAATCAATCACAGTTCCATTTTCTAATCTACACAGTTAAACATAGAGTACCTTACATTTTAAAACATATACTAACACATACTTACTCTCTTATAGAATCACTGATACAAGTACACATTGATCTGCACAGAGTCACACACCTCCCAGCCAGTCATACACACACTCAGTCTCCCATACAAATACTTGTGCAACCAATCAATAACCCATATAGCTACTTATATAGCTACTGATCAACACATGCAGCAGCTTGCACAACAACAGACATGCTGATGCACACTTTCAGAAAGTTTAGTCACTAACCCGTGCATTTAGTAAGACGCATTTAATCACTCACTCATACAGTCAATCACGCACCTACTAAAACCTTCATTGAGACACTTATACATCCACTCATTCTTCAATATGTAAAACATATTTAAACTTTACAGAAACACATAATCACTGGATGTTGTCATCAGTGATGTCATTTGAGATGTCATCAGTGATGTCATCAGTGATGTCACTGACCATGTCATGAATGATGTAATATGTGACATCATCAGCAGTGGATTACGGGTGCGCGATATATAGTTAGTGCAACTAACTATATATGGAATTTCAATGGTTTTGTGTGAGTAAAATAAGGTTTTTTAAATGCTAATTCCTAACTATATATGGTCTATAACCTATGGTTTTTTCAGTGAATATATATATAAATATATATATATATATATATATATTTATATATATATATGTCAGAAGAAACCCGACCGCTTCTGGTCGCGGTCACAAGCTGGCGCAGACCACCTCTCCTCCAAAGTATATTTTGAATAATATCAAAACGCCAACACACGATTAAAGTGGCAGCAGTGCAAATTTATTGCTTTCCATAGCAGAGCAAGTGCTCTCCTTGACGCGTTTCGCTCCGCAGGCGGAGCTTGATCACATGACGCGTCAGGAGCAGGCAGAGCAATATATAGTGGTTAAAAGCCCAAGCGCCTAAAGAAACAGGACGCATGGGTAAAAACGATACAATCAAGCATAAAAATAACTGTTTACATAGTTTGTTGGCAAACGAGGCAAAAGAAAGAATTATAGCATAGTGCTTTAAAATTCCATTTGAAATCATTGTTATATGGTGCTAGATGGTTTCCAAGATTGAATACATAAAGGCATAGTAATAATGGATAAAATATCCAATAATTCATGTCAAATAGATGTTACTACCTCAATTTCAATGGCAGAAATACATTTCGAATACAAAAGTGCTAATGCATAAATATGTACATTGCTACAAATAGGTAGAGGTCCAATGGATTCAAGTGCTAGTGCATAGAGGTAGCTGTCATATTACCCAAATCATATTCAATTCAACACATATTTGTTCATATGTCTCATGCCAACTACTTAATGCTTGATTTAGTAAAGTGCAAGTGCTTAAAATGTGAAACAAAATTCATAATAAAACTAAGTTATAAAAAACACAAATGCGGCTTATAGCCCTACTTGAACTTGAATTATGTCATTTACTGTATTCCTCAAGAACACATCCTACTTGTGAATACACATGTATCATTACATTTTTAGTTTTCAGCAACGATTAAATAAGACAATGTCCACCACAGAAAAAGGAAAGAAAAAGAAGAATTGAAATAGCATCAAACATTACAAATAATGATGTAGCTCATCAATAACATTCAAACCGTTAGGGGATCTCGAATCTAGCCACAAAATAAAATATGCTTCCCTCTGCCGGAGTAGTCTTTCTCGGTCACCACCTCGTCCGGGGTTAGGGACTGAGCACAATAAAGTTTACTTTAAATCCTTTAGTTTGTTATCATGCACTGCCTTAAAATGGCAAGCCACCGGATAGTTTGTATCTCAATTCACTATTGCGCGTATGTGCTGTAAAATGCGCTGGTTGGCTGGCAGCTTGGTGCTCCCAATGTATGATAATGCACATGTGCATGTTAGTTGGTAAATGACAAATTCACTGGGACAGGTTAGATGTTCATTGATTTTTATAGGCCTATCGCTGAACGCTGATGTATAGTGCGTGCCATTGACAGCAAATGTGCAAGCCCGGCAGGACGTGCACCTATATATATATATAGGGTTTGATGAATGGTTGGGAAGGGGTATTTGAGGGAAAGGTTTGAGAAAGACAAACACTACACATGGACAACACACAATCTTGGCAGACAATGATCATATTCATAAATCTGTTAAAGGAGAAAAAGGAAATGCATGCATGATGTGGTTAATGATAAGTAGTCTAGTAGACTGTAAAGGGCAGCAGTGTATTATTAATTATTATAATTATGCAATTGCCTTGCCTGTCTGCCCTCAGAGAGACCCAAATTACATACATTTTATTTATGTTCTGTTGTACCGGGCTTCCTTTTAAAGCTAGCAACAAAATAAAATAAATAGCTGTAGGGATATAAGCAAAGACTAAGAGCAACAATAATAAACAACAACACACAGTCGTAATGATTGAAGAGAAAAAATTTATAAAATTAATTAAAAGATGATGAATTATACTAAGTTACTGTATGTTATTATCCTGGTCAAATTGGGAAGTTGCATTTCGGTATTCCTCTTGGTCTTCCTTTCCGTGGACGCTCCATCCGTCAATCTTGGGTGTCCCACTGCCTGCCTGGTGGAGGCGGATTGGTAAGATAAGTGTGAGTTGTTTTTCCCAGTATAGTACAGGGTAAAGGCCTAAGTGTAGATGGAAAAATAAAACGCATATTGAAAAATCCAGAAGGAAAAAAGTGCATAAATTACAGAGGAGTGCAATAAGAACACTTTCAGAGGCAGTATGGCTAAATCATGTCTATGCTGTTTCTAGCATTAACCACGCTACACCAACAAGAGGATAGAGCAGGGCCGTGGCACACACCTAACCTCCATTTTGCTTAGATTTTGACTGAGCAAGACAGAGCACACGTATACAGCAACATAGCATATTCCAAATTAAGTAACTAAATCAATGCACCGCAGTCAGTCATACCACTCCACTACACTGACTTGACTCCACCACTACACAGAAATGTAGGTCTGCTGTGGTTCTTGTTGATTGACTTGTTTACCTTTGATGTCAATTCATGAAATGCCCGAGTTATTCCATCAATCATCTCCGATCCTACTGTCTGACTGCAAGGAGTAAAGTATGTGGTCATCATTGCCTTGGTGTCCAACTCAGTTTATAGTGTACCGAGTGGGTCCAGATTCCATATTCAAAAATGCAATGGATTGCCCTGCAGTAGAAGTATAGTTTTATTAAACATCAAAAAGGGAAACATTAACTTGAGTCACTTTATATTAGTGTGTAGATTAAATACCAATACACTTCATGCACAAAAACAACACAAACACCAATCACACAGAGTCAGCGTCAAAGGCATGCCATCATTACCGGTTCTCATCTTAAGGGGAAGTCCCTCTCGGCTTAGAAAGGAGGATAGCTATAGTCATTTTCTTTTGGAGGGATTTGACGAGGCAGGCACACATTTTTTCAACTATTCTCCATCCAATGTCTGGCTTGAGGGAAATGGATTTAGGGTGAGTCAGGATGAATGGAGCAGGACTCAGAGGAGTGGACTTCTTTAATAAATGCAGACAGTTGCAACTCCAATACAGCAATAAAAAGACAAGATGGTAGTTATGGATTTGTTGTGATTCGCACCAGAAAGACAGAGAAATATACAAATAATAAAAGTAAATAAGGAAGAAAGAAAATAACAAGTTGAAAGCCTAGTTGTGAGGGAAGTAGAGCTTGTCCTCAATTTCTGGTGATTCACCCAAAAGTAGGTCATCTACCACACTTCTTTTTTTACCTAAGTCACAGTCCTCCTCTTCCTGCTGTGCTTCAGGTATGGTGTAATCCAGTGGCATAAAGTGCTGATTCATTTTGATCATGTTTAACCTCTCCACGTTTTGGGATGGGAGACTGGTCCTTTTCACTGTTACAATGGCACCAGCAGCACTGAAAACATGCTCAGAAGAGACACATGCAACAGGGCAAGCCAAAGAGTTGTTTGCCAGCCTGCTGAGCACTGGCCAATGGTGACTTTCCCCATACCAATACAGCAATGGGTTTTGATCAATGTAGACCTCAGTTGGATCATTCAGGTAGACCTGGACCATCCTCTCAATGCTCAGGGGTAGTCCGCTTTGCCCGGCCTCTTTTGCCTTTGCATTTGCATCAGCACTGGACCTAACAACTCCTTGCTGAAGAAACCATTCCTGTGCCGATTTTACTGGGGCTGATGATCCTCTTCTTGCTGTTGTAGATGTTGGTGGTTTTGAATGCTGTGAGCCAACCGCACTGCCCTCAGGCTCTGAAATTGAACATGATGCCGGCTGCCCTGCAGTACTTGTTTTGGGCTAGAGTAGCATGTTTCTAATTTCCAGCCAGTCTTTTTCAAAGCGACTGGCTACCGCAGCTATCCAAGTTTTGGTCTTCGCAATATTCACTTGTGAAAAAGGAATTAATGTATTAGTGTTTAGTACTGCTTTGTACCGTGGATCCAGAAGTGTGGCAGAACTGTAATGGTTGGATGACACAATCTTAGTTTGCACCCTTGTATTTTCAGCTAAGCAAAGGGGTAAGTTTTCCACTAACTCATATGCTTCTTTTTTTTTCCACACCTGTGTAAATTGCAGATACCCCTTCAGCTGTTCCTGTAGCATGAGCAACAATGGGATAGCTTGGCTCATAGTACAGTCCTCCTTCATGTGTGAGGACCTCAAAAGGAAGTAGCATCTCTGGCAGGCAATTTGAGGAAAATGAAATTTTGCCTGACCAAGATGCCCCCTACGTGTACCCTATGTTACATGTATGTGCATGTCACCCATGCATATTTCTCTTAGTGGCCTGAATCACAAGGCCTCTGAAATCACGTCCTGCATTAAGATGCCTGTCATCAAGTTTCCCAAACGTTAAGCTAAACATGAAGGCCCATGTATTTTGCATTGTGCACTTTTAAATAAATATCGTAATAAACCCTTTTTGTGGTTCAGTCTGAGCCACTTTCTGAATCAGGGTTTTCATGACTCCTGACACACTGAAAGCTGCAGTTACGTATCTCTGACCTCGCATACTTCTAGCTCAGCCGAAAGAGGCCCAGCAAGGGTTGCCAAGACAGTATATTTTGCTTAACAGTTATCTGCATGCCCGGTGAAAAAGGTAAACAGAACCCGTCTGCTGAGATAGGGCCCAGCTTTTCTGTCTCTGTTTAAATGAAATTACAGTACTTGCATCTGTAGAAAGCTCACAGCCCCCATGTAATGAACGAAGAAATATATGCCCTTTTCTGTCTTTTAGTGATGAGCAACCTTTGCTTCAGATAATACATCCCCTGACTTAAGATATCAGTTAGTACCAGACGTGCTGGTCGCCTTGACACTAAAGATCTCTCTACTAGACTGAAAGTCAGCTCTCCTCCCAGTTACACGTCAATTGCACGTCATGATCAAATTGCGTGCACAAGTAGGGCAAAGTTCCAGCCTGCCATGTAACTCCTCCTCTATGTGGCCACCCACCTATCACCCACCTGTGACTCATTAAGTGTACACCCTCATGCACGCCCACATGCTCTTATCTCTTTCTTTCTTGCTCTGCTTGGAGCGCTCCTCCCTATGTACAAGGAAAAATGTATATATGTGTTGTTCTCTGTAAATAATGTTAGAAGACCCTTCCTGAACCTCAGTGGTGATGGAACAGATTCTCCCTTTACTCGAGTTATTGGAATAAAGCCCTTTTAACTTGGACACCACGGACTCTCTACCTCTCATTTGATACATGCTAATTGTTAATGCCTAGAAATTATGCCAGGGTAATATTTTATTTACCACAAATTAACTAGGCCCCATTGGTCCATCTCAATGGTCATGCCTTTAACACTAGCATATTCTCGTCTTCGCATGACATGGTAACTGATTGGTCTGTACTGCTCAAACAGACGTTCAAGCATGTAATAAGCTGAATTCCAACATGTTGGCACTCCTAGATGAGTGATTTAACTGCCACTCTATACTCACTTTGAATGATCCTCAGCTGCTTCTGGGATTTAAAAGAATAGCTGAAATGTCTGCATATTTTTCTGCAGGTGGTCAGTAAGTTGCTGACTCAGTATTCTTTTTTTTTTATAAAATGTTATTGAGAATTAATTGGCACAAGACACAATAAATACATATTCATACATTTACAAGCTCTTCCATAATCGGGGAGTGATATAAAACCATTATATACAATCTTAAATAGCTCAAATATACATTAGTTTATTACTGCACTCTTGCAACCCTCCAGTTTTTCAAGGATGGCTAAATCTTTAACCCCAACTCCCGTTTTTTCCTGCCCTTAAACTCATATAGGGCAGCCTCTATATTATGTATACCCAAAAGTCTGGTCAACCACATCTGTAAGGACGGGGCAACAGTATCCTTCCATGCACCCGAGATAAGAATGTGGAGAACTGCCACAGATATAAAAAACAAAGCTTCTGTTTCTACATTTAGAGCCACCTTACTTTCACTTCCTAAGATTATTAAGGTTGGGGATAGGCTGATCTTGATGCCTATCAGCCCCTCTCAGAATGTCTCGATCTCACTTTTGATTGTGCTTAACTTATCGCACTGATAGAACATGTGCAGGAGATCGGCCAGACCTTCTGAGCATCTGGGACACCTGTTATCTTCCCTCTTGCCCCATTCAAACAGATTAGAAGGTTTGTAGTATAAATTAAAAAGTGTTTTAAAATGGTGTGCTTTTAAATTGGAGGACCGTAAGAACCTTTTATCCGGATGTAGAGCTTTGTCCAGATCCACATCTGGATCTTCTAAATTTGTGGCCCAAGAAACTTAAATTCTTTCAAGATCCTCTTGGATCTCGGCCATTAGGATTTTACAGATGAATTTGATCCTACGACCTCCTTTTATCAGGTAATACAATATACTACACCTTTTTCCCGAGTCGATCCGGGGTCTCTTAGAATTAATTGTCCAGACGACTTGGGCATACTTGAAGCCTTGGTTTCTGAACATATTATATCTCTGTTGTAAATCCTCAAGGCTTCTGACCTCTTCCCCCTCCATAATATCTCCCACTGTCAGAATTCCCTGCCACTCCCAATATTTCATCAATGCACAAATTTGGGAATTGCCCTGAATTCCACAGAGGTGTATGGTAATTGATCTTTGGAATTCCTGATAGCTTTTGAATTGAATTCCATAACCCCCAGACGCTATCTATTGTCTTATACCTCATTTTCTTAAAATACCGCCGCTCTGTCCTTCTCAGTAATACCCCCATCGCCTCCCTCCCTAGTATTAATTCATATATTGAGTGGGGACTTTCATTCCTATACAAAGCATTTGGTTCATTTACAGCAGGGTCAAATAAGATTTCCATTTGAGTTAGCAGGCAGGCCCAGTGATAGTACCTAATATTGGGGATCCCCAGGCCTCCCTTTTCCTGTGGGAGAGACATGAATTTTAGCGAGCGTCTAACCTTACCATACTGCCATATGAAGTTCATAAATATGGCTTCTATTGATTTAATAAGTTTTTCGTCTATTAGGAAAGGAATAGCCCGGAACTTATATAGGATTTTAGGAAACATTGTCATTTTCAGGACATTAGTTCGCCCTACTAATGACATATATAATGTATCCATTCTTTTAAGTTCTACCTCCATTGATTTCAACACTGGGATAAAATTCTCTCTGATAATAAGTTCGGGTGCCACATTAATCGTTATCCCTAAATATACTGCCGAGTTAACAAATCTCGAATCTGATTTGACAATATTCTGGGAGCAGATCACTTGGGTTTTACCCTCGTTTAGCCGATATCCTGAGCACATCCCGAATACCTAATTAATTTCGAAAAGTGCCTGTAGAGCTGCATATGGTTCCACAGAAATAACTGCCAAGTCATCGGCATATGCCAAAATTTTGGTCTCGAACCCATTTGTGATGACAGGTTTTATCTCTGCATTACCAAGTATCCGCTGGATCAATGGGCCTATATAAAGCGCAAACAAGATGTGTGAGCAGGGACATCCCTGCCGTGTCCCCCTTGTTATAGGAATTTTATCCGAGCTTTCACCCATCAGCTGGACTTTAGCGACTGGATCAGAGTACATGGCTTTGATAGCAGTCTGAATTCTTGATCCGAACCCCTTTCCTTCCAATACCCCCACAGGTATTTCCACCTGACGCGATCATACGTTTTCTCCGCATCGAGGAGGATCATTGCCATCCCCCTCTTGCCTGGCAGCATGGATATCAAATAGGGAGATTGCTTGTCTTATATGGTCAGTAGTTCCCCGACCTGGAGTGAAACCATGCTGCCAAGGAGAGACCAGACCCCCAATGATCCTCCCCGATCGGTTTGCCAGGACTTTTGCGTAGATTTTATTATCCACATTTATAAGGAAAATAGGCCTGTAGGAGCCGGGGATTTCTTTTGGCTTCCCTTTCTTATGAAAAACCACTATATTTGTATCTTTCCAAGTTTCAGGTATTTTGCCCGTATTCATTATCCCATTGAATAGATCAAGGAGCATTGGGGATATCTCAACTGACACACACTTGTACACTTCTAGAGGATTGTTGTTGGGCCCTGCTGCCTTCCCCGGTGCTAGCTCTTGTAATGCTTCCAATACTTCACTCATGGAAATATATTTTTCCAAGATTTCCCTCCCCCCCTGATCCAGTTTAATATCTTCTTCACCAAACTCCCCCTGTGGTATCTCTAAGACTGACTCTTCCTGATATTAAGTTTGATAGTAGTTTTTAAAGACATTCAAGATATCCTGGGGTTCAACAAATTCCTGGCCCTGCTCATGGATACTAGTTATTACATTTCTAGTAGTAGCCTGTCTGATGCGAAGTGCGAGCGCCCTTCCAGCCTGCTCTCACGTCTCATACAGCCTGCCTCTATATGCTTGATATTCGGAGGCAGTCTTTTTAGCCCTTTGTTTGTGTATTTCTGCTTTGATGGAGATAATTCTTAATTGACTTTCTTTACCCTCTTTACCCTGTAAGATATCTTTACAATGTTGCTCCTCTGCTCCTATCAATTGGCCTAGTAACTGCTCCCTCTCTATTAATTTTTTTTTCCTGGACTGGGCAACATAGCAGATGGTCTCACCCCTTAGTGCTGCCTTATAAGCGTCCCACACACTGTTCCTATATGCGCTAAACCGGTTTGCATCAAAATATCCCTGGGACCAGTTCTTAATGTGTTCCAAGTAGGGACTATCTGCTATTAACTTTCTATCAAAGGACCAAGGCCTATACTTACTAGCTGGCATTATAGAGTCATGGGTCAGGGTTAGCGGATTATGGGCTGACAATATTTTTGGTAGCTTCCGGATATTCACCTTACTTAGCTCAGTGGATGAAATCATAAAGTAATCCAGTTTTGTATACTTCTGCAATAACAAATAAGTGAACACGGGGTTACCGGGCTCCTAATTCCCCCTAACATCTATTAGTCCATGTGATTGAATCATAGAACAGAGAGCGCGGAATACCCTGGGCTTACGGCCCGAGAATACAGTTTTCTTCACAAAATCTGCTGAAATATTCAGATCCCCACATACCAAAATAGGGGTAGGCCATCCAATCAGTTCCTTTTCTAGTAATTCAAAGACCTCAGGGTCGTCCTGATTAGATCAGTATATCCCACAAATGGTGCTACATATACTCATTTCAATCAGTGCCCATCTCCCTAATGTATCGGCCTTGGAGCGCTTTACACCCCCTAATCCAACCTTCCCTAAAATAGCCACCCCCCTTACTGTAGAGGTCTGAGAGGAGCAGGACAAAATCTCATAACCGCTTAAATTCAGCAGCTGTTTTTTCCCCTATGGCAAACCCGTTTCTTGTAAACATAAGACATCTATCTGTTCTGCTTTAACAAACTCGGCCAATCTGCCCCTTTTTTTCCCAATCATTTAGCCCCCAATATTCAAAGAACATATACTACGTTTTGTCATTCTTCTGTTTACAATCTTCCTTCTTTTTTACCCACAGTGACTGAATAACGAAACCATATTCATCCCGTAATACACAATTCACATCCAAGAATAAAGCTGCATTTGTGCCAAAAATTCTCTTTTTTGTGTTCCCCCCCACTACCCTTGCCCCTCCCCCTTGAGCCCCCAGCCACCCACCACCCCTCTGCCCTTTTCCCCCGCCCTGACCCCTGCACCCTCCCTCGTGAAGCGCTCAGACCTTAGTCTGTACATGTGATGCATGCAACAATAGCAGTGAGGACTTCCTAATACATTCCTTTTAGCAGGTCGATACCCCTTACACCCTAAAATCAGAAAAACTACATTAGTGGCCAAAGACAGACCGTACTTCACCCCCCTTACTTGAGCAGAGAGAACAGCTCACTAATTACCCAAAGTGTCCAAATATTCTTGCGCCTTTACTTCTGATGAAAAGTACTGTGTCCGCCCTTCATTAATTATCTTGAGTTGCTGCCTCAACCTCCAGCGCCTCTCCACCGTTGTACGGCAGCAGTCTGGGCGAACAAAGAACGTGACTCCATCGCTAGACCTTCTTGCATCTGGTCTTGCTTTTTCAGCTATAGCTTGCCGCAGGATAAAGTTTCCAGGAAGATTAGGATTGCTCCTGGTTTGTCTCCTTCCCTTGCGGCGTATTTTAAAAGGGGTTTATGCCCTCTGAATTTCTCCAGACCAGTTCCAGTCTGAGAGCTCCAGGAAAGCAGACTCAAATAACTTTATCACATAGGCTCTGACATCTGCCCTCTTTGCTCTCTCTGGTACTCCCAGCACCCTGAGGTTATTTCTTCTGAGCCTATTTTCCATGTCCTCCAGCTTCCACCGGATGTCAACAACCTGGGCACTTTGAGACTCCACTTCGCTGGTGGCTGCAGCCGCCTCTGATTCTGTTGTGTATATTTACAACAAGGGGTGGTGATGGACAGAGTCTCTGAATTAAGCAGAATACTCTCACCCAGTCAAGAGATCAGGGCTAGATCCAACACCGTTTTTTAGCTCATTGCACCATCCCAGTTTCAGAACCTGGCTGTATGCAAATTAGTCTGTCCCTGGCCCAGTGCATCATGGAAACAGGGCAGACCAGACATCTTACACTGGGAAGGAAACAAGCTTCCGGGGACCGGTTTCTGGCATTTCAGTCATCTTCGGCCCGGCTTGCTTGAATCCTGATGGTGCAATGAGCAAGGGACTCACATCTGAGTATACCCTTCCACGCTTAGGGTGGACAACAATATTTACAACAATGGGTGGTGATGGACAGAGTCTCTGAATTAAGCAGAATACTCTCACCCAGTCAAGAGATCAGGGCTAGATCGAACACCGTTTTTTAGCTCATTGCACCATCCCAGTTTCAGAACCTGGCTGTATGCAAATTAGTCTGTCCCTGGCCCAGTGCATCATGGGAACAGGGCAGACCAGACTACAAAAGCCAATTCTTACACTGGGAAGGAAACAAGCTTCCGGGGACCGGTTTCTGGCATTTCAGCCGTCTTCGGCCCGGCTTGCTTGAATCCTGATGGTGCAATGAGCAAGGGACTCACATCTGAGTATACCCTTCCACGCTTAGGGTGGACAAAAATATTTACAACAAGGGGTGGTGATGGACAGAGTCTCTGAATTAAGCAGAATACTCTCACCCAGTCAAGAGATCAGGGCTAGATCCAACACCGTTTTTTAGCTCATTGCACCATCCCAGTTTCAGAACCTGGCTGTATGCAAATTAGTCTGTCCCTGGCCCAGTGCATCATGGGAACAGGGCAGACCAGACTACAAAAGCCAATTCTTACACTGGGAAGGAAACAACAGCAAGAGGACCTGAGATTCCAGTCTCCCCTCCTCCCAACATGTTGCCATTATCTGTTTATGTGATTTCCAGAGCTTCCTGATCAGCCGTAACAGCCATAGCTGAATTACTCTCCTCTTGAGGACTGTTGGCATTATTTTCCAATATCCATACCCCTACCTCAGCTATTTTCCCATCGCTGCAGACTGATAGCTCGCTGCCAATTAAGCAAACCACAGGTACCCCTAGATCTGCTGTTAAGCAAATTGTGGGGGTGGCAGTTGCCTGAGTATGGGTTACTTCTTGGTTAATTCCAGTTTCGCTTTCTGGGAGAGGAGCTTGCGCCGTGTCAAGACCTGATTCCAGCCCCTGCACCGAGGCCGCATGAACATCAGCCGCTCCCCCTGCATCAGTCACAGTCTTTAAGCCCTTCTCCTTACCGCTTCGTGATAGTACCTCCGCAATTGATGCTGTTGCCTGGCGGGTCCTCACTTTTTCCATAGCTTTCACGGCATCTCCCCCTTGCCTGACTCCGCTTCCACCATCTCCGCTTTCTTCTGGGCTGCTGCGGCCGCTTTCACACCGGTCACTACTTTCGGCGCCATGGCGTCCTCACTCCGCTCCCTCAGCCTGCTCCGACTGTCTCAGCCGCTACGCCTGCTGTGTCGGAGTGAGATAGACACTCTGGAGAGAGCAGCTCCAACCGCTTGTCTCCACACCAGCCCGGAGTTCACAGAACTCGGCGTCCTCACCCAGAACTGCTGACAAGTAATCAATATCGGCATTAAGTCTGTTTTATATCCGTTCTGTGCTCCTGTACAAAATATTTAAGATTCGGCCACCACATGATGCGGGGTTTCAATTAGAATCCATGCCCTCACTGCTAGTGCTGCAATCAACCACCACTACGCGGTCGCCAACTTGCCTCCCCGCTGACTCAGTATTCTTTTCTCAGAAAGTCTTGAACAATGATGTTAATGCAGTACACCAAACACAGGACACGGAAATAGCCACCATTGCCCATGGCCCTAACTATATTACTGCCATTGTCTGTGGCAACAAAACCATTTTTAAGCCCTCTTGGGTGCAGCCATTCAAAGACCTTACTCTTAAACTCTTCTAAAACGTTTGCAGCAATATGAGATTTCTCCATGGCGAGCATGGCTACAGTTGCATGTTTCCCAGTGGCATTAAAAATCTCAGCACACTACATGTTAATATCTTTTCTCAAATCCCTACAAAAGATATCCAGTGTGCAGTGATGCACATTTAATCAGTGGCTTGGCAACTGGCCCACATGTCTGTTGTCATTTGGATACTGTGAACAGCACTCTCCCGCAAATCTTTTCCAAGCAATACCAGCACGTTGTGATGTAGTGCCAAATCAGCAACTCTGGCAAAATAGGACCGTCTGGGAACCTCCCATTTTGGGCATATGGCTGTCACAAATTCAAGAGAACCCACCCTTCCCACAAAAGAAAAAGGGAGAAGGTCCCGCGCTAACATTTTAGCCAGATTCGCATTGTACAAACTAGCCGCTGGGCGGTTGGATTTGTACTGCCCCTCTGACCTAAACATGCTGAGAATGGTAGGCTGGAGAAGTTGCAGATGCTGATGAGGATGTGGGTGGTACAACTGCACTGCTGGGGATAGGGCTACTTTTTTTCCAGAGAAAATGTCTCCCTTTTGTTCACCTTCCACCGCAATCGTATCTTCTACTTCTTCATCACCACCAACAGCAATGGGTGCAGTTTTACTTTTTTGGCCTTTAAGGTGATCCTCCCTCTGGATCAATTGGTGCATTTTGAGATGGGTTGTTTGGTCTCCGGTACCATAGTTTGTACCAAGCTTACCTTGACTAGCACCTTGTTTACAAATGGAGCATATAGCGACATTTTCCTCCTTACTGCTAACCGAAAAGAAGTCTCGAACTGGGGAGGTGAACTTTCTGGAGCTGTTGGAAGTGCCACTTGCAATGTCGGATAAAGTGGAGGGTGGGCGTGGAATTTGACTCTGTGCACTACCACTACCTACTTCTGCTGAGGTGGCTGTGCTGGATGTAGGTCACTGCCAGGCCTTTGCTATGCAAATATGAAAGCTGGAGGTGGGATGTTGGTGTTGACCGTGTTAGTGGTATCCGTGCTGCATCCCTCACAGCAATTTGGGATGGGGTAATGTCGGTCTCCACTGGGGCAAGACTGCTGACCATGATGACTGGCTCGTCATCATCCTCCTCTTCTACATAAACCTTTATAACTCTAAGGCTTTCTGGAACCTTCCTTTTCCCTAGCCTTGTCTTGTGGTGTCTCTCACTGTCAGACTGATGTGGTGGCATCCAAGTGGCGTCTAGATCATCAAAAGGGGGGCTTCCAGAAGAACTCGATGGACTAACCCCCCTTTTCCTTGCTGGGGATCTGGACGATGATGGATCTTCTGAAAAAGTGGCTTTCTCTTCTTCCTCTGCAGGAAACTCAATTTCCTGAACTGCCCCTATTCAGGAGGAACAACTACTATTGTGGATGGTGGTTGCGGCTGTTGTTGTTCACTTATCTGAGTTTCCTGGGTTTAATGGGTACTACTTTGCCATGATGATAAGTCAATTTCAACATCGCTGCTTGTTGGCTTTGTCGTGATGAGACTGGCTGCCTCTGGGACAGACATGAGCTTGGGCCTACGTTGGTGGGGGTGTTCACTGATGCTGGGGTGCTTCTCCCAGCTTGATCCCCAGACGCCACTGCTACAGGCGCAATTTTTGATATCCCAAAAAAGATCTTGATCAGCACACCAGAAGTAGTAAGTGGCACTTACTTCTCACTAGCAACTTTCTCAGTACTGGAGGACCTGGTACCTTTCTTTGGGGCCGTCGTCAGATGTCAGCAGCTCGCAGTGGCATACGTTGAAGAGATGTCTGTGGTCACATGTCACATGACGCCATGCGCAGCAGGACTTCTGTCTGGCAGTACAATGGGTGATGACACCTCCTCCTCTTTTATGCACCTAAAGGCAAAAAAGCAAGAAGAACATCAGTGAAAAGTGGCATTTATTGTTGTGGTTCAATTTACTACTAGTACAAACAAACAAATATAATTTATAACTTACTGTGTGGTCAGTCACACATGTTAGTGTTAGTATTAATATTATTAAATTGTAATAACTCAGTTATTAAAAAAGATAACAGTGTAGCCATTTGTGAGACTGTGACAACAAGGGCTTTAATGGTGTACTGTGTATACTCAGGAAGGATAGGAAAGAAAAAGGACAAAAACAAAAATACAAATGCAATGGAACCTGTTTGGCACTGTGAACTTGATTGTGCATCACATGGGATGCAGCATCCTTCAGGAAGCTGCAGCTGGTAATGGGGATGGAAGCAGTGAGCCAAGAGGAACAAAGGAAAGACATGCCGGCCTATGGCAAAAGCAGCACACTAACTACCATCACAAAATGCCCACCAGCCACATGGTCACTTACACAACAACAAGCAGGAGGTCTGTAAAACAATGAACGCCAGACAAAGGAGGCATGCCAACAGCACAGCTTTAATGCAACAATGCAAAAACGAAAATCCACAGGGCTAGAAAAGGTTTGCAAGTTACAGAACAACAACACCACACACATTGAACAAAGGCATTTATTTAACACACACGAAAAAAGTGAAATACCCCCAAAAACATACTTTGTAATTCAATCCAATGCCATTCATGCCATGAATGGCGTTTGAATTTAACAGACACCACAGAAACAGTTCTTTCATGTACACATGAGTAGCTCTGAGCCAACTGGCTGAAAGGCCTATTAGCGTACTACTGGACTAGTGAATTAAATAAATGTAAGCAAGACATGATGTATATATACCCACAGGCCTCCCAGGGGTCCTACCTTGCTGTGTTACTGTGATGGTCTAAAGGGTGACGTCTGGCCTAAACTTCATACAGAGATAAAATACAGGAGATAGTAGTCCTGCTGTGCTTCTTCCAAGAAACCTCATGCATAATGTATGAGATTCGAACTAGGGAAAAACCCATGTTCTGAATGCAGTGTCCTATCTATGTAAAAGGTCAGAACCATTATGTATGTAATGTAAGGAAGAATATAGGTGAAAGGTTGCAAAGTTCCCTGCGCCTATATAAGGAACCTATATGGAATCTTACACCGCGTTCTATGTGGAATGCAGAGTTGCCAAAAATCCATGAGCCGAGCGGAGTTTTCCACCCAGGGTTACATATAACATCAAATGATATGTTAACAGTATGGCTGATTTAGAACCATAAATAAGCTCTAGCCCAAGTGACGTTGATTAGTCACTGCAGTCATGTCTTATCAATCATCTTCAAAACTGTGAGCAAAACACCAGTATCATGAACTTTCATGAGACCTAGATCCCCATTACTAATAAAGAACCGCAGCTATATAGTAACATGAAGCCAACTCAATGAAAATTACTGAAAAACAGTCTCTCCATGTCAACAATCACTGATCGTCCCTACTTACAACAGTGACTCGAAATTTATTCCTAGATCATAACTGTTACATTCGTTTTTACCACTGTAAAGAAAACACTGATTGTGAGATGCTTGGTAGACTTTCATCAGACATTCATGGAAAGATGGTGAGGTTCTTACATCCTCATACCTAGAGTCCACCTTTGTCCATATTCCTTCCCAATTAAAAAACAAACATAAACCTTCAGCAGATTGCCCAAAGGTATTAAAATTATACCAATGTTAAAGAAGAGGTGAATCAACAATCTCACTGATGTCGATAAAGAGAGATTCCCACATCGAGATGACCCCTTCAGTGCAGAACCGGAAGTGTTTGACTTTTTTTTAAGGAGGTATCCATGCTGAGCAAATCCTGCACACGTGTTGAAGAATCGACAAGTAGAGACTAGGATTTTGCAGCCGCCATACACAGTGTAAAGTTATTCACAATAGACAGAAGACAATATCTGCTATATTGGGTATATATCAAAAGGTAATTGAAAATGCAACTGAACTCCGTTAGACCTGGCACCATTGGTATGGGTCTACCCTTCATCTTTTACCTTTGCTGCCTGTGTTTTTGCTGTGTGTTAGACTCTGTTTTGCTAGTTTAGATGCTTTGGGCACTTTGCCACTGCTGTTCAGTGCCAAAGTGCAAGTGCTCCCTTTGTGAATTATTGTTATGGATTAGTGATTCCATGATTGGCATGTATGATTTACTTGTCAGTCCCAAGTATAGTGCATGGTATGTGTCCAGGGCCTCTAAATCAAATGCTACTAGTATGCTGCAGCAATGAGTGTGCCACCCACAGAAGCAGCCTGTCAAATATAACTCTGGCCTGCCATTGCAGAGTCTGTGCGCAGTATGAGACTGCCATGTTGACTTGGCAAGTGCACACACTTGCCAGTCCCTAAACCTTCCCTTTTCTAAATATTAATCACCCCTAATGTAGGCCCAAGGTACCCCTGTGGGCAAGGTGTATTGTATGTGAAATGTAGGACATGCCCTGATGTGTTTGGCATGTCCTGATAGTGAAATACTGCCAATTAAATGTTTCATTATTGTTCCCATGGACAGAATGGGGAGTTTGTTTATGAAGATAACTGGCCCTAGGATCAAGGTAGAAAAATAAAGGTTAGTATGCCTTAACTCAGAATCTTAAAATGCATCTTTTAGCGAGAGTAATTTTTACATTCTGTGTTTGAAAATATCACGTTTAGAAAGTAGGTATTTTCTTTCCTGTGTGGTTCTGCTAGGTTTGTGTATTGTATGTCTGGCTTTGGGATACCAGGGGCTCGAGAGGGGCAGCGGCTCCAGAAGTCTGATGAGTCAGGGCTGGGCTGAATAGAACCGGGCTGCATTTAGAGTTGGGGAGGCAATTTCCTTTCACCTGAATGGGACTGGTCTGCCTTGAACAATGCTGTTTCCACCTCCTGCCAGGAAGCTGCACCCGTGAGGGCAGAACTGGTTGTTGCTAGGTACAGACACTCTCTGCCTTCAGAGAACAAAACATTTTGGTGTATAAAAAGAGGGACCCAGACCCCCGACTTTTAGATCACTTCTGGGAATCAAGAGGAACCTTTACCAAGGAGAAGAGCCGGAGAAGCTGAGGAGGAATACTGCCTCAGTGCTGTTTGCTATTTCAGAAAACAGTGGTCCTGAGCAAACAAAGGATTACCAGAAAAATTCATATAGACTTAAATAAGTGCTATATATATTTCCAATGCCCAGCTGGGCATAGAATTTTATTTTGTCAATGTTTGAATAGAAACAAGAATAGACGTACAGACAATTACAACAAGGCACAATCCTGTACCCAACATAAGGGAAAAAAGAAGTGAGGAAAAGAAATAATGTGAAACAAACAAATATCAGGCAATAACTTTGGAGCAGTGGTGGCTTGCACTTAATTGTATAGTACAGCAAGCTCTGACCAACAGTTACCACAATCATTACACACAATGGTCAACTTGTGGCACTGTTTAAGAAAAGTTGACGTTTCGATCCCAAGCTCCTAATTAAGAGGGATCATCATCAGGACTAATAATAACACAATTGCCTCCGGTAAGGAACTGACGTATCACCTCCCCTGTGCTGCAGTAAGAACCAACGCATCACCTCCCCGGAGCAAGGAACCAACGCATAACCTTCCCTGATTGTAAGGAGCTGACGCATCACCTTCCCTGTGGTCCTTTTTGTTTGTTTGCGTGAAACTTTTTGTACTAAACAAATGCTCATTGGATTTGATTTTGCTATTGATTAAAGATATTTCTAGAACTATCCATGAATTAGAGGAAGAAATTGATAATGTCAAATTAGATTTATCCAATAGAATGGAAGAGGACAACTGGCAGCAGCTTCTCGAAGAATTGAATAAAAATACTGACTCCTATGGAAAAGAACTGCAAGAAACAAAACTCAGAAAATTCAAGCTCAATACTATTGACTACAAGCTTAACTAATCATATACATGGGCAGAAGTATACGCCCAATGCAGATTTACACATAGGACCAATACCTCCTCTGAAGAGAGTGTAGTATCGGACAAGGATACCGAAACTTCAAGAGCTCCCATGATAACTATGCAGCCTTGACTAGACACTGCACAACATACATCAGGATACAAAGATGAATCAGAACATGCGCTGTCTGTTTCTTTTTAACCCCAAGCTCCAGACATGCCACCAGATCAAACACTGAACAAATAAAGGGGATCTGGTGAGGAAAAAGGTAAAAGAAAAAACAAAGAAGGAACTCAGGAGCCAGAACAAAACTTAGTAATTAACATCTCCTCCTAACATCTCCTCAACACCACTAACACTATTTTAAAGAGCAGTACTCAACAAATTATAATCTTTTTCCCTACTTATAGAGGTTCAGAATTAGAAAATTTAGTAGCCTTTTTCAAATTTATGAAAGGTTTGAGGTTGAGGAACTTCTTTGAAAAAATATTTCCAGCACATTAACTAAAGGAAACCATATTACCGGAGTTTAAACCAAAAATCACCTTTATGGCTCCAGTATCTCACAAAACACTAGACATTTTTGAAACTCTTGTGAAGAAAGAATCAGTAATTTGGATTACAAATTTGAGAAAGACCAAAACCCCGGAGCTCTAGTAATGATGGATACAATTGTTTACCAAGAAAAGGTTGCAGAACATCTCAAGGATACTTCCACATACATGCTACTGGACTCGGATCACACAAAGGAGATTTTAAATCTATTACAAAAAATATTGGATAAAGCATTGGATATGGAGTGGATAGATGAAAACACCAACCAATGCCTGACGACACAATTCCCAAGAACGCCCAAGCTGTATATGCTCCCTTAAATTCATAAGAGCAAGTGAAATCCCCCCTTTTTAATGTTTATGTTGCAGAATTAGCTCATATGGTCCAATCCTTTGGGTTCACTCTTACATCATATGCAGATAATGCGCAAATTGTGCTATTAGCCATTAACAACACATATGACACCAGCGTTCGCATTCATAACTGCTTGAAATACATCTCTTATTGGATGAACATGCAGTGTCTTAAACTAAATGCCGGGAAGACCGAGGTGATAATACTCAGCAATAACCCTAATTTCTGGTCTGCTCCATTCTGGCCAGCAGACATGGGACCCCTTCCTGTACACACCAAGAAAGCCAAAAGTCTTGGGGTCACCACAGATGATCACCTACTTTTAGGCAATCGAGTAAACACAGTGGTCTCCTCCTCCTATAACATCTTGAGGATGCTAAAGAAAATTCTCATCTTTGCCTATCTCAGTTAGGAAGTCAGTCTTATCCACCTTCGTATTGTAAAAAATGGACTACTGTAATGGTCTGTACATGGTCCTGCAAGCCCAATATTTAAATAAATATCAGGCCCTTCAGAACTCTCCAGCCAGACTTCTACTGGAGATACCCAGGCATCATTCAGTTTCCACCGCACAAAGACCTCCACTGGATGACAGTCAAAAACAGAAATCAGTTTAGGGCCCTCTGTTTGACCTATAAAGCACCATATGATTCTTGGCCCATCTTTCTGAGGGAAAACTTTAGTTGGTACATTCCAACCAGAAATCTAAGATCAGCAGACATGAGGAGGACAAACCCCAGAATGGGATGCACACAAAGTGGCCATCCGGGGGCACTGTATGGGGGTCACATGGAACATACGCAGAGTGCTCTCCACCTCCCTGGCGTGCCTGGAGGCTGAGCTCCTACAATATGAGCGTGAAGGGGAAGGAGGGGGCGGGCACTCACGCAGACTGGGGGACCTTCGCACTAGGCACGCGGAGCTTTTGGAGAGGTTAAGGTGTCACAACTATGCAGCACACACGGCGAGAGCGCATGCCAAGGCAGACAGAGCAGGCCAACTGTTGGCCTGGTTGATAAAGCAAGAGGGACGTGGTGCCCCAATAGGGGCTCTCCGCAAAGCAGGGGGAGGGATAGTGTATATGCAACGTGAAATCCAGCGTGCCCTGACGGATCACTACGCGCTTCTGTACAGAGCCCAGGCCGTCAGTCCCAGGCACATCTTGGAGGGGTTCTTGGACTCTGTACAATTGCCTACGACCTGCGAGGAACAAAAGGAGACAATCAATGCGCCCCTCTCATTGGAGGAAGTTGGGGAGGCGATCCAGTTCATGGCATCCGGGAAGACCCCGGGGCCAGACGGTTTGCCCGCCGAACACTATAAAGCATATGTTATGTTATTTTATGTTAATTAAACTTCTATAGCGCACAGCTGCCCCAGCAAAGGGGTGTCTCGGCGCTTTGACCAGCAGAGAAGCCAGCTACCAGCAAAGGTAAAGGGCAGCAAAAACAGTAGCAAGGGTAGTAGCAGAAGTTAGATCCTGGATGAAAAAAGGTGCGTCTTGAGCACCCTCCTAAACAACAGAAGGTCATTAAGAGCACGGATATGGACTGGTAATGAGTTCCAGAGTTTTGCCGCTAAATAGCGGAAGGAGCGCCCTCTGGCTCTACAATGTTTAAAACGCGGTACCGTGACCAGGCCTTGTCCTTTAGACCTCAAAGAGCGTGAAGGGACATAGGGGGTCAACAGGTTCTCAAGGATTTTAGGATTGTCCCGTTGGAGGATTTTAAAGGACAGGCACAGTGTCTTGAATTGTATCCTTTGGGCCATTGGGAGCCAGTGCAGCTTCCGGATGGTTTCCTTCGCTGAACAAAACCTAGGTAGGCCAACCAAGGCCCTAGCTGCACCGTTCTGTATGCGCTGCATCCGGATGCTTTCCGCCTGGTTTGCCCCAGCAGGAGAGAGCTGGCGTAGTCCAGCCGGGACAGTATGGTGGCCTGAATTATAAGTTGCCTGATGGGAGCATCAAAAAATTTCAGGATTGGTCTGATACCACGTAGAATGCCAAAACACGTGGCTGCAACTTTTTGGGTGTGGCCAGAGCAGCTGAGGGAGGGGTGTAGCCAGACCCCCAGATTTTTTACCTCAGTCACCGGTATGGGTGTCTTACCCAGGACCGTAGGCCACCACTGATCGCCCCACAGATCGCTGTTCTTACCGACGATCAGGACCTCCGTTTTATTGGCATTCAGCTGGAGATAGTTAGCTGTCATCCAGCCTGCCACTGCCGCCAGACCATCCCTGAACCTGGAGGCCTCGTGGTCCGAGTCCTCAGAGAGTGCCACCGCCAGCTGCGTGTCGTCAGCATATGATACCATAACCATGCCCCACTGCTTGGCGACAGCAGCTAGCGGCAGCACATAAAGGTTAAATAGGGTAGGGCTCAATGCCGACCCCTGAGGCACTCCCTGCTCAATAGGATGGACTTGGGATTGGAAAGGAGGAGTGGCTACCTGAAACGATCTTCCAAAGAGGAACGATCTGCACCATTCGAGGGCCAGGCCAGTGATCCCTGCCTCTTCCAGGCGATGAAGCAATACCACGTGCGAGACCGTGTCAAACGCGGCACTGAGATCGAGGAGAACCAGTGCCGCCGTTTGACCGGAGTCAAGCACAGAGCGCAGATGTTCCGTCATCGCAAGGCCAGCCCGGAACCCATTCTGGGAGGTATCCAGAATGTTGTTAGTCTGGAGGTGTTTGGTGAGTATGCTGTTGGCATGAGCTTCGGCCACCTTAGCAGCCCAGGGGAGGAGAGGGATCGGCCGGTAATTCTCAGGCTTGCTCGGGTTCAATGTAGGTTTCTTAAGGATTGGGGTTACAGAAGCTTGCTTCCATTTAGTTGGTATTGTACCCGAGGCAAATGAAACATTGATAAGTTGGCGTAAAGGAGGCAGGCACAGCGCGGCAGAGTCTCAAAACTGTGCAGGCCTAAGCGGATCGGCGGGGGAACCAGATTTAACTTTAACCGCTAGTTTGTCGAATTCAACCTCCAACACACCAGGGAGGATGGTCAGATCGGAGTTAGTGCTGGGGCTAGGCATCGACCATACATTCGAGGGACTTGTGCTAGGAAATGAGCGATCGATGGTGCGTACATTTTCCAAGAAAAAGGCAGCGAGGTGTTCACAGTGTGATTCTGAAGAAACCTCTGACACTGGGACTCTCTTAGCGGTAAGATCTTTAAGGATCTTAAAGACCAGCTTGGTCAGATTAGAACTGTGTTTAATATCACTGGAGTAGTATGCAGCACGTGCCCTGCAGATGGCTCTATGATAGATTTTTACTTTGGCTAGGTAAAGTGTTTTCTTCCCAGAGCATCAAGGCGTCATCATACCACGGACTAGGTTCAAGGGTGTGGCATTTGCTCCAGGTAACTGGAATCAAGGAGTCAAGAGCCCGGGTGATCCAATCACAGAAGAGGTCATAGCCAGACTCTACTTCGTTGAATGGACCAGGGGGGTTTTCCCTAAGGCGGCGATGGAAGTCCTCGAGCTTCAGCTTTCTCCAGGGACGTTTAAGAACGACTCTGTCTATATTTTTAAATGGTGGATCCGAGACTGGGAGGGATAGCTCCACCAGTAGATGATCAGACCATACCACCAGGGTCGGCAACTCGACATTAGCCGTTGCTAAGTTGGGGAATATAGGATCCAGTATATGACCACCCACATGAGTAGGGTTAGTGACCATCTGGTAAAGCTGGAACGCCGCTAAGTCGACGAGCAAGCTGCCGATGGTCGAGGTCTGGGATAGATCAAAATGAAGGTTTAGATCACTGAAGATACTAAAGTTAGCTGCTCCCATCGCAAGAGAGCTGACTGTCTCTGGAAGGGCTTTCCTGAATGTGACATCATTCCCTGGGGGTCTGTAGATCAATAGCCCAGAGAAGGTGAAGTGATGGTTTACCGAGATGCGAAAGTGCGCACTTTCACAGTCATCTATCACCATCTTCTTCCACACACACGGATAACAGGATTTTACAACTACAGCTATACCCCCTTCTCTGGTGTTACGATTACTCGTGTAGATAGAGTACTCGGGAAACCCTGACACCATTACTCCACAAGGTATACACTACAGCGGTGGAGGAAGGATCACTGCCCCCCTCTATGCGGGAGGCGTTTCTGGTTTCCCTGCCTACACCGGACAGAGACCCCACGGCCCTGAGCTCATATAGGCCTCTGGCGATGCTCAAAGTGGACTATAAGGTCTTTGTTAAGGTGCTAGCGGAACGGCTGGCGCCGGTGGTCCCCCACTTAATACACACTGACCAGAACGGGTTTGTCCCAGCGGGATCTACGTCATTGAACCTCAGGAGATACTTCAGGGTGGCAGCTGAGGACACGCGGGAGTGGCCTAGGGCAGGGTGCCTGATATTAGATCTGGAGAAGGCGTTTGACTGCCTAGAATGGGGCTATCTTTCGGCGGTGTTGCTGCGCTACGGGTTGGATGTGGAATTCCTCCAAATGGTTGACCTATTATACAGGAACCCCGTAGTCCGAGTGCGATTGCGCCCTTACATCTCAGAGGCGGTGGCGGTGGGCCAAGGCACCCGGCAGGGGTGCCCTCTGTCCCCGCTGCTGTTAACGCTAGCAATCGAGCCCCTGGCCGTAGCCATACGACAGACTCTTGGTGATGGTATCCCGATGGGAGACGCAGTCAATCAGGTATCGATTTATGCTGACAACCTGCTTGTGTTTGTGAAAGATGTGGGACGCATACCGGGACAGCTGGCCCAGCTGCTGCACACGTTTGCTAACATCTCGGGGCTCCGAGTGAATGCAGGTAAATCTTGCCTTTACGCTTTCAGTGAAGGGACCGAAGACCCGGGATACCACCTTGGGGGCACACGAGTCCAATGGAAAGAAGACACCTCTAGGTACCTGGGGATACAGATATACCATCGCCCAGCTGACTTGTTTGACGGGAATCTTGGGAGGGCGGTTCCAGCGCTTAGGTCTCGGATAGGCTTGTGGAACACGCTCCCGCTGACAACCACTAGCAGAGTGGCACTTGCTAAAATGGTCATGCTTCCCCGCCTCCTGTACTACTTTGTCAACTTACCGCTATTTATCCTGGCTTCCTTTTTCACTATGCTCAATAAGATACTGCGGGACTTTATCTGGGGCACCTCTAGGCATAGGATGTTGCTGGCGAAGCTATTCCTGCCAACAGATCGGGGGGGCCTGGCTGCTCCTTGCTTTGACTACTACCTAGCCGCTCAGCTACAATGGGTTGCGCACTGGTTGGCGGACAGAGGTAGAGATGATACAGCCACGGTAATGCCGCCATACTCCCTAGAGCGTATAACTACACTTTTCCACCCCATAGCAGCGACCGAGCACCCAACCCGCTCCTCCTGGCGGTGGCATGCAAGTGCTACCGGAGAGCCTTATACCTTACCCAAAGTATGGTTCCTTATGCACCTGCTATACCATTGGAGGGCTCGCCTAGTGGTGAAGGGATGCTCACATCCTCCATGCTCGCGGAGTGTCGGGAGGCCGACATACACACAATCGGTGATCTGTATAGGGATGGGGAGCTCACGGCATACGAGACGCTGGCAGCAGAGGAGGGGCTTCCCCCCGGGGGGTTCTTAATGCACCGCTCACTGATAGCGAAGCTGACTGCCAGATTGGGAGACGTAGCAACAGAGCCCGGGCAGCATTTAACCATGCAGTATCTCCACGTCATGGGGAGGGGCAGACACTTGGTTCGCTGGTTTGCGGCATCATTAAGGGAACAGGTGGTGATTAGTTTGGATCCCCATAGAGGCAAATGGGAGCTAGACCTGGGGCGGCCACTAACAGACAAGGAGTGGGAAAGGGTCCTTAAAAGCCCGGTGAGCATACCCAGAAACATGCGATTTCGTCAGATACAGCTTTTTATTGTACATAGGGCCTACTTCACGCCTGAGTTGATTAACAAATACTTCAGCCGCGACTATGCGCTCTGCCCCAGATGTAATGAGCTAGGAGTGGTATTCCTACACATGCTGTGGAGCTGTCCTGGGCTGGCCACTTACTGGCAAACAATTAGTGAGCTGCTGAGGAATTGCACAGGCCGAACTATACCCTTTGACTGGCCCGAGTACATCCTGCACCACTTCGAAAGACCCCCCAAAGATAAGGTGACATCCCGCATTCTGGACCAGGGGCTAGTGGTGGCAAAGCGCCTCCTCACAAGGAGGTGGAAGGCGCATGACCCGCCATGTGCACGGGCGTGGACTTCCTCATTCAAGGCATGGGCCAGGGCAGAGTGGACCACCATACGCAGAGAGGAAACGACGGGGCTCCGTAAGGAACCCATAGTGGCATGCTTGGAGCAAATGATTGATGCATTACAGCAGACGGACAGGGAGGGAGGCACGGGCAGCGCGGTGGAGATGGGAGGCACACACAAGGGTAGGTGCATACCACAGGCCATTCTCCTGCCGGGATAGTTTGATATGTTCAACTTCTGATCCAATAGGACACAAAGACAATCATGCCACTGCAGCCATAGATGAGGGGCGCATTCGCCGGGGGGGAGGAGGCGGAGGGTTGGGGCCAGGGAGGAGGAGGGGAGACAGAATGAGAGTCGGAGTATGAGTGGGTTTTTGCACCATATGTTTTAAGCTCAAGATGGAGGGTCAGCCCTGAACTACACGGACCATTGAGAGGTCAGTGCACCGGTTCTCATGGACAGCCCCGGAGTCCGCATCAGGGCAGGCGTACTACAGTTCCGACTGGGCGAGCATCGCATGTCTTATTCATTACAAAACTTGAATACTTGTAACATAATATGACAAGGTGCTAATGCATCTATGACTGACGTGCCTCTGCCGTTGAGCTTTTATAAGTGATGCTTGTAATGTAAAGTGTAACTCTAAAATACTAATAAAAACAGATTTGACAAAAAATGAAAATGAGGAGGACAAACCCCATTAGATTTGAAGCAGCTTTGCGAGCAGAGCAGGTATATCCTGGAATCTCCTGCCATTCACCTAAATATCTGCCCCTTCCTTGCTTCAGTTTAGAAAGCTTCTGAAAACCTGGCTTTTCAATCAGTAGGTTCAAACGTTACTCATTGTCTCTCACAGAATTAACACCAAGACACCTTCTGGTATACGTACCGCTTTATAAATTGGTAACATAACATAAAGTGCCAGGATGCGGCTCTGTGTTTGAGCCGGTCAGGCCTGTCAGGCTGCAATCATGGCAGATATACATTAAAGATGCTACAGACTTCTTACAGAACCTGGAAGCATTTCTACAAAAGAAGGCTGGAGATTGGCTTCTATGTACGATAGATGTGGTATTGTTATATACATCTATTCCTCACTTAGAAGGTCTGGAAGCAATAGAATGGGCCCTATTAAAGGAAGCAACCCCTGGAATAAGAAAAGTTTTTCTCCTAGAACTAATACACTACTGTCTGCACCATAGCTACTTTTCATGGAACAAGGAATTTTACCTGCAACTGAGAGGAACTTCAATGGGTTTCGCTGGGGCACCAACTTACGCTAATACATTCATGGCTAAATTCGAGAAAGAACATGTCTTATCTGACACACAAGGGGCTGACAATCTGCTACTCTTTAGTTGGTACATTGATGATTTCTTTATGATTTGGACGAACACAGATACAGCCCTATTGGGTAATATCAGACAGTTGAACTCCAAGAACCCCAGAATACAGTTTACAAGTTTGGTATTCCTTGATGTCTGGGTTGAACTAACTGAGTTTGGCATTAAAACGAGAATGTACAAGAAACCTACGGACAGGAATAACTCCGTAATTCCAGAGCAAGAATACATTTTTCAGTACTATCACATGTGACACTACATTAACCGTACTTAAGGAGAGATAAAAGACTAGAGGATACCCTAGCAAGTTGCTAGATGATTTAGACCATCAGGTATTATCTATAGATCGTAACAAATTATTGCAAAAGAGGACAAAAGAACCACAAAACAGAATGGTATTCATTTCCAGATTTTCGATAAAATCGATGAAGATCAAATACATCATTAACAAACGGTGGGAACTTTCGCAACAAGAACTGGATTTTCATAACTTGTTCATACCCAGACCTGTGTTTGCATTCACCAGATCACAATCTAAAAGAAATTCTCGCTAAGAATATAATCACTATGTTAGGCAATCACAAGAAAGGAATACCACACGGAACGAAATTCAAGTCATGCACAATCTACTTATCATGTTTAGTCAAATTTCGAAAAGAGGCATCATCAAAATTGCAGTTTAAAATAGATGTTCCTACACTGAATGTAGCACTCATTGAATGTAATTAGGTAAACCAGTGTCAGTGAATTGGAGGCCAGCCTTTCCACAGTGAATAAACAATTTCATTGCCAGGACATGTAAAACTTTAAATATATATGTACTACTTCTTAAATACCTATTATTGTGCCTTATGAGCACTTGGGGCCAAACTAAGAGGTGGCTTATAAGTATTAAACAGGAAGGTTTAGGCCTGCCTAAAGGTTAATTTTACCAGATCACAATGGCAGTTTTAAAACTGCACACTCAGGCTGCACTGGCAGGCATTGGACATGTTTTACAGTTCTAATTAGTGTGGAGAAACACTGAGTGCTGCAGCCCAATGTTAGCATTTAATTTTTACGCCCTGGGTAGATGTAGTACCATATACTTAATTAAATATAACAGTTAGGTATATTCTGATTTGACCATGTTAAAAGTTTTCATCTGAGTAGCAGGGGTAAAGTGCACAGAATCCAAGGTCAACCAAAACCGGTTCACCATAAGAAAGACAAGATCTTGAAGAATACTACAGAAATGATGGACCTCTACAACAAAGATCCAATTGAATTTAAATTAAGATGGCACAAGCAAACCTTCCAGGGGCGGCTCTTTCGCTGTGGTGGAGGAGCATCGCCCCACTGCTTTCTTGCAGTGCGAGAAGCAGAAACATAAAATGGTAAAACCTTTAATTATTACCATTCTACGTTTGTTTTGCAGGCAGGGATGCTCTGCTCTCTGAGCAGGGCAGGGGAGGAGGGGTGTGCCCACTCCTGAGGGTGCCAAGACTGTTTGTTCTGCCCTCTTGGGCAGCCCAAACCAGTCATGCACACTCTGCCCGTCTCCATGAAGGCTGCACTGCAGCCTGCACGGAGACCATGCACTCCCCATAAGCCCCTGGCTCGGCGCCGTCCTGACCAATTACAATGCTGCTTGGAGCATTGTGATTGGCTTCAGGGATGGAGCCTTGCAGCCTGCTTCCTCTTCCTGTCGGAGGCAGAAGAGCAGGAGCAGAGAAGACACAGGGCACGGCCTCAAGGTAAGTTTAAATTATTATTATTTTTTTTTGCAATGAACTCTCCTGTTCGACCTCTCCTGCGACCCCCCTTCCCCACATGACCCCCCGCATCTTCCCCCCTACCCGCAAGCAAAGCCGGTCACGACTGAGACCTTTCCATTGAAGAACTGATTTTTAGTCGTCCTGTCATTGCTTAGGAAGTCACTTGGGGCCATATGTATTAAGCCGTTTTTGAGTCGCAAAGGCCGAAATTCGCAGAATTTCGGCCTTTGCGACTCGCAAAAGGCCGTTTTGCATGTTTCAGAATGTATGAAACATTCCCAAAATAAGGAATTGCAAACGTGTGCGATTCCTTATTTTTGCATAGCATTTAGGGAATCGCAATTTTGCGATTCCTTAAATGCTCTGTATGTAGCATTTTTGGCTTGCGAATTATGGATAAGAATTCGCAAATTACCACCAACTTGTAGTTGATGGTAACTTGCGAATTCTTTCAAAAATGCACAATTTGGCATTTTTACAGGTGGCATGTGATGCACACACATGCCCATAGGGCATGTATGTGCGCCATATGCACACACATGTTCTTTTCAGGGGTGCAGCAGGGTGTCTTTGAGACACCCCTGCACCCTTGCAATAATTCTCAAATTGCGAATAGCAAATTGCGAATTCGCAATTTGAGAATTATTTTGCATTCATTCCTATGGGCCTCCTGGCCCATAGGAATGCATTGGAAATTATTCCTTAATTGCGAATTCGCAAAATGCGAATTCGCAAATAAGGAAGCTTAAGGAATCGCAAATTAACAGCGATTTTTTTCATACATACCATTTTGCATTTCCTAAATAGCGATTCCTTAAAATTCGCTATTTAGGAAATGCAAAATACTTTGATGATACATATGGCCCTTGGAAACTGATTCCACTCTCGGCAGTGCACCACTATCTTTCGCTCCTTCCCTCCTTCCATCTATGGAGTGGTGATAAAGAAAACAGGAATCTGTAAAGAGAAGGGAAAGCATCAGCATTGAGAGAAACTTTAACAAATGTTTTGCAGCATGTGACTGTTTTTGACCCACACACCCACACCACAGTGGAAGTCTCAGGAAATAGTCTTGGCTCCAAATAATGCTGCGCCATACTTGATCAATGTCCCCTGCACGCTTTAAGAACCTTTCTGTAGCACTGCTCTGTGGACGAAATGTGTTTTTCTATTATGGGCACCCAGAGGTTAAGCACCCTAACAGGCCTTCTTTCAGTGTAGAAAATGACCTCTCTATGGATGAGAAAACACCCAAAGTAATTTGCAGAGGTCACCAATTGATTAACAAATTGGAATTTTAACATTACCTAACTGCATTGATTTCTCAGTAACTCAGCTAAGCAATACAAGGCTTGAGCGTAGAGAAATTAAATTTAGTCCAATGAAACAAGAAAGCACAAAACAAACACTCGATATTTTAACTTCATAGTAAAAAATTATTATTACTTCAAGTGCTTGATGAATAGAGCTTAGACGCCATATCGAAAAAGACAAAGCACTTTAAAAAATCCAGATCCCAACAGATACGATAACAGCAATAAAAGCAAAACATCCAACCATGCAATCAGATGGGAAACTTCCCATTTTAAGTCCAACTTATTTAGTCAAGTATGGAAACGTATGCTCAAATGTGATTTTCTTTAACTAGCTGCCTTCTTAAAAGTAAAATAGTTACTCGTCTTTCTATTTTGCAAAAGCAACTTGCCCAACCATCTGGTAAACTACATGTTCGCATGAAAGCAGGGAGTCCTATGAACCAGATGCAGATGGTCGTGACTGCTGACTCTCCTGCTACTCGTGTTTTCCAGGGTGGATTAACTGGACTGTGGCCGTTCACACGCATGAAGCTCGAGACAGAGGATCGCATGGAGAGCTGGAAGTCTGCCCTGCAATGAAGTCACTTCCTGTAGATCACAGGGAGAAGAAGGTACATATTTGATGGCAACCACTTCCTCTGATAACGAGGCACAGTGTCTTTCTTTTAAAAATAATTTAACGAGTGAAAAAGTAATTTTTCTTTTGGTTATACACTGGGGTTGATAGACAGTAAGCCCAAGCATCAACAAAATAGTGTATTAATCAGCAGTCATATTGGTAAAATCACAGGGAGAAGGGCATGCCATGCACAGAGAAAACAACGCAGGTGGAGCACCACTATCACCAATCACTCTGAAAGAAGCCCCAGCTGAGCAATAGTATAGTCTAGGATGTCAACAGCCATGATCGCCTACAGACTTTATTTATGTGATTTATGTATGTGACATGTGTGCACAGACTGGTACAGGTGCCACGGTGGTGTCATTTGCAACAACATAGTGAGTACTACATTGTTTCTTCTAAGGCAGTTATTATTGTCAACCCCGTTTTCATTGGGAGAGATCTTCTGACTCCTGTCTCCACAATGAATGAATGAATGAATGAAAAGATTTTATAAAGCGCACGATTACCCTAAGGTGTCTTAGCGTCATAGGCTGAGCATCAGAACCCAGTCCGTTACTGAGACGCCCTAGATTGTAACTTCAAAATTAATAAACTGCTTCAGTAAATAGCCAAGTCTTCAGCTGCTTCCTAGGGCTGTGAAAAACTGCTATCACATTTGAGATCGGAGCGACCTCAAACAATAGCAAGATTAATGGAGGATACGAACAGTCTATCCTGGTTGAGCATTATGCATATGTTCAGTTCAATCCTGCTTGCTGTACTCTTAGGGTATACTCCAGAGTTCTTATTTTAATTTACCTTTGATATCTACCTGCTATGTTTTTTGATTTCTGTTTTATCCCACTTCATTCATTTTTTAAATTTGTTTTTGTTTTTATTTTATTTTATTTTCTTCTTTTTTAATTTTCTGCTTTATCAAGCAAGAATTCTATAAAGAATAGTGCTTCCATCCTGGCAAAGTCTTTTCATAATTAAGTCGTCTGCAGGATTGCATCATGGACTAAAAATCTTCTATATAGCACTCAATTAATGGATATGTCATCAAGTGTATCCTTTGAAGTCTAATAGAACCTGAACATATGTGTTCTTGTCATGGCAGAGCGTAAAGATCCAATTAGCACTATATAACATTCCAAAGTTGGTCCTGTATTTCTGCAACTTACACGTTATACAATCAATCACATATATTGATTGACAATGGCACCCATTTCTCTTTCTTTGAACATTATTTATGGATTCATTGTGATCTTGTTTATTTAGAGCAATGCAAAATTCAATCACACGATGCAAATAAACCATTAACTTAGTGGGCGGTATGATTCCAAGCACTGGAAGAGCCCTCCGTTAGGCTCTCAGTGCTCCCGATACCAGCCTTTTTGACTCGGACAGAGACACAATTCTGCTCTCCTGCTGCTGAGCCAATTTCGATCAGGTAAAGGAAGAACAATAGGCATCCTGTCACAGGGAGGTGTGACAACCTTCCAGATAGGATTTAGTGTATTGGGGCAGGGTGGGTGGGCTTGACAGCACCACTCAGTCTGCATGCGGGGCACATTTGGTGTCCCAATGCATAGTCCAATTCAAACCAGTTCTGGGTGCCATTGGCTCCTGCTCTGGCACGAAACCTGACAAAGGACATGGGAGTAACCTCCCCACTGTCCAGGCCCTTCCCTGGGAGAGTCCCCTGAAACATCCCAACCCTTTCCTTAGGGTACTTAAGGACTTACCTGGGGGTGGGTCCATAGATTCATCGTGGGACATGATTCAGGTAAGACACCACTTCTTCTTCTACCGTCTGGGCACCCTGGACTTTGCAGGACTTCATTGGTCTCTATTTTGTCTCCCTTCCAGTCTGCTGCATTCTCTGTGCCTGTGCACCATACATGAACCTTCCAAAGCCTGTGGGCATCAAAGACACCTGAAGGAATCTCCCTTGGAGTGAAGGAGTCACTTCCCTGCATTCGCAGGCACTGCATTTAAGTCGACCGGTATGCTGGTCCTGAGCTCCTCCATAAGGTTGTACAACACAGGTGGTGGTTCTCTACAGCTCCCAAGGCCTACCCTGCCCTCTCACCAAGTTCAAGGCCAGAATACCTCATGGTGGTTGCAATAACTGAACACCTGTGCAGCGCATCAGCTTGCAGTTGTAAAGGCTTGTTGATTTCCTTCCAATAAGATTTCGGGCTCCAAGTAGCCCCAACCTCAAGTACATCCAGTGATCAGAAACATTAGCCCCACCACATTGTTGTGCATCAGGGCCTGCATCGTTTGGTGAGCCGCTTGAGGTCCACTTGCTACTCCAGTGCCCGTTGCATGCAAGTCCATTTGACGGTTACCTTTGCTTCTTTTCAGCTCCCCAGATTGCTCGAGCCTGCCTAGACTCCTTGATTTTGGTGAGTCCCCTGAACCTTCGTGGCCCAGACATTGCACCTTCATTGACTTCTGCATTTGCCAAGGCTTGTTAGTGCTCGCTCTGGACAATAACGCCTCAGCAATTGGCCTCCGACGCTGGTCCTCAGAGATGCAGAGTCAAGGTCATCATCATCCATCCTGCAACACCCAACACCGGAGAGTATTTGTCTTCCAAGTCTCCTGGTCACTGCTGAGTCCTGAGTGACATGGACGCTGTCTCCTCTGATTGCAGGTACCTCTCAACTATGATCTACCTTCAGATTCTACTGGACACTTTCTCCTCTTCCAGCAACTGCACTTTCCTGAAGTCTTCCATTGGGTTCAACTGCAGTTTCCGGCACCACTTCACACCTATGCACTCGGCTTCCCTGATGCAGGTAATGTGGGTACTAAGGTATCTACGGGAAGGGGGCTTCTTCAACCTTCTGTCTTCAACAGGTTTTCTTCAGGGTCCACTAGGAAGGGTACTCAATCTTTAAAAATCCAACCGCTACTTTCACATAGATTTGTATGGAGCTCGCAGTCGTCTTCCCACACTTCATACACTCTCCCCGGAGTCCCTATCTACTCACCTTGGGTGGTTCCTTGGGTCCCCAGCATGTCTACGTCCTCTCGCCCTGGTCTTATTCCAAGTTGTGGTTCTTCTAAAACTTGCTTAGTATATGGTTTGGTGCCCTCCTGGGCCCCACTGTGTATTCTGTGCTAGTCACTGTGTTTTTGTTCAAAGTAATGTGTGCATTGTGTTTATCTCTGGGTAGGACATATTTAAATGTGTTAGAGACTATTACATATTAAATACATATTTGTATAAATACCTTGTGTGGTTCTTTTTCACATACTCTATACTATAAGATTGCATTCTGGTAAAACAGACTGCTTTACACTCCTTCTGGACTAAGCCTGAAGGTTGTCTAAGTCCCTTAAAGCACCATCAGGGTTGTATGGACTGGTGCAAGGCGCCCGCTTAAATTAGTGGATATCATACACCAGGCCAGCTTCTCATAAAGGTGGAATTGTAAAAGTTAACAAGATTGAATTTGCACATGAAATAGTACTCACCATTGAAGAATTGAATCGTGAACAAGTGATCACTGTAACTCAAGAAGAAAGAGAATTGGAGAAGCAGAGCACTGGCAAGTTAGAAAAAACCTTACTGCAACTTGCATATAGATAGATAGCCATGAAGAGAGGATACTGGCAGACTTTGGAAGTTTTTACACATTGATATCAAAAGATGCGTTTGAGAACAAATTTGACATCAGGGTTGTGGGGAATGGATGAAATCATGGGAATGAAATTGATGAAATTTGAGTTTGGAAAGAAAACAATATTAGGCCATGTGTACATAACCAAAAAAGGTTCAGATCTATTGAGTAGGCGTCATCAAAAGGATCTTAATATAGTAATATTCCCCAATGCCAAAAAACAATTATGCCGGCTGAAATACAAGGAGTGGTCAGAGAGATAAACACAATGAGTCATATGGTGGTAAGTCAATGGAAAAATACCCCGAAATGTATGTGTAGAGTTGGTGCACACTAAAAGGCTTCTCACATAAAATTGTATGAACAAAAGTGCTGTTCCAGTGGTTCACAAGGTGAGGAATATCCCTGATTTGATAAGAGAGCCTTTACAAAAATAACTGGATAAGTTATTGGGACAAAATATGAGCAATCCAATTGAGTCTTTACAGTGGCTAGCAACCATTGTGGTGTCCCCTAAGGAGGGGAGTACGATTTGTCCTTGCATCGACTTGAGTGACCTCAATAGAAACATTTGGGTGCAACCTCTCCTGAATATTTCGGAGATACTGACAGCAATGGGGGGTTATTGTCATATATCTGCTGTGTATCACCAAATTGATCTTCATGACAGTTCCAGAAATCTTACATCATTTGTCACACCGCTATATACAGACACAGCGAGATGTGTCTGGTGTAATAATTGTTGTTCATCGGTCCCCTTCAACCCCGAGTTTGTGCCTCATTAGGGCTTTATTTTATTGCTGCCTGCCAATCATGATATTGTGACGTTTGCCTTTGCCCTGGTTATAAGCATTTCAAAACTGACTTTGCACCGGTCATTTGCTAAACCATCAAGTGGCGTTATGGGATCAGTAGTCCCTTGTGTTTCCAAGCATGCACTTTGGGTTTGACATTTAAGTCGAGAGTTCACAATCATTGTGTGCAATTTGACCCTGGGATGCAGCTGCTATTTTCTGGTCCCCGTGCCTCTTGCAGTTTGTTTTTTGTCCGTGGAAATGTGATATTCACATCAAGGCAGAAGTCAAGTCTGATCTCCCCCCCTGGCGAGTTGTAAGTTGGGGAATTAATTCACCTTCAATACTGAGGGTCCCTGAGGGCCAACTAGCCCACCAGGTACCTCCAATATGCGCCAGGGAGCTGCGTTGCAGAGAGGTGTTCAGAGGCCACACCCCTTTTTACACCTTTCTGCAACGCACCTCTGTGGCGCTTACTGGAGGTGTCTAGTGGGCTAGTTGGACCCTAGGGACCCTCAGGATTCAAGGGGAGTTAATCTCCCAACTTAAAATGGCCACAGGGCGTGTTTACATGGTGGTGAAGGGAGGGTACGGGGCCTGAGGTGACTGTGCAAACACGCCATGTGGAGTGTTTTAAGTTGGGGAAATAATTCCCCTTCAATCCTTAGGGCCATTGGGGGCCAACTAGCCCACCAGGTGCTTCCAGTAAGTGCCACTGCGCTGTGTTGAGGAGAGGTGGTCCAGGCCGTGCTCCTTTTTACACCTCTCTGCAACGCACCTCTGTGGCGCTTACTGGAGGTGTCTAGTGGGCTAGTTGGACCCTAGGGACCCTCAGGATTCAAGGGGAGTTAATCTCCCAACTTAAAATGGCCACAGGGCATGTTTACACGGTGGTGAAGGGAGGGTACGGGGCCTGAGGTGACTGTGCAAACACGCCACGTGGAGTGTTTTAAGTTGGGGAAATAATTCCCCTTCAATTCTTAGGGCCATTGGGGGCCAACTAGCCCACCAGGTGCTTCCAGTAAGTGCCACTGCGCTGTGTTGTAGAGAGGTGGTCCAGGCCGTGCTCCTTTTCACACCTCTCTGCAGTGCAGCTCTGTGGCGCTTACTGGAGATGCCTGGTGGGCTAGTTGGACCCAAGGGACACTCAGGATTCAAGGGGACTTTATCCTCCAAATTAAACAGGCCCCAGAATGTGTTTGCACACATGTCACCTCAGGCACCCCCTCCCTTCACCAGTGTGCAAACACGCCCTGTGGTGCACTTTAAGAGGTAGTTTTAATCCCCCTGCCCTATTATGTACTAGGTTCTTATAGAGGAGGTCATGGTAATCACAGAGGTACCCCAACGCATAGTGGGGCATATTACCAACCAATAGAGATAATTTTTGTCTCTAACTTATTTAGAGACAAAAATTATCGCCGCAAATCGGCGATTTTTATCGCAGATAAACCTTGCTATTAGCAAGGTTTATCGCAAATGCGATAAAAAACGGCCGCAATGCATGAATATCGCTGAAAAGTCAGCGATATTCATGCATTATCGAGCAAATGCTCTTAGCCATGTTATCCACCTCCCATTGGATAACATGGCTAAGAACTGCTCCTGGGCAAGTGTTAGCTTTTGGAGATATTCGCGCTTAGCGCGAATATCTCCAAAAGTTGGTAATAGGAGATAGCGATGTTAGCGACTGTTTTCAGTCGCTAACATCTTGGCACGCCCACTTTGCATGTCATTAGTGATAAATATCACTGACATGCAAAGCGGGGCCCAAGATGGTCACTATCTCCTATTAGCTGTCGCTAACTGGTGTTAGCGACAGCTTGGTAATAGGGAGATAATTTTATCTCCGCTTTCTTGGCTTTTAAAGCCAAAAAAGCGGAGATAAAGCCCCTTGATAATATGCCCCAGTGTTCCTTAGTGTATGTAGTTTTTACTGTGTTTTAAGTGTCTTTTAACATATCACTGGCTCTAGGCCTGGTTAGTCAGATTCAATTACCATGAGTACCCGTCAGAAAAAGTTGTGGTTACAGGAGGACTTTCTGCTCCTCTGTTGGTTCTTTCTGTACATCTCTTCTTCTTCTTGCACTTTTATACGTCTTTGCGGACTTCTGTTGCTTCTTTCTGCATTTCGTTTTTTTCTTTCTGTGCATTTTTTAAATCTTTTTTTTACATGTCCTACCTCTGTAGGCATAGTTAGAAACTAGCATTTGAAAAACCTTTGAAACTCACTTAAAAAAACATATGTTTCAGTCACGTTGTAGTTAGAAGTCAGCATTTAAAAATCTTTTGAAATTCACTGAAAAAACTATAGATTTCAGGCAAGTTATAGTTAGAAATTAGCTTTTAAAAACCCTTAGAAATTCACTGAAATAAAACATAGGTTTAAGGGGCATTATAGTTAGTTGGACATTTCACTCGTACAAAACCAGTGAAATTCCCCCGTTAGTTAGTCCCGCAATGCAATGCTGATGATGTCACATATTACATCACTCATGACATGGTCAGTGACAGCACTCATGACATCACTGATGACATCTCAAATGACATCACTGATTACATCACTGTGACCTCATCTTTGTGATAGAGTGGCAGACCTCCTCTCACCCTAATATAACCTTTGATACACACACTCAAAAATAGAAACTAACATTTTCAATACAATGGACATACCAATACCACTTACAACACCTATTCAGTAACTTCAAGATCTATACACACATCCACTCATTCACCAACAGTACTATATTGTCACTCATACCTGTACTCACTCATCATATGTACTCATACACCTATACATCCTGTTACACACCGACACTCATCCATAGAGTTGCTCACACACGTAGTCACACACGCAAAGTATCAAACACCCATTTACTTGCATATTCAGTTATACACACACCACCACACTTACTTCTACAGAACCTTACACATACTTACTCTCTTAAGCAATCACTTATAGAAACACATACTAATTTATACTGGAACTCTTCCAATCTCACACTCTCACATATACCCCCTTATGGGGAACGTCGTTTACGACGCAACTTTTAGAACGCAGTGCTATTACAACGCGGTTTTTAAATCGCATTCTATTACAACGCATGACTCTGGGGGGCGCTCAAGGATAGGGAATACTTTTAATTTACTATCCAACACCTTCCCTAGTGTCAACGGGGACTGGTGTTGGAATAGTAAATTAAAATATTCACTATCCAACACCCCTTTCTGTTATGCGTTGTAAAAGAATGCGTTATAAAAACCGCATTGTTACAGCATGCGTGCTAAAAGCATGCGTTGTAACAACGTACATCCCTCCCTTATATACACCAATACTCACATATACTAGTTTAAAACATATGTAGTTACTCATAAAGACACTATTGAGACAGTCATTCACTCACTAATACACCTATTCACCCTCATCCACCCATACAGTCCTGCACACATGCTGTCTTCAACACATTCAAATAGTGAGTCACTCATTCATGCATCTATGCAGTACATAATACCCCCACCAAACCATAAAGGCACTCAGACACTCATACTGATACTCAAAAAAACAACTAATAACCTATAAAAACACCCATGTAGCTACTTACCAACCCATGCAGACACGTATACACAAAGTGAGAGACTAATACAGATATTTACATATTTAATCATTACTCACTAACCCATGTATTCAGTAAGCTACACTTAATCAGTCAGTTAGACAATCAATTTTACAAAAGAAAATCATCCATTTAGACAGTTACTCACCCATTTATTCTTCCATCGACCTGGATATATACATATATAAAACATATTTCATTTTCAGAAAAACACACATTCACTGGATGATGTCATCAGTGATGTCATCAGTAATGTAATTTGAAATGTCATCAGTGTTGTCATCAGTGATGTCACTGACCATGTCATGAGTGATGTAATATGTGACGTCATCCGCAGTGCATTGAGGGCGCGCAAGGACTATAACAAGGGAATTTCACAGATTTTGTACGAGTGAAATGTCCAACTAACTATAACGCCCCTGAAACCTATGTTTTTTTCCGGTGAATTTCTAAGGTTTAACGTTTTTTAGATGCTAATTTCTAACTATAACGTGCCTGAAACCTATGTTTTTTTTCAGTGAATTTATATATATATATTCACTGAAAAAACTATAGGTTTCAGGCCTTATATAGTTAGGAATTAGCATTTGAAAAACCATTGAAATTGCTCCTATATAGTTAGTTGGACTAACTATATTTCGCGCACCCGCAATCCACTGCTGATGATGTCACATATTACATCATTCATGACATGGTCAGTGACATCACTGATGACATCACTGATGACATCTCAAATGACATCACTGATGACATCACTGATGACATCTCAATTGACATCACTTATGACATCACTGATGACATCATCCAGTGACTGTGTGTTTCTGTAAAGTTTAAATATGTTTTACATATTGAAGAATGAGTGGATGTATAAGTGTCTGGATGAAGGATTTAGTAGGTGTGTGACTGACTGTATGAGTGAGTGATTAAATGTGTCTTACTGAATGCATGGGTTAGTGACTAAACTGTCTGAAAGTGTGCATCAGTATGTCTGTTGTTGTGTAGATGCTGTATGTGTTGATCAGTAGCTATATGAGTGGCTATATGGGTTATTGTTTGGTTGCCCAAGTATTTGTATGTGAGACTGAGTGTGTGTGTGAGTGACTGGGAGGTGTGTGACTCTGTGCATAGACGTGTGAGCAGTTGATTCACTAGGTGTAAGGGTTCAAGAGTGCATATGGAAACAGCTGTTTAGGCGGTTGACTGTGCATTGGTGTGTTGGTGAGTGAATGTATATCTCAGTGCTACATGTCCAAGTGAGTACATATGTAAAACACAGTGCATGTGAGAGTTGGTATATATAAATGACTATACATGAGAGCCAGTGATTGTGCAAGTGGCTGTATGGATCAATGTGTGCTTGTATCAGTGATTGTTTAAGAGAGTAAGTATGTGTTAGTATATGTTTGAATAAGTAAGGTGTTGTGTGTATAACTGTATAGATGAGGAAATGGGAGTGTGATTGACTCTTTGCATGACTGACTAGGTGTGTGAGAAACTCCATGGATGAGTGGCAGTGTGTGAGTGTCTGTATAGGTGTATGAGTGCATATGATAGTGTTGTATTAATGAGTGACTGTATGTATGAGTGATTGTATGGGTTAATGAGTGGATGTATGTGTAGACCTAGGAATCAGTGAGTGCGTATGTAGTAACTGGTATTGGTGTGTCAATGGTTTCAAGAATGGTAGTTTGTATTTTACACTGGGTGTATCAAAGGTTAGATGAGAGTGTGAGGAGGTGCATCGTATTATCACATGAATGATGTCATCAGTGATGTCAATTGAGATGTCATCAGTGGTGTCATCAGTGATGTCATTTGAGATGTCATCAGTGATGTCACTGACCATGTCATGAATGATGTAATATGTGACATCATCAGCAGTGGATTGCGGGTGCGCGAAATATAGTTAGTCCAATTAACTATATAGGAGCAATTTCAATGGTTTTTTAAATGCTAATTCCTAACTATATAAGGCCTGAAACCTATGGTTTTTTTGCAGTGAATTTCAAAGGTTTTTTATATGCTAATTCCTAACTATATAAGGACTGAAACCTATGTTTTTTTCAGTGAATTCGCAAGGTTTTTTAAATGCTAATTCTATTAGCGGATAACGTTTAAATATGTTAATATCCTTGTGGGACCACCTGAGCAGCCCTAACGGGTCAGGTTGTTTCTACCTTGTCCCCTTTTTGCATTCTACACGTTTATTTTTCTGCTTCTTTTGTACCTCGGTCTACCTAGCACCAGATGAATGCCAACACTTCCTGGTTAGAAGTGTTGACAGCCAATGAGCATGCTGCTCTCCTGTGAAAGGCATGCTGATTGGCTGCCACTGTCTGTTAGCACTCCAAACCAGGAAGTGTTGGCAGCCATCTTGTGCCTTGGTAGAACCAAGGCACAAGAAAGCAGTGAAACAAAGGTGCAAAACACGCAAAGGGGGCAGGGTAGAAGCACCCTGACCCCCTAGGCCTGCTCAGGGGGTCCCACAATGACCCCCAGGCCCAAAAATATATATATTTTTTTGCTTTTCCCCGTGGTATGCTCAGGGTACGCGTACCTGTAAGCGTACATGGCATCGAACCCAGCGCGTACTCCGCGAAATTTTCAAAATTAGTTTTTACTTTTTTTGCCCTTCAGGCTCCTCCTAGGCCCCCCTGAGAAAACCTAGGGGGTCAGGAGGACTCTACCCTGCCCCCTTTTATAGTTTTCCCCTTTTGTTTTCCACCTCTTGTGTCTCGGTTCTATTGAGACACAAGATGGCGGACTCTCCGGACCGTTTGGAATGTTCACAGACACCCAACAGCCAATCAGCTTTCCACTCGCACACTTCCGTGGCGCGCCCGGTACGCGTACCTGTAAGCGCTTGAAGCGCACATATAGATATATAGAGCGGAGCTAGCCTAGATTTTGGAAGATTACACGCAAATTCCTCATCCGGCGTCAAAGTTATTCCCAATAGAATGTTGCGGATTTCCTATGGTAGCTAGGTCCTAACTATATATACCTACTGGCTATCGCCAGTAGGTAATATATATTTATATATATATATATATTACCTACTGGCGGTCGCCAGTAGGTATATATAGTTAGGATTTTTTCTCTATGGGATTTTTGAAAATTCTATGTCTAATAACTTTGGCGTTTGTGGACAGAATTGGCTGAAATTTTCAGGAAAATTGCACATTTTGTTTCAGAGCAGCCCCTGAAAATTTGGGGGGGGGTCGTCAAGGGGGGGCCGAGAAAAAAGGGGGGTCATTCATTTTTCCATAGGGCGGTTGGACTCACTTTTAGCTCGAACGGCTGAATGGATTTACATGAAACTTGGCAAAATTGTAGATATTGTTTGCCCGATGTGCCTTTGCTAGGTCTCAATATATTTGCTCCAGTGGATTTTGAGAAATTAACGTTCAAAAAAATATATATATCTGCAACAGCGCTCCGGTTAGCGCCCCGGTTCGCGTACCTGACGCGAACCGGAACTTCGCGAAGCGAAGCTGATTGGCTCTCCGGTGTCTGTCAACATTCTAAACAGTCCGGAGCGGCCGCCATCTTGTCTCTCGGTAGGATCGAGAGACAAGAGGAGGCCAAAACAAAGGGGGAAATGACCATGAGGGGGCATAGTAGATCCTCCCTGACCCCCTAGGTTTGATGTGGAGGCTTTATAAGGGCCCCGCGGGGCAAAAAAAAACCAAATCGTTTTTTTTGCGTGGGGAGCACCCGGTACGCGCACCGGGAAGCGGTCCGGGGAGCGTACTATGAGGAAAAAAGAATGATAGACTTTTCAAATATTGTATGTTTATTGATTGCTCGTTTTGTTGTTTTTTTGTTGTTTTTTTTTAATTTGATTATTAAATATAAATTTATTTTTGTGATTGTTTTTCAAAATTTAATAGAACGTCTAACATTTGACTGTCCGAAATGTCGTCATTTTCAGTGAACATAACTTCCAACATTTGAGTGTCCGAAATGTCCTTATTTTGAGTGAACATAACTTGCAACATATGAGTGTCTGAAATGTCCTCATTTTGAAGGAGGAAATCTACAGATTGTACATATTGTAGTAGTTCATGGTCCCGTGATTCATCCATGAATTCAATGTCATTTGGTTCAATGTTTTCTTGATTGGTCTCTGCAAGGACAATTTCAAATGACACTTTTTGTTCTCCTTCCATTTTGCCTGAACTTTGCATAAAAAAATATATATATCAGTAGAGATAGGGCACTGTTGGGATTAATTTTAGATAGGTAGTTTTTAACAGTGAATTTATCTTTGGGCAGTGTATGGTATCAGACTGGAAGTAGAAATATAAAAAAGTGTATGTGATGAAACCTAAGTAAATTCATAATTATACAAGACAAGCCTAAATCCATCCACAACTATAACAGAGAAGTCTATCTAAATCTATAACTATTACAGAGGGATAGTATATAACTATCAGAAAAAGTTTTCCATATTAACTTAAAGTGCACAATATACTTCAGTTTTCAAAATAACATCTTACCTTTTAAAAAAAGTATAAGTTGTCAGTGAAAATGCTCTTGCAATGTACTACAGGAAGTAGTAGTCAAAATGGCTGTGTTTCTCTCTCTTTCTTTATATATATTCAGGTACATAACCAATCAAATGTCAGGTAAAAAAAGTAGAAAATGAAAGTAACATTTTAATTGGTTGTCAATTCCAACACTTCAGATGTGTTTTGTGAAGTAATTTACCTCAGGGTATTTAGAGAGGTCTACAGGCTAAATGGCTAAATGGAATTCCAATCAAATATGTGAAAATGGTAGGGATTGGTATGTAGTATGAGCTAATGTATATTTGGTGAAAGTGTCTCCAGTGGTTTTTCTGTGAATTACTTTCCCACCTTTTTTCAGCGAGCGCTTCCCGGTGCGCGCCCCGGTACGCGAACCGGCAGCGTTACGGGAGTCCTCCATTTTGTGTTTCGGTAGAATTGAGATACAAGATGGAGGGCAAATAATGTTCAGAATGGGCAGAAGGGGGCACGGTAGACGTATCCTGACCCCCTAGGTTTTCTGAGGGTGGCTGAGGAGGCCCATATGTGCGAGAAAAAAACCATTTTTTTCAAATTTTCGCGCGGTTAGCGTCCGGTGTGCGTATAAAAAAAATTCAATTTTTTATAAAGGGGAGGTAGTTCTGAAAATAACTTTTTTTAAAATTATTTTTGTTGTTTTATATTTTTTTATTATTTTTCTGATTTTTTTTTAACTTTTTTTGTATTTTTTGAACGGTTTTATATTTTTTTTGTTTTTTTTGGGGGGGGGAACGAAAATGATTCATTATAAAGGGCTCAACAGGAGCAAAAAAAAAAAAGATAATTTGTTTTCTGGGGTGTTTTGGACAATTATGATTGTCAATAGCAACATTGATTACATTTATGCTACTTTTTTGGATATTTGAGACCGTCTCCCTCGCCTCTGGTCCCATCACTGCCTCTTCATTTGATGTTCTGGCCACAGGAGGGGGTTATCCTGCAGGTGACGTACCTGCGCAGCACTATAATTAATAGGGTGCCACCTCTCCATGTGGCGATGCATGGTGAAATTGCCATAACTATATTTCTTATCAGTCCCTCTGGACAAATTTTTTTTGCAGATAAGACAAGTAACATAGCGGGCATTTACTTTCTTTTGGCCCTGGGGAAATGAATAAAATTGCCAGATGTAATCCTCTTTTACATGGGACCTCCTTGGTTCTTCAGGCAAAAAGTGCCTCTCCACTTGATCCTCTTCCTCTTCTTCCTCCTCTTGCTGAAGGATAACCTGAGGAGGTGGTCCTCTCTTCCTAGGAGGTGGTGGTGGTGGTGGGGGTGCACCAGCTGCAGCTACTACTGAAGCCATTTCTTAGCAAGCAAAATAGGTCTTCCTCTCACAAAGTTGAAAGTCAGAGTGAGAAAAAAGGTGTAGGCTTTCATCATTTTGGAAAAAAATAGTTCTAAACCAATGAAAAGTGTTATTTTTAGGTCACATGACCTAGCCTTACATCATTAGGAAACCAAAAGTGAAATGAACCAATGAAAAGTTTTGATAACAAG